>NC_080430.1:29643766-30312514 GCF_028018845.1 Melospiza georgiana | reverse complement strand
GAAGAGAAGAGAAGAGAAGAGAAGAGAAGAGAAGAGAAGAGAAGAGAAGAGAAGAGAAGAGAAGAGAAGAGAAGAGAAGAGAAGAGAAGAGAAGAGAAGAGAAGAGAAGAGAAGAGAAGGTAAAGTAATTAATCGAGATCATGCAGCACGACTCTAAAGATTTGTACATGGGACAACAATTGTCACTTTTCTTGAAATGAAGGGGCTGTGCTCTGACTTTGATTCACTATATTACCCCGGCTGTTGTGTTATTCAACACTGATTCAAATATTTTTAAAGAGTAGTTTCTGAATGCAATGCACACCTTGTTGTGTGTCTTTGGACTCACACTACTCTGGAATGGCACACATTCATAAGCAGATTTGGCCAATCCTTTTACCTTACCCTTCTTTCATTGTAGGGAGAAGGACAGCATTTAATCTGTATCCTGCATTCACATCCTGCTTTTAGGTGAATGGTTCAGCAGTCAAAAATGCAACCAGTACACTAATGTAAATATACTGCATACACTTAGAGGACAAGGAACCAAAATAGCAAAGTATGCATAAAATAAATAAGTCATAAAGCACTAAAAAAAACACTGAAAGGCAGAATAAAGCTTAGTGTATGTCTGCATTCAAAAACAAAATAAAAAGGACAAACAAAACCTCAGAATGCATAAACAAATAATTGGAACTCAGCTACAAAGATCTATTGCTAGGCAATATAAAATCCTTCCCACTGAAGTGTCTTTTGCAATACTGTCTGCAAATTAAACCTTCTAAGCCAATCCTGTTCTCATTGAGGATGAGTGTCAACTAAGTAATTTTGGAGTGCATGAGAACTATCATGCTTAAAAGCATAAAATATTCTCAGACTAACAGAAGTCAGTAAGAAATTAACATGGATGAAAAATTATAAGCTCCAGTACAATTTTATCCTTATTCTTCTGAGGCAAATGAAAAGTGTAACTGTTGGGCTGAAGATAGGATGCACAGAATAGTTATCTGATTTGTGAAGCTTAAGAGCTTTTTTATCCTCTACAAGCAGTGGGGGAAAATATGCAGTAGACATCATACATTTTTTTGAGCTAAATTCTTTGTGTTAGTGTAGCAATTTTGAAAGCAAAATAATCCTTTAGAAGGATGATGGCAGGCGGGCTAGCAGTATGGTATAGCACACACATTCAGCAGGCAGCTCAAATTACAAAGGGCTCTTCCATTGTCCGAGCCAATGATCACAAAGTGTTTGTACCGATGCCAAGTCTTGTACTGACAGATTTGGGTGGGCATTACTGGCAGTGAGCTACAGTGCTTTTTAAAGGAATTTTGGCAACAGATGCTGTCAGGGTCCGTCCTAGTGGACAGATGACCTGATGGTTCGTGGGAATGATCTCAGGGTGCAAAGACCAACACGGTACAAGGGGGTTTGCAGTGATAATCAAATCAAATGTGGTTTTATTGAAATAACTACAGCAAAAATGCGATAGAGGGATTAAGGGAGAGAAAAATATAGAGAAAGAGAGAGAGAGAGAGGGGATATAGCTACCAACGCAGAGATGAAGTTCTTTGGTCCAGTCCAGCCGAGGGTCCGCCTGCTACGCTGGGGAGATCTCAAAGGCTCTGGCTACCTCAGAGGTTTTTATTACTGAAAATTGTTCGGGGGGGGGGGAAACAGATACAATAGGGAACAGATGTAACAGGTAGTCTATGTTCTCAGCAGTAAATGAGCTTGCTAGATGTAACAGGTAGTCTGTGTTCTCAGCAGTAAATGAGCTTGATAGATGTAACAGGTAGTCTATGTTCTCAGCAGTAGATGAGAGCCATTGTTTTCTTGCTCCAGTGGTCACAATTTGCAGGCAAACATCTCGCTTTGGTCAGCTTGCCTCCCCACACACCTTCCCTGGGCTGGGGGTTTCAGTCCCAGTCCTTGGAAGGAGCAGAGGGGCCTGTTAGGAGTTTCATGTCTCAGTCCTTGGTGGAGAAGCTTCTCACATCTCAGTCTCTCTGTCACGGTGGTTGTAAAACAGGTGAGGGTCTTCGGTGGGACACCACCGGAAATTCAGGAGAAGTCCAGCCAGGCCGAGAGGTGGGACAGCTTCCAGGGCTGCTATTGTTGCAAACGGGGCACGGTGCCCCTTCTTAGCATACAGCAAACACACTTGTGAAAACAATAGCTCAACACTGAGCTTTCAGGTCTCAGGGCCCGTGGCGTGTGACTTTTCTCCTTCAGAGCCAGATATAGCCGGGGGGGGTCTTCTCTTCAGTGGTCTCCCAAGGACAATCGTGAGGCAGATGAGGGAAAATTCTGACAGACTCTCAGAGATGCCAAAAGGTTTGCCATCACTGATCCATGCTACTCCATTACAAATCCAATGGCCATTAGTCTAGGAATGTGTTCTAACATGTCTAATATGAAACAATAATTTTTGCTTTCTAAAACCATGTGAATGTTTGAAGATCATAGAATCATAAAGTCATTTAGGCTGGAAAGGGTCTCTAATATCATTGAGTCCAACTATTTACCCCACATTGCCAATGTGCCGCATCAACATATCTTTAAATATCTCCAGAGATGGCAACTCAACCACTTTCCATGGGCAGCCTGTTCCAGGGCCTGATAACTCTTCCTCTGAAGAAATTTTTCATGGTATCCAATCTAAGCCACCCCTGGTGCCATTTAAGACTGCTTCCTCTTGTCCTGTCTTGTCTTACCTGGAGGAAGAGACTGACCCCCACCTCTCTGCAACTCCTTTCAGGCAGTTTTACAAAGAGATAAGGTCTCCCCTGAGCCTAAGCTGCTTCCTGTCAGCCTTGTGCTCCAGAACCTTCACCAGCTCTGTTGCCGTACTCTGGACATGCGTCAGCACCTCAAAGAAAAGAAAAAGTAATGGAAACTTTGGGCTGCTGCCGAGAGGATGGAGGGTGAAGTAGCACAGGACACCAGCAGTGAGTCCATCACACAGTCAGTTGGCTGAGACAAAGCTCTGGATACTCCTTGCTCAGAGGGGTAAGGAATAAAATTTTACCCAGTGGTCTTGGTATGAAATTAATTTATGGTCCAAAAAACATTCTGTCTAACACTAATCTGCAAGCATAGATTAGTCCTCTCTACTCAGGTTTGGATTCTGGTTCAGCCATAGTACAGAGAAACTCAATTACACAAATAAAATAAAATTACTTAATTTCCTTGATGTTGTCCCCATCATGTAAAGTTATAGAACGGAAACTAAAGGTTAAGTAGGCAATTATCAGCTGAATTGTGATGGCTACATCATATGAATGCAAACAAAGGTGATGGGGAAGTATATAAAATACACAGACCCACAATTATTTTGCATGTAACTAACATCAAGGTGAGAAATATCAGAAAGCAGAGACAACAACTCCAATCTTGTGAAGTAAATGTCCCACAAGTGTATTATTCTAGGCATAAAAATCACATGTGTATATTAGTATTTATGTAGTTCTTTGAACACAGAATATTGTCTGGTTTCTCTACTGTTTCCACAGATTTGGGGTTACACAGAGGGACAGAACAGACAAAATAAGATCCCAAGGTAGGCAGGGATGTACTTTTATGTAATAAGGGAGATGAGATTGCATCAGTCTGAATAAGACTTTCCATTTCTAACAGATACATACTGATTTAGAGCTGATTAAGCCCCATTCTTCTCAAACAGCTTCCGTTTGTGGTGTGTTTCCACGTGTGAGAAATGAGGCACAGCTCCTGCACGCTGATGCCCATGAAGCCCCTGGTTGCAGGAGCCAGCAGCTCCTCTGGGTGGCTCAGCCTGGGGGCCTGGGGCCCAGGGCACCGTGCTGTGTCTCAGGCAAGGACACCAGAGGCTTGGAGCTGGGCTTCAGGAGGGACCACTGCCCCTCTCACCTCTGCAGAATTCAGGCTTGCTGTGCTCCTGCCTGCGAACAGCCTGGGGAAATTTATTAGTGCTGACTTGCTTATTAATACTTTATTTGCTCTGGCTTACCTGTGGCAGGTTACAATGTTTTTTTTCAAAGCAGAAGAAAGATGAAAAAATATGGAAAAGCAGGAAATCAGGGCAATTAGACCCTTCCTAAAGCCAAATAAGTTGGGAAAGGAGCTTCATGTGGTGAAAGCCAGTAAGCCATTGAGGTGGTCCTCAGAGGCAGAGAGATGTAGTGCCAAAGCAACTAAAAAGTAAAAAAACTTGTGGTGTGACTTTCAGCAAAGAAGGGAGATGTGGGGAGATTACAGGAATCAAACTAAGACAGGAATGTTTTCTTATACTAAGGTTTGGGAATTTTCTCAACATTTAATTTCCTCATTCTTCACTACAGTCAGAGTGTGGGCTTGCACAGTTTCATGCAGCTCAGTGACTAATGCTTGGTAGGTATGTTGAAAGATATTTCTTTTGTCATTTTAACCGGAAATTGACCTCACGAGACTATTCCCCATAATGCCTGTCCATAAAAATGAGAAGTTATGGACATGTTGCAACAAAATGTGATGGATACTGAAAAAAATTACTAATGTGAGAAAATAAAAAATTTGCTCATGGACATTCTATGCTTAGTTACAACTCCAGAAATTTAAATAAATTAAAAATTTAATAATTATTAAAATTATTGGCCATACTTTCCTTGAGGTCCAAGTCTCTATTTTGAAAAAAACTGTTTCATTATTTAATCTAGTTGGGTTACTGCTTGAGCTTCCTATAAGACCATTTTATCCCATAAAATACATTTCCACGAGACTTACAGAAAACTTTATATTTTTGTTAGATAGCCTTCCTGGGAGAAAAATAAGTTTTCAACAAGTCTTAGTATTCAATGAAAAGAAAATCTATGATAAAAAATAAGATAAACCTCTCTAAGTTTACAACAGCATGAATATTCAAAGAAACTATTATTCCTTTTCTAAAAGACAGATATTAAGAAGTCACTTAAGAAGTAAAGAATGATTTACTAATTGAAATTAAACCTAAGGCTAAACAAGGGTGACAAAATGCCTCAAACATGAAATTTGCATTAAATTAATCCACTTTTGAAATCTGCTGTTTGACTGTTTATATTAATTTGATTTAGCTTGATAAGATCAACAGTTTAAAATTAATTAATATAATTGTGGAAAGAGACATACAACACACAGGGATGATGTAATAAAGCAAATTAATTCTAAAAAGTAAATTACTTTATTACTTCTTTCCTGAACATATACTTCCAGATGGGAAAACAAATGCTTTTCGGAAAGCAGGACAAAGCAAATTAAGGAACATACCTGAAACACATTAATAAAGGAAATATAGATAAGTTATTAATAGAAGCTTAAGTTCTATCATTAGTCAAAAAGTAGAAAATAAAGGGTGTACAACAAAATCCTCAAACGTTCTTGCAAACTAAGAGAGAAACCACACATACAATACAAAGCCAAATGTTTCCTTGTGGGCCTTTTGCTGTATACTGTGGCAGAGACACTCAGCAAGTACCATTTCTGTCCTTTTATTTATGCTGCTGTGCAAACATCATTATCCTCACTGTAAACCTGGAAAAATGAAGCACATTGTGGTGGGGATGGGAAGATCAGTGAGCCAAATTTTCCTTTCCTCAGCTTGCAGCTTTGGCACTCTGCTCCTGCCGGGTTAGGCCTGTGTCCCTGCGAGGCAGCCCCAGTGCTGGGGAGGGACTGCGCAGCGCCCAAGGCACGTCAGGCCCCAGCTCCAGGCTGTTACCACCCCTGTGGGTAACCCTGCTCCTGAGCATCTCCTCTCCTGCCAGAAGCTCGGTTTCAAATCAGGGTGCATGACTTTGCTTGCAATCTCTCTTTTTTCTCCATCCCACATAGACTGCCTTTGATCTCAAGTGGTCTAACTGCCAAAATTGTCTTCTGCCATACAAGCATGTCCTTTGATTGTCCTTCGAGTCTGTCAGTTTTTATTCTTGCAAAAGATTTAAATCCTTTTATCCTTTTTGAAAATTACTGTCTTAGTCAGGTTTTGACCTTTTGGTCTAGTGATAAATTTTCAATTCTCTTTTTTTTTTCTTTTTTAATATATGTATGTGATTGGAGGAATCATTTATCCCAACTTTATTTTGCTAACTGGTCCTGACTGAGGCTTCCTCTTGCTTTATCAGATACCTTGGCAAGGCCTGATCAACTCACAGATGTCTCTTAGCACACTGAAAAGTTCCCAATTTTATCATAAAACCTTTCACAAAGAAAAATCCATTAAATCTCGATGAAGAAAACAGAAATAATTTGCAGCATATATACTCTTATTTAATACCTACTACTGCAATCAGTTTTTATGGAAAGTAATGTTCCCAGCACTTAAGTATTATTAAGTGGTGCATCAGATATCATATTTATAGGTAATATATATCATGGAACAAAAAAAAAAATTACCTTTAGATGACAGATTGGAGACTTGTAAATTCTTGTGTAAAAGATTAAAGCCTACTTTTTTTTACTCTGTTATATCAGGTAGATCTGATTTTCCATACTTGATTCTCTTAAAACAAACATGTTAAAGACATCAAACCATATAAGAAATCTCAGTTCTTTTTATTTAAAATCAGTTTTAGCACAAAGTTGTGCCTGGGAAACTTCAGTTCTTTTATTATTCAAAACTTAACTATGTATTTCATTAACAAAAAAAAAATTATCAAACTTTAGAATACTCTAAAACTGTACAATGCATCAGATACTTTTTAAGCAATAGTGTTTCTAAAATTGAAGTGTACCACAGTTATCTGGTCGTCTGGTTCAAGAATAACAGAGTCATTTCCTCTGTTATGAACTTACTTAGCTGAATTGTTTTCTCCTCTGCATTCTACCCAAAAAACCCCTTTTCATCAGGTCAGAATATGTTGTCATGATCATCAAGCCTTTCTCTTCCACAGCCCTGTAGCAACATTTTAGCTTTGCTCTTTCAAAAAGCCCAGAAGTACTGGTCAGAACTACTTAGAAAGATGCAGGTTACAGAGTTTATTCCCAAGATCTGTATCACAGAATCAAAGAATGGTTTGAGTTTATGATGGACCTTGAAGATCATCTAGTTCCAAGCCTCCTGGCATAGACAGAGACACCTTCAAGCAGACCAGATTGTTCAGAGCCTGTCCAACCTTGCCTAGAACACTGCCAGGGATGGGGCATCCACAACCTGTTCCATTGCCTCACCACCCTCACAATAAAGAATTGTTTCTTACTGTTAATCTAAACCTACTCTCAGTTTTAAGCCATTTTCCCTTTTCCTGTCACTACAAGCCCTTGTAAATGGCCATTTGGCATCTTTACTGTAAGTTCCTTTTAAGTACTGGAAGGCCACAATAAGGTCACTCCAAGGCCTTCTCTTTCCTGGGCTGAATAATCCAAATTGTCTCCGTTTTTCCTTATAGGAGAGGAGCTCCATCCCTTTCAGCTTTTGTCCCTCCACTGGAAACATTCCAACAGGTCCATGTCCTTCCTGTGCTGGCACCCCAGAGCTGATGTGGCGCTGCAGATGGGGTCTCAGCAGAGGGGCAGAATCCCCTCCCACCCAAAGCTGCCAAGGCTGCTTGGGATGCAGCCCAGGATGCATTTGGCTTTCTGGGCTCTGAGTGCACATTGCTGGGTCATGTCCAGCCTCTCACCCACCAGCACTCCCAAGGCCTTCTCATCAGGGCTGTTTCTCACCCATTTATCCCGTAGCCTGTTTAATAGCAGAGGTTGCCCCACCCCAAGTGCAGTACCTTACATTTGGTCTTGTTAAAGCACATAAGATGTGGTTTAACATGTGCCCACCTCTGAAGCCTATCTAGGTCCTTCTAGATGGCATCCCAACCTTCAGGTATGCCAACAGTACCTCTCAGCTTGGTGTCATGTGCAAATTTGCTGGGGCTGCACTCAGGCCCTCTATGTCATTATTGAAGATAGCACTGGTCCCAGTACAGACCCTTGAGGGACACTACTCATCACTGATGTCCACTGACACACTGAGCCCTTGATCATTGCTCTCTGGATGTCACCATTCAACAAATTCCTAATCCACCTCATATATATAAAGAAGCTTGAGGAGAAGGTAGAAGGCAGATATTAATTTAAACATGTGAATAACTAATAATTACCACTTTTGCTGTCTTCTTTGTGAAGCTGGACTCCAGAGGCTCTGCCGATCTAAAGAGGAGGAGCAGCAAAAAGCAAACCAATGTCTGTGAACAAAGGGGTCATCAGTTGGTCATTGATGATAAGATCTTTAAATTCACATGGAGGAAGAAATCTAACAAATCTTCCAGAGACTAAATGAAAGAAAAAGTTTCTATAACAGCAGAAGTTTTGGCAGGATATCAGATAAATAATTCTGTATGAAATCATGTGTGTTTAAGGTATGTCAACCAGTGGATTTATTGAAAGATGAAATTCTGAGCCACACAAAGCATGACACAGAGAAAATGTTGACAATATCAGCATGTTAACAATTTTATCAGCTGCTACAGCTACTGCTATGCATGTTATCCCACTGTTCTATCTCATAGGGACAGACAAGAATTTCAGTCTCTATAACAATAAAGTCTGTGTAGTAGCATTTAATTTTCAATGCAGACAATATCACAGGCATAAGGATGATGAGATATTTGGTTGTTGCTAATAATTTGTTTTTGTTGGTATCTGCATTAAGGGCTGGTGCATATTGCTATAACAGGTCTGTCAAAGATGTTCACTAAACAGCTTCTCCATATAGAGGTGTCCCCATACATTCCCCCTTATATATGTTCTTACTTTACATAAAATTCAACCTATGTAGCCCAAGTATGTTTTTGATTAAGAAATAGATCCCTGAATTTCTATCACTACATCCTTTGCTGGCTTAAGCACTTCTCTTTCTAATAAAGATATAGCTCATTCTAGTGAGAAATTGAGGAGGGCTTGTTCCTCTGCCTTTGCCAGGTCCTGAATACCAATATACTCAGCATATACTTGTAGAACTGCTTCCAGTTCTAATGACTACTGCCAAAATGATCAGTCTTCCTAAAAAGCAGAATTAAGCTATAAAATATCAGTCACTGAGCTGACATATGCCACATGGCTCAGTTCTAAAAGGTTCTGCACCTCAGTGCTCAAAATTTCTTGATTTTGAATGTTAACTTGGCTGAATTTTGGCTCAGTAATAAATAATGGTTTCTGATCTTAGATATGTGTATGCATGTATATATATACATACACATATAAATTAAATATATATATATATATGAATAGAAAAAAAATGTGTGCGAGTGGATGATAATACCATGTTTCTGTTGTCTATAACACTACAGATGTAAGGATGGGAAATGTTTTCATATGAGGTCTGTACAAATAAATAGAATTGGCAAAATTAAGTTTTTATTAAATGTTATATGAGTTTTAGTCACAAAACAGGGAGAAATCACCCATATCCATTAGATGTTCCAAGACTGAAGATTGATACCAGAATCCTACCAAGATAAACACCGAAGAAAGAAACAGGTTTCTTTTAACTTTTTCTCATAATCAAATTCTAAATTTTCCCAGAGTCTGGATTTGGTGCTCTCATCCTATTATTTATCTAGAGAATTCTATGATAAGTATGATTTTCTATGGAGTAGTACATCCTGAACTGATAAACAGGAATATCAGAATGCTAAAGCCAAATACATGGCAATTACATCTTTTATCAGCACAGTCTGAGGTTTAATACCTCAGAAACTTCATACTGTGTTTTAAGTTTAAAACCAATGTCACCACAAACTGAAAAAAAATGTCATTTTCTAATCTCTTCAGAAAACCCATTTGAGTTCCTAAATGTAATGAATTAATCAACTTTAAAAGTGTTTTATGTCAAACTGTGGACTCCAGATGCAGAGATTTAAGCATCACTAGATATGTTTTCCAGCTACTCCCACACTGATATGCAATGATATTGTATGTAGTTACTGATTTTTTCCAAGCCAGGACCCCCTGCTCCTGGCCCTAAGTTATGGCAGTCACAGGGAATTTACAAAGTCAGTTGCTGTCCAAAGGAGTGGAAAATACAAAGGAAAAGAAAGGACAGAAATTCCAGGGAAAGTTCACATTCCTTGTTACAGTTAGCACTGAATATTAAAGATAATGTCAATGTGCAGGACTTCAGAAATACCATCTAGGATATGCCTCATGTTCTGTAGCGTGGGCTAGACTAATGCCACAGGACAAAACTGATAAGGTCTCATGAAATGTCACTTCACACTGAACTTTATTTACTGTTGTTGACAATTATGCATGTAAAAATAAGCTATTTAGACAATAAGGGCTTCTAAAGATGTGTCATATGTTCATGGTTAAATATGCTAAATGTCACATTAAAGCTGACATGGCTGTGGCTCAAGGCAAAAACCCTGTCAAGTTGCCTATGATCCAGATGTGGTATATGTCATCAAACCGATTGTTTCTCTTTGACTGTGGTTTGTAGTGCATAATATTGCTTATCAAATATCCTGGAAAAGTGCTGCTTGCCAAAATGAGAAAATGTTTCATCCCTTTTTGGTATTCATTTGTAGTTAACTCTTGTTACTCTTGCTGACAGATATTGCAGATATGCTTCAGTTAGTGCTAGCTCCTTTTCATTCAATAGGTATAGATATTGTACATATATGTACATATATTTATATATGTGTGTGGGGAAGCCAGAAGTAAATAAACCAGAATATAATTAAATTCTTGTGGAGGCATACTCCTAGCAGGAAATTATTGCTCTACACTATAGCAAGCAGACTTGTGAAAGTGTGGGAAAGTTAAAACTTCTCTATTGAAGTCATATTGTACAGTTTATGGATCAGCTGCGAGTACTCTTTTGATGACATTTTCACCCTAGGTATTGGCTTTGTCCTTTTATTAGGAGATAAAATCAGTGCCTTTAAGAAATAATTTTAAAGGAGCTTCAGTAGCAGTTGACTCAGCAGGCTACCTCTGGAGGAAACAATTTTGAGTGATAACGTATAATATTTTAATTAACTTTGATATATAGATTTTTAACACAGCTGGACACACATTGTAGTTGTACTGAGAATCTGCACTTGCTGGCAGATAGCTTTTTTTTTTCCAGACAGATTTCTATCATCACTCATAACTTTTTTTTACATTAAGTAGGATATTTATAAACACTGCTTCAAGCATGAGTTTGCATCATAAGGTACCATCAATTAAACCCTCTAGGAGTCATTCTAGTTCATCCTGAAAATAAGCATCTTTCATGTTTTTATTGTAGCTTTAAAAATTAATGATAAAAATATTAAAAAGCCTTGATTTGGACTAGGGAGAGACTTTGAGAAATTGGTGTTACTTCCAGAGAAAACCAATGAAGTATCTCTGTTTTCCACAGAAAGAAACTAACATGATTTTTTCTAGATTCAGAACACTTATTTTCTTGTTTCAGATAATTTCTAATTATGGCACTTCAAAGGTAGTACAGAACTAGGCATCTGCCTCTTTTTTCTCAAAATAGGGAGGCCTTTTCAGTTATTTGGGTGAAAAGCAGAGGGTTTACTCTCTTTTCTGTTACTGCTGTAATGGCTCTGAAGCAGCTTTATGAGCATTCTGTACCCTTCCATTGTTGTGTTCGATTGAGCCACAGTTTATTCCCTCCTGCCTAGGGCAAAAACAAGACTACCAAGTGACATAACCAGAACTCATTAAAAAAGCTTTGAAGGAGCCATTTGGTAAAAGAGAGCTGCTTCCTGTTATCATGACCACTCCAACGATAATTTCTTTTGCTAAAACAGAAATGGGTTCTGAAAAATGTCAAAATGAATGCTCTGCAGTTCCAAGATGAAATGTTTGACTTTTTGCCGAAGTAGGATATAATTACCCATATTGCACATTGTAATGGAAACTGTCTTTTACTTATTTACTGGCTCCCTTGCCTCCACCACATGAGGAATTTCAAATTTTGGAGCATCTGTTCCAATCTGTAACCAAAAACAAAAGTTGAAACCCAACAGCCTTTCATAAAACAGATTTTCCATCCTCAGTACATCAAGTGTTGGGCAGGGAACTGGAAGCAGTAGGTTGGTTCAGGTTTGTCTCATCAACTGACAAAGTGGAAAGGAGAAGAACAAGCACTGTTTAGGCTCTGAGGAGTATATTTAGAGCTCAGAGATTGCCATGAGGGCCTGTGAGCAGAGAAGAAGGAGATGACTATCAGCTTGGGGAGCTTGTGTCACAAGCCTCACAGCTTTCAGCGCTAGGTAAGCATTAAGACCAGCAGGGTGACTAATGTCTCCATATGGATATGAGGGAATGGAGATAACACTTGTGCATTTTTGTGCCATGAGGATCAGGCACAAATTGACAGCACGTAGAAAGAAAAGTGGGTTTATTAATGTCTTGGATACTTTTGACACAAACAATTTCTCATCAAAGAATAAACTATAAAAAGAATACTCAAGTGAGTATCTCGTTGTCACTTGCAACTCCATGGCCAAAACCTGTGATTCTCCAGCATATTCCCTGCCAGATCTATAATGAGTAATGCATTTATTCCATATAGTTTAGGCCTCTCAGCAGCTCCATATCCCTGGAGAACTGTAAAGACAAGGAGTGGGAGGAAGCTTCCCCATCCTACCATTAGCAGCCCCAAACATAATCAGAGGCTGACAAAAGAGGCACAGTCCCACACATTTTTAGCACATTACCAAGTTTTACTGCACAGAGCACACAAGTCCCGACTTGCTAAACACATAGTTTGCAATTGCCTGTGAAGAAATGTCCTTTCTTCATGATCTTTTAATGTTTTCAGAGATAGTGGAAGATACAGACTCATTCTTACCTTATGTTTCTTCTTTGAAGAGGAACTTGAGACACAAATCTAATGGCATAGGAAGGCACTGAAATAAGGCATTAAAATAAGGTAATTATGTAAATCATAAATCTGGAAACTGGTTTTCTGACAAAATGAGCAGGGCTTTTAGTTAGGCTATTGTTATTGATTTCATGTGAATAATATGGTTATAGATGAAGTTAGGATTTGGCACTTCTGGGGCTGAAATTCATGACATGACAGAAGATTGTATAATAAAAACCAAACATGATGATTTACTCTTGTATAGCTTCTCCAACTCTGCAAAATTGGTTCAGCTGCCATCATTGTATGAGTTTTTGTGTTGTGCAAAAATTACAGAGAAGGTTAGCTGGTTTTGATAAAACAGAATCTGCCTCCTAGGTGGAAATTAAATTATACTTGACATCTAAGAAGTATTCACATGACAAAAGAAAAGGAGAATCAAAGCAAGTTGTAGGATTCCAGATCTTTTCTGACAGCATTTTTGTCTGATTTATACTAAGCAGAAGTTGAAATTTTATCTTTTTTTCTGAAAGGCTACTATAAACCATCTCCACTAAGACTACTTCCACCCATGGTGCCCCTTCTCTCTTGATTCAAGCATCTGGGCCTGTTCTTATGCCAACAGCAGATTCTTTATTTACTTTTGATCTCTGAGAGTGATGAAGCTCAGGCCAGCTGTGTGGATTCATTCCTTAATGGAGTCTTGTTTCTCATGACTTGGTGCTCCCTGTTGCTTTTCCTGACCTAGATAAAATCAACATGTCTTCACAAGTCTTTGTCGGATTTTAATCACAAAGTCATCAGTATTTACTGTGATGATAACTAAGAAGTCTGAGAAGATAGAAGAGGAGGTAGAGCTTTGGCAGAGAATAGAACTAATGGTGACCTACAAGTTAAGGCCAAAAAGCAGCAAATGTATACAACCAAGTTCCATCCTTACAGTGTCTGGCCAGACAGAGCATTGCCAAGACATACATATATATTTCTTATTTGTTGCTAGTGATGAAATCTGGGCTACTGAGTTAAGCACTGCATAAATGGAGTAACAAAGTTCTCATTAAAAAAAGATCATTCTGCAGACAGAAACCGTAGACAGAAAAGAGTAAAACAAGGAACAGAGAAACCAAGGGGCAAAGATGAAGAGATATGCTGAAAGAAAAACATCAATATAAAAGCCAATGGAAAGCAAAGGGGCTTTTTCTGTCTCTTGTTAGTTTCTTATAGAATGAAACTGTTCAGTTCTGCAGATCTAATCTGAAATGCGCTGATATTTGTTG
Organism: Melospiza georgiana; assembly: GCF_028018845.1. Taxonomy (NCBI): domain Eukaryota; kingdom Metazoa; phylum Chordata; class Aves; order Passeriformes; family Passerellidae; genus Melospiza; species Melospiza georgiana. Next base: position 30,298,465 of record NC_080430.1, on the reverse strand, counting down.
AATTGCACTCATTAAGTTTGTTCTTGGAAAGAGACATTTTGATTCTTCTGATAAGATCATTTCTTCTTCCATTTTCACAGACTGTGTTGTGTTCAAAACAAAGCTGGCCGAGAGGTTTTCTATAAAGTGCTCCTGCTAGAAAATGCCATTTCTTCTAAATCAGCTCCTTTTATGAGAATGAGCAAGCTTCAACTTGACACTAGGCTCTTGGCTATACTATTCTTGAAGGCATTTCATGTTTTATTAATAGTAATTCATACAGACTGGGGAGAGAGCACTGATTGGAGCAATTGCCTTATATTCACCTCCCTGATCTGCTGCTGTCAGCAGTGAGGTGAATGCTCTGACTGGCAATACCAATGCTGGGAAGGGCTCCCTCCATTCTGCCACGGAATGTCCTCTCGCTATTTTTCTAAAAATCTTTGAAAAGTCTTGTTGATAGGCCAAGGTTTGTATGCTTCTCATTCTAGAGTCTCTCTCAGATGAAAACCAAAACATTCTTTCCTGCCAGCTGTGCTCTCCCTTTCTGGCAATCTGCTGTCTATGGCACATTCTGCAAGATTTGCTCCTATCCCTTCAAGTTCCCATTGCTTCCAATAGCTGATTGTGAAATTGCCACATTTTTATGCTTTTGAATATCTCTGAGTGAGGCATCAACTCCAAATCCTGCTCTTGATATATATTTTCAGATTAGTTATTTTACATACAAATAAATGACATACATAAAACATGCCTAATAATCTGAACCAGTGATTAAATGTGTATTTTCTGCCTTTCAGTCACTACCATGCTAACACAGTATTCTGGCTAACCAAGCACTTTGATTTTGCCATCATATCCAGCGCAATTTAAGCATAAGTCAAGAGCTAACTATGGGATAGGAATTCAAAAGGTTTCTCCCTAAACCTTATGGCTAATAAATCTTAAAAAAAAAAAATTTAGAATCAAAATTAATGCACCAAAAGTTGCATATTCAAGCTGAAATTCTCATGGTACTTCCTCAATTGTTTTCTTAAACATGCCCAAGATTCTGCACCTGTTGAATGGCTTCCAGTCTGAAGTATAAACTAGGAAAAATAATTACAGGTTTTAAGAAGAACTGTTAGACAACCCTCTGAACTCTCTTCATCTTGCTGTAGAACAAAGGTCTCAGCTTCCTCTGAGTGCAGCTGACATGTAATATAAAAAAACCTGGTCAATTTCTATTTGGTTTTTATTCAGTCCTTTTTTGCCATCAAAAGATATAGGCAGGGTATTTAAACCTCTTCTGATAACACCAGGTCACCTGTTTGGGTCACATCAATGCTTTTAGATTTTATGTAAAAGTTTTCACCCATTTATTCTATTCTACAAAGACTAGATGATGTTTTATGCCTTGGAACATATACCACAGTAGCTCATTTTTTGGGACTGTATGATCTTTTTCACACTTTTTGAACTACTGTAAGAGCAAGAAATTCTAGAGTTCAGGAATAATGGCTTTTAAAACATTCAGGAATAATGGCTTTAAAAACTTTGCACCAAACAGCTCTTGCTTTATTCTAATATTTCCTCCCGTTCATGAATTTATGTCCTCTTTATCTATGGACTCTCATGAAAATGTTTTTTGTGAAAAAGATTTCCTAGCAGTGACTATGGCTACACAACAAGACCCCTTTTTGAACTGTCTTGAGGGGGGAAAAAGTAAGGGAAGCATATGTTATTTTGCATAATTACGCATTATAAAATCAAGTAATTAAAAGGTAGGAAAATGTGGATTTTGACCCTTTGATTGTTACATATATGTAAAATGGTCTTTATATTTCTTGCTGGCTGCTAAATATAGTGTAAATGCACAGGTATTTCTGGTTTTTTCTTTATTTTTTTTTTCTTTCTTAAGAGAAATGAAGCGGTCAAACCTCAACAAAGTGTACAAAACCCCAGTAGGGAGGCCAGTTCTTCAGAAACAACAGTAATTGCAGAGCAGATAGCAAAATATGCAACTAATTCTGGAAATTTCAGCCACTCACCCACTCCCTTCCAGGAGGAATCAGCAGCCCTTCAAACTGTAGGCTTTGCTCCTCAGGTAGTAACAGGGGTTCTTCTGACTGACCTTGGTAAATGACCTCATCATCCCCTGTTTTCTTATTCAGGATTTCTTCCTTTTTTAAAATACACATGATAGCTATTAGGTTTCGCACCATAACAGCCTCAAGCGAGTGCTGCTTATAAATCAGAAATATAACAAATGCAAATTAAATATTGGTTCTGCAATCGGTTTTTTGTAAGCAATTCAGAAGTCTGCTGCATGAAAGAAAGCCATGATTTCCTTCTCTTCTCCTCTTCCCCAACATTTGTTCTAGCCACAAAAGATTTTCAGAGGTCAAGTGGCCTCTTTTCTTTTATAACATCTATGTGGATGTTATAAAACAGGCAGCCAGAGTCTGGAAGCTGCGAAGTTATCATGACCCTCAGCTGGGATTGAGAGCTTCCAGATAATTTTTTGATTTGATGTAAGGGGTGGAATTTCACCTTTCAGTTCTGTAAGTAGGAATAAAGCTGGAATTGAATACCAGAGGAATGGGAGACATCCAACACAATGGAGGGTGGTGTCACCATGTTTAGGCTGGAAGCCAGGCCAGCAGGCTAACCTGTGAAGACTGTTGTATCCTCCATCAGTGACAGAGCTTTCCTTGGGATGATCTGTTAATTGCCAGGTTTATGGCATAGCAGCCTGTATGTCATTTACTGGTAAGAGAAGTTGTCTGTGCAACTTCAGGCTGCAATGTGATCTTTAGAACAGCTGTGCCAATGTCTTATTGAGCTGGTGGCTATTGCGAATAACAGCATGTCTAAATGATCTGTTTGTGAAACATCAGCCTTTGGGAAAACTTGCCACAGATCCTCTGTGTGGAGAACTGAGATTCCAACCCATGGTTCCATCTTAAAACAATAAGCTCATCACTATGAAGAAGGTGAAACATTGCCAGCCATCTCAATAGCATTTGTATGCATTTAACTGCAGAAAAATCTGTCCCCTCCCCGCTGTGCTATAGCCCTGGCCTCTGCAGGAGACACAGTTATAAGGAAATGCTGCCTGACATCTTCAGCCTAACTTTATGAGTAGTATTAAAACTAGTATCCATCTTTGGTAAGAAATAGCTATCCAGCCATTTTTATTGAGAAATCAACCAGTAAAGCAGTCTGTCTGATCCTGAAAGATGTGTATTGACCCCACTTCCTTCCTCCTATCTATTCTTTATTCTTCTCATAGCCACTGTCATGTTATATTTTCCAGGTACCTGTCCCAGATCACAGGTATGCTTCAGTGATTCTGGACTAGCCTACAAGATCTGGCAGTGCTGTATAAAACCAGTTTCCCCCTGGCTACTCACCAGGTCCCTCTGATGGCCAGGCAGCAGCCTCCAGACGTTTGGCCATGCAGCCAGGCTAAGCCAAAAGCGTGCTGCCACGTTCCTACCTGCTCAAAACTTCAGGCCTGGCTGTAGGCATCCACAATTGCAGGACGATTTCCTCTGTCACAATATTTAGACAACAGTGAAAGCAACAAAAGAGGGACCCATCAGACACCAGGCAGAGAGTGCCCGCCCTGACAAGTGCAGATCAAGGTCGCTGCTCAATGAAGCGTGGTCTGTGTTCCGAACGCTGTGCAGAGCCAGCCAAGGAGGCAGGAAAAGCCACGGAGAGAAAACAAAGCCTTGGTGAATTAACTCTGATCAAAACAGAAAGCCAGGCTGGGAGGTCTGTGTCTTGCTCATTGCTCCCCAATATACAACATCATAATGGATAGAAAGGAAATACCAGATTGAATATGTAAAGAGAAGGAGACTAAAGTGTAAAATGGTCATTGCACACTCTATTCAAAGCAAGGAGGTCATGCTTTTTACCTCCTCTAAAGTATACAGAATTCCAAGCAGGTAAATTGAGCTAAACTGGCTCAAAGCAGAGTGGAAAACAGGTTTTAGTCTCTTTTTTCCTGATTCTATGACATCATTTTCTCTCTGTGTTTTTTTCCTTTCGTGTTTATTGGATGGAAAGGTGAAATTGAGAGATAAAGAAACTGTGAAGGCTTTGTGTTTTAATTTTTCAGAGTTTCCAACACAAACAAAACCCCAGAATGTTATTTCAGGAAAGGCACTTGCTGTGAATTTCCATAACTTAATTTTATACTGTTGTATACTTTTGTGTGTCTGATTTTTCTATAAAAAAAAAAAAAAAAAACAAGCAAAATAAGAGTTTGGGTCCCTGAGTGAATTCCAAGGGAAAGGGTTTCATTTGTCTGCTACATGCTATACTGATAAATGCAAACCTGAGTGGTTTTCAAAAATAACTCTCTTTTTTCAATTCCATTACAACTCCAAGTTATTATTTCTTTCATTTTGAAAGAAAAATATGCGACCTTTATTATGGTTTATGGTTGTTTTGGATTGGACTATTATGGGTTTATCTGGATCTTATAAGCCAATAGGAGAGGAACTGAGCAGACTGAGCAGCGCTGATATTTTTTCCTCTCCTTTTTCTATAGGTATGAGGTTGTCAAGACATTACAATGTTAATGACTTCACTTTCCCAACATGCTATGGACAACAATTGTCTCATCAAATTGGAAAAGGGAAACTGGATTTTAAAGGTGTCACATGAATTTTTGAGCCAAATTAACACACAGCATGATTTTTAAAATTACTGACATAGATTGTTTGAGTTAGTGAGTAGCACTGATAATCTATTCGATGTTGTGGCAAGGGTATACTTAAACTAATTATGCATATTTAAAAGCTGAGACAATTTGGGCTATATTCTGTAAGTACTTTGGCCTGTCAGACTTGTGCTGTAACTCTAATACCTTCACTTGTTTTTTTACTTCAAATGCATATTTCTAATACACAGTTACCAGACACCTCACTCCAAAACAGTGTAACAAATACTGACCTAATTTTACTTACAAACATTAATTGTGTGTGACAGCAGCAAAGAGACAGTCCTGAAGAAGCTACAGTTGCTTAACTATGGCTGCTTCAGCTCTTTTTTCCCCTATTTCAGTCTTCCCTCTTTAAAGTTGGAAAGAGGACATGGTAGAAGTACCTGTAAAGCTGATTTGTGGCAACGTAGGAGAGTGACTATAATGTTAAGACACTTTAGGAGTTTCCAAGCTTTGACACTTTTTCTTTCCTGGTTTTAGATTTTTATGCAAAACCTATGCTCAGAGTAGCCCAGATGGCTTTTCAGGCTGAAGAATGGTAAAGAAGGTTCAGATGCCTGTATGTCATCAGCTGTTTAGTACTTTGGAAGTCTCTAACACAGTGTATCATTCCTCAGATTGCCTCCTCCAGGACTCAGTGGATCTAAATGGTGACAAGCGAGCATCAAAAGCATCAGCGGGTTGGGCAGCCCTTGGCATCATCAGCCTGCTCCTGGGATATATAATATATGTGTTGCTCTTTGACCTCTGAACAGTTCCAGGGCAAGAAGCACCCTCCCCAGAATCACTGTCTGCTCTGGCCATGTCTGAGTGTCCAGGTAGGGTCCACAGTGGGAGCCTGCATTGGCAGATGCAGGCACCAGGGTCTCGCACTGGAGAGTCTCAGGTGGATCAACACAAAGCAGTGCTTGCTCACAGCAAGTCAGGATCACCCCAAAGGTCTCACAGTGCCAGTGCAGGCTGTACAGTGTGTGGCATGCTCAGGAGGGGCCTGGCAGAGCGTTTTGGGCTGAGCTTGTCATGCTCCTGCAGCGCCCGGTGCTGACAGCGGCTGCAGCCCCTGAGCCGGCGCTGCTGCAGGTGCCGCCCCAGTGAAGGTGAAAGCAAAATGTGAAACACACAGCCAGACGTCTGGAGAGCAAGGGGGGAGAATATTGCAGCTAGGTAGCAAGAGGCAATTATGTCTGTGAAATGTTACATGAGTTGAGAGAGTGTTAAGATACAACTAGAATAAAATGACTGTGCTTCAGCATCCTTTAATTGATTTACGACAGTGGGGATAACGATAATAACAATTTAATTGAAGTTCTGGAGTTTTGGTTTTTGTTAGCATTTTAATAAAGGCTCAAAGCCATTCAAATACACAAATAACCTGGAAGAAAAGTAGCATGCTAAATTTAGACTTTCCATAATCTTCTGTCTTAACTACAGGAAAAAAAAAACTATAGAGGAATACATGGATGAAAACAGATTGAGAACGAGGCCACAAAAAATAGACCAAATAAACTCCTCCAACACAAAAACTATGCCTGCTAATCCAAATTTCCCTCTTGTTCCCTCTTTCTATTTCGTCTTGCTGCACTCTGGAGCCCTGTGAGGCAGCTGTGCCCTGAAGATAGATGCCTCAGCACATGCAGAGTTGGTTCAGAGTCTCCCAATCTTTTCTTGTTCCGTAGCTCTGTGAATTTCTGTCTATGTTTGGAGGATGTGTAAACCATTCAGAAACACTGTCCAGCTGAGCTGAAAACTAAGCAAAGTGTGGATACTCCTGCCTAATAAAATCCTTGAAGTTTTGAGTACTTTCTTTGCGACTATTTATTGGGACCTATCATGTCTGACTTCCCAAAGTCAAAGTTTCATTAGCCATTAAGATCTGGACTGCTGAACAACCTGACATGAGTGCGTCCTGTGTCTGCTGCACCATTCAAAGAAATAAAATATTCAAATATTTTCATTTTGGTAAGTATAATTATTAATGATCTCCTCACAATAACAAAAGAGAAGGGATGGGAATTGTCCCAAAGTTTGATGACAAATATGAGATGAAATATTTTTTAATCTAGTGACAGATATGAAAGGACAACATAGTCCAGGTGAATGAGGAGCAGGCAAAATGTCTCCTCATTTCAGATATGTTTCTACAAGTTCTTTTTCTTTTTTTAATTCATGTTGACAAGCATATACTGAACCTAGCAGATAAATATTTTACTCAGATTTTATGCTGTCACTGACATGTTTGCACAGCAAGAATCAAGTCTGCTCCTCATTTTCAGGGGCATGCCAAAGCAAGTGCCAGCCTACACAGCTCTGCTCTACAGAGGGCAGGATTCTCTCTGATGGCTATCCCTGAAGCAGAGCAAAGCTTCAGCAAATAGCAAATGACATCAATTCTGCAGTCCAAGGAGTCAAAGGCATGCAGTACAAAGGGGCAGCTTCCTATATGATAGTGACATTTTGGTCTTCAACCGTGGGAAAATGGCTTTGGCTACAGGAGCTGGGTAAGTGGGTTCTTCCTGTTCAGAGCCATTCCTGTGTTAGCAGGGCTAACAGGAAACAGTCAGCACTGGCTCTGGTTCACAGGGGCTTTACCAATCTTGTTATTAATCATAGCTGCATTTTACCAAGCCCAAAAGTGGATTTGCATTAGTTATCACTCAATGCTGAATTATTTTCTCAATCAATCAAGAAATGTCAAGGTTTGATATACCAGTTGTTAGCTACTAGGTAACATTATAAAACATGTACTAGGCTGTTATTCAGATGAGATTTTATAGCTATTTGATTCAGAAATGTAATACTGCAAGTTTAATACCAAACCTAGAGATAGGAAGCTAAGGTACAGGAACTCCTCAGTTATGTAATGTTGCTCTTTCCCATTTTAGTATTGTGAGATATAAACTGGTAGCCTGCTGTGGTTTTACTCAGATGACCAGATGACTAGCTAATTCAGCAACAGTAGAAAAAGTCATTTTGTAAACACTTCTGGGCATTGCAGCCTTTTGTGCTTTTCTCTTTAGAATGAGCAGCACCTTCAGCTGTTAGTATTTTTTAGCCTCTTATTTGCTGTTCTGGCTTCCCCTCATCTTCTTTCACACACTTGGAAACTGAACACAGGGAGTGTGGTTCCCAAGAGACCAGTGGCACGATAATAATCAGCTCTTTAGTAAGATGAAACAAAGGTAGAAGATGTAGTCAGTTACTGGCTCTGAGCTGTTAGCACAAGGCACTGCTAAACCACATCTGCTTAATCCAGAGAGCTTCCAGTCAAACAAAAAGCAGGTTCATAAGCTGATGATGAAAAGAGAGATGAATCACAAACTTAGCTGGCAAGTATTCCTTTATCTTGGCATGGCCCAAGAAATGGCCAAATTGTGAAATAATTGGAAGCTAATTTTATTTGAAGGAAAGAAAACAACCAGGGAAGGTGTTGTGCTGGAGAATGGAAAGAAACACGGTGCTGTGCTTCAGGTGTTAGGTGCAGCCAGTGCTGCCCTTTCCTGGGAGCTCTGGAGAGTGACAAACTGACCAGGCAATCGTGAGCAGGGCAGTGGCCTCTGGTGTGCCGAGAGGATGGAACCGGGGCAAAGGCAGATTGCTCCACTGCAGTGGGTGTGGGGAACACTGCAGCAATGTCAGGAATGCACTGCCCAGTCCATCCATACTCCACAGCCAGTTTGCTGGGAGACCAAGCCCTACACAGGGTTAGCATTTACAATATAAACCAGCTTTGCAATGGCACAGATAAACATGACTATTGCTTGAACAAGGAGAAATGCCATGAAATGCATTGAAATGAATTGCCTTGAAATGGTAATGCTCTTTTTTTCTATTTCAATGATCTGCTTCCTCAATTTTTTTTTTTGATTCTAGCTTGACATTTGGATCTTTCAAGCCATTCTTTTAGACCCTTGGTATAGAAGGGGTTTTCAAAGGATTTTGCATTTAAAGCTTTAAATCAATAGGAAACAAATGTTTGCAATGCCACCCAGACTCACATTCAAATACTTCAATATAGTGCTACAAATTCCAAAGAACAGCTGCATTTTGTCAAAGCATTTTGAGGGGGTTTTTTGAACCGATTTTGAAGAATAAACTCTGCCATTTATTTTAAGTGCCACTTTCAACATCTATACACTTGTTGATGTTTTCCGTGAGGAAAACAGTTGAGTGACTCAGTGACTCAAAGTGCCAGCTTGATATCACGCAGCTGTATGCATTTCTAACATTGACATTTAAAAATCATGTGTATGCATTTATATGTAAATTTACATTTATGAGGGCAAAGAGCTACATTAAAATGGCAGTCACAAGCAGAATATTAGACACTTTGGTAATGCCTATGAGCCATTCTGGCATATTGAGGAAATTGTTCAAAAGAAGTAGTTATAGCCTTATAAGGCAAAAGATAAATTCTGTCATGATCAATATGTGTACAAATATATTTAACATGTGATTTCTTCTGGTTTGTGATTTCATGACACATCTTCCCCCTCTTCTTTGGAATTATAATTTTTCCTATTCAGGATCCTAAGTAGCTCTCCCTAAGCAGCAAAAATCACTCCTAAAATAGAATTTTACTTACCTTACTTACATTGTATAACAGCTCCAGCAAAATTTCAAGGAACATATTAATCTGTGAATTGTTCAATAAACTCTGTCCAAACACAAAATCTTTCCTTTGACTCCTTTCATTGTGCATCTGCATCAAACACAATGATAACAGGAGCTATGAAGGACAAAATGAACCAATGTTTCAGGGAGCTCAGGAAGATGCAGTGGTAATAAATGAAGTAAATTAAGGAAAAGGCAGCCCTTGGTGACATTTCCAATCCATTCATTCTGATTTTGGCCAGAATAGCAGGAGTCATGTCTCTGTTTAAGAATTGCTTCTCGCCTTGTTTGGCCAGGGAGAGACCATCAGCGACTGATATCAGAGGCCCCTGAAGCTCCCTTCTTCTCACCTCAGTAACCCCTGGGAGGCTGTCATGATGCAGTTCTAGTAGACTTAGCTCTAGAAAGTACTCACATGTAAAGACCTGACTTGTTATGTGCCAATTTTCAGTCAAAAGGCTTAACAAAGGTAGCACTTTCCCAATATAAGTATTTCATTCTGCTAAAGGTTGAGGTTCAAATAAGCCTTTAATAACTCTAAATAAAGCTAAATTCTGGAGCTGACATGAAAATGTGTTTCCAGTATGCTCACATTTTCATGTTAGCTGTTGATTTGAAGGCATGAGGGGAAACATGCTATGCAGTGAAGTATTTCAGATGTGGTTTTCTTCCTCGTTCTTTGAGACTTAGGCAAAACACGCATCTCTTTGCTGCAGAACTTAATTCCTTCCCACAATGCAGAGACTTTCAGGAACTCTTTATGAGATCAGGTTGCTGATAAAAGCATGTCAATACCACAGCCCCCAGGGCTCTGCAAGGGTGCAGTCTACTCTCTCACTGTCATTCTCACCTACGCCTAACAGGTGCTGAGGAGATATGGGGAAAGTGAGTCAAGTTTTCAGAGGGACCTAGACTGCTCTTACATCAAAGGCTCAGTAGTGTAGGACAGGGTGAAGACTATAAGTCAATTCAGGAACTTTAGTCTCTGAACATGGCCTGGATGCAGATAATCTTTCTTCGTGGTTGTATTCCAGACGTTTTTCTTACTGTTAATTACATAATAGCCACATTGGCCGTAAAGTTACAGTGATCCCTGGCCAATTGTCACTCTTTCCTTTGCTGAAGAAAATCTTGAAGGTTCAACCTACTCCCTTGAAGGTTCTTGAAGGTTCTTGAAGGTTCTACTCTCAAATTTTATTTGTAATAATGTTTTGTTTATTGGTGGTTCAGTCTCCAGATTATGACCTCCAGCCAACCTCCAAATATCAGCATCAGAGAGAATCACTGGAACAACAAACTACAGAAAAAAATTGTGTAGTCCTTTTAGTGGCTCAATTCCCTCCACACACCAAAGGAATCAAAGAAAAGGACATTACCATACAGTTCTGTCAACTACAGTAAAAGAGTAAAAGCCAGTCCTTCCCTCCTCACTAAAAATAAAATTCAGCAATCTGAACAAAAATCCACTAAACAGAAAAAAAGACAAATACAAAACCCAAAATTCAGAATTTTAAGCCACAAAGAAGCAGAAGAAAGGAACAACATAAGAGACTGTTTCAACAGGTATCAAGATTGCTGATCTTCTGAAAGAGATGATCCTCATGGTGCAGTATGGTACTTTACTATTCCTTTCTTCATGTCTCTGTCTTAACCACCCCTGCAAGAGAAGACCAGTTTTACTTCACGAGATTGTTTATGCCAGCTATTAGTGACAGCTGGAATCTCCCCAGGGCAGATATGATTTCTCCTTTATATCACGTGTAGCAGTAAGGCATACAGGCATCATTCAGCAGAGGACCCTCTGGCCCTGATCCAGCCAGACTTTCAATATTAAAGAAAACTTTTAACTTTTACCAGGGAATTTAAACAAGTACTGGATTTCAGGGAGTGAAAATTCCTCCACTAGTCTTTATCAAAAACACACTAACTTCAGCATATGAAAAATGGAAATATTTCTGCCTTATCAGTTGTGCCAAGATGTTTCAGAACAGCTGTGCAGTAAACTGCCACAACAACAACAGGAAACAAAAGCCTGCTGCCTACCCTTCACTGAATTCTACAGACTCCAACACATCTGTGATGAAGCAAACTGGTCACTCAGTCCTCTTTTCTAGATACCCCAAACACAAAACATTTTCAAATACATACAGAGTTTAGTTATTGGCACAAGAATTGTGAGGTAATCTAATGTGGGGCTTCATGCTGCCAGCATGAAACAAGCTGTAAAAAAGCACCATGAATCATGCCCAGATTGTAATTAAACCAGCAGCTTTGGTAGTTTTCAGTAAAACTGTGAAGACTATTTATTCCTTTTTTTTGTTATCCTGAAATGCAAGCTGCCATAGCACTGCACCTTTGATTTTCCTGCTACTTCTGTTGTCAGCAATGCTATGCACAATAGGTGGCCACGTTGTGATCCATCAGCCTTGGAGGTGACTAGTAACTCCACTTAATCCAATATCTCTCAAATCAAATCTTTAATGAACAAAAGCAGCAGAGACATGTCTTAGAAACCTGAAATAATTGGATAAAATATACCATGGAAGCACTATTTCCTGTCTTCCTTTTCTTTTGCTTGGGCATAGGCTGCTATGTGTGCCAAAGAACCCTTTGTGTGCAAAAGCCCCCAGGATGATCTGGCTACAAGCTAACAGGCCAGTTGCAAGGGCAAGTTTTAGATTCCTCTTTTGACTGAATGGAAAGGCTGCACACATTTTCCACCATGGCTTGTTTATGATGTAAACCATGGCTTAAGCGTTGCTCTTCATTGAAAATAGTCCAGCTGCCCGTAATCTGGCATTGATTTTCAGTTCATAATTTACAGCTTTAAAATACATTCTTGGCAGGAAAGTTAGAAATTTTAGCCTCTGATATTAAAATCTGCAACTGGACTTGAGTGTGGAAACATTTTTCCACATCTTCAGTGTGATTCATTTTAGGAAGGTCCATCTAGGTCCTGGATGCATGAGTTTGTTGCATTTGAGCCATCAGCATGTGTAAAGTGCACATGGATCCAGCAGCATTACTCTTGTGAAGTCATCTCAGAATGTGAAGAGAACCTGTGGCTTGCTCTGACAACGTGTGCCTTTTTGATTGCTCTCCCAGTTTATCAGCAATTATCACTTCATGCAGTTTGGGATTCTGTGTGATTCCTTGTTTACATATCATAAATATTTTCAATTCTTAAAATATTTAAACCTTAATTTTATTAGGTTTAAATATTTTCAATTCTTAAAATATTTAAACCTCAATTTCATTAGGTTTTTTCAATTAAGTGCAATTTCTTCATACTTTTGCTTAATCAATAAAATTAAAACAAAGGCAAAAAGAAAATTACTTCTCTCATGCTGATGATGACAAAAGTTGCTAATACTCTGAATGTAAATGTACAATTTAGAATCCTCTGAAATATAACCATTAAGATTTGAAGTGGCAGATTTATCTTCTCACTGATGTTGAAGTTAATATGAATTTCAGACATAAAGTGTAAATTATGACTTTTTAAAACAGTATCTTTCATTTATGGCTGTGAACAATAAAGTTCCAGACACATGCACACCACTACACCAAATTACACTGCTGTGAGGAAAATAGACTAAAAATATATCTGGAAATCATTGTGCTACAATACTATCCTATTTCCCTCCCTCAAGACACTTACAATGCCAGGCTGAACTGGAGTAAAATGAACTTGTTTGCACAAAGTTTGGACATAATATAGTTCAAAGATCCAGCAACAGAGTCCTGAAAAATCTCAGAGAAGATATTATATTTCTGGTTCAAACACAGTGGTGGTATGATGTGTCAGTCTTCTCATAAAATACTCTGGGTATATCTTATTGAAAATCCACTACATTGCCACACCAAAGAGTAGCTATTAAAACTGGAGCGTTTATGAGTGTTCTATGGCAGTAATGATGGAAAAAATCATTAATTTCTGGTCCAATATGTGTACTATTATTAAACTTTTTAAGCACCAAATAAAGTAGATGCAAAGGGCAGCCTGCCCTGACACCAGTGAAAGGGGAAGAGGCAAGGTTTACCCATCACTCCATCATTATTTTGGATTTTTCTTGAATCTGTAAATGAACACATGAGTAGTTTTCTGATCCAGAGCTGATTGATGCTTACTGAAATTTCTGTTGGCTTCATTAAGCTCTACATTTAGCCCTGGAGACAGAGCAAGTTTTGCCAGAAGTTGAGAACCTTGTTGGGGTTTTTTTCTCCTCACTTTCCAAGGCCATCTCTGCAGCAGCTGACTGAAACAGGCTGAAAGCCTGAGTTCAGTTTCTAGTTGATGCAATTTTTGGTTTGGATGGATTTCCACCAGCAGAAGACTTTGACCCACTAATCCATTCAACAGTTTTGACACAGCATTGCCTGCTTCAATCTCATAAAGTGCAAAAGACTTCATTCAGTAAATGCAAACAGGGTGAAGAACTAATTTCAATACCCGCTGGCATCAAACCAGAGCAGGCTCAGACTCAGTCGTGTGCTCATAAGCACTACCTGCACATTGACTCACCCTCTGGAATGGGCCTGGAAAGGCAGGAGCTCCGATGTGGGAAAACTCAGGAGCCCACACTCATCTGCTCTCACAGACACTGAGGAAGCCTGAGCAGCCCACACTTGGGCACTGCTGCCAACAAAGTGTTTCACCATACAAAGGACTGAAATTCGTGCTGGGTGGGTGGTTGTGATAATGCAGGCTGCTCCACCACACGCTAATGTCAAGAAATACCTCAAAAGATTGTACCTTGCTTTTACTTCCATCATGAGATGGACTGGAAATTTAGTTTATGAAATGTTCAAGATGTAAAGTAAGTTTTCAGACTGGGTTAACCACATAATGGGAAAACAAGGATAATTTAGCATTTACAAAAAATCTTGTCAAGTTTTGTTTCCTTCTACCAACAACAGCCACGGAAGTTTGAGACTTGCTTGCATGCAGAGTCTGGAGGAAAAGTTCTACATTTGGCCACTCTTTCTCACCATGTAGAAAATCAGTAAAAGATCATTCAATTCCCCTCACTTTGAAATCATTTTACTCGGTCACGTAGATATACTACACTAGTGAAAGCACCAAGAAATGCAATAAGAACCCTGTGGGATACTATATATTCCATGATCTTTAAGAGTATTTTCCCATAAATACCTGATAGACAGTTGCATTCTATGCTGATTGTGTGCATTTGTTTTAACTTTTAACTCCCCTCTACTTCACTCCATTCTTGTCCTGGTCCTGTTACTCTACAGAGTCTGTCTGACGACTTCTGTTCCATCTCTGTTTTTCTTCTTCACACTCTTTGAGCATAATTGGATTACTGTTTTTTCAAGCATTTGAGTAGTTTCGCTGTTCTCTTTTCTCATCATGTAATAATTCCCTAGATTTGGTTTCATTCTCATAGTTCATCAGCATTTGATTTTTTAGTTGGCATTTCTCCTTGCATCTCTTTCTGTTTCTTCTCATCATCCCACTTATTCAATGCTACACACTCCTCCAAGGGCTAATCCTCATTCTGGGTTTTAGTCCAATATTTTTCTCCTACATCACCACCCTATCACAGTATATGAGACACTTAGAAATTTTAAAGAGGTACCTTTCCTCCAAAATTACATCACACCTGTATTTAAAATCCCACAGAGCACTACCTCTTCTAATAACAAAGTAAAGAAAAAAAGAATAAAGGTTTATTTTTAATGGAAATGATACTATTTTAACTGCACCAGATTCCTTGGAAAGTATAACCAGCTAATATTTGTGAAATGCTTCCAGCATTAAGAAAGCATGCCAAAACTGAAAAGCGTGGGCTGAACATGAACATATTTGGAGATGCCCTATAATAATTACAAATGCTGAATGCTGACCTGCTTATTGGAATAGTCACTGTAAGATAGATTTGTTTTGTTTATCAGTCGGAACAAACAGCAAGAAAAGGAGAAAATAGGGGCAGATGAATCTCTTTTCTCTTGAAAAGGGAAGATAACAGGATAAGAAAAAGCTTGGGTAGCAAGGGACGGTAGAGGTTTTAATAGCAGCAGGTTCTCAAATAAGAGCACCACCCTGGGAACAAGGCTAAGGCAAAGGCACCCTTCCCTCAGCTGTCTGAAGACAAGGCTGGACTGCCAGGACCCCACTGTTGCTAACATTTAGTCAAGCAGCAAACCATTGAGTCAAAGCTAAGAACACGTGTTTCACAGGACCAGAGAGTTATTTTGCAGTGACTTTCATGGATTTCAACTGACACAATTCAAGAGTAAAATCTCATAACTTCAGTTGAATTATTCCTCTGAATATTTAAAATATTTCAAAGTTCCCTAAAGTAGACTTTGCATTGCCTTGAAGCTTTCTTATTAGTGTAGAGTGGCCAGTCTTTCCCACATGAAATTTCCCTTAAACTCAGGCAAAGAATTTCTGTTTTTATGACAATGTTCCCTCTCCACGGACAGAGCATTAAGAGAAAACCAAAAAGAAATCAGCCTTTGAAAAAAAAAGACCTCTTGCAAAATTATTACTAAAGAATAGTTAACAAAGTACAGAAAAGCCATGTGAGCATACTCCAGCCAGAATTATGCATATTTTTGAGATTTATAATGCCTTCTCTGATGAACCTTAAAAATCTTGGTTCTCCATTAGTATCCAGCCTTTGAGTCAGCAATCAAGAGGGAATAATTCAGAACTGACATCACAGGCAACTTCACAGTTTAATGTCAGTGGATGACAGGGAAAGGAGAGGCTTGCATCAGGTTTTCATCAAACTGTGTTTAGAACTTATCATGGGTTTCTAAACATAGGTCTGACCAGCCTCATATTTGGCACCAAGTGCAGCCTTTCACAGTCTGCTCTGGAAAGGATTTTAGTGACTTGATTTCTTCCTTGTCAGGGACTGTAACCATTTTTAGGTAACTAATGAATATTTTTATCTGACCTTCTAATCTCCAAGTGTGTTACATGCCAAAAAATAAGATAGGGGAGAGAATGCTGCAAAACAGACTATTTCACTGAAAATCAGAATCACTTGCCAAATTTTGCTGTAGATGAAGTTCTGCAATACACCAGAAAGATCAGGTAGACAGGCACCAGTATGATTAATTTTCTCCCTCTTGCCTTTTCTCCATCAACTGAACCACTGAGGCCACTAAACTGGCGTGTGTAAGCACACACTTTGCATGTGTTAACTGAAGTGTTTGTCAACAAATCACATTCCTTTTTCCATTAGCTGGTGTTTGGTCAGCCATCTTGAGCTACTCTACAAGAATTAGTATCAGATGAATGCTTTGCTTTTGCATTTCCATCCATGCCAAACTGAAATGGGTAAAGATTCAGAGTAGAAAGAGAGCTTTGTTTACAAGATCTAGTGTACAGATTTTAGTTCAATGGATCAAAACTCCCTTGAGTATATCTTGGATCCAGAACCATTTTGAGTACTTCTAGGTTTTGGATCAATTTTTATCTAGGCTCTTACTTGGAGATTATGACTAATGAGAGGCATTCATACCCAGTACCTGCCCTCTGGTGTACTGGTGTGAATCTCACTGGTGCCAGCTGAAGTTTCATCCACATTTCAAAAATGAAGTGTAAGCTCTGTCCATTGAAATCCCTTGGCAATTTTAAGTAACAACATTAAATTGGTAGACAGGTCCAGAATAAAGGTTTGAAGCGTATATGAACTGCTTTTTATTCCACAGTACAATTAACTTTTTTTTTCCTGAGCAGTAAGTATAATCCTATCTTCTATTTAAAGCATGCAGTTTATTATCCCATTTTTTTACTTACATTTTTCTATAAGGTCTCTTAATCCATTTCACTGAAAAGGAGATTTAGCAAGTGTAGCGCATATCAGATTTCCTGATAGATGGATTTTCTGGTTTTTTCTTTGATTAGTGAATGCAAAGCTATTTCTTTTTGAAACCTTTCATAAGTGGGAGCTGAATTAAGAGATTTTCTTTTCTTCCTTTAACTACTGTAGAAGAACCTTGTGTCTACAAGTGTATTGGAGAAAGATCAGAGAAATATTCATGTAGTGTCATGCATATGTACAAAATTTCTAATTGATTAATCACACGTTATGCAAACCTGTCAAACACCATGTTAAAATGTATCTCAGAGTTTCAAAAATGATGAATTATTATTAATCCTTCTGAGATTCTGAAAGCAAGTAAAAGATGATTGAATTAATCTTCATGATGATTATATAAAACAAGCTGTATCTCACTTTGAAAGACAAGAATCATTGTTTTCTTCAAGGACTTCTCAGTTACATTCTTCAGTTAAAAACCTCCCAATACAGATTTCTAAGAGGTATATCTCAAGAAGTGAGAGATTGCTGTATGTCAGATACAGCTGTATAGGTTGTCCCTATAGGAAAGGAAAGGAACAACCTTTGTGACTACCTGAACAGGCACTCAAAAACACTGACAGAATTGAAGTATTGACCAAAAAAACTGACAGAATTAAAGTATTGACCTAGGTGGGTTTTCCAACATCAGACAAAGACCCTGACACAGTTCAGCTGAGAGGTCTGGCCATCCAACTCCACAACTTAACCAGGAAAACATAATTTAGGCTACCCTATGCTATACTCTAGGGATCAGAAACCTCCATATTGGTGACACCTTCCTTGCAATAGTTCCTTCCAATATTACAGTGTTTTGTTGCAAACTACCACTGTTTACCATATACCTGCATTCTCCTCCTCCTTCACACATGGTCTCCCTAATTCTTAAGATATTTGCACTGTAACTGCATTACTCAGTCACTCACAGGAAACTTCTCAGATCCATATCCTGAGAAACAGTGAAACTTGCTTTCCTTTGGCCTCAAGGTGCTGCCTCTGCACATGTGAAAGTAGGAAATGGAAACAGCAGTCTCCAGAGGATCTTGCTAATCTAATTTTGCCTCCTTTGGCAGTTTCAGCTGTCAGGTTAATAGGGTAGAAGGAAGACAAAAGAAGATGGAAGAATTTATTTCAACTCTCCTTGAAAATTTCCTGTGATTCAGGGAAGTTGTCTCAGCTACAAATCTAGAGTTCATAAATCCTCAACCACGCTTGCAAGCGACTTCTGTAATTTTGACCACCTCAGAATGGCCAACACACAGCAGCACTCTGACAGCTTTGGTAGGAGAAAACAATCCTTCAGTCTTTTCATAAAATTATTTCAGTCATTGGGACTAGACCTAAGTTCTGTACAGAACCACAACAACTCTCCCATTTGGCCACAGTTGGGAAGCATCTGCACAGGAGATCTCTAACACCAGGATGGCCTGCTCTCCCAGGGCTGCAGCTCATAACAAAAGTATTCACAAGGCTGAAAGGCCCTGGAGGCACTCTGCATATCCTAAAAAGCTCAAAATGGGGGAACTCTGGGGGAAATTAATTGGCAAGGAGTGTGAGTGGTTCTCCAGGTGTCCTCAGCACCTCACTGAGCAAGTGTCTGTGTCCCAGCACAGTTAGGGATCTGTGTTTCGGATGCCTCAGGCTTCCTTCCTCCCCGCAGCCCTGCTTCCAGAAACACAAGGCAACTCCCATGAGGAACTGCTCAGGAACAGCTCAAATACAGCACAAGTTTCAAAAGCTGCAATTTAGCCACATCTGCTCTTGAGGGCCAGGCACAAAAAGGGGTTTCTGATGATACAAATGGAATGACTGAGTGTAAATTATTTTTTTGTTTCTTCATCAGGAAGTGTCACATCCCCATCCCCCAGATGACCCAAGCAAGGGGTCCTCTCCACAAGCAGCTCAAGTTTCCCAACATCTTTGAGGAGAAGGGCTGCTTCTCCTCAGGGTTTGGGCAGCTCCCCTGTGTGCTACTCTCCAGAGGGAGCATTTCCACCTTCAGCTCCAGTCAGCACAACAGCTGAGCTGGAAGGGAGCCACACACCTACAGATGTGCGGGGAAAAGATTCAAAAAGCAAAAGAAAAGCCAAAAGCAACTTATAATTCTGATAATATTGTGCTTGTGGAGCATCTGACTAATGACCTTAGAAAGTTTCAGAGCAGACAGAGTTCAGGACAAGTTTAATTTAAACCTAGTTCACAGTTCAGCATAATTAGCAGTAAATAATGAAGAGACTCCTGGTCTGAAATTCAGGGACTTGGACTGCTTTTGCATCAGATCATTGAATCACCTGTTTATAATTTGAAATCTAACAACCTGATGACATTTTGATGTCTCTGTAGTTATTTGGGGACTTTTTATAGCTCTCAGGAATTCTACCTAACCTTTTCCTCTAGCTTTCTTTTAGCTCTGCTAGGTTTCTCTAGCAAAAAAAATATTCTGCTATAATATTTTCTTGATCCTATCATTCAGCAAAAGCTTTGAAACAAGCCAATACTGAAAGACTTTGCAGTACAACTTGTACACGATCTTTAGTTGAGCACCAATTTACAGGTGAATTTTCAGATTTCTTCAGATGATACACATTATCTAGTTCTAACTTCCACTAAAAATCTCTAATCATTTTATTTCTGGAAGAAAGTTTCTGCTTGAGAAGAAGAGTTTGGGGTTGTTGAGCCTTTTTGTTTTTTCCTCCTTGTTGACCTGGAGAGCTGATAACTGGAAATTTTTCCATAGCTTTTGGGGAAAGAAATAAGAAGCAAAATGCTTTGGATTGGAGCCTATATGACTCAGGTCTAAGTTTTAGCATGCAGCACATGCATTATCAAATTAAAAATCCCATAAAACATAGCTTGAGAGTGCCATGGCAGACTAGAATGTAACAGGATGGGGCAAAGGGAATGGCTATATAAAAACCACTGAAGTAAATCTCTGTGGGAAACTGGACTGCACAGACTGCTTACACAGTTTGTTTGTTTTAACTCTAGGGTTACTAATCTAGCTTTGGCTTCTAAATAATTAAAACTTATTTTAATTATCCTTACTTACTATACCCTCTAATTTAAAAAACCACCCAGCTTCAAAGATGCTGATATAATGAGGGTAGAGTGTGATGGACATGCATTACTTTGCTTCCAGGTACCCTGGAGGAATCAATATGTGTTTGCACTCATTTTTGCCCAGTTTGGTTCCTATTCCACTTCCTCTGTGGTTGACTTGCTCTGTGCCTCTGACGACAATCCATGATGAAAACAGACTACATACAATTCAGCTGGAGACTTGGAGAGTGAAAAACAGAGAGTAGGAATGCACACCATTAAACTGGCTTCTGGGAAGGTAACCCCATCCATGTCTTTTTCCCCTCTCCTCATTTCCCTGGGGAACTATTACATTTAAGAATAATCCCCTGTCTTAGCATATTTGATCAAGGAAAATTAAATTAGCTGCTTCCCTGGCTACAGTTTCTAACAATATTGTGAAATTCTTAATGAAGGCTTCTCAGAATCTCTTCACACATCTTGTTCACTAAAAGTCCATGGTTTATAACTGCTAACCACAAGAGCCAAGAAATGCCAATTAGCAAAAATGCCTTATCCAGAGAATATACACAAGTGAAATATTAGCCACAGATAATTACTACAGTGGCTTATACTGAGATGGAGGTTTCCTATTTTACTGACATACCAATGGGGTAGTATTTCTTCTCATGGCTTTTTGCCTTGGCATAAGTCTAGTTTCTGAGGGAATGGGATGGGTGGACAGAGGTTTACAAAAGGCCCTAGAAGTTAAGCCAGTGGTCTGGACAGAAGAGAACAATGTGATGAAATAGCCTTTGGAGAGTCCTGATCCCTACTATGCAAAAAGAGACTTCAGGCAAAACAAGAAAAAAATCGCCAAAGATTTTAATAAAATTAAGTTTGTGCAAATTTAATATCAGAAAGGCAAGAACATTGAAGAACAGATATAGAAATCCTGTAGGCAAGAAGAATATTTGCCGTGTTTGCTAGGCTGTATGCCAGCATTAAGCCAGACCATGTCATAAGTAAAACAAGAAATGGGCACAGACTCAATGTCCCCGAAAGTCATAGTCAATATTTTGCTGATTTCAAGATAATAGGGCTAATGTAAAAGGGCCCTCCTTAATAAAATTTTAGTTTGCTAGCACACCAGCCTTTTACCACCAATTTATCCACCTGTATTGATTTTTTAGAAACTAAAACATGAATATGTATAAATAAATGCATTGTCAAATATGCATATTGATAACTCCTAATATGTATAAATATAAATAGAAGAATAGAAATACTTCAGTCTGTTTGGTCTGAAGGCATTTACAGGACGTCTGAGAAAAAGGGCTTGTTGTTTTTTCCCCCGAGGTAGCATAAATATGCTACAGATAGCAGCAATTTTGGTATCTATGCAAAACTAGAATACCAGGGCCAATAATCTGATATTGCCCACTGGAAGGTGAAGCAAAACAATCTGGCTCCTAGGTCTAAGTCACATAAAGCAGTGCCTGTGGTCTGGTGCTGGAGAAGTTTAGGAGTGCTCAAGGGTTTCTGTATGCCATAGATGCAGCCTGTTGCTTAAAGGGCTTAAGCATTACCTTAAGTATTTCAGTATTCAAAATGAACAGGGGAAAAAAGCATAATCAAGGATTCTATTTTGATTCAAATTGTTTATGTGTGCATTTGATTCACCAGTAATTATATATAAGAAATGTCAAGGTAAACTAAACAAAAGTAAAATGCTATCTGCACTATTCTTCTTGGACTTGCAATATATATTCACAGACTAGGTTGAAAATCAACTAAATAAACACATCTGTTAAACTTACATTTTCCAGTGATAGCAGTTTTTGTGTTGTGAAATGTGCTTGATGTGTTCATCTTACAAAAACCAGTTTCCAATTTTTTTTTAATGTGTAAACTGACCTTTTTCCTGTTGGCTCTGTGCTGGCCAAGATATATTTCATTTAATATTGGCTAAAGCTAGAGGCAAAATGGTAAAATACTCTGGCAGTTTTATATTTACATTGGAAATAAAATACTGTGGGTGTTGTATGACGGAAAGGACCAAAAAAATTTAGTCCCATAACAAATCTTCTCTAGAAGTCACATACATTGCTATAGGCCACTTTGGTCAATAACTAGGTAGGAAAGACCTGAAATACTGTTTCAGACAAATACAGTTGGCCTTTTAGAGTTCCAAGGGAAGGTTATCAATTACATGAGGTGAAAATCCAGACTCAGGGCCAGAGTCAGCACTGGCACATAAGGCAAATCTACCTACAATGAGCACATCTCTAAGCATTTCTGCCTCTGTGATATCTCCATGTGAAGGAATCAAAATGTCCAAACATATTCCCTTTGAGATGGATTCCAGACAGTCTTACTTACCTTCAAGGTACACCATCAGGCTCCTCACATGGTAACAGAAACATGGCTGGTGGGATGACAAATGATATTTAGCTGTACAAGGGGCGACTAGAGAAGGGAAAAGGTACTTGAATTTCAATCCCTCTCTTGCAGTGGCTTTTTATTGTTGTTTTTCTGGGTGTTCCTATTGGTAGCCACCCAGCCATGTACAGCCCATCATCTGCACAGTTTTCATCTTCCCTCCTAAATTTGATGTCCTGTTGCTGGGATAAAATTTCAGAGCTGAAACCTCAGCAAAGAGCTGAGAAGGCAGTCATAGACTTTTTTATACCCCCACCAAGCACAGAAAGACTGACCTGGCAAAAGTCAAACATTCCTTAATAGGTGAATATGTGAAGAAATAGTCTTTCATTTTTCTTCAGAACATACCACCTGTATTGTGTGAATGAAGGGACTTAAATTATTAGATATCCTCTATCCAATCATCATCTAGTCAGAAACTGGACTGAATGTGCAATTGGCATCTTTGCTGAAGAATTGCACCTTATACATTATGTGGTTATAGTCATGACAGCTTTTTTTTTCCCTCTCAAAATTTGTCAAGGTTGAAAAGCTTATACATGCCAGGTTACCATAAAACATCAATATTTAATTAAGTCAAAAAGAGGGCACATGATTAATGATGTGCTGTCATTAAGTACCTAAAATGATCTCATAAACTCACCATTCCAGTCATATTAAGATCAGTAATAAAATACACTCATTAGATCACAAAGGATAGACAATAGCCTGAGATTAAAGTGCTTTAATCCTCTTGCAGTACAGCAACAGCAGCACTTAAGTTTAAGGTCATCTGCTCTTATGAGCCTTGATACAGTATTTATATAAGTGAATACACCAGAAAATACTGTTAGTACTGCTTACACAGAACATTCAGTGGGATTTTCCATGACAAATGCTGAAATGAAGATATATTCCCTCATTTTTGGACACATGGGACACATGGACTTGTCCAAAATTCAGCAGAATTCAGCAGGCAAATCACAGAAGGGACTCTGGAGTCATGTTAGACCGGGATGCCAAGAACTTAAGGCTTAAACTCAAGCAGGATGTGTCAGGATGTCAGATCAGTACAAGCTTTAATTGACAGCTGTTCTTCATCTCTGCCCCACACCTCTCACAGATAATGCCCTAATAAATATTGGAGAGACACCTTGGTTGTGGCACTGGCAGCACTTACAGTGATGGGTAATTTCTCTTAACAAAGCCTAAAAGTCAGGATGCAGGAAAGATCCTTGTTTCTACTCTCTGTCAGGTCCTCCAGCTGAAATGTTGAGGACTGGAGCAACAGAGATGCTGAGGAGAAAGGGCACAAGAAAAGCAGGGAAGCTGAGAGCTGCAAGTCTTCATCAGAGACCAAGTAGGAATGGTGATTGTAGGTCAAAGACAGCTAAAATGACAAATGTGCAAGGGCTGAGACCAAAACAACAAGAACGCAGGAAATAGTAAAGGCAGCAAATATATCAGATGAGGCAAAAGCTGGCCACAGAAAAAGGAACAGGGTGTGAGTCACAAACTTTTTCTCTGAGACCAAAAACTAGATAGGAGGAAGGAGGTAGACACCCAAATGGTGAGAAAACAATTCCAAAAACAAAGAAGGAAGAAATAAAAGGAAATATATTTTAGATGTGTAATTTGAAAAATATTCCGTTTCTCAAGAAAACAGTGAGTTCCCTCTTACAAGTCAAATTTCTCCACTGCAAACATCAGAAACAGAGATGCTTTGTGGAAGTGGAAAAAAAGCTTTGGGATTGTGCCAGTTTGATAACTTATGTGACTTGCACATGCTAGACGTGAGGGAAATGGGCAACAAAATTTTCCCCAAAAGTCAAAATATTCCATTTCAATAGTTGTATGTACTTATTTAATGTTCAAAATATTTTTTAAGTGTCCCTCTGTTTTTCTAATTTGACCAGGAGCTATTTTTAACCTAGTTTCCTTGAGAAAATTGAGGACTTCTATTTTGGATAATCCTTCACAGGATGGATTTTACCAACTGTAAAAATAGCTCACAATTTCTCCTGCCCATGCAGCCAGAGAATAGCAGAAACATGCAAGAAACTACTTTGCTTTCTCCTTTTAACTGCTGGTGAACTAAATGGAGTAAAAAATTATCATTCATTCAGTTCTATTTCAGAAAATTTCCGACTGATTCTCTCTCAACAACTCTTTTGGGCTCCCGGTGATGCTCTGATTGTGTTTGCTAAGCTCTGGGCAAGGCCCACAGATTATAAACTCTTTCTGACAAGGGCTCTCATTTATTTTCTGCTGCCTGGAGTTGCCTTAGGGCTGTACCACGTGGTGTGGGAGGCCTGAAAGATTGCTAAAGCTCCCTTTCCCAGAATTGTCTCTGTTTTGTTACATAATTTAACATAAACACAGATTCCATAACTTCTGAATGTTTGGGGGAATATTTTTCTTTGTTCAGAGTACTAAAAGCTTTCTTTTTTTGAGTTCTTGAAAACATTTCGGTAGCACAAACGGAGATATTATGAATGTTCCACTTCAAAATTCGTCTTTATGGTGTTTTTTACTGAGGATTAAAATATTAAGCAATTGCTTCATACTGTTGATGGCTGCTTCCAGCTTCTTGCTCCAGGAGTATAACCATGCTCTACTGAACTGGGAGCCTCAGGTTCAAGGCCAGAAGCAAGATCTGTGAGAGCTGCTTTAATAGCTCACCTCACAACACATTAGAGCAGGAGCTTTATCAAGACTGGATTCCTACATTTGGCTTGAATAACTTGACAGACTGCAGTCTTGAAGAATGTTAAGAGAAAAAAAAAAAACAACACCTCACAAGAAAAGAAAGGTTTTTGTTCCCCATCTGTTGGGGAATACTATTTGGGTTGGGACATTTTTTCTTAGGGAACCTCTGCACTTTGCTCTAAAGCATAAAATTGATTAAATGTATAGGACTATGCTCAGCAGCAAGTGGCAATTACAAGTGTGAGAAAAAAAGCATAAAACAGATGATTGCATTAAGATTGTATAAAATAAAAATTGGTCATCACTTATTTAATGAGTGATTTAATTATGATTAATAGAGCTACAGAGACTTTAATTACAAGAGAAAAATCTTATTGTCATGCTCCCTGTGAAAAATTTCCCCTCCAAGATGCTGAATTTGAAAGTTACCATGCTGAAAACCATGTCTTGAAAATAGGTGTTTTTTAAAGAAGAATGGTTATGCAGATACAATAGGCTGTTATTTAGTTTTCATAAACTAGTAAACATCTTTCTAGGAAGGTGTTGTTGCTGAAGGGCATGGCAGCAATATAGGGGGTCTTCTACCTTTTTTATTTTTCATGAAAAAATTGTAAAGGAAGTACTGCAAAGCAAAAAATGCCAAATATTAGACAGAAATAGTAGTTAAATGCAGTTTTATAGGTAATTGCTCACAGCCAGTGTAATTCATACTGTAGTAAAAAGTGTCACGTTTCAGGAAAATTCTAAAAGAAAGCAGATACTGAGGATCTGATAGTGACATATTTTTTCAGGTTTGTCAGACTTCCAAATATGCTTACATGTATTATTGTCTGTCTGTATGTATGTATATATACACACATTTACATACATACATATGCACATATATGTATTTGTATAAAGATGATTTTTCAAGAATGAAATCCAGCAGTATTGTCCATTGAATGTTTTCTGTCATTTTTAACAATCTCTATGTGTGATTGCATACAGTATTTCTGACTCAGATCTTGGAGCAACAGAGATTTGTTCCCACTCATGGTACCACTATTCAATTTTCTGTTCCCTATTCAGAGCAATGAAACCCTATCCATGCCTCATGTTTTTACATTTTCTAATTCCTGTACCCAGCAATATGCTTAAGCACACTCTTCTCAGTATCTTTCCAAAATTTTTTTTCACTTTTGTCTCTAAGCTTCTCTTATACCATGTTTTCTTTTAGATTTTCTGTCAGTGCATTTTTCTGAAAAACTAACAGTCTTCACTCAATTCCTTCTTAACACACATATTTCCTGGGAATGTCAACATTAATCTCTTGGAAACAGAGATTCTTTAATATAATAAATCTGCACAGCCTGAGAGATTAGACCCCCATCTGATCATTGCCCGCATTTTATTTATATGCCTCAGCAGCAATGTTCATCACACTAAAAATGTGTAATCTAATGGAGCGGCCATTAAGGTTCAAAAGGCACACAGTCAGTACAAATATTCTAAAAAAAACACAATTATGGTCTGCATTTTAAAAAAGAGTCTGATTTTGAGAGTCCAAGTGGGTGACAGTTTTCAGAACAGGTGGTACACCCAGCTCCACATCAACACAGATGCTTAAAATGAGGTAATAAAAAGTTGATAAGCATTGAAATTTGGGTCAGTATAACCACAGGACCTGCTGTTCAACACACTGCAAATAAAAAAGGAAAAAATACCTCTCTTGATCAATACAAATAATTTCTTTACAGTATACCAAAAGGCATATTTTAGCTGTAATTGCTGAAGAGTAAAAATACCAAATAAGAAGCAAATTACTAAAAAGAAAGAATATAATTTTGTGGCATGTGTAACTACTCCATTTTATTACATCTTATACTTGGACTCACATACTCAAATGAAAATTTTTGGGTTTTGTTTTGGTTTATTTTGGTAACATTTTGTGTCCTAGATTTAATCTTGTATATTATGCTGGAGAATCATTGGGCTACTGCAAATTAAAGAGGCAAAAGGAAAACTTGCTATTTTATATGCCTGTATGTTAGGAATATGCACATAAAAATAACATCTTTTTCTGCCACAGGCCAATTAGAAACCAATTTTTCTTCTTTATTACTTTCTAAATAAGTCATGTCCAGTTTATAGAGAGTTAAACATGACCTGCCCATAGAAGAGATTTCACTAGATACCCTAAATGAACCCATATCTTCAAATAATTCTTTTTCAGCTTCAGAGTAATTTTCCTGGTAAAATCATAGCCGGACATAAGAAGACATTGGGAAGCACTACCAAGTGTAACTACTGCAAAGTCAGTGGAAGAGTTGGTATTTGCCTCAATAAATGCTGATCAGTCTCTGTAACTCACCCCCAGTGCTTTGCCACTGCTAAAGCTGCTGTGCCGCATCTCCTTTCTCTGTCCATAGAGAAAGCCCATCCAGCAGACCCAGAGGATTTAAATGCTCAGATATAGCACTCCAAAATAATAAGCTATAAAAGTAATTAATTTAGCACTGTGGCAATTCTATCTGTGAAATTAAAAAAAAAAAAAAAAAAGAAAAGGAAAGAAAAGAAAGGTATAAAAAGGTGGTGGTTATTTATAGATCATCTCTAGTCCACAGATCAAGGCACTCACCACTTTGCACAAATTGATTTATAAATTGCATGTCAGAGGGATAATATCACTTAGAAGGGTAACCTTTGGAACAGCATTTCATAGAAGAGAAGAGCAGAGCCGGGTATAAGAAGAAATAATACACCCATTTAACAGCAGTGTCAGTACCTGCTGTGCCAACTGGCATCTGCCCAGGACTCCAGAGCTAACCCCTCTAATCTTGTAAGAGTACTAGAGCATCATAAAAAATAATGCCCAATATTTCACCAAAAATATCAGAAAAAAGACTAAAAGTGCAGATCGTTGAATATCATAGAACACATTCTAAATCTCCTTTTCTTTCTTGCCTAGCTAAGTGTCCATTATATCAGAATATTTTCTTTCCCTGTGTACACCCTCTCGTACAGCCACCCACCACTCTACTCAAGGTGGAAGTAGGTTTGTTTACCAAACTGGGATGGGAGTAATTCAGCAACTATTAATACAGCTTGAATAATATTTTTCAATCAGTAAGATTATTATCACTTATGTCTTGAATTCTGAATCAGTAAAATCATACAAATGAAAGTCATATTTTGGAGGAGATGCACAAAAAGGCTAAATTACTTATTAACTTGAAGATAGAATATGTAATAGCTATTTGTTTAATTCATCAAGCTAAAGAACCAAGAAAAAATTTGCTTTGTCCTTTGTAAAAACACTCTCTTATATCCTGATTTTTAAATTACAGGAACAAAATGCCCAGTTTTTCATGGAAAATTATTACACAGCTAGATTCTGGCTCTATGCATTTCACTTTTTTATATAAGAAATTAATCACCTGAAGAAATCTGTAAGGTGTTCAAACCTTAGAATAAACACTTGCTGGCAATCAAATGTTTTATTTCTCCCATTGCAGTAAGGGAAGTCCAGGGACTAAGCTGAAAACATCTGTGCTGCTCCTTGTGTATGGAAAGTATAACTGCCTATGTGCAGAGCCAATAACAATATATTGCTTCTCATTTGCCAGGCAATGCTGGCTATCATCAAAAACACACCTTTAATGGAGTAGCTGAAAGGCACCGATCCACAACTGTATTCAAGCAAGAATGGGATAAGGGGGTGATTTTGGCTAAACCTGTTCCTCATCATTTTGTGTCCCAGATGAGGTGAAAGACAGAAACACTGTACCTCATTCCCAGCTCTTTTTGACTGGGACATGCACTGGTTTACCTCTAGCTCCAGAGCCAGACCTGTCACAGTCAGTGCTAATGAAATGTGATCTCTTTCCTTCTTCTTGCCTACACAGCTGGTTGGTTGGAAGACTTAGTAAAGGAAATAGATCACAAAAGCCAAGAGTTCTCATCTCTATATGTGTGCCTTTAACAATATGCTTCAAGCCAGGCTCTAGGGATTTCTTATTGGTGTCAAAGAAACCTAAATAAAGCAGACAAACCAAACAAGCTCTTGTTGTACTGACTGCATAAACAAATATTCAACAACTCAAGTTCTCCACTGATAAAGCTCTTCTCACCATGATCACCAAAAGTGTTTATTCACCCAGCATCCAGATGCTGCATACTGATAACCTTGCCTTTAAATTCTCTCCAGAAGGTACAAAACAATAGTTAATTCCATGAGTTTCAGAGCTCATACCTCATTTAATGCCAGGAAGGATGTAACACAGCAAAGCTGGGACCAGTCTGACTTTCCTCAAAATGAGATCCCAACCATCAGCTGTGGTTTTTTCCATCCCTCAGGGCTGACACTATCCAGCTGAGGTCTGTATCTACAATACCCACAATTTGTTTAAAAATGGCATGATATGCACTGGCAGAAAATGAATTATCTGGTGAGGGTGGAGGCCAGCAAGCATTGTTTTATCTGCTTGACAGTAACAGCACTGACTGCACACAGCCACGGTTTAGTGCTCACTACTCACACCAGCCAATCCCACTCATTCACATGAACAGTGTATCTTTTATATGCACCTTTCTTCTTTCCAGGCTGGATCTTCATTTTAACAGAATCACAGAATATTATAGGTTTGATGGGACTGAAAAGGAGCATCAGATCCAGGTCTTAAGTGAATAGACAGCACAGGGATCAAATCCAT
The DNA here is from genome assembly GCF_028018845.1 of Melospiza georgiana. NCBI lineage: Eukaryota > Metazoa > Chordata > Aves > Passeriformes > Passerellidae > Melospiza > Melospiza georgiana. Next base: position 30,268,478 of record NC_080430.1, on the reverse strand, counting down.
GACCTTGGCATTATTGGCACCATGCTCTAACCAGCTGAGCTAATCTCTTTAATCTTAGCCTTAATTATCCTTCCTTTTCCTCTTTTAGCTGGGCTAAGATTTCCCTTCTATCCTGTTTTCCTCACATCTTACCTTAGGAAACATCCCACTGTATTCCCTCCTAATAATTAGTTACCAAAGTAAGCTGAACTTCCAAAACTTGTAACGTTAATATACTCTGTCTAGGATGGGATATTTTCACAAACATACAAACATTAGCTCTTCATCAGTAAGTTCTGTACTTTAATCTCCTGGGTCTGCAAAATTGTGTTGGAAATTTTGCAACAGTTGTCTTTCAAATTTAATTTTTTGTACTTCCTTTTTTTTTTTCTTCTGCAACAAGATGGGGAGAATGCTTCAGTGTAATACTTATTTCAGTGTCCAGTATTTTATTTCTGTTTCTGATCAACACCAGAAAATATATAGGGGCAGACAAGGATATATAGTGACAGCATAGGTAAGGAAGAGTTCAATCAAATTTTAGCTTCAGAGAAGATCTAGTTGACATTCTTAAAACTACTGTTAAAATTGATTCTTTTTCCTGCCAGATCTTCCTAATATATTTGTTTTCAGTTTGGGGGTTTTTTGGGGTTTTTTTGGTGTTTTGTTTTTTTTGTTTGTTTGTTTGTTTGGGTTATTTTGTGTGTGTGTGTAGACTGTGTGACTGTCTATTACTACCAAATTATTCTTTTGACAAGCAATCAGCATTTGAAAGTAGCATTCAGACATTCAGAGTTAGAGGGTGGACAGTGAGAATCAGAAGCCAAAACCAAGACCAAATCTGAGGTGAAACAACTGAGCCATGCCAGCAGGTCACAGAGAGACACAGCCTATTCCCCTGGGAGCAGCACCCAACTGAGCCACTGGATAAATCTGTTGCACAGAAACACCTGAATACCTGCACCCCATTGTTTTTTCCTCTGTGAATTGTGGAAGATCTTTTTCCTCATCTGTCCCAAGAGAAATAAATTGCAAGCAAATGTTTAGCAGCTGTAACGTGACCAAGCAGTGTGAGGTGGCTCCTGTCCTGCACGGTGTGAAAGGAACTGGTGTGTCTCACCTACAAGCACCACCTGATGAAATATTGATGGAAAGGCAGTAGAGGAAACTCAGGCAGCACAGCTGAGAGTGGCAACCATTTAGCCCACGTGTAGTAAATGTTATTTCCATTACTCTTGGGACTGTAAATCCTACCTTCTCCATTAGTGATTACACTGGAAAACCACAAGCAAACCCAGACATAAATGACATGAAATTAAAAGGACCTTCTGCCTTTCTGTTTCAGTAAATGTTTTGGATCAGTAAAGCCAACTAGACAAAACTTTCTGACAGAAATTCCTTCTTGGAAATGTGGTAACCCCTGTGATAAACAGAGGTATGTTTAGAAAGGGTGTCCCAGGGATTTCTACTGATGTGCAGGTTGGGACATTTGTGTCTTAACAAGAAAAGCAGACATCATAAAATTGCTGGTTTGTTTATTTAGAGCTAAGTGGAAAGAACAAATTAAAATGAAGGTGAACAGCATCCAGTGATGACAGAAGCAATTTGCCAAGTGTGATAAATATGCCAATGTTACTAGACATAATGGCAGCATTCCACAAAGCCTGATGACAAACAGCTTCTTCAAAGCTGGTACAGCATTTCAGGCTCCCAGACTGACAGGAAAATGGGGGAAAGGAAATGAAAGAAACTTTCACATTGAGTTTCAGTTAATTAAAAGCAGAAATTTGGGAGAGGAAGCAGTCTTACCTTTTGAAATGTCACTCCCCCATCTTTAGATTATATGATGGACAAAGGCTGAATAAATATTCTTTTGGCACTTGGAGCCAAATAATGACTGTTCCACAAATATTCTCAGTGCTGTTATATGTGCCTTAGAAAAAGTTGAATATATGTGCTTATTTTTTTTCTCCAGCATCAGCAATGAAAGTAAAACAAGAACATTAAGCATTTGTGGTCTATTCATTATGGAGAGGAGAAAAAAAAAGGAAAAAATGGAAAAAAAGGAGATCACACTTCTATTCTGGGATTGTAAGATTGCTAGAAGGAGCTGACTGTAAAAAGGAACCTAAAGATCTGGCAATTTATAAGAAGTGACCACTTCTCCTTTAGGGGCTGTCATCATATTCTGATTTACTGAGACTATATCAGACTAGAAATAAGCCCTCTACAATAGTTCCTCTCTTTGTTAGAATCACCAGTAAAAAAATAGTGATTTTCCATGTCCATTCTACTAGTTAGTTGTAACTCAGTCTTTGTAAATGCTTCACAAGCCAGAAATTCCAGGAATTGCCTCAGAATCCATTTGCATTACCCTTTGTATCATACAACATTGTTTCCCCATTTCACCCTCTTAAAAATAACACTGTGCACAGTCCAAAAATTTGCTTTTTTCATATGAATGCTAATAAAGACTTTATTAGAAAAATAGATTGTGTGTAGTGATTGCTGATTACTGACTCTTCGGGGAAAGTTTGCCTGAAGTTTTAAGAACTTGTCTGTAAATTCTTGGAGGCCCTGATCTAGGAAAACATTCCTGTGTTGAAACAATTCCCATCATTTTGATGTGTTTTAGTTAAGCATTTGCTGCTGAGGTTTTTTTGTAGGCTTTTTTTTTCAATTTAAGTTTTCCCATCTGTCTAAAAGATTTGCTGTCATTCATCCTCCAGAGCACCTTGGTTTAAGATAATCAGTCTCTTGAGTCTGCCCTGGCACCCAGCTCTGAGATCCAAATGTTCCTCTGAACACACAAACAGCTGTGGCAAGGGATTACTCTGGGTTTAGCAAGTGCGCTGCCCATGAAGCTGATGTGGATGCTTAAAAAATGTCAGGAAAGCCATCACCTTCTAATAAATACTTCTATCTGGAGAAAGACTGCTGTGACTCTCTCCTTTTAGCTTAAAGCCCAGTTTCAGCAGTGGGAACAGAGAAAATAATTCTTCTAAAGTAAGGTTTTTCTGGGATGTAGAAGTGTGTAGGTTGAAATTCCTCAACTGAAAAATTACTGAATCCCAGGATTTCCATTTCATCAGGTACCCTAAGCATTACTGTACTGCAGGGTCATATTGCCTGTACTCACCCCACCATCAAACACACAGGAAGAAAAAGGCAAGGTCAGGTGATTCCCTCAAAAGCCACAACATGGGGCCCTGAGGTTTGACAGAGAAGCTCCAGCTATGGATCACAACTGGAAAAGTCCTTCTCCCTCCAGAACTGAGAGAGAGGGAGGCATGTTACCGGGCTTGCAAGGGTCTTTCAGGGTGAAGAGAGAGATGAGAATGTTGACCTCATGTTCAGAAGGCTTGATTTATTATTTTATGATACACACTACATTATGACTATACTAAAAGGAATAGAGAGAAAAGTTCTCAGAAGCTTGCTACGCTAAGAACAGAAAAGGAAAGGAATCAACAAAGTTCTGTGTCCAGGCAGAAAGCAAGAACAGCTCTGCCATGAGTGGTCAGTAGATCCAAACATTCACCCAAGACCAATCACGGACGCACCTGTTGCGTTCCACAGCAGCAGATAACCATTGTTTACGTTTTGTTGCTGGGGTCACAGCTTCTCAGAAAGGGGAAAAATCCTAAAGAAAGGATTTTTCACAAAAGATGTCTGTGACAGAGGCAGGCACAAAGAAAAGGTTCACAGCTCATGCTTTTCTGCATGGTTTCCCACTGCAGACCATGCCCACAGACCCTCCTACAGCATGGCAGATCAGGTCTTGTTAATCCCTGAGCTAGGGAGGGAACATCCCTGCTCCTACTCAGGGAGTGCTGACAGCTGCTGCCTCTCACCATCACATGGGGACAAAGATGGCTCCCAGTGTTATTTCTTCTCAGGTAACTTTCCACAACCTACAAACTTTCTCGTGACAGGGTGACTACTACAGCCTGGCTCTGCTCCTGGTCATGCTCAATCACTTCCATTAAAAGCATGATTTTTTAAATTTTTGTTTTTTAATAATGTGAGAGGAACTGTAAAGTCATTAAAATGTATAGCTTCCTGGCACAATTTTAATTATCAATTCCATCATCTGAGACCACATCTCCTGTGTTTCCAGTGCCACAACAGAAATACTTCTGCAGTCACATCTGAGGTCATGCAGAATTTGAAAGACCTTATCTCTCATTTTACTTGCTCTAGTTTAATAAAAATCAGACCATCCAATGACTGCCTCAGTTTGTTTTGATATAACCTTTTTCTGTTATAATCTCTTAACTGTGCTGTCCATCTTGTTTTTATAGCATACATCTTCTTGACATTTGTTTTACTATTGTTCATTCTGAATAAGTTCCTTACAGTCTTACTTGATTTTCAAATTAAAGTTGATCTGCCAGCCCTGAAAACTATTAAATTTTAATTTGAAATGTGGATATTTAGTTACTGTGATTATCTACATAAAGGGTTTTACATGCATGTTTATGAAAAACTGGCAAACAAAAGTATGCTTTTTTAACAGTTCTGAAAGTTCAGTATTTTCAGATTTTTTCCTTGCATTATTATAGTGGCAGAATAGATATTAACTGCCAGCCCAGTATTATATCATCTCTGGAGCTCAGAAAAAATAGGAGATGCAGACTTACACACACACACACACATGCTTTCATATTCCCATCCCAGAACATTTACATATGGTCTTTAATCAAAATATTCTGTGAACAAGTGGAAGCAACACCAAGAACACAGTAAAATGAGTAAAATGTGGACACAAGCAACAGAGGGATCTGCCTTAGAATATAGACAGGGAAGGAGATTAAAAAATATTATTATTATTGGTGGATGTTTCATTGTAGTGAATTCAAGTTTTACAGAATTAAACTGTGCTATCCATACTCAATCTGAGTGATTCCTTCGAGGCTGGTTCTGCTCTTGGAAAAATGGAAAGACCCAAGCAATTTCCTTCTGCTGGACTTTCACATTCATTAAGCTCAGGTGTCTTTCCCACAGAGATGAGCATGAAGCCATACAGGTAAGCACAGCTGTGAAAACACAAACAGCCCTGAGAAAGGTCTGTTCCTGCTGCGCTGCTGGGATCATCAGTGTGAGTCCCAGCATGAGGTCTCAGTAACATTTAGAGCTGTACCCTTCTGCAAGTGGGGTTTGGATAAAGTGGACCCTTGCTCACGTCCTTGGAAGTCAGAGTGTGCTGTGTAAGGAAGCATCTGCGAGAGCAGCAAATTAGAAAAACAAAAGCAGGGAGTGAGAGTTGTGCATATGAGCTACCTGGAGCAGTAACTGGAAATGAAGAGCTCAAATGTGGAGTCAGCAGTCTCTTGGTAAGAGGGGAGTCACATCTCAGACACACATCTCTGACACACATCTCACATATATTCATGCTAAGGACGTCTGGATGCAACAACAGTTTTTTCTCAATTTTTTATTTATCATTAAAGTGGCCTCATGACACATATGTAGCCCTTTTCACCTCTTCCTGTGCTCATGGTCAAGAAGAGCAGTTTGAAATCTGTCACAGCCTGGAGAAAGCTGATTTTTGTCATTCACGTTGGAAATAAGTACATGCTACATTGGCAGTATTTCTGCTCTGCTTTGTCTAGACAAAAATCTGGCCTTGGAAAAAGCCAAAGAACTTCAAAAATATCTCAGATCTCTGTGGAGACCAAACAATAAAAGGACAAGTGATTTATATCTGGTTAATTTGTAGAGCACCTTTCACATTTGGCTGAATTTTCAAAACACATGCTTGTGGTTTTTGCTTGAGGAATCTAGTGGGCCTGGTGTTTCTTCTGCTAACACAAACCAATAGTGAGGACACATGAGATTACAGGGCAGGCTCCATGATTTTAGTTTCCAGTTACTCTTTCCTGATCTCTCTGTCCTATAATGGTCTCACTTAGGGAGTAAGGCAGCAGGAAGTCAGGATAGCCAGAAGGGAGTGAGGTTCACTTGAACTGGACTTGGCTGTCTGAAGGACAGGCATTGACCTGATACTCTTACTGTAGATTGCACTATTTTCCTCTCAAGTGCCTCTCTCCAGCTGTAATAGAGCCCTTCTCTTGCTGACTTCTCCTCTGCCCACTTCCCTGAGCTCCTGTTCCAAGTGAGACTGAAAGAGGAAGTGCTGAAACAGCTGTGCACTTTTCTCACAGTAATTCTGGATGAAGCGGAAGCAGCGAACACTGGAAGTCTGTCCTGTTTTGCACTCTGTAAACAACTTCTATAGCAACATAGCTGGGACCAGAGAAGTTACCAATATGAGAGCAAACTTGCAGACATCAAAGACTCCATGATTTATACACATTGTATTACATTTTACCTCTTTTTCTCAATTTTATAAACAATATTTTGAATTGAATGAAAAATATTAAAAGGGAATAAATCACAAACTACAATCATGTCTTTCTTTTCTTTTTTTTTTTTTTTTAAGAAGAAAAAGACCTGTCAGTTTTTTCCTTCCAAAACATACTTTAATATTCCTGAACTCAGACCTAAAAATTGTGCACCTTTCTTTTTCATTTTTGGTGCAAATAAACATAGCTGAGTTCTTGCCAAGTCACAAAGAACACGGCACAAAGCTCCAATCTTTTATTTATATAATGCTCTTATATCTGAGTTATGGTTTTTTTTCCAGCAGTGCCATATAACTGATCACCAAATCACGAAATCATAGAATATGCTGAGTGGGAAGGGACCTACAGGGACCATTGAAGTTCAATTCCTGGTGCTGTGCAGGAAACTCCAAGTTCACACCATGTGCCTGAGAGCATTGTGCAAACACCTTGAGTTCCATCAGGCTGGTGCTGTGACCACTTCCCTGGGGAGCCTGTTCCAGTGCCCAAGCACGCCCTGGATGAAGAACCTTTCCCATATCCAACCTAAACCTCTGAGACAACTCCAGGCCATTCCTTTGGGTCCTCTCCCTGGTCACCAGAAGAAGAGATCAGTGTCTGCCTGTCCTGTTCCCTTCAGGAGGAAGTTGTACACTGTGATAAGGTCCCACCTCAGTCTCCTCCAGGTTGAACAGACCAGGTGGCCTCAGCTGCTCCCTAGATGGCCACCCTTCAAGGCCCTTCACCATCTTTCCTTCCTCTTGGCCTTCCTTGGCCTTCCTCTCTAATAATTTTCTATCTTGCTTACATTGTGGTACCCAAACACACCTGGAGACATCACTTGAGCTGAGGCCACCCCAGTGCAGAGCAACGGGACAATCCCCTCCCTTGCTTGATGCCCCCAGGACATCCTTGTCCCTTCTGGCTTCCAGGGCACTGCTGGCTCATGTTCAACTCACCAGGACCCCCAGGAACCTTTCCCTGGCACTGGTCTCCTGCCTGACATTCCCCAGCCTGTCTGTACATCCAGGGTTGCCCCATGCTAGGTGCAGAATCCAGCACTAGTTGTTGTTAAACTTCATATGGTTGGTGATTGCCCAGCCCTCTAAATTGTTGGGGTGTCTCTGCAGGGCCTCTCTGCCTTTGAGGGAGTCACTGACTCCTCCCAAATTAGTGTCTTTGGCAAACTCACCTTCCAGTCCTGTATCCAAGTCCTTTATGAAGATTCTGAAGGGCTCTGGACCTAAAATAGAGCCCTATGGAACCCCACTAGTGACCAGTCACCAGTCTGATTTAACCATATTTATTGTAACTCTTGGCACCCTACCTGTGAGCTAGCTGCTCATCCATTGCATGATGTATTTTTCCAGCTGCATGCTGACTCAAAGTTCTGTCCATGTTTTTCAATTTGCAGTCTCAGATCTTCGGTATTCCCTGCTCAACTGCCATTGTATGAAAAAAAATTGTCATATCAGGCCACATTTTATTTGAACCTGTTATATTTATCTTCCATGAAACATATTTTTGTGACTAATGTTAATACCTACGTGTTCTTTATCCAGTTAGGAAGACAATTTCCAGCCTTAGCAGTTCCATAGAGTTGTGCCACACTTTCCTCACCAGCTATGGGAGCTTTCGTCCTTCAGTCCAATATTTACAATACAAACTTAATTGTCTTTATTAGCCATTATATTTTTCCTAACATATTAACATTTGAAAGGCTTGGTAATTCTATTTACAGGGCCTGTTGTGGGAAAAACAACCTCCAACAAATAACCGAATTCCTCAAGCTCAATGCAATCATAATTGCTTGATACAAGGTACAGATTGCCTTTGTGTTTTCCTAAATGGGATTAATGCTTGGAGGATTCAGTAACTCCTCATTAGCAGGCAAAATGATTGAGTGCAACTGACTTCCAAATAATGGCTTTGGTCAGATTATGAGTGTGCCAGAGAAACATACACCCCAAAGGACTGAAATGGTCCTTTCAGATTTCCCCTCTGTGCAGACCATGGATTTGAAGGGATAATAGACTCTCAGCTAGCATAATTGCAGAGTATGGTGCTTACATCTCCGGCTAAGTATCTATGTGGGCTAAGCAGAAAGGCAAAATTTGAATTTCGTTTCCTGTCACTGCAGAAGAGAACTGTAATACCGTGGCAATTATCACAAAAGAGAGATCCTAGAGGCAGACATGCTTTTCTGGCCCGAGCAGACCTGTTCCCCACATAACAGCAACAGCCTGTAATGTGTTTTAGAATTGCTATGGAAAGAAGCAAAACAAAAAAAAAAAAAATCATTTGGCACTTAAAAGAACTCATGCTGCTATTTGTTTCTTAGTGCTTGAAGCATTTTATGTCTACATATTGAAAGAAAGCTGAGTTCTGTGCTTTGATAAGGCATTATGCACATCCATTATATAAAAATGGATGGAGCCAAACAAGGATTTGGCACTGTGTCCCTGATCTCTTTTTTTTTCCCCACCAGTGATTAATGATGCTACCAGGTGTCTGATGCCAGGATTTTTTTTCAGTTTCAAACCTCTTGCCAACTCTTAGACTCAACAGTTTGAAAGCTTCCAGAAAGGTGACTGAAGAGCTCTCAAGTGACCCTCTCAGGGCAAATGACCGCGGCATTAAGTGCATGATCCAGCTCCCACTGAAGGCAATGAAAGTCCTATCATGGACAGCAAAGGAGGCCAGATCAGGCTGCTGTAATAGGTTTACTTCCACTTCTTAAGCTGTAACAAACATGCCTCTAAACATAACCTCTGAAACAAAAATCTTAACAGCAGTGCAGATGCAAGAAAAATTCACCTATTGCAACTTATAACTAGAATATACATTTAAAACTTACTTCCTGGTTTAGCAGTGTTGCTCTTATTAAACTAAAGGCCTTTATTTACCCTAGAAGTGTGCTGCTGAATTTTGCTTTCTTTTCTCAAGATGCCATTGCCCCAAAAAATAAAGAGGTTTTGAGCCTGTGGGGGTGGGCATGTCCTCTGCACACCACACTGTGTATCTACCCAGCTCAATGCTGCTAGTGCTCTGAGAGCACCCTACAACCTCAACTGCAAAGGGTATGCAGGAAATACATTTCTTGCTCACAAAGATTTGTATTTTAAGTACTGCTACACTGTAATTGAAGTGCTTGTTTTTTATGCTCTGGTGATTTCCAGCTGCAGAATGGAAATAAGTCAGGCACTTCAAGGGGGTGAAATTATTTACTCAGCGTCTTCTTATTAATACACATCAAAAGATAAGATAACTAACTGATAGTATGCAAGGATGTTGCATAAACAGCTTTAAAGCATTTCTTGTGAAAGCACTGTGTGGTTGGACAAGATAGTGTATCTGCTTGCAGGCAGCTATGTACTCCAAGAAATTTCAATAAGTCAAAAATTAAAGGGCACAAATACAAAGCTATAAAATAAAGCCTATGCAAAACACTTCCTATTTGAATAGATACTTCATCAAAAATCAATAAGATTCAGATCAGCTGAACAAGCAGAAAAGCAAGGAGCTATATCTGGAGAAAGGAAAATGTCTCTTACAAGAATCAGAAAAAATATCACTCCCTACTTGCACCTCTGAAAAGATCACAAATGGAGAGTTCGGTTCCTTATGTCTTACATGATTCAAAAATATTATCTTCATGTTATCCATAGACACAAAAGTTAACAGTGTAAATGTGTTGCACACAACTGATTTGTCTCTCATAGCAGAGGGGAAAAGACCTAAAACATGCAACTGTTGGGTGTTAAATTCTTTCTTGTCACATGTGATTTTCAGTTTTGTCTAGTTTCTCATTTTATATACTATTGTAAAAACCCAACTGAGGGAGCAGGGAGTATCATTGAACAGCATTACTGTGGAGCCAAGGAAAATAAAGTCAGCACATGAAATTTCTCTTGAGTCTCTGCTCTTGATAGGATGTAGGATTTGTAATTAGAGCTCCCCTTTGAAGGGTTAGCTTTCCCTCTTCCCTGCTGGGGGATACAGGAACAATGCATCTCCCCAGAGAGGGTTGCAAGAGTGCACCCAGCATATGGAACAATATAATATAATCCGCAGAGAGGTGCAGCACAGACTTCCTTAGGGTTTGTGAGGTCAGCAAATCAGTTAAGTTCTTTGCTTTTGTTTTGAAATGAGAGATATTTTCACTTACCTGGGAACTTTGTAACTACCTGTGAATTTTAAAATCTGGTTGACATAGTTTCAAATACTATTTAGATCTAAGCTGTTGGATGGGTTCTTTTGGGAATTTAGAATCAGAAAAAAATTTTAATTAGACAATAATTTTTAATCTCCTTTGTAAATTATCTGCTTTTCTTATTTCATTCCAAATGCCAATTAAACAGAATAATAGTCCAAGTAGAAAGAAGAGAGGAGAAAACAAAAGGCAAAAGGCAAATAATCAGTTCAGTAGCACAGAACATTTATCTCTGTGTTGGCAATCTGTGAGACTTCGTCAAAATAATTCAATCTGTCACTACACTCTGCTCTGTTTTTCACATGTACAAAAATTGTCTTTCAAGAGTACTTAAGATAACAAAATTCTCTCTTCTATGCTTAAAAATTTTCTGGAATAATAGATATTGCAGTTAAAGAAAAAACATTTTTTCTTGTTATTGTCTTACTAATGTTTTACAGTGACAAAATAATTTATTAAATCATGATTGAAAAATTATTACTGGCAATCATAATATTTTGTAAATACATTGCTCTTTATTTATACTCAAAGCTAAGGAATTTATATCTTAATCACATATGGTGTTGTCTGACACAGAATTTTCTGGAATATTTTTAAAAGTGTGGGTGGTAATGATGATTAATGCAAAAGACACAAACAGCATTCTCAGAGTTTTTCTCTCATAGATTTAATACTTTCATGTCCAAGCATGTCCACTGACAGGGAAACAGCAATTTATGCTGGCTATACCAGAACACAGCTACACAAGTTCTGTAGAATTGTTGCCCTAAGCCAGCAACTGTGGGGGAATTGCTGGGAATACAAGATGTGAAGAGTGGATATGAATTTCAGCGCCTGCTGCAGAAAGCTGCAGTAAAGTAGGTTAAACTGTAAAATTATCTCCAGGACTCAGGAAGAGAATATTTGTCACAGGTAGGGACAAAGGAGGGGCTGGAAAATGCAATTATTGCGCCAGTCAGCTGTAAAGTGCCAGAATTGGACTGTGGGGTGAGCAGGCATGGGTGGTCTTGTCCTTTGCAGTCCCAATCCCTCTTGCCTCAGGCATTATGCCTGGGTCTGGCCACTGTATCAGAGCTTATTCCTCAAGGAAACCAAGGTGCAGAGCAGGGAGGATGGTGCACTCACCCACACCTGCCACTGTGGATCACACCCAGGTCCCAAATCCTACACAGGGCATAAGAAGAAACCACACTTTTATAGAACAGAGAAAATTTATTCCCTGTTGTCTTGAGACTGGAGAAGTGAAAAGTGCACTAAAGGTTTACCCATACCTATGCAAAGCATGAGTTTAATGGGAGCTGAAAGCTTTCAACATCTTCCCAGAGGCAAGTATAAAATGCTAGTTTAGAATGCTTGGCAGAATTTGCCCAAATATAAATAAATGTGACGGTGGAGGGAACTCTGTTTACCAGTCAAGATGGGCTTGTGCCTAGACTAGTCAGGCTGAGCCCTGACCTCTGGGCCATGCAGACCATTAACCTCTTGACCCACACTCTGACAGCTCCTGCTGCCACCTCTGTGCCTGCAAACTCCTGTGCAATGCAAAGCTGAGCTTCCTCCTCAGCAAGGCAGGATGGGGGCTCACCCAGCACATCCAGCTCTTGCAGTCTGAACAGCACGTGGTGGTGAGCCCCTCTCACTGAGTGCCAAACTATCTGGGCACCCCAGGCGTGTTCCCACAGGGAATAGGCATGGTTGGCCCTATAACACAATGGAGGGAGAGTAGCCACGTGCAGAAAGCCAGCAGTGACTAACACTGACTAGCATTAGCTGGACTCAGCACTAGCAATGAGCCAAAGATTCATCAGGACTGGTGTCTGGATGAACTCTGGATGTGTAGATATATGAAATGGGACTGGGCTTTTACAAGGATAAACCTCTGGGTATGCAGTGGGCGTGCAGCAGATTTACATTTTCTGTTTGTTGGGACTGGTAGTATGCACTGAATTATATAGAACAATTCTATTTCCCAGATCCTTTCTCACAGTTCCACCAACAATATTGCTCTTTATTATTAAAATAATTCACAAAATTGTGGGGATAATGCACTTACTCATCTAATCTGACATATTGTCTAATAAGAAATGAATCAAATTTTATATAGTTATTAACCTATGGCCACCGCCCATCCCAGCTTGACTAAGACAGTCCTGATTTTGGTGAGAAATATCTTCAGGGCAGAGACTAAAGGAACAAATATTTAAATGCTGCAAACATGTAAAATACATTGTGAGCACCACGTGTACCCTGGCTCACTACTTCAGAGACAATAGACTGAACTTCATTCAGGACCTGTACATTTAAAAAGGCAGATAAAACCAGATCTAAACCCATGATTTTTGATGGGAAAAAACAGGGAGAAAGCCACTTGGGATGTTCTGACAAGCATCTGGAGACATCCCTCTCACAAGCGACTACAGAACAATTTTAGAGAATTAAAAATAGTTCCAGTGAAAGTTCATCTGCAAGAATCACTGCCTCTATTCACATATTTGAAACCTCCCAGAAAGAATACACTCTGAACAGAACTCTCCAGCCACAATTCTAAAATTCTGCCCTGTCTTCACTGGCACAAGTACTAATATTTTTTTCCAAAAGAGATTATCTTCATCACATTAACCACAGACATCTCTCATGGTACAGACTAGTTTCTGTTTCACCCAAAATCTCATTGCCACTACACCTTACAACACACTGCCCAACTGTAATAGTGTGTTGTTCTATCCTTAATATTTGTTCTTTTACATATTTTTGGGACTGTTTTTCATCCTTGAGTTGATGTAGCAAGGATCAACCTAATAACACTGTCATGTTGAAATATCTTAGTAATTAAAAATATTTTAATGTCTCAAATATTGACGGTACAAAAATGTTTACGAACACATTCTGAAAATTATTTTGATACAGAAATGCATCACATATGGCTAAAGATGTAGTACTGAGGAGACTAACGTGATTGTTCCTGCCTTTTCTGAGCTATATAATATAGGAACTTGAAGCACTCATAACGCTGAACTTCAGAAAAATACTATAATATTTAATACAACTTCACATACCAAAATATTTCATATTTACTCAATTAATCTGTAATGATCAATAGTGTAAACTTATGTTTTAGCTTAAAGCTGTTGACCTTTAAATCCCCCCAATTTTTTAAGCTGAATAAAGGCTGAGACCAATCATTTGAAATCTGATTGCTTAGCTATGCCTTGGGCAGTAAACTAAATTTGTTTAATTTTATTTCAGTCTTGAGAATTTTGGTCATCAAAGTTTTGTTCTATATTCATGTTACCTCTGCATCAGAGCAGATGCTTCTAATTTTAGGACTAAAGTCCTCAGATTAAGCCTTTACTCCAATGAAATCTTATGGGGACAAAACTCCAATTTATTCCTTTAAACACAAGGCAGCATACTTTGTGAGAGCTCTGAAGGAGGAATTAGAGACTGAGCTGGCATTCTACACTGGAGTTTTTCCTGCTTTTCAATGGATGACATCCACTATCTAAACAGAAGATTCAGTAATGTTTTCTAAATATCTGAAAAAAGAGAGATAACAATTTGCAGGGCTGGGATTAATTTTTTACTATAAATTCTAAGAGTAACACATTAGTGTGGAAAGCCTGAAGAGTAGTTCCAGCTTCTTCTTTGATTGTCACTTTAGTTGCATGGCTCAGACATGCAGAGGGAAAAAAGTTAAAAGGAAATAATAAAGATACCATTCTAGCCAGACAGGTTCTTATTTAGAGAAGTTTAGAACCACAAAGTGCGATCTTCACCAAGCTCTCAGCCCTTCCATGAGAATGAACCCCCAAGCCAACACTACAGAGCTTTCAACCACTTTTGACTGTTCTTGTTTTGCAAAGTGTTCATATCTGCGGTGCACATCTAGCAAATAATTTGCACGATAAATTGCTCTTGCACCACCCTCAGTTTTCTCTCAATCACAAGAATCAGTTGCTTAGGCTTATAGTTGGACATGACAGGTGAGTTGTACCCAGCTGTATATTGTACAGTAAAAGTTAATTTGGACATAGTTGGAGTTGTCTTGGATGCAGCCTGAGCAAGGATATCTGCTGGAACCCAGTGCCCCCCAGTACACTCACATAGGCACAATCACTTCAAAATATTACAAAGAGAGCAAAGTCATGTACTAGGAAATATGGAAAAATACAGATAACTTTAACCCGTATTTAAACCCTTCCTATGGAACCACTTAATGAACAATAACAGAAATCTGACAGCATAAGTAATTTGCTCTTCCATAAAAACATTGCACACTGTAGAGTGACAAAGACTGCTTCACGTGCTGAACACCAAATGAAATGCTAACAGTGGTCTTCCAAGAGAGGTTCTGTGCATGTAACAAGTTGAGGGCACTCTGGTGAGGATGAACTCCTATTTGAATAGCAGTGCATCAGCTAATAGCTAAAATAAATGAAAGCAATTTCCCTCTTTCAATGCTGCCTTATCCTGAGTTAGTTTGAGTATGACAGTTTCAGAAATTATGTTGGCCAGGATTATTTGCATAACCCATGTCTGCCTCGAAATGAGTCAATTCCATTGAATCAAGGTAATGCTTGGCTTGATTTTAACTCCACAAGGTACAGTTCTTTTTTCAGGTCTGTCTGTATTTTAACTCCCACACATGACTGTTATGGGATCCACGTATCATGTACCTTTCTTAGATAAAAGTTTTCTGCAGTTAAGTCTTTTTAGTTTTTCCATTCAGGTATGACAGGTCAATACCACAGGTTATTGCTTCAAACAATCACATTAAATGTGAAACTGTATGAGAATAATTTTCTGAGAGATCTTTGGAGACATATATATAGAGGCCTAAAGAAATACAGCTTTGACTTAAAGTGAAAAAGAACTAATTTCCTGAAAACCATCATGTTCTGTTACAGTCCTTATCTCATCACTCTTGTTCATTTCCAAGAATAGATATTAGACATCGTTTGATGTGATAATGTGTTATGTTGATAAGTCTGATATGAATCATCTTCAAGAAAAGCTGTGGCACCAAACTGACTGCACCCTGTACATGATCTGGCATACAAATAAGCCTGCTGCCATAAATTTGGATTATGTCACAGGAAATACCAAATTTACCCACTTACCCACTTGTAAAACCAAAATACTTATCTGGATCATTTGCCCTGAAGTGATTGAAGCTTGACAAGTTTTAATTATGTGCTTTATCCTGGACCTGCTCCACCAAGAAAATCTTATATACAAGAAAAGGCACTTTCTGAGGAGGTACTTTCTTAAAAAGATTTAGTGCAAGCCAGCTAGAAATGCTTTTTTTCTCATGCAGAAGTTTAGCAACGCTTATCACCGTGTGTGCATCAACTGTCACACTTAGGGTTCAACCGATGGCTGATCAACACCTATTGCTGGGACCAAACAGGCAGTGAACATGCTGGGAAGCCAGTTGAAACACTTAAACAGTGTAGACATCAGAAAAAATGTCAAAGATAGGTTTCACATTTCATTTGCTAGCAGCAGGTGCCTTCAAAACAGGGAAGAGTCCAAAAGACTCCAAAGGCAGCTTTTTTATTGCAACACTGTTTGTCAAATGAAGTTTTCAACAGATTTTTATTAATAAGGAGCTGGTTATGAGATTATACTGCAGTGAGTTGAGCACTGTACTCCATGTGAGAATGACTTTTAAAGGAAGATGGGAGGGAAAAAAGGCTGATATCTGGCTCCCAAGACAGTTATCCAACTTACTGTTATCCAACTTTGGTATCTGTAAGCTATTAAACACTGTACACTTTCACCATGGTGACTAGTGGTGCCACAGTCATGTGGTTCACTTGACCATGGCCCAGATCCAGCCACTGTCATGCAGATCTCCCAACACCCATGCTCACAAGGAAAGATGGTTAGAAATTGAGTTAATAAGAAGGTAGGACAGAATGAGCTGGCCAGGAACAGGGGATGGCCAGAAAAGCCAATGGCTGTCAACCTGTTTACCTACAAACAGCCTTGACTCTATTTTCCCAGACATTTCTTCTTCCCCAGCCTGCCTTTATCCCTCTCTTTCCCTCCCCTAAACCTCCCATAGTAAACACTGAATGATCCCAAACTACTCTTCCCCTGTCTCCCGTAACGTGTCCCATTCCCCCAGGCAGTGTCTCCAGCAGCCAAAGAGTGGTCTGGGGCCCAGCCATGCCCCTTTCCCCGACTGGGTTATGGGGTTCTTCTGCCTGCATCATGTCCCTGGGCTCCTTTGTGCCTGTTGAGATGTGTGTTTTATCACATAACCTGGAAAAGGAGTTCTTCTGTACTGGAATCCAATCATTTTTGTGGCTCAGTTTTGTGGCTGAGACATGAGGGGACCCTGTTAATAATTCCTAGGAACTGAGGACAAATACTCACCTTGCTAGTCTATGGCAAGTCTCTGAAGTCAGCCTTTACAAAGCAACTGGAATATTGCAGGCAAAAAATTCACCAGTTCAGACTGAATCTTGAAAGGGGCTCTGTCATTGTGAACACAGTGAGGAATCAAATATACCACAGAGACCTGAGGCAAAAATGTCCAAGGCCATGTTCTCACACAAGGAGTCCCACAAATTAGAGCAAAAGCAGACAGCAAGATGACATGTGATGATTGAAAAAAAGTGCAAGAGGCTTCGTAGTTTATATCTCTGTGCCTGAGTTTTCATTACCATTCAAGTATGCAAAACTTGGGTAAGTACAAAAGTCATCAGAGTTGCTAGGTCAGGACAATTACTCCCATAATAAAGGGCAAGATTGTAGTAGGAAATTGCCAAAATACTCTTTTGCCTGAAAGCAGAAGGGATTGCATTAGTTTTGGTAGAGATCTGTAGGTCGCTGTTGTAAAGACCTACAAATTTGGATTAAAACACCAAGAATCAGGAAAACCTCACTCCTCCAAAGTCTAAATAGCTCAACCACATGAGCCATTATAGCTGGTTCCCAGAATATCCCTCTGCTGCCTCGGCCAAAGAGATGGTAACAGCTCTTAGCTCCTCTGAGGCATCACATGCACCAGACATTTCATGCCTCCAGCCTCCCACTCAGTGTCCTTAACATGGAGGCAAAAGCAGGAAACAGTTTTGGCTGCTTTGTCTCAGGCTATTTGCAAATGCATATGAAGGTACTGCCTGTTGGTGTCCAATGGCCCTTCCACATCTCCTTGCAATGGCATCCAGAGGGGGTTTTTCCCAGACAGCTCTGGGCTGGGCCACCCTGGTCTGGGTCATAGAGATCTTGTAAGTATTTGAAATTCCTTTGCATAGCAACATCCCCTTCTAGTTAATAATCCTTTTCTATTTTTTGAGAGAAAAGGAGGTAGGGGGAAGAGTACCTTCTCAGGAGGCTCTGATCTTGGAGCCACGTGTATGCTGCACCTGAGCCTTTGTTATACAGGAACACTCAGACTGTGGAAAATGTGAGGCTACTGCATTCAGCAGTATCCCTACCCTCCAAGAGACTCCTCAGTTGTGCAGACAGCATGTGACATGCCTTGGCATCCCCACAGCCTCTGTCCCCATGGTTGCACCCCATGGATAAGCAGGGACATCTTGCTGGGGCTGGTGCATGACCAGGTATTGCTGCGGGGTGGGAGGACAGCCAAGGCACATACCTGGAAGGAGTGAGTCATGGAGAGAGAGACTCCATGGCTCTGAGGTGCTGCTGAACAACAAATATTGTGGCCCCAAGCACCTTTCAAAATGGTCCTCAGGCCTCTTACACTATAAAGGTAACACACATCCATTGGTTCTTGCATACATCCACCCACAAATCTGTCACAGCGAAAGCAGTGGGGGAAATCTCTCCACTACTTTGATCAGTGAGATATATCAGAAGGAAAATTAATATTCCTTTTGTATCCTCTATTTATGCGGTAACTTTACCATTTGCATAGAGCCTCCTGAGGAAGAAGAGTTTCCTCCAAATGGCAATGGAGGAAAAAGGAAGGGGAAAAAATGGATTTTTTTTTTCTCCAGGAAACATGTAGTTTCAATAAAATTCTTATACAAAATATTTCTAGGAAAAAAAAGGAATCTCGTCTGTTTTCAAAGTAACCTCTAGTTCTGTTATATTGGGGGTTTTCATGTAAATTATTGTAAAATACTGTTGTAAAAATATTGCTGTTGTGAATTCATCTTTCTGGCTGCTCTGGCAGATATCAGCTTGGGGCCACAGAACTCCTCTGTTTGGAGTGCATTACCCTCCATCTTGCAAAAGGATTTTCCATTATTGTAAGGTACATTTGTGTTACAGTTAAAGCATTTCTACCCTGAGATAGTGTCAGAATGGCATTGCCCAGAAATGCAGCCATGACACAGCGATGGTCTTGTTAAATGCTGAATAAAGGATGTTAATATGCTAGAGTGCTGCCTTGGGAAGGGGAAAGAGCTGCACCATCTTGTACCCACTGTACAGTGCACTGCCAGCAAACTCTCTCCTTGCTGTACTGTTCAGCTCTTTGCCTTTGTGTGCCCTTAAAATCTTTTAGCCCAAGGTGTAAAAAGGTTCTGCTGATTTGGACTCAGTATGATCTTTTGTTTTCAATGGTCAAATGTTCTAGGAGCATTCTCTTAGTGCATCTAAAACTGTTTTTAAAAAGTAGCTCACAGCACACCATTTTTAGGTTCCCCTTTAGTTAAAATACTAGAAAGTACATCCCAAAGTGGTTCCACTCATGAAACACATTTGAAAATAATGTCAAAATAACCCAAGAAACTGTGCAAGAAACTTTCCATGCCTGTATACCTCTTCTTTGAGCAGGGGAGATGAGGTGGTCACCAGCTTTACAGCTTCACAGATCCCTCAGATCCAAAGGAAGGGTACAAGAGTTCCCCAGGAGAGTTTTCTTCCTTGATTGTTGCTTCTTTCTCAAAAATATATGCCCAGCTTTATTAGATTTATTGATCAGTAATCACACACTCCTACTACAGAAGGTTCACTGCACTCCTACAATCCCAGTCCCTTATGCTGACATCAAAACCAAAAATTTGAGTCACATGATCTAGAGAGGCGTGGATACCATGAGCCACTGACCAGGGGTGAGGTCTTCTGGAGCTGTGGAGTGGAAGGAACCGCGGTGAACGGGGGTGTGTGACAGCCCCAGGGAGAGCTGGCACTGCTGCTGACACACACAAAGACACTGCACCTGCCTCGGGGAGCCCCTGGCCCCAGAGAGCAGTGGGGCTGAACTTCAGCTGCCAGGAAGCAGAGAGAAGGTAAATGCAAGATTTTCCCTTGGCCTAGCCATTGATAAATGCTGTCTTTCTGTATAGGAGTAAATCACAGGCAATATAGAATTCTGTACTGCAAGAGACATGTGAGGGTTTTCACAGCCTCATTCAGTGACTGTCTGCCCTCTCTCCCAGCTCATGAGCTGTGTTACAGAAAGACAGTTTCTGTATTTACACTGTTCTTTATCCTCTTGCCAAGCATTCCCGGCTACCCACCTTAGCTTACAAACTACTGAGTTAAGCAGATCAGAGGTTTGACTGACTGTGGCTGCTCTTATGATGCCTTCTCACCCAATTTGTATCACTTGCTCAAAAGACAAGGGTCACCTCTCCCTGGCTCTTGCAATTGACAGATTGTCTGCCCTTTGCTAAGTGGCATTAACTGACCTGTCGGTGTAGCAGAATTTTGCACTCACATTTTCACAGAGCAAGACACAAAAAATTACAGCAAAGCCTTGTGAAATCAAGCTGACAGTTCCTATAAAATCTCTTCACAGAAAGAAAAGTCTATTTCCTGACCCTCAGAAACCCATGACAATGGTATTAAACTAAATATTTTAGCATCACCTCTATTTAATTTGCTTTTCACAGTTTTCTGTTACGGTACCCATGGTGATGCATCCATTTGGTGATGAATTCCCAGTACAAGTTTAGTATGTGTCCTGTAGTTTTAAGATTACTCAGCTGGCAAAACACAATGCCAAAAGTACCTTTTGGGGAGATGGACTGAAATGCAGAGGCCCATTTCTTTGTATTCACTCATCTAGAATGATGTGTCCCTGCAGACCACGGCACTGACTGCAGCCCTACCTCGCCTGAAGCCTTGGGGGAAAGATACACAAAACTCCCTCCGACATCCAGATGGTGCCTGGAGAGAGAGGCTGCAGTGAGGAGCAGCTCCACAGCTCCCTGCCTGCGTGGAGCAGCCAGAGCCACTTCCAAAAGCTGCACAAAAGAGCCTCTGTCACTGCTGATGAGAGATCCTTTTGAGGCTTAGGAGTCGTGACTGGCAGCATTTCATATCTGGCCATCTTTAGGTTTGGAGCACCGAAGAATGGGAAAGAAGAAAAAGATGGGAAAGGAGAGAGCAGGGCAGAATAAAGGTAGGATCAGCTCAGAACAGCTCTGGCTAAGAGCCTGTCACAGCAACATGCATTTTGCATTACCTCATGTATAATATTTTTTGCTTTCAGGCTTTCTTATCAACATGGAAATTTCCAGTTTACCTTCAGCAGAAAGTGGGCAATTTCTCTCAGCTAAGAAGACGTGTTGTAATTCACTATTAAGAAACACAAAACTTTCTCAGTGTAAAGGTACATGGTAAGACATAATAAGCCTAAACCAAGAGCGTGCAGTTTCATTTTAAAGAATGTATGCATTGCTGATTCTGTAGGAGGTTACAGATAAACTGAAAATAAAATTATTATGTTTGACTGTGAATATTGCCAGGTTAAAAAAAAATTCCAATTCACTTCTTACCTCCTATTGTGGCATGATTACAAAATATTTTTACCTCTCTATATCTTGCTTTTTCCACATAAAAACCATAAAATTTTCTTGTTGAAAACAGTAAAAATGCTGTGGCTGATTCTTGCACAGCAGTAAGCTTTTGTTCTTTAAAGATGAAAAACATTCTGAAAGTTAAACTTCCAATGTTAACAAATCCATTCCTTTAAGAAGTTTTCCATCACGACTCTCAACTTAATTTTTCTACAATATAGAGAACAGAAAATCTTTTTTTCATGTCTGTGATCAACTGTTCTTCTGGGTATTTTTGTTATTCTACCTTATTCAATCAAATGCCTTTTACTGTGGCTGCAGTGGCACAAAATGGCTCAAGAACTAAATTAAGCTTTCATTTTCAGGTATTTGAATACAAAAATAATCAACAATTCATTATTTTAAAAATATTTTATTATTATTTATTCTGTTATTTTTCTCTTCCTCTCTTTAAAATGCATAATTTAGTTCTTATGAGCTAAGAAAGAATCTTAATATTTTATTTCAGAGGGAAAGTAAGTGCTAAGTGATTGCTTTTAAAAGGATTCAAGAAAATACTCTCCACATCTAAAATAGGGATGGAGCATGATTCACCTGAGCCAAAGCAGGAATGGTAGAGAAAGAAAAAAACCTCAAGAATTTGTGATTCTGTCACAAGTTTTAAAACCTTTAATCTTGCTTTTTGGAACACATCAAATTGTCACTTTCTTCCAAGTATGCTTCCCAATGCTTTCAACACTTGTACTTTTATCATAAACTCAAAGGAATTCAAAATCTTGTTCATTACTTTACTATTACAGGCTCTCTTATGAAAGAGAGGCACAGGGACTGCCTGGCCATAGTATCTGATCTGCATGCAGCTCAAAGGTAATGATATGATATATATGATATATGATGAGATCTATACCAGCCACAAAGCCCTGCTGGGGTGCTGCTGTGATTAAATACCCACACAATGAGCCTGTGCAGGGCTCAGCTGCCCTCCATCTCACCCACACCCTGCTGCAGGGGTCCCAGGAGGCCACTGCCACACTCCCCTGGCTATGAACCACCTTTCTGGGAGCTGCTGGTCCACTCCATCCTCCAAATAGCTGATGCTGGTCTGGCTGTGGAAAAAAATGGGTGTGAGGGGAGAAAGAGTAAGGAAGGTTGGCTATTCCTAGATCAGTGCTTTCATTTCACTCCAATATGTGAACACCTCGAGACAAAGGAGAAAAAAGAAGAGAGAAAATATTTCAGCAATTTCCTCTTTCTCCTACAGTTCAACACAGGAAAGCGAAATAAAACCACCTAATTAATGATTAATTAATGGGTGAGGATATGTATTAATAGTGATTAATTTCATGGGTGAGGATATAGGGATTTTTATTTTACAAACTCAAGTAGGCAACAATGAATGTTGACATGTTTCTTTAAGGTCTAAAATCTGCCCTCAAATTGTTAGGAGTCGCTGGATGAAAGTCTGTGTTGTGGGAGAGACATAGGAGACTGAATAACCACCCCTCTTAGCCTCAGGAAAAAAATAATAAAATATTTAAAGCCTATGAATATAATTTATTTGTGACTTGCCTACAACTATTGTGCTCACTGATTTCACTTAATGTGCGCTGGCAGAGTACGTCAGCCTGGCAGAAGTGCTGCTGCATTACGGTGCACTGACTCCATTAGAGCTCTGCACAGCAGCTAAACTGGGGCAGCCCTGCCCTCCTCAATCCTCAGCTGGCCCCATGGCCCAGGAGAGGAGCCAGTCCTGCCCTCCTCAATCCTCAGCTGGCCCCATGGCCCAGGAGAGGAGCCAGCCCTGCCCTCCTCAATCCTCAGCTGGCCCCATGGCCCAGGAGAGGAGCCAGCCCCAGCAAAGGGAGAGCGCAGGCAGTCTGCCCTCCACTGCACACCTGCAGGAGACTCCATTTGTCAAAAAGAAGCCCCAAGAACTCCTCCTGCAGGGGACTGGCTCCTACCCTGCAGGAGGTGTTGTGCCCCTGGGAACAGCATCTTTAGCCCTGAGCAGAGCCACTTCAGTTGTGCCCACATTAACAGAACTTCTCTGTTGCATCTGAATGATCAGACAAGTGAACAAGCAAAATGCAGCAGGCATTGAAAGAAGACTTGACAGGGTTCAAACACACCCACTACCTCTGCCACAATCCTCTTGATGAGGACAGAGAGCCATGACTGAAATCCACCTCATCAGCACCAAGTCAAATATTTGCCATCTTTCCAGGCACATCCCACCTGGCGTCCGATCTGGCGCCAGGCAGACTTCTGGATATCAGCTGACGAGACATCATGGAAACCCAGAAGCAGCAATTATCTCATATGCAAACAGGTACTTATTAGCATCTGCCTGTGTCTGACACAGTGGAACATGTCCTGTATTCTTTCTGAATTAAGCACAAACAGGCACTGAGAGCTTTTGTTCCAATTCTCGTCACTGTTAATAGCTAGGAACATCAGGGCACTTACCACCAGCCAATTGCATCCCACCTGGGAACCTCTGCTGGGAACACAAGGTGGGTGGCTCACCCCTCCTCTTCCTCTAGGACTTTGTTCTTCCTTCTCATGACTCTTCAAAAATCACGTCATCATTGCAAGGTTCTATTTTGCCTTTTTTTTTTTTTTCATTTTTACAATGAGTATTCTTTTCTCTTTTTTTGCCTCCTATAGTATACTTGCTAGACTCTGTTACTCTGAATGGTCAGACAGAAATTTTACCCAGACAATTATAGCTCTCAGTTTCTGCTGAAAGTTTAGGAGGCAAAGATAATTAATTTCACTTAAACAGCCCAGGACCTTTCTCTTGGACTCACAACATTCATGAATATTCATAAAATTCATACAAGCAGTATTACTTTCTCTCTTCTAGCCTGTATCAAAAACACAACCTAGCTTTTATATCGTCATTTCAGTCACAGCACTTTACATACAGGAATTACTAATCCTTTTTTGAGGTGCAGGAAAGCTCAGTGCAGAAAAGCCAAGCCCCATGCCCAGGATAGCCAAGCTGGTATGACACACACAGCAGTGAAACCCAATCTGCAGCACGCAGGAGCTTTTCTCTGCCACACAGCCGAGCTGCAACAGGGTCCCACTCCTGAAGGGCTCCTTTAGGATCTTCCACAGAATAAATAAATACAATTTCCCACTAACACTCCAGGCATTTCCTGCTATTAAGCTGTTCTTTGGTTAGCGTAGCAATGTCAAGAGATCAGTTTAAAAATTTTGGCACCTAGAGCCATGATCAAGCTCAAAAAGATGTTGCCCAGATTGTCAGAGGCAAAAAACACAGCTTGCTTTCTCTTGGCTTGCCCAACTGCCTAGATAAAAGTTACATCCCTAGCAGATGTCACCCAAGTCAAAAAGATTGTTCTTTACTATAAATTTAGATTATTCCTAGCATATGGGATTAAGAGATGTGATAAAGAGCTTTGAGTCTGACTGAGGGAAGCATTTTTTTTTTTGTCTGATCTGAGCAACAGCTGACTTCTCTGGACCTTTCTCTTTTTCATCCAAGAACCTAATTGTCTTGGGAAAAACAACCTGTTATCAACTTAAACAAAACAACTGCTGTCCAGAACAGACCAATAAAACAGAATTTATATGAGGAACTGTGGGTTTATTGGCTATTGGTTTAAGCTGTTTGTCCTATTTTAGAAGAGTATAATTTTTACTGGTTTTTTTCCCCCTGTTGAAGTGACTATTAACTCCATTGTCATAAATAAGGAGCTGCATTGTTTAATGTGGCTGTTAAAAAGGAGGTTTATGGATCACATGACCACAAGGGTTCACTTGGGTCTCGTAGTAATTAGTAGAAATGGATGTATAGCAGCCGTTCACAACATGCTCTTGTTTGACCCTTTTGCCCTACATTTTCGACCACTTTGAGATGGTTTTATGTAACTTCTCTAAAAACTGACCTTCATTGCCCTCTGCTGGCTGCTCCAATTTCTTAGTGCGCAGCTTCTCGAAAACGGGATGGGCCACGGTTTAACCCCAGCCAGTAACTGAGCTCACACAGCCGCTCACTCACCCTCTCCCACTCAGCAGGACGGGCAGGAGAATCTAAAAAACACAAGTAAAAACTCGGGGGTTGAGCTAAGTCCAGTGCAATAATTGAAACAAAGATAGTAAAATAATAAAAACATTAATAATAATAATAATAATAATTATAATGGTAATGGTAATGATAATGATAATGATAACAACTCAAGAAAGGGAGAGAAACAAAACCCAAGAAAGATGAGTTCTGCACAAGACAAATTTTCACCACCCACTGACCAATGCACAGCTTGTGCCTGAGCAGCAACTGGCTCGTTCCAGCCAACTTCTCCCGGTTTATATACTGGGCATGACATCCCATGACATGAGTATCCCTTTGGTCAGTTCAAGCCAGCAGTCCTGGCTATGCTTCTTCCCAACTTCTCGTACACCTGCTCACTGGCAGAGCATGGGAAACTTCAAAGGCCTTGGCTGAGGGTAAGCACCATTTAGCAACAACTACAGCAACAGCGTTATCAACATTTTTCTCATATCAAACCCAAAAACACAGCACTGTGCCATCTACTAAGAAGAAGATTAATTCAGTCCCAGCTGAAATCAAGACAGATACAGCTGAAAAAAATTACAGGGCACCTGAAGAAGGCTACCAGACATAGGAGCTGTCTCAGGGACTGCCAGGAACAAAGCTGTGGTCTGGCTTTGCTGTCTACTGCAGCCACAGTACTGAGCTTAATGTTACCTATAGTATATTATACTAAGCACACTACCACTTAGGGCAGACGTATTTTCTTAGGAACAACCAGTAAATATTTTTACAACAAGATGAAGTTGTTTAAAAAGCCATGTTACTTCAAACCTGTACAATAGAACCTTCTCTGATAATCTAGCAAAATGGCAATCACTGTACCTCACCAATAAATGTGGAAAAGCCTTTCTTAATGCCTGCATTTAAAACAACTCAATTTCAGAATCAGTGTAAAAATAGTCCATTTCTGCAATACCATAATGAGCCTGTTGGTGTTTCAAAGGAACTGGTCAGGAAACACTGCAGAGTGCTAGCCAGACCTGGGTTACTGATGGGTATTTTGTCTTATGGCAACAATGAATGGCATTTGTTGGTAATAAAGTGATTTATGTGAAAGGTAGCTATGGGGAAATCCAGCTTCTTATATTCTTATGGAATTCCCTGGATTCATTTTCATGAATCCAGGGAATTCTATAACTGGGTGTTGGGTTGACAGGGAAAGCTAAAGGGCCAGAGTTGTAGTGAGCACTGAAGCAGAGCTCATCCCTTAGCAGTAAAGGGCATTATGGGCACCAGAGGAGTAGGTGCCTTTACTTCCTTTTGGTTGGCTTTACTACACATATTTCCTCAGCAATTACATCTTTGTTGTGCCTCCTCTCATGAGCAGCTAATTCACTAAACACAGAATAAACTCTTCCTTCATACAATCTCCATGTGCTTAGCAGGTGGTGATATCACATTCTGTAGGAAGCTGGCTTTGAAAGAGTGATGAAAATCCCCATCCTCACAGAGATAATGTAGCTCATGACTCTCTGGGTCTTTTATTTTTTTTCAGCCATATCCTTTTCCTTGAAAATGGTTCTAAGATTTTTTTTTTACAGAATAAAAGATGGCATATCTGGTAGAGCACCATGTATGCATTTTTCATGAAGTAGGATGATTATATTACAGAAGTTTAACTCTACAGGTACTTTGTGTAGGAAAAAGATTTTAAATCAAGAGAACAGGGCATTCTGGGTGCCTTGGATTTTCAGCATTTAAAGGAATATCACAGTGCAATGAACGCAGCTAATTGTGTAGAGGAGTTTTATTTTTTCTATTAGAAAGAAAGAATTACATTAAATAATAAAAATAATAAAGAAAGAAAGAAAGAAAGAGGGGACAGAAAAGAAAGTTATATGAGTCATGCCTTGGAATGGAGAAGTGGGTATTTCTCTTGTTCTGCCTGAGTTCCCCCTCAAAATTAAGTGACAGTACCCTGTGTTTTTCTTTGAAATTGTTTGAAGACACACAGGACTTCATCCATTTTCCTATGGCTCTTCAGTCAATTTTACCAATGCTGTTTATAAATTACTGGAAACTCTCGGGACTTTTCTGGGTCTGCCAGGTGAGATAACATTTTCACATGAGATCTCAAGTTCCTTGTGCACAAGTAAGAAAAGTCCCTCTGTAGCTGTCATAGGGTCTTCCAATTCCAGATATACCATTTCCTTTAAAGGAAAGAGAGAGATGGAGGTTGCTCTTCTATTGAATTCACTTTTCAGTAACAAGTTTATGCAGTGCCCTGGTTCCTGTCCCTTATTTATCATCATTGAGACTTAGACCATTCTCAACCCATTAGTGGGTGTTATGCCATAAGGCAAAGGACAGGCTTTCGGTAGGAGCAATAGATGAGACAGGACTGACAGTTTACAGAGAAGGTGCTCAGCCTGCAAGGACCTTCCAGGCTTCCCAAAGTCTTTTCTGAAGACCTTGTGAAGAAACTCCTAGAGAATCATAAAATCCTCTGTTGGCTTCCCAACATGTCTCCAGTCGATGAGCCGCAAAATGAAGTCACGAGGTTAAACCTTCATTTGTCTGATTCCCTATGGTCTAATTTGGCTGTTAAATCTACGCATCTTGAACAGAAAACAGCTGTACTCAGTCCTGAGAGCTACATGTCCCTGGAAATGTGAAATATTCTCTGCTCTAGTTCAACAGGCTCCCAGGTTTATCTGTCTGAGGGTGAGTCAGAAGTGAACAGCACAGTGTGGGCAGAGGAAGGCTCCTCAAAATGAGGTAACACTAAAAGTGGCTGCAGTCAAATTCTTCAGTATCACGATGGTTTCCCACCTATGACTCATCTGTCTGCCCTGCCCTACCCATGTGTCTGCTTCACAGAGTCCCAGAAGGGACCACTTCCCCTCACACACCTCCTGGGTTTGAAAATAAACAGGCATCATGACCTAATCCTTCATACCCAGGACAACTTAACCTTAAGAAATTATATCCTTGAAATTATGTGCTCCTGGAGATTGTTATGAAAGGCATTTTAGAAAGCTAAACAGCTCTCCAGTTATCTGACATTCTGTCTTTATATATTCCGGATTCTGAATGCTGACTGGAGTTAAATGCCAAAATTGAAGTAAGATGCATTAGGGACTTTTTTTTAAGAAAACTGAAACGTCTTGAAGAGTTGAAAGTAAAGCATTTACACTCCCAGGAGATAAGACAGAGAGACTATAAATTCTTCCCTGTCATTAGAACTGAACATTAGAATATCTGTCCTGTTCAAGAAAACCCACAGAAGTGGGAAATGTCATTTATGAATAATTATCCCTTATTCTTGGCTCTTACTCACATTACCAAGCCATCTGTAAAAATGACCCCACCCCCATCAGAGCAAAGGCAAAAGAAAATTTATTTTTGACAAGATGACAAAATGTCAGGAGGGGTCCTCAGCAGGATCCCAGGAAACTGATTAAAAAGAAGACAGACTTCTTTTTAAAATTGTATGAAATCTGATTTTCTAGTGGTATCCCATGGCTTTTTCCTATTCCCCATTAGTCTGGAATGGAAAATGTTCAAAGGATCTGGCCATGAATACGCTTCCTGTAGAATAATGAAAATTGCTGCTTCCATCTTGAAAGCAACATGAGCCTGCTGCACATTAAAACAACAGACAAGGAATGAAGTTTCCATGTGAGTTCTGGAAAAAGGAAATGTAAACTCATACTCATCTCTCCCTTGTCCCTTTTAATGTCATACATACATTCAGGAAAGAAATGTAGAAAAAAACTGAGTAGAGGATAACGAGTCTCAGGAAAAGTTTCTGAAAGTTCTGGCTTCTCTTTAACAAACATCAATTCAACAACACATCATTAGTTCATGAGAGACCCCATCCAAACCAGTGAAATCAGTGGGAAAGCTCCCAGTTGGCTTCAGCAGGTCTGAGTCAACAAAAATGCAATTAAAATGCTTTTTTGCTTATTTCAGTGAAATCATTTTAAAATAAAAAATTGCTTTTTAATGAAAAATTGCTCTTTACAACAGCAAAATTGTGTTGGGACTCCTTGTTTTCATTTATGGCTTTTCTTTTCTGGCAGAGCAGGCTTAACATAAATATATTTCATCTCACCCATCCCCCAAACTTTTTAATTTCATTTCTTTATTTTTCACTGGAAAGCAAATACATGGAATGACATGAAGTAGAGGTGGGTGCAGGAAAGTTATACAGTGATCAGATCAGAGAGCTGGCCCATCTGGAAAGCTGGATGCCTACCAGAAGGAGGGGACAAACGATCCCAGAGGAAGAGAGCTTCGCCAGTTCTCTTACTTTTTTAATTGTCCCAGCAAGTAACTCCTCTCTCCATTGCTTTTTTTGATGTTGTGCATGAGTGGATTACAGAAGTGCAGAAATCATACTATATGGAGTCTAAAAAACTCAGAAAGTCTTCAAATATGTAGGCAGGATTGCTAGATCTGAAACAAATACTACCTTTGGGCAGAAGCAGAAAGCATCAGCTGTTCCTTGCTTAGCTACACATGTATGAGGACCACACAAGGTCACCCACGACAGCCTGAAGAGTTCCCCTTCATCATTCTTCCTTTGTCAGTGCAGTCAATTTTGTGATAAACATTGAAATACTGGAGGATCACCTTGCTGAGCTTCTCTGTCATTTTCTTCTTCAATGGAAGGCACCACATACACAAAACTGACCCATCTTCAGCAAGTGAAACACACTTGCAGAAACATTAAACTCCTGGTTTCCTGAATGTGTTCAGACAGGTACAGAGGTGACAATTATCAGTGTGCTTTTGGAAATGCTCTTATTTAGAAGGAGAGGATTACCAGTTGGATCGTTTTTTTGGTGTCCACACTGCAGACCATGGAGCACCCAATTCCAAAGTCAGAGGATATTTTCCGAAGGAACAGTCTGTGGTCAGGCCACACAAAAGTTGATTTATCTGAAGGACTGCAGCCCACAGAAAGGACCAGTGCTGGAGCAATGAGAAAATTGTAAGGAGTAAGAAGCAGCAGAAAGGGGAGCAGCAGAGAGGAAATCTTCTGGACTGTTCACAAATTCCCATGGCCCATCCTCCCTGTACTGCTTGGGATGAAGAGGAGATATAGGAGGCAGAAATGAAGGAGTGAAGTAAGTCTGGGGAAAAATGGGCAAGTAGCAGGGAAAACACTAGTTTATTTTTTGGTTTTGCTTTTCATTATATAAATACATTCTCATTGGAAATAAATTAATTTTTTCCAGGTAAGATCTGTTTTGCCTGGGATGTTAGCTGTATGTTAGCTGGAAGTGATATACCTCAACAAGAATTTTAATTCTATTTTCTCCCCCTGCACTGCTGAGAAGAGGAAGTGAGTGAGCAGCAGTGAGTGGGAGGTGTCTGGCTGCTGGCCATGGTCAACCCACCACAACTGAACATTTTTCTGTTGGTACTGGCTATCAGTTGCACTGCATGGCTGTCTCAAAGCTCCAGCTAAAACATGAGCTCCTTTATTCAAGATGTTTCATACATAAATCTCTTCTCAGTCTCTGCCAGCCACAAAAGGTTAATAAGATGTAAGCTAAAGTACTAAGAAGTCATCTCAAAAAATGCATTAATGTCATTAGTTTTCACTTTCCTTTCAACTCTAATAAAGTGTTGCATGTATTTCACACTATCTGGCCATCCCCTAAAGAACAGCCTTCAGCCTTGTGTTTAATATTACTAAAATCTGGAGTAAGAGTGCTTTTCTTTTCTTTTCCTCCCCTCCAAATGTGCTTTAATTAGCAAAGTCTTCAAGCCTTGAGAAGTGATTTACTGCATGTCAGCACATGAATTCATGTTATTTGAGTCCATAACACTTTCTCTGTTATTTCATAGCCATAATTTACCACATTCAAGCATCCTATTTTTTTTGCTAATTACTGATGCATATTGGCCAAACACATTTGCTGAGATCTCTGTTTAATGACAGGGTTCATGAAGAGAGCTGAGAGCTGGGAAGCTCTGGTGATCTGCAGCATCTGAAGACTTTATACCCACAGAAAGCAGCACAGATCCTCAACATTTTTATCACCCTCACTATGTCTCTGTTCCACTTAGCTGAGTAGTTTTCACTGCAAGAGCTAAGACAGGAGTTAAAGCTTCACACCTTGAGCATAGCAAACCAAATTAGCACTGGCTACCTGGCAATCACTTTGGAAATTCAGAAGTGACTGTACTTAATACCAGCTGCACTGCCCCCTTATGAAGCCATGACCTGCATAAATTATTCTGTTCCTGATGCCTCCTCTTTTGCACTCCTGTAACAATCCTTTATTTCATGTGAGGAGAAATAGCTCTCTATCCAAACTGACATGGACTTACTGACTGGCACAAGGTCTTTGTCACTTTTCAAGGTAAATCAAGTTTCTGAGCTTAAGACACAGATCTTGAGACTGAATGGGTTGTACAGGTAACATCCCAGTACATACTGGAAATTTCTACATTTATTCAACACTGTAGTGTTATGTTTCCTGAATACTGCCATACGTCTTTAAAAATATGCAAGATGATTATACTTTCTGTGCATAGAGAAGTATGTGAAAAAATGTTTGTTTTCCATATGCAAGAACTCTATGAACTGTTTTTCTCTAAATGCCTTCAGAGTTCCATGACCACATGTGAAAATGTTTCCTGTCATCCCTTCATGTTTCCTATAAAAATCCAGTATGCTACCACAAATGTCAAGAGTGAGGCCATATAGTTTCAATTACTTGTTTCAAGAAGATGCCTTTGCAATCACAACTTCATACTTAAAGGGCAGCTGCTTGGGTCACATTACACGTCAAGAGGCAGACTTCATGATTATTGAAATTTTCTCTATGTGTAAAGTCTCAGAAGTCAAGGAAAACCACACTGCCTACATAAAAGAGCATTTCATTGTGAGAATTACTTCAGACACATAGGCTACCACTGAGAGGATGGAAGTCTTGATGAGAACATCCCTGTACTGGACAATTTATTGCCATTTGATGTGCATCACTGTGGCTAGAGCTCCGTGGATCTGCAGTTACAGCATGCCAATGTTCCCAGCTGAGTCAAGAAGATTAATAGATGTGAATTCTTCATGGATAAAGGCATCACCTTCTAAATTCAGTGGAGTCTCAAGGACAAAGAAGAATTTAGGATGAGGTTGTTGTTTTCTGTGATTTGGCTAAGAACTTCAAGAAAATGTAAGCAGCAGGCCTTGTAGATGGCCATGTATATGTACTTTTACTTTTTCAGTTTCTTCCCTTTCAATCTAAAAAGCTCATTCTTGGAGTCAGAAGGGTCTGGAAGACATGCATCACATTAGAAACATGAGACACCGGTGTGGTAGAGCTAGGAAATCTTGCGGAGGTACGCCATATAAACCAAATCTGCCAGGCAGACATGGATTTGTATTACTTAAGCTTTGCTGGCTCATTAATAACCTCCTGAAAAACTGGGATAACACAGCCTGGCTGCAGAGCTTGCTGGTGAGGTGGCCACAAAGGGAGAAAGGCTCCTTTTCCTGCCTGTGGGCCCTGACAGAACTGAGGACATCCATGAACAAAGGCTCTCCTGCTTACTCAAAACTAAATTCCCTGTAGACCCACAGTGGACTTCTCGTTAGCCTAATCACCCCACAACTCTTCATTCATTGCATGTTTCCAAAATCTCTTTCTGACCCTGCCTAAGTGTAAGGTGTTTCTGTGAAGCTGAAATCTGCCCCACAGGAGCAGGTACAGAGCTCATTCTGTAGGTTCCCTTAAAACTGCTCATCTGTTCACACAGTGACCTAAACCAGCAGCAGTACCAGGGATCTCCTCCACCTGTGAAAGGATGTGGAAGAGCTGACAGTGACCAATGGCATTAACAAATCAACTCAAACTTTAAATCCTTCCATTAAAAATTAAAATAATCCTTCCTTCTCTGGTAATAAGAATTTTTCTAGAGCCATGAAAATGTTGCTTTTTGCATCACAATACTGCCATAGTTCTGAAAAAGAAGCACTGTCGAGGCATTTTTAGACATACTTATACTTGATTCATCGCTTAAAAAAAAAAAATAGGGCACCTTGTGGTAAATTCAGTTTGGTTGATACAGGTAGTGGTTTGTAAGACTTCTCTTGCACATCCTGTTCTCTGAACCAAAGAAGAATGAAGCAAAGCTAGCTACAAAGAACTTCAAACAAGTTAACTTTTTGTAGTAGGAAGTGTACTTCTGTCTGGGGTGAGGCAAAACTGACTGCACACAGAACTGCCAGGCAGCACTCTTTTCCAGAGATTTCTGAAAAATACTTTGCCAGTTAATCTCCATCTCATTAATTTAAGTGATTTCTTGTCTCTTTGTCTTCTTGTATGGTTCCTTACATGCATTGTATGCTAGAAGCACATCTTTTTATACAGTTTGTATTTAGACAACTGTTTTTATCACAGCCATCAGTCACAAAAATACAAAGCAATCATACAGGATGAGGTTTTCACACAATGAGGGACAAATTAAATTAATGAAACATTTCACATGGAAATTTACTATTACAGTTCATCTGTTATAATAAACAGTAATAGTGAAAATATTACTGCTGTTTTTTTCAACTTTCCAGGAGTTTCCCTGAAACTGAACTACCACATAATGTTCCATAAAAACACCCATGGACTTTACATCTTGTGTCAGAACTGTCCAGTGAAAGCTCTGATGGTCATAACACCGACTGTGAAAATTAGAACTGGAACTGATAGATAGTATCATCATGACACACAATATTATGAATGTGTTACAATTTCCCAGAGGCATAAACATACCAAAAATACTTTGACATCATTACATATAAATGGGTATTTCCGCAATAATTTATGAAAGTGATAGTTCAAAAGCAGTGGAAAATGCAGTTTCTGAGACTCAACATGAGCATAACCAAAAAGTATCACCACACAGTCACAGAAAGGATAGCTCAGGCAAACATGGGGGAAATTATTCAAGCTAATTTTACACAACAGAAGATATACCCACAGAAATGATAAAATATTGATTAGTTGGTAAAATGTGGCATGAATATTCAAAGATTTAATCAATTCCTTGGAAAGCAAAATATCAAAGTCACAAGGACAGAGATTCAAGAAGCATTTCCAGATGTCAGGGATAAGAAGCATGTGAAGCAAATGGTAAATATGATAAAATACTATGAAATATATTAGGCAAATGAATGAAATAAGAGATTACAAGAAATCTACAAAACTTTTTTTGTTTGCTTTTTTTTAATTCATAGAAGTTGGTCATAAGTAACCTACCTTGGATCTTTACTGTTGACGTAGAAAAGATGAAGCCTTATCAAGATGTTTATGCATTTTTAAGATGTTATAGAGAAGATGCAGGAAAAAAGATTTAATTCTGAAAGTGACATTCTCAATCATTTCTTGACTGATGCAAAATATATAAGAATGGTAAGCAGAGGAGATAGGCACATTTCTTCAGGGATAATTATCACAGAAGAGGTTCACATGTCTGCAATCACAGCTATAAAAGATATCATATTATGTAGTGATCCTTTCAGATTGAGAATAAAAGAAACCTTCTCCCTTCTAGTCCTGCCCAGGGACAAAGGGGATGCAGAGCCTTATCTCTGCCTGATGTGCAGTTGACTGCACCACCCGTGCTTCCCTCAACCCACCAGCTTCTCCTGGTCTGGGTTATTCCTACAGTGTCATGTGATGGTGAATATGTCAGCACTACATAAACTTCATCAATCACCACCTCGTGGCCTCCTCCACAGCACAGGTGACGTCCCTGGTGCAGGATGAAACTCATACAGAAAGAAAGAGGACATGGGTAGAGACTGGGGAACAGGAACCTGGTGCTGTGCTTTGGTGTTGTGGTATTGCAGGCATTTCACAGCTGGGAGTGCTGTGCATAAAATAATGTGACTGGGAGAGCATAAAGAACACTTGGAACCTTTTTGCACGCCAGACTTCTCTTGTATGCATTTTGGATAGGCCTGGAGAGATGGCTTGAATAACCTGAGTCAGGTTAACCTAAACCATCATTTTTGGAATTAATTACTGCACTTAGGGAGGAAATATTATTATTCATGCCTCCAGAAGAGAGAAATTACAGAATCACAGCATAAGCTAGGTTGGAAAAGACCTTTGAGATCTTCAAGTCCAACCTGTCACCTAACATCACCTTACCAGCTAAACCAGGCACTGAGTGCCTCATCAAGTCTTTTTTTAAACACCTCCAGGGACAGTGACTCAACCACATCCCTGGGCAGCCCATTCCAATGCTGAACCATTCTTTCTGTGAAGAAATTTTTTTCTAAAATCTAGCCTCATCTGCCCCTAGTGCAGCTTGAGGCTGTATCCTCTCTTCTGTCACTGGTTGCCTAAGAGAAGAGACAGACCCTGACCTGACTCCAGCCTCCTTTCAGACACTTGCAGAGAGTAATAATGTCCCCCTGAGCTTCCTTTCCTCCAGCCTGAGCAGCCCTGGCTCCCTCAGCTGCTCTTCACAGGGCAGTTGTGTTATCTCAGCACTGCATTTAGGTACTGTGAGTTTGTTTTCTGGATTGTCTAGGAGTCTCTGTGACAATCAGGTTATCAGCAGGTTATTGGCACCCTGGCAGCAAAGCACCGTGAAATCTGAAATTTGGCTGGTGTATTTGACTTTTTTTTCTCTTCAAGACCTTCCACTATTTCTACTGCTCTTTACCTCACACAATAGCTTTGCCCAAATGTTCCCCTGTTTACTTTTCCTTTATGTAATTTCTCAGTGGTTTTGAAAACACTCAATATTTGCTGTGTGTAATGATTAAGAAACAGATCAAGTTACATTAGTGTCCCTATTTTACATGTAAATAAATAAAATTCAGACACAAAGCTCACCAAAGACATTATGTGCAGTATTTTCATAAAAAGCAAAATCTACTACGACACAGCAGTGGACTGGATGAAAAAATGCCATGGGAGACCAGTACAGCTGCAAAAATAGACTAACTGAATATTTATGGTAGTCTGAGACGACTAATTCTATATAAAATTCCTTTTTTTTTATTTATAATACATTTATACATTTTATACATTTGCAATTCATTTCTCTCAGTAGAGTTGTTTTACTAGCTTCAATTATGCCTGCTGAGGGGATTTTTTTCCAGGTTTTCTGTTCTTTGTCACATTAAAAATGCTTTTGAGATTTACCTCTGGGATAATTCTGATAGATATATATATATAGAGAGAGAGAGAGAGAGAGAGAGATATTTATTTACTCACAAACTTATTTTCCATATGTGAGACATGAGAATTTCACAGGTAATTTTAAAAGTTGCTTACAGATTATGCCATGGACAAAACAGAAAAACAGTTTGGTTCTTCTCATACCTAAGAACTTTCCATACCTTTAGGGCATGGTTGTGAAAAAGAATGTTTGTGGACGTAATGTTGCTGACTTGAGCTTTAAATCTTTAATTGTGAACTGCTAAATCAAACTGAGAGATTGCCTCTAGGTCCCTGCCTGGTTTTAATTGCATAGTTTTATTCTGTGGTTGTCCTGTTCTAACCATTTCTGCTTTTCCACTCTGAGCATTTCTGCTGGTTGTTGTGGGGTGAGAAACTAGATATGCTTTGTTCTGAGTATAATTTAGTGTAGTTATATTTCTAGAGTTTCAAGACATTCAAAAACAAAAATAAAAGCAAGTTGCTGAACCTGGGATGAGCTAACAGACTGCAGAGGGGTAGTCTGGAGGCTGAGCAGCTTTAATAGCAGCTCTGGTGAAAAAGACTGGGGTGAAAAAGACTGGGGTCTTGCTTGGCAATATGCTCTACCTGAGCCAGCAGTGTGCTCTGGCACGAATAAAAGGCCAGCAGCATCCTGGACTAAATTAATAAGAATCCTGCTACTGGTTATTCCCCTTTGGATGGCATTTATTAGACAGCATATGCAAACCTGGATCCAGTTTTGTACCCCCAACTACATGAAAGATGAAGATAAACCTTGTCAAGGGTATGTAGAAAGATTCTGCCAAGAGTCAGGAGCTGGAGCAATTGACCCATAAGGAAAACCAAGAGGATTTGGGTTTGATTAGCCCAGGGAAGAGATGTGTTAGGAGGAACCTAACAGAAATTGTTGAGGGGTTGGAAGAAGGAGGCAAGATTTTAATTGGGGGAAGAAAATGTAAACTGGAACAGGGAAGATTCTGTCTGGATTCAAGGACAAAAGAAAAAGAAACTCTGAAAATAATTTAACATTTAATTAGGTTACTGAGAGAAGTAATGGAAACCCTTTCCTGGAAGGTTTTCAAGACCCAACTGGAAAAAGTCCTGAATAATGTGGTCTGAATTCAGTGTTAAATCTGCCCTGAGCAGGACATTGGACTAAGGACCTCCCAAGGCCATTTCCAAATTGGATGTTTCTGTATTTAAACGCTATTAACAAATTTGGAGTAAGTTAGGAAACAGGAAACACATTTCTCTTTACATAATTGAAGAAAACATTGATTTCTCCATTTTAAAAAGCCTGCTTTGGAAAAAGTCAAAATACCATGACCTCACAGCCAAGAAAGAGAGTTTCATAAAGATGAGAGGAAGATAAACAGGCAAGAAATTGCTAGGTTTTAGAGCATCATCCTGTTACCCAAATGCAATCTCAGAACTGTAGCTAATGTGGTCCCTGTGAAACGTGTTCACTATGGTAGAGGCACTAACTGATTTTTGCTGTTGCTGTCATGACTGTTGATTTACTTCCTTTTCAATTTGGTGGACATTGCCAATCTAAGAGACCTCCCTTCAGCAAGAGCCCAGGGTCAGCTTTCTGTCCTTGAGGAAAGGTTCATCCTGGTGGATGGCTGCTTCAGGGGCTCCTCCACCCTGCTCTCCCTCTGCCATCCACTACAGAAACAGATGGGATAGATTTTCCCTGCACAGCTTTGG
Source organism: Melospiza georgiana (assembly GCF_028018845.1). NCBI lineage: Eukaryota > Metazoa > Chordata > Aves > Passeriformes > Passerellidae > Melospiza > Melospiza georgiana. The sequence continues at coordinate 30,230,277 of NC_080430.1, read as the reverse complement.
TACAGATGTCCACAGTGCACACTTCCATATCTGAGCTGGTCAACCTCCACCAAAGTGCCTCATTATCAGTGGAAATACAAAATATTGAGATCTCTACAAACCTATTTTAGACTTCTTTATTAGAAGGCACCTAATCAGAGTGCATTTGCCAGAGGGAAAATCCCCATGAAATTTGCATCATGCTCATATTGGAACACGGGTTTTCATCCCACCTGGAATAAAAGTGCATGGTCAGTTGTGCTGGGGCATCCATATAGCACTCCCATGCAATTTATGGCTACTGGCAAGCTAAGCTAGAATTGAATCTCCATGCAAGAGAAGGGGAAAGTATTTGTGAGCCACCAGCCTTCCCTCTCATGATCCAGGTCCCACTGATGATGGGCTCTGCCCATTACTCCTGCAGTAACACCACACTGCAGACCCTGCTCAGCCTTTGATGTAGTTTGTACTCCTATGACAAACAGCAGACATTCTTTTCAACAAGTTTCCAAAAGTTCGCTAATTTCCTTTTCATCATGGAAATGCAATGTGGTAGGAGCTGAGCAGAACCCACACGGCACCACAAACCACACTTCCTGGCACATCACACCAAAATCTTTCAGCCAAATACCAGTTACAATATTTTACATATATATGCAACAATAACATATTTTTCATTCAATCAAGGGAAAAAGATGAAGTCACTGGAATCTCTAACATCATCCGTTGTGCAGCATCACCATCATAAATAACAAAGAACTGTCGGGTTACACCTGTCTACTGAGACACCTCACTAATTCAAGCAAAAGGTTATCCTTTATTCTGAAAAAAAGAAAAAAAGCATATGTGGGAATGTACCACAGCTGGAAGTTATTATGCAGGCCTTGGAAATGATTGTCAGGAGAATATCAGTTAAACAAGTGTATGGTGATAGCTAGGGCATATAATAGATTCACTAAGGTTAGCTTCAGTACTGGTAACACAGAATTTTGTGTTTCAGATGTCTAGATCCTTGGGCTTAAAATCTGTTAAGTAGGTTTTGTGTTTGGGGCTTTTTTTTTTTTTTTTTTTTTTTTTTGAGATCTAACATTTTGGTGTTATTTTGATGTACGTGCTAAAGAAGAATGCAGATATAATGAGATCTTCCAAAGATGTGACTGGAAAGATATCTAAGGAAACTAACATCAGCTGATGGGAGCCAATCTCCTAGGGTGTCTTTATCTGAAAGACACCATCCGGATCCCATCTGGCTTCTCCAGATGGTGACTTAGAGTAGACTTAATCCATATGTTTGCAGTCATCTCTGCTCCTCTCCATTGCCTGAAGAAGTGGCTTTAGGGAGACCAACTGCTTTAGGCTAGCCAGAGCCTGAGTGAATACTCCTAGAGAGGAAAATGCAAGATATTCCAGTTTTCCCCATTGGCCTGAAGGCCAGCTCATCCACATCTTATAAAGATTGTATAAGATGGAAAAAGCACTCATATAGAAAATTCTTTTCACAGAGCCCAGTGACAAATATTTCTGCTCAAAGTTTGAGCCTCAGAAATTGGAAACAATTCTGGAAGAAAAAGGATGTGGATGTCATAGGATAGATCATATTAAGACTAATCATTAGTAACCAATGCATTTAAAAAAATCTGTAAAAGAGGCAAATGTGACTCAGGGAGAAGTAAGACAACATACTGTCAGGGAGACAGTAGCTGCACAGGGCCATATGTGGGACCATTGTCTGTAACACAATGGTACACCTCTGCTCAGGAATTCTCAACTCCTGCCAGGTTAGATGCACAAAAGGACAACTAGATCTGGTAAAGGAAGAAACTCAAAATCCTTTCTTTGTTCCATCCAAAAGAAAGACGATCCAGCTGAGATATGATTTCCCTGGAGACATACTTGAGAGCAAGAGAGACAGAAAGAGAGAGAAGCAGCATTTGGGGCAATGCTGGCAAAAGAGCACTTGGTCATAAGCTGCCAAGTGTGAGTTCAGGCTAGTTAAATCAGAGTTTCTCTAAAGGAGTCAGTTTCAAAGGCAGGCTTGAGAAAGAAGAATGGCAAAATTCCTAAGTCATTTCAATGCATATATAAGCAGGATATTATGCTGTGGCTGCCTCCAGGAGTGGAGGACAGAACTTGATGACTCAGTTCTGTGTTTCTGTCTGTCTCCTATTAATCCTTGGCTTTATAAAAAAACAGCAAGAAAATACTGTAGCTAGAAGCTAATCTCAAGCTAAGTTTTTTCTGCATCAATTATGTGGGCTATAAATGTAACAACAAAATAGCAAAAGGTTATGCTTGGTCAGGCTAAAAATATATTCCACGTTAAAAGCAAACTGTTACTCAGTGGAAGCCATACTGTGATAATTACCAGTTTTTAATGGCCACGCAGATAAAGAAAGGCAAGACCTTGGATACCTGTCAGCATTTCCAGATAGTCCCATGTACTTTTAAAATCTTTACCACCTCCATCTGTGGCACTGAAAGTGAAATTGTTTTCAGTTAGGTGATGCTAACTTCACCCTGCTTCTCAGATATGAATTGTTGGAAGAGGAGACCATAGCAAGCCATAGTTTTTGTTTGCTTTGAGTTTTATAAATATTATTGTTCAAGTTTTCTGAATATACTAAGTATATAAATAAATATATAATACTGAATATAAAAGATATCTGTCTGGACTGCAGTGAATGAGCTCAGCTTTAGGTGAATGGCTGAGCACCACCAAAGGGGTTAGTGCAGGCACCTCGGGCTTAGGTGAACAGTTCTGCATTGAGGTGGCCAAAGCTGAAGTTTTCTGTGGCTACAGCAGCATGGTCTGCTCCATCAGTGAGGAATGATCTGCTGGAGCCCCTTTATAGCAACTGGCTGCTGGAGATAAACATTACTGCAGCGTGACATGTCCACATCAGAAGAGAGGCTTGTCTGGCTTCTTCAGGAGAAGTCTGCCTGGACCCTTGCCAGACACCTCAGTCCCAGCAGAGACACTCAGAACATGCCTAACATTAAGCAAATGAGTGGCCCTATGGACATCAGTGGGGTTGCTAATGTGCCTAAAGTGAAATATGTATCGAGGGCTGTGCTGGAATGGGACCAAGGACTCAGAAGCTTGCAGGATCAAGGTTTGGCCAAAGAACAGAGAGTACAAAGGGAGACAAAAGCTGAGAGATACCGAGTTGCTCTCATGCCCTCTTGTGTCAGTCCTTCAAGGAAGCAAGCCCTGGAATAAACCCCTCAATGTAGCAAAAGGAATACCTGTGCAGAAAGCCAAAACACTGCAACTCATTTTGCAGCGCACAGTGTGTTTTGCTTTTTAGATGGCATTACATTTTAAAGCAGAAATTGTGATGTCACTGCAGGAAAACATTGCAAAAACATTGCAGCAACAGGATTTCTTTCAACAGAGGCCTGGTTGACTCACTCCCACAGCTGCAGCAAAGTAGTCCAATGTGTTTCTGGAGAGCATTCTTGCTTGTGAAGTCTTTATTGGGACACTCTGACTGCAGGGAAATGCAGCCGCTTTTCATTTCTTGTGGCAGTCAGAAAGTTTCATTGAATATTTCTGAGCTCTCAGTCTCTTCCAAAACACATGCTGAATTTCCTGGCTCTCTTCCTTAAAATCTGTTCTGGGTTTCTACCCCTGTCACCTCTCAAATTACTTGGTGAGCACATATATTTAAAAAGAAAAAAAATTACTTTTTCAAAATTGATTTTAATTGTTTTTTTCAAACTTTGTGAATTTTTATGTGCACTCATTTTTGTGTTTAAATTATCTGTATTCAGAAAATTTATAGAATACAGCAAAGCTGAAACAGTTCTCCTTTTGCTATTAGCAATGCAACACTGCCAACTAGAGGCACTGGTAATGATCAAATTTTTGTTGTGGACCACATGGATAAACTTCAATGGATTGTATACCTATAAATATTAAAAAATCATATTTTCACTAGAGGAATCCCACCCAAGTCCTTAAAGTACAATCATGCTTACATATCATTTCCTTCAGTACATCATTTATTGAATCCAAGCACCACATCACATCATCCAGAAGGTCAAATAAAACCAAGTCAGATAGCAAATTACTTTGGATTCCTCGAAGAGTTATGGAAACACTTTAACAGCTTTTGGAACACCTCCACAAGAGGTGGTTTCTAACACCTCCACAAGACATTGCAAGTATTTTTAAAAAAATTAAAATTGTAACTTTCACAGGAAACTAAATTCTAGCTACTTTCTAAACTCATAATTTCAATAAGGCTTCATAATTTATTATTTCTAAAGAAATTATAGTCTATTCAGGTGGTTTAAAACACAATTTTTGTATAGGTTTCCAGCTTTGTCAGGTGGCACACACTTCGAGGACGGTGTTTGTTCACAGCTGAAGGAGCAATATTGAAAATAGAGAAAACGTGTCCTTGACCAGAAAGCTCAGCTGCTGCCTGTCCCATGTGGTTCCCTGACATGCTTGTGGCTGCTAATTCCCTGTGTGAGAGGGGCCAGAGCAGAGCTGTGGGTGTTTGTGCTCCAGCGCAGAGCGGAGCTGCCTGGGCCCTGCAGCTCTGCCCTGCCCTGCCCACCATGGTCAGGTACAGCAGCCCAAGCTGGGCACTGCATGCAGCAAGAAGGAGCTGGAATGGAGGAGAGGGACCTTCTGCAGGTCCTCAGGCCAGCCCAGGTCCAGCAAAGCCTTGGGGAAAGACTCCTCTGTTGTACCCCTCTTCTATTGTGAGTGCCCTGGGCTGCACCAGCAGCTTGGGAGGCCCGAGTGGCTTCCCAGGCCTCCTCTGGCATGGCTAGAACCACACTGTGAGAGAAAGATCTGCTGGTAGAAGAGAAAGAAGAGAAAGTCCTGCCTGCCAGGGCTCTCACAGCAATAAATAAACAGTCCAGAACAGTTCGTACTTTTGGACTGAAGGAAGGAGCCAACAACATCTAGAGCTGGTTTCCTTTTATTTACCAAAACACATTTATTCCGTAAATCTCAGCAAAATCCATGAAAAATAATAAATTACTTTTTTTCCACTTGCAGCCTTCAAAGCTTTGTATCTATAAAAAGTTCTGGGAAATCTGAGAAGCCAAGAGGGCAGGAAAATAATCTTGTTGAGAAGTGGGAGCCAATAGACATTGTAGTGACTCAGAGAGGCACAGAGCTGCAGGGCAGCTGAGAGTGAGGTGTCAGTGAAGCCTGGAAACAAGTTTGCCAGGGGCTGTACCACAGTGCAATTTAAGGATGGAGGGGCCAGCTTCCAAAAAATGTGGGAAAAACCTTGGAGGGGTTGGAGGTGACAGTACTGGAAGAAGTTGAAGGCTTAGAAGTGAAAACACGGGCATTGGCCTGTTTGCAGCCAGTACAAACCACTGCAAAAAGTAATTCAGTAAATGTTTTCCCAGTTGTATTATTATGCTTATGTTCCATAACAATGTCTTTAGAGGAATACAAAGCTAAAAAGGTGCAATGGTGGAGCAAAAGCAAACAACTGGCATGCAGATAACACCGGAGTAGTTTGTTCACTTGAGCAGCACCTAGAGCTCTGCTTTTAGGGAAGGGGGTGGGGGAAAGCTGTGAATGAGCTTCTAGGACCGAAGAATTATTTCTACAATTATGACTATTTTGAAAGACACACACACAGAAACAAATCTCCATGTCATATCTACATTTCTTTAAATTATTTTATTGAAATGATCCAGACATTGATTTTTGGCTGTCAGTCTAGACATAAAGCCAAATGGACATTTGCAGGGTTTTTCCACTTATTCCTTTCACTGTTTGGCAGTGAAAGCCAATGCTCAGCACTATAAACTCCAAGAGTAGTTCTCTGCTTGGTACCATGTGCTGCTTGAATGTGCACTGAGATCCAGACTCAGCCCACACCAAATACCAGTGTTAGGAGCCAAAAGCATCTCCCATTCATTAAAATATATGTTCTGCAAAGTTTTCCCATATTGTTTACTGTAAATTTGGGCATTTGTGGTGGTGCATCTCCCCCCTCCAGGCCACAGTATGACCTCTCTTTGTGATCTCCTAATTAATTTTGTATTGATTTGCAGAGGCACATTGATCACATGTAAAAGTCTTTGGCAGAATTGCCAATAGATGTTGCAGACTGGTGCTGAATTGCAGCTGTCACAGGAGCTATGATCTCATCCCTTGCTCACACAGAACCTAAGGCAGAGTAGGGCAGAGTAAGAACTTCATCAGCCACCTCATTTGTGCATAATTCTGTAAAGAAAAATTTAAAAGTCAGTCTCACTTTTCATAAATAAGCTACACATATGAATACTTACCTAGATCTGCTGCTGCATGACTCAGACAAAAGCAGGAGCTTGAGATTCCAAATGCCAGTTATTCTGCAACATCTTTCTTTCTCTAGAAATGTCTTTGCACATACTTTATTGCTGCCTTATTCTTCCCTACTTAGATAATTATTACATTTCCTAATTTTGGCTTAGATTTAACTGTGTATACACAGTTAACCCATAGCTGTATCTCCAAAACTGATCTGTAGAGTGGGGGAGAAAAATGGAAAGACTTTCTATCACCACTAAGCTGGCTGAGCTCAATGAGTGGGAGCACACTGGTTCAATGAGGGGTGCAGAAGCATGTGCTCTACAGATTGAATTGAATATTTGTCTGGTAACTGCTGCTGCACAGGTCACTGGTTTGACTGCCAGGCAGCACAGACTGTGCCTGGGATGGAGCTCTGGCTTCACATTCCACCCATGTGTGGATGCTGAGCAGAAGAAATCAAGGACAGGCAGCTGATCTGACCCACTTAGCAGGCAGGGACTGAATAGGAATACTGAAGGCGTCCAGCTTGGTTTTACAAATTATTACAGTCATTTTCTTTCAGCATTAAACCTTAACAACATCTTTTTCACCAGGGCTGCCAATCTCTCTAGTAAGATTGACAAAGCCTAAAATTCTGAGCTTCAAATATAGAGATGAATTGCTGAACATGACCCTGCTAAAGGGAGCTCTCAGGTGGCTCAGCACTAATTTCAGTCTATTTGATTGACTGTCTACTGCTTTATACCATACAATAATAAACCTGGGCCATGAAAAACACAATACCTCAGATCTTAAGAACACAATATCTCAAAAATATTTCCATAATTTTGGAAAAATTCAATATTTCTAAGAACAGTAACCATACAGTCCATATAAACAAATACACAGGAGAAGAAGACACAAAAGAGGATTGCCTCTGATTCCCCTGCAAAAGCTATTCAAGGAGGAGGAAGAAGGTGATCCAGCTCATTCCTTCTTTCTGCAAAAGTGATGAATAAAGGACTTTGCTTGTATTCATGAAGTTCAGTAAAATTATATCAACCATCATCTCCAAAAAAACAGATATTTTAAAACTACAACTCCCAGGAGCAATAATCATGCAGTTTAAACCATAGTTTTTAAATAAATAATTTTTATTTCCCTTTCCAAAAAAAATATTTGTTTTATTTGTTAATTACACTTCTCTACACAAAGTAACCCTTGTGTCTTCCTATTAGGTTCATTCCTATCTTCAAGCACCAGTGAACTCTGCCATTCTTTGGGAACAAAAGCACCTCCAGTTCCAGCTTTCATTGGTGGTTTCTTTTTTCACTGGACAAAAGCCAGATTCAAACTGTTGGAGGGGGTGTTAGCAGACACACACAAGCCACTATTTATTTCCAGTCCTCATACAAGACACCTGATACAAGCTAAGATGAAGAGAAATGCAAGGATTCAGGGTATAAGCATGGGAACTTGCAAGAGAGAAAGTTGGAGGCAAGGCAGAAAAGCAAGGGGGAGGGTGGAAACACATCATTTTGGTTTTCAGCTCAGAGGTTCCTCTCATTTTTTCCCAGGTGAATGTGCTGTTGCTGCTACACAGAGACCTGGGCAGCTCAGGTGTTCTGTGCTTAAATAGCTGATTTTTAGCTAACAAATTCCAGGAAAAGGACCTTCAATCAGGAGAACTGGTCGCTGTGGTGAGCAAGTATTTCTCATTCTTAACTCTCCTTTAGTAAAGCAGCGAGGTTTTGTTCACAAATGCCTTACAATCCTAGGTATACAAAAAGACAAGTGATAGATGCATAGAGATTAGCTAGCAAATGTTTGTTCTGGCAGGGAATTGAAGGCAATCTATGTGGTGTTGGCTGTCCTCTTTTTACCTGAAACAATTAAATAACATTGGAATATGCAGCATCAAAAATATGGAATATTAAATTTAAACTGCCTCCAGTTGCAGTTCCAAAGCCCTCTTAATTTTCAATAGGAAATCAATTATTAAGCTTCAGATGATTTTACCTGTGATTTAAAGAGATTAACACTTTGATTTTTTTTTTATTAATACATTGTGGAAGACTACTTCTTACTACAAAATTACAATTTATTTTTTCCTAGCTTTTGCATATTTTAATGTAATTTTTTTTCTCCAGTCACCCGAATAGAATGAATTTCTCTAATTGAGATTGCCAGTTACTAGAAATGGAGTGTTAATTTGTTCACAAGAAATTTAACTGCTAACAGTGATTCTGTGATGTGGAGAGATCCATTAAAATAGTACTTTTCATGCCTCTCAGTCCTAAAATGTATGAAGCATTTTCTTTTGCCATTGCTCAGGGCTGCAATTCCATACTAACATCAATTTTAAATGCAAGTTATAGATTTTCTTTATCAGTACAGGCACAAATGTCTTGGGGGATATTTTTTTTTCTTTTTTGCAAAGCAGGGGTGGAGGGTCATAGTTATTATTATTATTCATTTGGTTTGGGTATTTTGTATTCAAGTCAAAGTAATTTCTCAGTGGGGCATCCTGGCAGCTCCTAAAGCTCAACCTCTGAAAAGTGGAATCTCCAGTGAGATGACTGAGAGGTATCCTGACCTACATGCATTCCATTTTTTAACTCAGTTGAAACCATCTGGTATCCACCTGAGTATCAGATCTTTAATGCCTAGAAGTGATTGTACTGAAGAAAGTAAACTTATCAATTAAAAACAATTTGGCTTTGTAATGCTTTTTCTCAACTCTTGCTTTTGTTCTCTGACTTTTATCAAGGTAAGAAGTTACTGAATTTCTTATAATGATCCAGGAAGAGAATAGTCAACCAGCCAGAAACTCAGATGAATTGTTTTATTCAGAAGGAGTTGAGCTGAATTTCAGTGTAAAATATGAAACAAAGAATGGGAATTTTTTTAGGTGGAGACTTAAAAAATTACCACAATTTCAAAGTTTTGGAAGGATTTGACAATTTATGAATATTGTACTTGTGGCAAATTCTTACCAATCTTCCTACTTAATTAAGAAGGATATTATGAGACATCTTTTGATAAAAAAGCTCCAATCTAAAAAGAAATAAAAATCCCATGCTGTTACATATCACTGAAATTTAAAAACCTGGAGCAGTTTCTTGAAATTGCTGTGATCCAGTACTACAACATTGTACTAGTTCATGAGAATCACATGAGAACAGTACCCTGCAGCCTCATTTTGCTGCTGAAAGTAGCATTGCACAGCAAAATTAAGCACTTCCAGTTTGCATTTTCCTCAAAAAGGCAAGCATTTCTAGAAAAAAAGAAGTGTCTCTGAAGTACAGATTGTTAGGATGCCACTAACATATTGATCTACACTGCACCAAGTGATAAATCCATGTGACTAAAGCTGTTTTTTGTTTCCCAGTTTCCTTGCATTGGAAGGGAAATAATGCTCCATTCTACACTGGCCTTGTCCCTCCTGCTAATTGCAGTCACTTCCAACCTTGCCATGGCAATTAAAAAGGAAAAACGAGCACCTCAGACCCTGTCAAGAGGTATTGTATGTTCACTGAATGTAGTTACCTCCTTATCTCACCATATAGACCAGCAAATATGTTTATTTTGAATGTGCATTTATAGAATCTATATCTATATATACATTCCATAAATGTACAAATATATTTATTTATAAAACATACATAGAATGCACATATACACTTACTGAGGTGTGTTTTCTTTAGTGTTAAGTGATGCTCTAAATAATATATGTTCTCATTCCAGATCATTTGACTCCATCAGTTTATTAAGCATACGACTGAGGGCCTCATGTAACCTGTAAATTTTAGATAACTCCTAGTGATCTAACAGAAGTAAATAACCTGAGTCTCTCAAATCAAGATTACATGTAGGACTATCAGTGAAAAAATATTCTTTGACAGACCAATTGAAATATATGTTCTTATTGTAACCTACCATAACATCAGTTGCTTTGGAACAAATTTTCTACAGACTCATTTTTGTACACAGAAGAGTTTGAACCATTGGTGGGGTTTCCTGCATGACTTTTTTTTTTTTTTTGCTTTTCATTAGATATCCACTGCAAAGCATGACTGTCTGTAATTCACTTATGGTTCATTATTTTCAACCTGTATGTTAAATAAAGACTCTGTTTTAATTTATTCTTATCTAATCAATCCTTAGAAATCCAAGCAGAAAAATAGCTTAGCAAGCTCTTTTCCCCTTCCCCATCTTTCTCCTCCTTTTGGGACTATTCAACAAAACTTTTGAGACTATTCAGCAAAAAAAATCTTCATCTCTCTTCCTAACCTCTTTTGCAGGCCATGTAATGACTGGATCCTACAGGATCTGAGTTTTCCCTATCCTGGCAAAGTTTCACATCTCTCAGACATTCCATCTGAGCCTAATTGCTCAGAGATCATTTAACAAAATCATGCACCACCTGGACTAGCCTAAGAAATTTCAAAGCACTGTTAGCAAGCAGTGTCCCTGGGGAAAGTTTATTATCAGTCTGGGCTATGTTGCTTAGTTTGCCTAGATCAGGATTTATTTTTTCCAGTAAGCCTAAATGGACAAAAAAGATAACAAAATCTTTTGCATTCTGTCAGATTTGGAAAAAAACAAAACAAACCAAAACAAAACAGAAAAAAAAAAAACCAGCAAACAAATTACAAAGTAGTCACAGAAAACAGATCTAACTTTTCTATTTCAGGTCTATTGGGATGCCTTGAGCACTTTCCCTGTAATTTTCACGGTCCAAGGGAAAATGCTTGAACATGCTGCAAAATGCCCCCAGATTGCTGACTCCAGTGTGCAGTTCCCTGCATCAGGAGCTGCCAGCAGCCAGGGTCGGGAAGGCACTGGTCAGCACGCCAGAGTCCCACCATCATCAGACAGACCTGTGCGCTGAAACAGGACATGGTCTAGAAGCACCACAAGCAATTGTCCTGTGAGAAATCCAACAGCAAATCTGGGCTGGGCAAAGCACTGTCCAGACAGCACAGAAGAAATAGAGCTTTAACCTGGTCCTGGTCCAGAAACTGTTCTACAATTCCCATGAGAGTTGTAGAACAATTGTCATGAATGGAGCCACACTGCCTGGTATACAGGGATCTACTATGCAAGGGCTGGCATCCTTGGGAGATGAAGGCATAAAACCAAGTGGACAACTTGATTTTTGAGATCTGGATGTCCCCAGCTATGGATGAGCTATGGAGCTCATGTTTGTTAGGATTTTGTTTCAGTGGAGATTTTTATTTAACAGCCATTCCTTTACTGAATTCTTAATTAAATGAAGGGCTTGCAACTTCAGGGATTAAAGTTACTTTGGAGTTAAGTGTATATTTCAAGACTGTTCTAATGATATTCATATTAAAGCTGATCTTATTTGAGCTGTCACATTTTTTCTCTCATTATATGCCAGGTTCTCTGTAAGTCCCAGGGTCTACATGAAATACTGGGCAGACAATATGAAGATAGAAAGGACTAGGGGGCTGATTTAGGGCCCTCTTAGCATTTAGAAAGATAACTTAAAGTCTGTCAAAGGACTTGAAGTGGATATGCAACCAGATGATATTTTTGGGGGAGGTTGGGTTGTTTGGTTGAGGTTTTTTAACCTTTTAGTATGTCTGTCAGGAGATGTGAAATTAACATATCCACAATGTTAGAGAACTGTCAACTAAAAACTCCAAATCTTATTTACATACAAAAGTTAATACACAAAAACAAAAAAGAAAAAAGAGAAAGAAAGGTATTTGTTATGAGTTACTTGCCTGGCCAGCAGCTAGACCTTTTGTTTTATTTCTAGGGTGGGGAGATGAAATTACATGGGTACAAACTTATGAAGAAGGACTTTATCAAGCAAAGAAAAGGTAAGAGATTAAAAAGTAGCATGAAGACAAAGTTGTTACTTGGTTTTGACAGAACACACAATAATGAGACAGAGCAAAGAAACACCATGAGAGCTGATCTGCAGACCACCCAGTTAAATAAAACAGACTCTGTCTATAAACAAAAGGACTTCTAGGACTCATGACTGTGAAGTAACATCATGGGCCATTAATGTAATGCTGTCATTTCTTTGCCACAAAAGAGATGTTGTCATTTAAATTATCAATCATAAATAGATATCATATTTTTTAACTACATCTCTTGTGTTTTAATATCATGTACTTCTGATTACTTCCTTGAAATCTGTTACATTTACTCTTGCATGTTGATAGACTGCCTTTGATGTTTCCCCCAACACTTTCTTAGTTGGAATATGTTCATGATGTATTTTCTCACCATCTTGATAGAAATTGAAGTTCTGAGCTGTCTTCTCTGAGACTCAGCTGCAAAAATATTTGAGAATTCATAAAAATACTTATTTAAATATCTTTTACAGTTCATTGTAGATCATAATAGTGTAGCATGAGCTATTGCTCAATTGAAGGCAAATAATTTATAAAACAAAAGACAATTAATTTCATGTACCCTGTGTGAAAATGGTTAGAAATTAACAACTCCTGATATTGAAAGCAGACCCAGCATTAATAACCAACCTGCTGAACAGTAAATATAGTTTAAAAAATATGGGAGGAAAGGCATAGAATTTGTTTATGTTTTGACATCCAAAATATAAAATTTTAACACTTTATCAAACTATTTACAGAAGATAAGTAATATGCTATATATCTGTAATATGCTATATATCTGTTCAAGAAACCTTAAAACACAAGAAAATTTTCATGGAAAGTATTTGATGATAAACCCAATCTTATAAAATCTATTTTATTCTAATTCATGTACATAATTTTTATTTTCTTAACCCTGGAGAAATTCATACCTAAGCAACATTAAATACCTATTTAATCTGATTATTTACTACCTGGAAATGAAATTATGGTGGATCTGTTATTTCTTTCTTCTAGAATCTCTTACTATAGACAGAATTTAGACATTTAGACATAGAAACTATGTTTCTCTATTTCTTTCTTTTATGAAGTGCTTATGCTCTTTTCCCTTGCTCAGAAATTTCTATAATATTTTACAGAATGCTTATATGGTTTTACTGTGGGTTAACATAAGATTAAATGCAATTTGCCTTTTTCAGTCAGCTAGTAAAATCATCCATCTGAATACATGTCAAATGACCTAACTACATCTTTTATTATTATTAATAAAGTAACAAGCCACTGATGGTAATTCATCATTTGGAAGACTGTCAATACTGCCAAGGTAACTTTGATTTTTTGTGTGTTAAAATCTTGTGAATATTTTTATAAGAAACTGAACCTATCTATATATTTACATTGCACTTACTGAAAATTATTCAGAAAAACAGGTAAATGAAAAGTGGAAAATTTATTACCATTGTTTACAAAAACTCCACTATGAAACTACAGAATAATGAACATGAAAAATTCTCACTGCTGCTGTACTGCTATCCCAAATGCAGCATTCATTTTAAATTAAGAAGCACAGATTGGCTACTGACTCGTTGAACAGATTTAATATTGTTTAGCTCTCCTGAAATGGTAACTAAAGAAGGAAGCAAGGACAGAGCTGCTGAAATTGATCTAACAAGAATTTTCTGAGAATAATGCACTTTTGTCAAGCCAAGACATGGTGTCCATTGAGACAACAGGCTTCATAAATAACAGAAGAGAGCTTCCATTTTCATAGCCAGAGGTTGCAGTGCCACAGGCCAAAAAGCCCCCAAAAGCAGAGACAGAGGCCTGAAGTGCCTCCTCAGGAATGTGAATCAGCAGAGACAGGAACAATGTGGCCCAGTCTCTGGCCAGTGTGGTGCCCAAGCACAGATGGAGAGGCAGCGTTTGAGATGGATTTCAAAGTGATCCTGTCTTTTCTAGCACTGAAGAAAGCTTTCGCAGAAAACGAAGAAATACAGGAAATGGCCCAAAATAACTTCATTATGCTGAATCTCATGGTATGAAGGGTTTGGGGCGATTTGACTGGTATCGTTTCATGGTCTGTGTTTTCTCTTTCTTTGCCTTGTTTTACATGTCATTTTAGATAATTTATCTGACATTTTAGTTATTTAAGTAGAGGCAATTGTGCATGTGTATTCGCACATGAGTAGTACCTATCTGGTTTTGTCTTCTGGTACAAGGTTATTCACAGGTGATACTATTTCAGCAAAATTTACTGAAACATTTTAACAACTAGCCTTAATTTTTATACCAGCATGAAACCACAGATAAAAACCTGTCACCTGATGGACAGTACGTGCCTCGAATCATGTTTGTAGGTATGTAAAATATTTACATATCATTGAAGTTGTTATATCTGAATTATGCCACTGTTGTCCTGTGGGGACATCAAAGTAATTCATTTTGCCAAAAGAAAATCTCTCTGCCTCTGTTGTATACTTTGACTATTGTAAACTTCCTCAGGTTACAGATATATCCTGGAGGGTACTAATTTGGGCTTGAGAGCAGGACATTTAAAACTCTGTTATTATCTGAGCTTTTGCTCTCCATGCTTCTTTGTAGTGCTGGTACAAGACAAAGTTTAATGAAAAATTCAAATATCTGACTGATTGTAGATGGCTATAAAGTGGACATTACCACAGAATAAATCAATAGTCAGTGGCATCTAAGGATTTATTCCATTTTAAAGCTGACTTCTGGAATGTACCAAATTAATTATGCCCCAGAGTGCCTGTTCCTTCTCACTCGCTGTACAGGGAGCCTGGAGTGACTCCGTGATGGCATTCAGAGTTCAGCCCACACTCAGACAAAGAGCAGTGTAGTTTCAGCAACCAGTAAATTAATAATAAACTTGGAAGGGTAACTGAGAGAAGGGATGTTCACAACAACTTATTCCCACTCTGGGAACATTAGGAATCAGAAGATTTTCATTCTGAAGGCTCTAGGTAAGTCATGCTATCTATGGCCATAGAAAGGCATGACCCCCACTATGCGTGCATCCAATCAGATTAATCTCTTCTGTTGTAAACTCAGAACCTGTAAAACAGAATTTTTTTCTTTAAATATGAATGTGTAACCTAGCACTTAAAAATAGCTGTGTACTGTGAAAATGAGCATTAGCTTTTGTCCAGGATTTCTCCAAGTAAAGAGCAGTTGTTTGGAGCAGAGCGTAATGGCCTCGTAATTGCTGCACTGACGAAATCCCAAACAGGGCTGCCAAAGTAGTGCCACACCATCACCCTCAGCTGCTGTGGGAATGGAAGGCAGTGTTTAACCCAAACCCTTTTTCAGACCCATCTCTCACGGTAAGAGCTGATATCACAGGAAGATACTCCAACCGGCTGTACACATACGAGCCGCAGGACATGATGTTCCGTAAGTATTTCCCTTTGTATTTCACGTTGTAAGCAGCCAGATCGCCCCATCCTGATCACTTGTGCTTGAGAATCCATTAGGACCTCAAAGAATAAATTCCTTGTGAGAGCATTTGCAATAAATTATAATGGTCTAACCTGTTCTAGCAAAACAAACACACGCATTGTCCCATTGGATTTATTGGGGCTATTCAAGTAAGAAAAAGTGAAAGACCATGGGTGAGAACCTTCAGGATCAAGATCTGAGCAGTTTTATGGAGAATGGTGAAAGTCACTCAAAAGTATCTGACTGCACAATGTAAATAGCCAGTGGTGGGAGGGAACCAGCAAAGAAATGCAGGTGGTTGTGTCTGTACCCCTAAGAGCCATATATCAGAAAGGAATGTGATTTTTCAGGTTCAGCCAGTTCTTACTCTATGCCGTCTATTTGACACCAATGCAGTATCTCACCACAAATACACACTTCACATCTGATTACCAGCTTGCTGTTGAGAAATGGGGAGTCGAAAGGATTCTTGTCAAATCCCTTAAGTTAAACATTTTGATTAATGAAATTTTTTACTTTCTGTCTTAGTATCAATCTCTAAAATAAAATGTGTGACCATAAATCAATTTCATTGTGAATAATTTACTAAATCCAACTAGGTGGAGCTTTTTAATTGTACAAATATACTTCTAATACATTTTCACAGTTTTTATTTCTTTTCTTTCAGTAATAGAAAACATGAAGAAAGCACTACGCCTCATTCAGACAGAACTGTAACCAGTAACAGTGAAATGACCAGAACTTCCACGAGGTGAAGCTGCACCTCTCTGTCTCTACTTGCAAGCTGAACTTTTACCAAGCAGATTTGGTATATCAGATTTCATAAGAAATGTTTATGTGCAACTCGGAAAACAAAAATAGAAAGACTAAAGCACCCATTTGGAAAACGTGAGGAGAAATATATTAAACACTTTGCAATTAATTATCTAAATAACTGAAAATTATGTTTTTAAGTGCAGCAAATTCAAGCTGTATTTTAGCAATCCAGTTATGACTCAGTTAGGTGAGCTATGACTTCTGAAGAGGAGTTATAAACAATCTTTTTGATGTCTGTTTGCAATTTATTACATGAGTTAATATCTGCATCTTGCCTCCCCATTTTAACTTTTATTGCAAGAAGCTTATTAATTGTTAGTGTACCCCTGCTTTATACAGTCATTTTTCATTGAAGGAAAGGAAACTTTGCTGTCACATCAGACTCAAAAGCTCATACTATAAATTTTGGAATAGCTTACATAGGGGGAAAAAACACCAAAACAAACCCACAAAAACAAACCAATAAATAAACAAATAAACAAAACCACCCCACAACAACTGAGTTCTGGACTTATCTATCCTTTGTATAACCTTTAATTTTTGTTGTGGTAGCTGAAATGGAAGGGACTGAGCACACAGTGAGGTGATAATAATCAAAAGGCAGCTACGTGTTTTGCTGCAATAAAGATACAATGAAGCAAGAGAGATGGAAGGAGATAGACCCAGAATTCCAAACCTGAGGCTAAGTGATGTTTGTAAATTCTGGCATGAGAAAAATGAGGAGGTCTATCCTAGCTCTTGGCATTTAAATATCATTTCAATAATGGGAAGCTCATCCCAGGCCATTCCCTCTTTTTCTACAGCATTCCATCATAAAGTTGGCAGCTTACTGAGGGAATCTGGACATACAAAATCTTGGAAAAATTTTCACAGGATTACTCTATGCAAGGGTGGACACCTGTTTTGAGTTAAAAGATGAAGTCAGTTGAAATGGTTTACTATCCCAGCAATGTGGGGTTTAGTTAGAGCAAAATAGTCAGCAATCCACCTGCAGCAGGAGCATGTATGTTATGTTATGCTACATATAAAGCACCTGTGTCACTTTTTTGTGCCACCTGTGTTTGCTTGATGCTGCCTCTGTACATATAATAGCTGAGAGAAAGATCTCTGCATGAAAGCTTTGTTAATTCACAATACCTAGTATTAATATGTCATGAGTGAGTTATATGGCACATATCCACGTGTTCATAACTATGTAAAATTTGAATATAAGCATATATTCCAACAGAGTGGAGATAAATGGCCTCTACATGAAGGAAAAAAAATTATTTCAGTAATTAGAAATGTATTGTCTTTACCATCAGCATGATCTTTTTAACCTATGGGAAAAATGCTAGAAGTAAAATTAAACTGCAAATCTCATTCCTTTAATTTGTGCTGAGCTCTACTCATTTATATCTTTATCTGCTCCAGATTTGGCAAGATCTCCCTGTCTGCGGTCATACCCTCTTTTGAGCATGCCAGAAATATTCTGGAGGAAGGAATGCAAACTAGCTACCAGAGGGTAGCCACAGCAGCCATTTGTCTTCCTTTTCTCCAGCCTACACAACCTCAGCCACTCCTCATGGAGCTTTGTGCTCCAGATCCTCCACCAGCTCCATTGCCCTTCCCTGGACACGCTCCTGCCTTATTGGCCTTGCCCCAGCCCTTACCCGTAAACATCAACCCTGCCATCACCATCACCAAGCTCTAGGTCATGACAAATCCCTAACACGTGGGGCCACCCCCCTGCCTCCCCTTCCTTGTCTGTCCCTTTGGAAGAGCTTACAGCCATCCAGTGCAGCACTCCAGTTGTGCCATTCAGCCCACCAGGTTTCCATGGTGGCAACCTACACCTGCTTTCCTGATTCCCAGTGGCTTCCAGTTCCTTCTGTTTGTTGCCCACGTTGTGTGCATTGTGCAGATGTGCTTCAGCTGGGCTATTGATCCTGCCACCATTTTGAGGGGAGAAGCCCTCATTCCTACATGCCCATTCCCAGGCACTCTGTGGTTTCTAATATCAATAACCCTTGTGTTTCTTCTGCCACATGGCTCTATCCCCTACCTCCACTGAGAGAACTGACCAAAGGATCTCACCAGCACACTGTCCCTCAAACATTTGTGTGACACTACCAGACTTAACTCCAGGGAGCTGCTTTTACCCCCTTCCCTCTTCATATCCAGTTTAAAGTTCTTTATTCCTTTAGTGGATCCATCCATAAGCAAAGAGGTGGCTGTCAAGAATGCACAAAGCTGGAATCTCAAAAGATTTGTGATACAGATCTTGCTTGATCTCAGGAAAGCTTAACTTCATATTACCTCAGTGCTGCAAAAGGAAATTAAGGGTAGAATTACCACTCATTGAAATTGTGCAAGAAAAAAGTAATTCAAACCTTAGTCCTGGAAGGCTACTGTTGTTCTGCTCTTTTTTGGCATTTGATATTGAGCCTGCAGACAGGAAACAAACTATGTAAATTAAACAAAATAAATAACCAAATCTTCAGAACAATGCAATGATTACTGACTCAATTGTCAGACAAAAGCTAGCCTTTAGATTTACACTGCAGTGAATGTTATTTTATCATTTGAAGCAAATCCAGATTCATTTCCAAAGGGATTATTGATAATGATTGCATCTGTAACCTTGAACAGTATTTGCTGCTTTGGAAGTTTGTAACAGTTTTAACAACCACTCATTCAAGCAGAGAGTAGCCAATTTCTAGAGATGCCACAGGCACATGAATTATGCCATGTCAGATGAAATCTCTGCAAAGTCAGTAAAGAGGATTTCACCCTCTTCTTTCCCTTCTCAAATCCCCATAAGTACCATGCTGAAATCTGTTCCCAGCCACAGCATTCAGAAATGGGACTAAATCTTTGAGATTGTTAAAGACTCAGATCAAGTCCTTTTGGTGGAGCTAGATGTTCAGGTAAAAGACACCCTGCATGCACATATTTTTTATTCACAGCTTAGTTCAACACTTATCCCTAATTTTAGAGCTATTACTACATTTCTGCCTTCTCTTTGAAAACTTTTTTGCCAGGTAATATTTCTGCTGATGGAACAGAAACTCCGATCTCAGATTAAGGTCTCATTCTTCTGAGATAAGAGAGTAAACCTGTAACCTGTTCAATAACAGACTTAACATGATTCTTTCCCCTCTTTTTCTCTGAAATGAGTGGCACGATAGTCTGCTCCCTCTTTTATTCCCTGCTTTTCTGTTTGCACACCACACAAATTTACTCACTATATTAGTGGGCAGATTTTTGTTTTTACTATTTGCTTTCCACTTTCTTAAAAAAAGAGTTGGAAACTTCCTTTCATTCCTTGGTTATCTGGAATTAAACCAACCAGGTTAGAGTTGAAGGAAGAGAATGAAAGACTGAAAATGTGAACGTGAGAGCAGAAGTTGTTTTACACAGAATAAATTCATTCACAGTAAAAGGACCAATAGATGAGAAAACCTATCTGTGTAGACTGTGTGCTTTTACAGAATTCATAACCTGTATTCTCTATGTTTAGGTGTTAACATTCACATGGGCACAATGTGGTATCACCTGTAGAAATCCATGTTTTATACAGAAAGATTTCTCTGAGTTTTGCCTTTGGTATGAACACAGCATATTCTGGGAAGCAAAATTACTGCCACCTGCTCACATATCCGTCTCTGCTTTACTGTCTGGACTTATCTGGTGTAATCAGACCAAGAGTAGACAAACAAACGTGGCCTTAACGTCAGTGAGGTGAGGCTCAGGAATCTGAGAAGTGACAGAACAGGATCCTCCCCTGTGTATCCGTCTCAGCACAGAAAGGCGTTCCCTTTTCCAGGCAGATGGCTGATCCATTGGTCTGTGGGGCTAAAACATTTTCCCATGTGCAAATATTTGCACCTGACCAGAACAAAAGAAAAGGCACCATACCTTTGTGTACCGTGGAGGTGAGAGACTGTGGGACACCTCAGCACTTAAAGTGCAAAAGTAGCTTGATCTTGCAGAATAAGGCTGATAAAATTAGGCTTGTTTTGTGTACTACACCTGTTCTTGCCAAAGGCTGACACAGAGAAATTTCCAAATGCTGAGGTGTCCTCCACAGGACCAACCAAGTCACTGACTGCTTCCTTTTGTTTGTTCCTTTTTTCAAATAGATGTAGAGATCTACAGTGCAAATCAGAAGGAAATGAATAGTCCCCATGGCAATTAAAAAGTCCAAAACCACTGAATAGAAGGGAAAGAATATTTATTTTTTCACCAGAAAATCTACAGAATTTGCAGTCTATCTATTAATTCCTTTTCCTTTCTCCTTAAGACGTGTGTGCAATTCATCACTTCCATCTTTGGTTGCTACCATGTATTGTAAATAACTGACCCCCTCATCACTAAAAGTGCATCTATTTCAGCAGACTGTTCTTTTATGAGGTATCAGATATTTGCTGCAATCTCTGATCCCTTTAGAATCAGAGAAGGCACACAGTAACTACTACTTCTCCTATTTTTATGTAAAGAAAAAACCCAAATAAGCAGAATCAACTTTTAGTTCACACTGCCATATCAAGAACTGCATTTTGAAATTTCCCAATAATGCCAACTCCAGCAGACATTCATGAAGTCACCCTTTGTACACCTCTAAATCTGACCTGTGAGAAAGAGAAAAGATGCCACACACAATAACTTTTCAAGTTGATAAGACTCAAAAGACAACACTCCACATGGAGTGTGCTCGTGCTTAGACTGTGTTATTGTTTTAGGAATGAGCCTAAAATGGCCCCAAAAAGATCTACTGTGTCCTCTGTTACCTTTCTGAGGTATCACTGGTTACTCCTTAGCACACCCTGGCTACATGTCCCCAGGTGATTGTTTGTAAAGGGCTGGCACACAAGAACCCTCCCTGCTATTTAGCACTCAGCCAGCTGCAGAGAGACAAGTGCACGGATGTATAAAAACCAGCAGCCTCATTGCTTGGGTTCACATGCAGGGAAGAGAGCAGTGACTGCCTGGAGGAGAAGCTACACCCCATGGTGAGGAATATTGCATAGGATGGAGAGAAA
The DNA here is from genome assembly GCF_028018845.1 of Melospiza georgiana. NCBI lineage: Eukaryota > Metazoa > Chordata > Aves > Passeriformes > Passerellidae > Melospiza > Melospiza georgiana. The sequence goes on along the minus strand of NC_080430.1, from coordinate 30,208,861 downwards.
AGTCCACAAGTCCCTTGCTGTGCTAAGGGATTTTTTGCTTCAAGCCTGCAAGTAGCTGGGGCTGTGATTTTACACAGCTCTTGAGCATTTTTATAAAAGCATAAGAGCAGCAGAAGAGCATGTATCTTCCAGACCTCCACTGCTTCACTTGGAAGACAACTCCACAACCAATATATCAAATTATTATGTTATACTCAATATTATTTGTATTCTCAAACATTTTTGTATATACATTGCTACTAAGGAGCATCCTTGCCCTAATTGAAAAAATATTCCCTCATGGCCTCACTGGCTTAGTTCTCAGTAATTCGTATACTCTCAACCTTGACAATTAAAAAAAATTTCAAATTCCATAATGAATTCCCAAAAAGGAATTCAAAGATGCAGAGCAGCAGTTGCCCTGGACCTGTAGATTAAATTTTTCCTTCCTTGGAAAATCACCCTTTCTTATTTACTGACCAAACAAATTACTACAGAGGGAGTCATAGTCCAGTAAAAATGTATTATGGGCTGTCCTGCATTCTTGGGCTCAAGATATGAGATGCAGAACAACTCCATTAAAGAGAAATAAACCTTTAGCATTGTTTGGTAGTTGTTTATAAAAGCCAAGGAACAGCTCTGTGGATATCTCACAGAGAATTTTTAATGAATAAGCCTTATTTCATAGGCTATTTCTAGAAGGCAACAGTGCAAATATGAACCTATCTGAAGTGTTCATGTGGCAGCCACTTTACTCACACCATCAAGAATGACCACTGGGGAATGACCACTGGTCAGGCTGCCTTTCCTGACCAAGTGTGCTGGCTGCACAGATGGTGAGCTGAGCTGTGCAGCCCTAGGTACAGCCACAGGGCATCTCTGGAGCACCAAGCACAAACACCTTGAGCGCCAGGCAAAGCTGTATCCACAGGCAGCTGTGCTGCCTGGAGGTGTCCTGCCATATGGAGGCAGCATTAAAGAGACTGACAGATCCTTTGGCTATTTAGCCTGAAGCAAGTTGCAGGAGCTAAGGATGTTTAGCTTTCCATGTTTTTATAGAGAAGGAACTAAAACACAAGCAGGTTAAGATCACACAAAAAGCATGTGGCAGCTCAAGGAACTGAGGGTGCTTTTAGCTAGCTAATATTAATGGGAAAAAAGCACCAACTAATTAGCACTGCATCTTTCTGACTGTGGAATCTGTTCTATCAGTCATTTCAATTCCTGAAATTTTGGGAGAAAAGGCATTGTGCTAAGACAAATGAAAGAGAGCATCCACAATTTTGTAACCAACACAGAAACCACAAAACCTTTCCTTCCTGTGCTGAAGCAAATCAAAGGATACGTGTCCTTTGAGAGGATGACTCACCAAGAAAGCCAAAGAAAATTCTTCCTGCTATATAGTTTCATAACATGGTCTACTGAGCCATAAACCGAGAAGAAACGTCTTTGAGAAAGAGTGAATTCCCTAAATACTTTTGGTAAACATCATTCCACAGTTCTATCTGCAGTGCTAGAGGTTTTTCTAGTAGCTACCTTGTCTCCAGGTAAAGCTGAAATTCATTGAAAGAAGAAACTGTGGTTCCAAGTCTGACAACAGCAAGCATTGCCAGTGCCTGTAAATACTTTGGCATTTCACTAGATGTATATTTTAGTCATGTAGGCTCAATATGTTTGTGGCAGTATGCTGATAAATCATGGAAATATTCAAATTACATAGGGACTATAGGGGCAAGTTGCCAAAAACATGTCAGGCTCATAGCCACATTTTGAAACAGCAAAGTTGAAAAACAAGCAAAATCTCCCATAAATGTAATTATAATAATTTTAAACAGTGCAGAGAAAAATAACAATCTCATATATTTTATATATTATATCTTTGTATACACAATTTGTGAAGGTATTGGCTATGCTTGCTAAATCAGGAATAAAAAATATACTTCTAGAAGTATTTCACTTGTGAAACTGTAGATTGCTTGGCATGCTGATAGAGGGGTGGTGGGGGCACAGGTGGCAGGATCATTCCCATCCCCTTTATGGGTAACCAACACAACTGGGTGCCTCTCTATACTGCCTGTCCACAGACACATATGGCAGGGGGAACAAATGGGAGGAATGAGAAATCTGCATGCAGTTGGTGGGTTTACTGGGACTCTAATGGAAGTGTTCAAGGCCAGCTTGGATGGGGCCCTGGGCAGCCTGGTCCAGTGGAAGGTATCCCTGACCATGGAAGGGGGTTTGGAGATAGATGATCTTTAAGGTCCCTCCCAACCCAAGCAATTCTCTGATTCCATGGAGTGAGGACAGAACTCAGTCCCAAGAGCAGCACATATTGCTGACAAGAACACATTTTCCCTTTTTGGCCATTATGCTCCTCTCATGGTACTTGGGGTGAGTGATTACTGCACAAGTAAAATGCACTGCTCCTACTCAACAATACTGGCTCTGCTTGATGAAGGGAAGCAATGGCAGCTGTCATCATTGTTCTCCTTGGTTCATTCTGACACATGAGTAAAGACTAATCATAATCCCTTGATTGCTATGAACTTATCTGAAGTTTAACTAGTAGGTAACTGCTAGTTAGCCTTGTACAAATTAAGGGGAGAAACTTATGTTTCAGGGGCAGAGTATCCACTACAGCCTAAGGCAGGTGGCAGGAGAAATAAAGGCTTGGCACTGTGTCTGCCAAATTTGAAGCTCACTTCTCTTTGGAGAACAACAATTGCCTCAGAGCAGAGCCTTGGCCTCCAGTGTGCAGCTTATCGAAGTTTCCTTATGGGTTATTTTTTCTTATTTTGGGAGTGTTGCTTCAAAATCAGATAAACTGTTAGCATGAAGTGCTTTGGTTTGAACAGATGCCTGAATTCCCTATTGATACCTAAAGGGGAGTGTGCACAATCACTTCCTGTGATTTACCTACACATCAAGTGCTCTCATGCAATGCTAGTATGTATTTGGAACATGCTGTCTCTCCTGTATTGGGTAGTATTTTTAATGACTGATTTTATTACCTACAAGATGGATATAGACTTACTGTGTGAAACATCAACCATATTGCCAGCGTGTTTCTACAGTTACATTGTGAGTAGTTATAATCTCTTGTTATAAAAAGCTTGACACAGAGATATAGAAAGGCTGCCTCCTCCTGGCCTATGTTGGTTCTAATCACTTCTTTATGTACCTCTTCAGGCAACAAAAAACCATCTCTAATTATCCTCAAAGTTACCAAGGCACTTACTGTGTGGTCATTACAGAAAATTTTCAAACTCATCTCCTGTATAAGTTAGACTTAGTGAAACCAGAGTAGAACAGCAGATAGAAATTAATTTGTTTAATAGAGAAAGGACAGCTTTTACACAGTTGAAGTGACAATGCTAGGCAAGAGTAGAATGAAACACAGATTTCTTTGCTAATTTTAGGTGCAAATTGATGAAGTGATAACTTACATAAGCAGCTTATATAAATGTAGCCATTCTACACATTAAACTTGAAAAATGTATTCTCTTTCTATAGCTGTGTTATTTCCTTTTCGTGTTGACAAGAGCACTTATACCATACAGACCTAAAATTCATCTTTATGCTTCAACCAATTATTTGGATAAGACAGCAAAAGGGACTATAGGTGGGAATGGTAATTTAACCACCCATGTTACTAAACCATGAGTTAATTTATCACAAAACTTTGCATTCTAAGGAACATAACAGTGATGCACTTCCTTAATTTGGTTTTAAAACGTGTACCATGCATCACACATGCATCTCAGTTCTCCTGGTCATGTTACCTTGTCAGCACAAAATGTTTATCCTCCCTTGATTTAAGAGGAAAAACATGAAAGAAAGCAATGTCAAAATAAAGACTGAATTTGGAAGACAGTAGAGAAAGAAAGGATAAGCTATTCACTGAAAAATTCCTCAGTATATCTTAAATGATATTTTCCTGAACTTGAGCCAGAATTAAGCCAAAAACTAAAGCCTTGAGGCTGTCATTCTCTAGGGAAAAAGCCTGAGTCAGCTGTCAGTGGCTGCCTGGGGAAGGGAGGGTCATCACTAACAGGTATTTAAGACAAATATTGTAACATAAAGTCTTGTCCTACTCAACAGAAGATGGAGTGACACAGGCTGTAAAGAACAACAGTGCAAAATGTGCCTTTCTAGGCTCTTTTCTCCAGGGAAGAAAAAAAAATGCATCAAAGAGGAGCTGGTCTGAGCTACTATAAACTGCCATTTCCCAGCATGGATTTCCTAGGGAAGGAGCTCTGGAATTTGGCCTCCCCATTTACAGGAATTATACATTGCCCTCTCTCTCTCTCATATCTCCGGGCCATGCAGCTTCCTTTGTAGGCAGTTTGTGCCTATGTCCTGGTCCTTCCTGGAAGGAAGTAGGAAAGAGATTGTGGGCATGACCAAAGGAAGGCCACCTGGATTAACTGGTAAATGAATGAAAAAAGCCAAGAATGTAGCTTCCATAGCAAAGAGTATAAATAAGGAAGTTCTCCAGTGAATTTCTCTCATAAGCAATTAAATAATTATTTTATCATCAGGGCATATAACCTAAGTAATATTCATAAATCAAAGGAATTTCCACAATCAGAGAAAAACTGTTATAATTAAAATAATTACTTTTAGGTTAAAACTATAGGTATTTTAGGGTTTTTTTTCACCAAAATTGCGCTTTGTGCTTTTCTTAAATATAAATTCAATTGCACAATTAAAATAACCCAGAAATGGGCATGTATCCATGACAGCAAACTTCCAGCTCCTGCATGGAATTTTGATGGTTGCTCAACATTTCTTTGCCATTGGCTTATTATATCACAGATTCTATTTATCTTTATTTAGAGATCCCTCTTTCTGAAGAACCTGTGAGAAGAGAAGGGAGCCAAGCCCTTTACAATGCAGATATTCACCATGGACTCTGCTAAGCAGTCGCTCAGGGTTAGTCATGTCATGTCAGGAGTGGCTGCAGCTGTTCCTACAGGGTTTGGTGGGAGGTTTTGTGGGACAGCATCCCTTCCTACACTGCAGGAAGTTCACACCATAAGCGCCTGTATCACCGCCCTGACTCCTCATTTCCTCCCCCAGCGCAAAAGTGCATCCAGGCAGGAAGAGCTGCCAGTGACTCCCTCCCTTTTTGACAGAGAAAGCACAGGGCAGCTTTCTTCCTTTTCCACCACATGATGACTCTTGTGTTTCATTGAGGACCCTGCCAGCCCAGGCTCCTATCTGCTTTCTCCTTGTCTCCAGCATCCACCCAGCTACGCAAACAGGGCAAGGCAGAGCTGGGCGCAGCTGCCAGCCTGCACAGCAATGCCACTCCCTCTGCAGAGACACAGCTTAAACTTGGTTTCCAGAACACATCTATCCTCCCAGGCTGGTTTGCACAAAGCTCTCAGTGTCCCTTGATTCTTTTCCACAGATACAAAACCTTCACTGAATGCACAGCAGGGCCTCAGCCTGAGCAGTGAACTTAATGTGACCAGCCCAGGGATCAAAGGTCTTACTGCACATTTACAACACAAAAAGAGTTGTCAAACAATATGACAAGAATGATCAAGCATTCAAGAATCATTCCCTATCAATTTATTAGATAGGAGAAGCTGCTTCCTTTGCTCCCTCAAGACCAGAATATTACAGGGGCCAAGAAGGCAGAATATTAATCCTCAATAATCAGGCAAGATGGAAACAAATAGCCTGGGTCAGAATGACAGCCATGCCCCAGCATGGGTGTATTTAGGGGCTTTGTTGAACAGGCTACCATGTGAAAAACCTCCCACTAGTCCTCCCAGCACAGCAGCTTAGTGCAGTTTTTTAGCCTCTCATTTCTGAGCTCCTCGCCACAGGAGCACAATTAGAGCCAGCACAGAGGCATTCCTCAGGCTGGGCTGGCAGGGCTGACCTCCTGCCTTCCCCTTCCCCAGAGCAGCAGTGATCTCAGAGAGCAACAACCACACTGCTGACACCACGCTAGGCACTGTAATGAGACAGCCTGTCCTTTGTCAAGGGCAGAGTCATCCAGCTTGGCAGTGCCCAGTCCCAGGCATGGCTTACTGGTTCAGAATAAATTCACACAGAGAGGGGTAGGGTTGCCTGATGGCCACAATGGAAAAACCCTCTGATGGACTTGATGTCACTCCTCACAAAAAAAACCTAGAAAAGTCCATATGACTTATCAATTTTTCAACAGTGAGCAGTGGTCTTAATAGATATCAAATGTTTAAAATGACCACCATGAAAGAAGCTTGTTTCCTGTTCCCAAATATTAATTGAAAAAGAGAACTTCTGCATCACTGCTCTGGCAAGATCCTTTGTCCTTTCTGGAGTCTGCATGTGTATAGAGATAGATGATAGATAAATAGATGATAGATAGATGGACAGACAGACAGACAGATAGATAGATAGACAGATGATTTTAAAATGTAGATTTGACAGACAGACAAGGCAATTTGAAGTCTATGGATCCGATTTTAATGATATATAGAGATTTGCATTTATCAAAGCAGTAAACAACAGGTATAAAAGTACACAGGATTCAGGACAGGTCTGAGATTTAGGACAAATTATTTAAGACTAATCAACCTAGAAATAATGGCTTAATACTAAAGGAAGTTCTTTGCAACTTAAATTAGCAGCAGCTTGACAAATTGAAACCATCATGGATAAATATAGCATGGGGATATTTATTCCCTGAAACTCTTCTTGAAAACATCAAGTCAGTCAGGAATAAGCAGGCAGCCACTCAGAAGCTGACACGTTTTCTCTCCATCAGTAAAAGTGATTTGAAAGGGATTTGCACTACAAGAATACTCAACAGATTTGCTATTGCTTAGCACAACATACTGCAAATAGAACATGCAGTAGACTTATTATCTGACCTAGGTCATCTCCTGATTAAACATATATAGATTGGAAGAGATTAGTCATTTAACAGAGTAGAAGCACAAGCCAAGCTACTGCTTACACGAAGAAATTATATCCAATTAGCTTTGCAAGTGAGCTAAAGGCAGGAATTAAGAGGAAGGTAGTTCCAGGACACTTCCGCCAGCACATCCTGTTCAGGATGCCTGAACACACACCTGCTACACCCCTGCGCTATATTGACTTATATTTCCATATTCTGTGCCACAGGGACAGTATTTCAAAGATTATTAAATATTGACATCATTATATTTGGGAAAAAACTAAAGATTAATTTTAAAAGTTGACTCGGTAGCAAAAAGTAGTCCCACCATATTGTTTTCAAACCAGGAGTTATAATCACAACACATACATCACCATGCTCCCAGGTCATTCAGGGAGAGGGCTGAGATCTCACTCTAAGCTGGTGCTTCTGTTCAAAGCCAGTCCCCAGGAGCTGGACAGGAACCAGGACACGACTGAGCACTTAGACATGACACACAAGCTCTACCCCAGACAGCTTAACCCTAAAACCATGTCTGGCAGAAGTGAAACTCTTCATACAGAGCTGGCAAAGGAACAGCTACCCAGCACCATGGCCAAACTCACCCAAGAATGAAGGGGAAGTTCTTCAGTGACTGAAAAGGAGTTTAGGAAGGAAGGCACTTGGCTAAGCAGTTAACTGATTACCCATAATGGTGAGCCCAGTGCACTTCATCTGTCAAAATGACAGTATGATCACTTCTCTGCCCCAGATAACTCCACTGGAGCTTGGGCCAATTTTTGCACAATATAATATCAGATAAGCTTAGATTTACCACTCAGAAGGAAAAGCTTTTCCATACATTTGTGTGGCTATGCTGTGACCTGCCAATTCCCCCACTGCTGTGTGCTTACAACAACATTCTGCTCCAGTAGCTCTGGCACAGGGGACTCCATCAACCTCACAAGCACCCTGTGCTCTCACCTCTCCATTTATATAATTTCTCTTTTTGTTATTATAATAGTAACAGTTTGCCAACACAGCTTCACTGACACAGTCCCATAGCTGCATTGATCTATGTGAATAATTTTAGGGCTTTACAGTTGGTTATTTGATTTCATCTTTGGAGGTATAAATGGTAGAGCCCCAGTGAAAAACTGGACTCAAAGTGTAGATGTCATATTAAATGCCCCACAAGAGCTCTGAAATGACCCAAGCTCATATCCAAAACAAACTCCTTCAGAACGGTAAAAGCTGTCGTCATTGTGCAGTGCTAAGCTCCTAAACCATGTTTAACAAAGTGTTTCTAATCAAAAAGAACATCAGGATACTTAGTAGAAAGTCACAAGTAGATTTAGTAATGATAGGCACAAAATGCAAATCCGGGTTATAGATTCAAGTGTTGAGTCCAATTGTTCAGATTTCAGTGGCATTTTGTCCTGAAGTTGCAGGTTGAATGAATAGCAATTTCAAAAACTTGAATCTCTTGCTCTAAACAATTTTCAAATCCTGCCTATGCTTCAAGGAGGACTTAAATTCTCCATTTTACTTTATAAGGCAAAATTCTGCTATCTGATTTTCTACCAGGAGTGGGAGACTCTATGGAAAATTACAAATTTCATGTGTTATACTACATTTTACCCCACCATCTAATTATGATTAAAATTATTTCATCCTACCAATCTCCCACCAGACTGTTCAACTGGTTAAGTCCTTTCTAAAGCAGAGACTTTATAACTGACTCATGCTTTCACTTAGAGAATTATTCACACTGTGGTTCTTCACAAGTAGAACCAGTATAAGCAATTCCCTGTGACAGTCTCATTTTGATAAGTGAAGCCAAAATAATTACTTTTTCTAAATAAATTTTTACTTTTACGAGAAATTTTGCAAAAAAAACTTACTTTTCATATCCAAACAGACTTTTTTTTTTTTTTTTTTTTTGCAAAATGACAATTTGACACAACAAAAATGCAAGTCTTCGATCAAACACTTTTTTTAAAAGTTAGGTTTTTGGTTTAAAATGTTTGTTTGACAAAAAATAACTCCCCAGTCACCCCTTCCAAAAAGCTTGCCTAAAGCATAGTTTTCATCCTTCTGTAGAAGCCTGAGAAAAAGAGATTTTAAATGAATGAATGAAAAAAAGAATGATCTGAATCTGACTCCACTGTTATTTTGAAGTCACATGGTGCAGAACCTATGAATAGGCCCAAGGGCAGGGATAGCTCCAACAAAACAAAGAACAAGTGTTACTACTCTAGCTTCCAAATATGTGTTTATTTTCCAAAATATCAACCCTGGCACCTGTAGCAAATGGGCAAAGAGATGGTGGTGGGTCTTTCATTAATATCTTTGACAAATTCATGACATAGCATGAACTGGTGAATAACACAATTTTAAAAACACAGAATAATATAACAAAACCCCCAAAACTGTAGGGTGGAGCTTTTGTTTGCATTTAGTTTTATATCCAATTCATTTCCTGCTAGAAGAATTGCAGCAATATTTTTGGTACAAGTTAGCTGCAAGCTGCTGTTCAACCAGCAGAGTAAACCAGCGTTAACCTTCATCCCGCTCAGCTTTGCTGACTGAGAGCTGCATTCCTGCATTAGAGTGCTGTCTCCAACACATTCAGAATGCAATACCACTTGCGTAGAACACACAAGGAGAAAGAAAAAAGGTATCTTCCTTCATAGGTAGAATAAACTTTGTCATTTATCTGTTGCAATATTAAACCTCATTACTGTTATACGCCACAGGTAAGTTTGCTTTCTCTCCTCCTCTCCACTTCCCTAGTCAAACTAAAGGTAGCAAGTAGGATATTTTGATTATTAATTAAACAAAGCCACTCCCAATTGCTCTGGTGCCACAGAGCAGAGAACCAACACCCAGGGCTACTGCTGTTAGAGATTCCTGCTCGCCAGCTCTGCGAGTCATCCTGGGCGAGACTCACACAAGGCAGATTTCACTGAAACCCAGCAAACTGGAGAGCAGCCCTGTTCTGGAACTGGTTAGAAGTCTTTACAGAATTCAACTCCAGCACAATTTATCTTCCACTTCAACCAAAGCATTTTATCTAGCAAGGTTTCTATATAAAGCAGTTTGCAAGGCAAGCTGAATTTATCATACCAGCTGATAAAGTCAGAAAAAGAAAAGGGTGCTCAGTTTGAGATTCACTTAAGGGCTGACTTAACATTAACATTACTGTACAAAAATTAAACAATGACCTTTTGACAAGTGGCCAAGAATTTACTTAAATTACAATGGCCAAGCTTTACTTAAAAATTTTTAGAAATAGCAGTAAGATAGATGCACATAGAATTTGGAAGCTGAAGTCTCTCTGCTGAATGTGAACCAGACCACTGTATGAACTTACAAAACGTTTGTTTGCTCACCAAACAGGCCACAGGAAAGAATCATGGCAACATGGTGCATTCTCATGAAGGCTAAACTCTTGGGACTTTCCTGAAGGGGTCCTTGCTAATAGATTCACCTTGCTAACAGAATCAGGTGCTGCAGAGCAAAAGGAGTCATTTTCTTTGCATGAGCAACATTAGTGACAGGAAGAAAACCTTGTGATTGTGCAGTAAGAATAACACCCCTGGAACAATTTTGCTTTTCAATTTAAATTACCTGTAAACACAAAGCAACAGTTTCATTTTTTTCAGACCTTTGTGAATTTAACACATCTTTTAAATTACCATCTTTATTCTTTTAATCTGACCATAGAAATATAGAATATGTGAGTTGGAAGGGACCCACAAAGATCATCAAAGTTCAATTCCTGTCCTCAAAGAGGATCCCCACAAAACTCACACCATGTGCCCCTTTAAGCATCTTTAGTCTTCAAGGCATGTGTCAGTTATTTGAAAAAGACTTTTTAAATTATATTCTTTTTTCTCATTTCCCAAATCCAAAGGAACTAAAAAGCCTGTGGGTAATGCAGACCCAAGCTCTGACAGATAAATGCACATTCAGCGACAAATGGCCCCACTAACTTTGCTGGAGTGTCTCACAATGGCATCCCCCAGAAACTCTTACAGCCTGCAACTGAAATAGTTAAAAGGTAGAGCTACTTGTATCAGGAGCTTTAAATTCCTACATTTTCTGTATTTAACAGAAGAAAATGGGGTGGTTTTATTTCACAACCAATCTGACTGAGTCAAGAAGACAGTTGGAAAATTCTTATTATTATGGTGCATTCATGCTTAAGTTTCATTGACATAGCAGTGTCAATCACCAAAAGGATGGTCTCAAAGTTCAAGAGGCAGCTTGCTACTTCTTACAGTACTTATTAGACTTTTATGATGACTCTACTCTTATTTAACAGATATAAGAATGTTATTTATTTTTTGGGCAGAGCCAGGACAGTTAAGACCAAAACGCAGGACTGGCTCTGTGTAACAGCCACCTGAGAAACACAGTCAAGCAAGCTAGATGCTGATCTCATGCACACATCCACCAGGAAGCTGGCAAGGAAATACAGGTGTGACAATCCTACTGGTCAATAGAAAGAAGAAATAGAAGTGTAAGGAACACCTCTCAAAGCTATGAAGGCATCCTTAGCTGAACCCACTGTCTGATAGATTCTTTTTCTTCTAAAAGAAGAGGAAAAAATAAATATTTTATAGCAGATCATGCCAAAGGTATCAGCTCCTAACCATAGAGAACAGCTCTGCACACACACAGTGTGACATTTGCAATATCCAAATGCCCACATGAAGCTCATCCAAAACTGCAAATAATTTTTAGCTTTTTAGGATCTTTAGTTAGAAAGTACAGAGAGCTAGAACAGATAACAGAGCTTATAAGCTGTCTACAGTTTATTATTCAATCCTCATATGAGCCAGGTGAAGGCAGTGCCTACTATACAAACCTGTAATGAAAATAACAGCAATAATTAGTGACTCCCATGCCTGTGGTCTTTTGGCATGTTGCAGCCACATGAATATAGCATTGAATAATTGCTTCTCTCCAAATAACTGACATCATCTACATGACTGCTACCCACTACCTTCAGTTTGCTTTTTAACTTTTTGATATTTGACATTTAAAACTTAGGATCACTGGAAGGATCAACACTGTGTCCTGAACCAGCAACTTGGATTCAGCCCTGCTAGCCAACCCACCAAAGCAGCAAACAGCAGAGCTCCACAACAGCCAAGCAAAGACAGGCACTTCCTCCAGCCAAGCAAAGACAGGCACTTCCTCCATTCTTCCTGTGCTGCTGATTTATATTCCCTCCACTCATTCCAGAAAGGAGGTGGGTGCTACCAGCTGGTCTCTGGTTACTTCTGCCCAGCAACACCTGCAGAATGTGGGAGGCTGCTGGTTGCAGGCGGTTCTGCACCAGCTGCCTGTTTGCTCTGCAGCTCCACAGCTGCACGATACAGAACAGGAGGGCAGGAACTGAAATCCCAGCCTGCTGGTGTTTGTAATGAGTCAATGCATCCAGCTCTGAAATCCTAGCAGGATAGCTACAAGTCTCTCAACACAAAACTAGAAATTACACCTTATTTTTTCTTCTCATTCAGACATGTTAAAAGCAGAAATGGCTCCTAACAGATAGTTGACACAGGAACTCTAGTATATGCATTTTTACTTATGTATGGTTCCCCATGTAGTGGTCTACTTTTAAGTGATCTGCTTTCAGATCACACTCACATTTTCATCTTTTTCCACACAATTTTTTTGGCACACAGATTAGACTGCCTTTGACTTGACTATGTGGGAATTCCCTGCCTCCCAGGGAACCTCCAAGTGACACAGCTAGATACAGAGAACAGCTGGATGCAGAAAGACCACACTGCTTAAGCTTGCTTCTATTTCAGTCATTGTCAGCTGCTGGAATGATCTTGTGGAGAGGGAGGGCAAATGAGAGAAGGCTGCTCTGTCCCAGCTCCAGCACCTCTGCGCCAAGCATTGCTGAAACACACATCAACCTTTTGACCACTAAGCATTTCACAAGATTTGGGATAGGATTGCCTATGCTACCTCCAGAAAAAAAAAAATTAAAAGAGCAATTTTAAATGAGTATTTTGCATTTGAAAGGATAGAGCTAATTGCCTAGTTAGAGCCACGTTATCATCAAGCCATCAGGTGGAGCTGTGCCAGCAGGAGAATGGGAACACCCATCCTCTATCAGCTCCCTGTGACTGATACTGCTTGTTTAGTGTCACCACCTGTGGGGGTGTGCTCACCATTTCCAGGCCATGACGTTTAAACAGAAATTTAAGGACACGTTGCCTAAAGTCACTCCAACTGGCTTGAACAGCCAGCTAGCAATCCTGATGGAGACATTACAACTGTGTTTGTACAGTGTATGACCCACACCATGCTGAAACATGAGCACCTCATGGGTAAAAGTTAATAACCATTCATTACTGTTCCAGCAATAATATTCTAACCTGTGACCATAGTATGGCATTTTTCCATTAATTTAGCTTATACTGGGCAATAAACCAAGTGCAGCTGAGAGTAGGATATGTGTGGGTTCAGTTATAAGATCACCTTTGTACTGTTTAACATTTCTTTTATACATACTACATATGTAGATACACCAGATAACAGAATTGTTGAATTTGGCAGGCACTTCTGGGGACTGTCTTGTCCAAGGCCTCTGCTCAAAGCAGGGTCACCTACAGCAGGTTGCTCAGGGCTACACCCAGTTGAGTTTTGAATATGTCCAAGGATGGGGATTCCACAATTTTTCTGGACAGCCTGTTCCAGTCTTCAATCATCCTCACATTACAAAAGGAACAAAATTCTACTTTATATTTGCATGCAATTTCCTGAATTTCAATTTACTCTCATCCTGACGCTTGATGTTACAGAAGAGTCTGGCTTTCCTGTCTTTACTTAGCGGCAAAGAATCATGAAATGGTTTGGGTTGGAAGGGACCTTAAAGACTTTCTAGTTCCAACCCTCCTGACATGGGCAGGGACACCTTCAACTACGCCAGGGTGCTCAAAGCCCCATCCAACCTGGCCTTGAACACTTCCAGGGATGAGGCATCTACAGCTTCTCTGGACAACATGTCCCATAGCTTTACCACCCTTTTAAAGGATTTCTTTCTAATATCTAATCTGGATCTACTCTCATTGATTTTAAGGCCATTACCCCTTGTCCTATTCCCACATGCTCTTGAGAGAAGTCCCTCTCCAGCTGTTTTGTAGCCCCCCACTTTAGGTACTAGCAGATGCTGTAAGGTCTCCCCAGAGTTTTCTCCAGGCTAAAAGCCCAAATCAGTCTCTTGAAGACATGGTCCAGCCTTCTGATCCTCTCTGTGGCCTTCTTCCGAACAAGGAGGTCTCCACCATCAGGTATTGACACAATCAGGTGTGAGATCCCCCTGAGCCATCTCTTCTGCAGCTGAACACTCCTAGCTCTCTCAGCCCCTCCTCGAATGACAGACATTCCATTTTTTCACTGCCTTTGAACCATTTTGGTGCACTTGTTCCAGTATGAGCATATCGCCTTCACTGGGGAGCTCAGAACTGGGCCCAACACAGTGGATGTGCCCTCACTTTCTTTGTCCTGTAACACAGTGGTCTGCAACACGTCATTAGAATACTGTGTAACAAAAGGAATTAAATTATGTCAATATTTGAAGACAAGGATTGTAGTAGTGAGAAGCTTTCAGAAGCATGCTCAACATTCTGCATTAGGAGGCACCTCACAGCATGAGCAGCTGGAACGGGGTGCTGTCTTATTTCAAAGTTCATCTTACAAACAGTTGAAGGTCAGGCAGGATAAAAGTATTCTTCCCAACCCTGTCCCCATGCATGAGCACTGAATAATGGCATTAATAATCAAACAACAAGTTCGTTGAACAAATCTTTGAAACCTGACAGAAGAGTTATCCCAGCACTTCTCTGGGTAATTTGTGGTAAACTATTCTCCTTGCAAAGATGAAAAAACAATCCCCATACTCCCCCCACAGAAAAGAAGGTAAGGGGGGGGAAGAAAGAAGTAAAATAAGAAGGTGAAACCATTGAGGATTTTATACCTGGTCTATATTTGGACAGTTGGTTTTACAACTTTGTAGCTGAGACATAGATAAAAATATAATATTCAGGATCTGGAAAATCCAGCTCAGAAATGAGACTGCTGAATACCAGATTTAACCTTGACAAGGCAACTAGAACTGCCCAAGCAAAGATGCCCACCCAGTTCAGACTGAAGCAGAGAGAAAAATGGTACCATGGCATGGACACAGTGAGGATGTGCTGGAACATCTGAAACATGGCAGCTGCGAGAGCTGCCACAGAAAGGACTCAGCTCTGGAATCCTCTGAAACTGTGCAGTCTGTGTGGCTGACTAAACCTGCACACTCTGTGATGAGTACACAAGCCAAGGCAATGTCAAGAACCTGGGAGAAGATGGAGGGTTCTGTGAAGCACATCATGCAGGCTGAGAGTGTCAACACCATGAGGGTCTGCACAGCTTGGAGAAAAAGCCCAACACTACCAGGAAAGAGAGAAACTCAGCAGAACAAATGCATACACTCCATTGCAGAGCTCATGCTGATTGGGATATTGGCCCCAAAGCAAAAGCAATGTTTAAAAAAAAAAAAAAAAAGACATTAGCACACAAGCAACAGTGGGGCTAAGAAAACAGTTGTGTCATTGGTTTCAGCTGGAATTTCACAGAGATGTATTTACTGCTCATTAAAAAAAATATAAAGAATCTTTCATCTTTATCTTTGCAAACTTTCAGGTAAGTTAGCAAGAATAAAGAGAATAAAGAGAGACCCATCCATTATTACTTAAAGACCATGAATTCTGGAGTCAGATCTGGGACATCACTGATACTCACTAGAAGGCAAAGGTTTCTGATCTTTGAAGCAAAGCATTAGGAAAACTAAGAGGATCTGGGTTGCAGATAAACAGACATAAATTTGAAATAAGAACAATGAATACAAGGAGGCCTACAGGGAGAGCACAGCAAGGTGGCAGCTCTGTGAGACTGGCTGAATTATGAATATTGTGGCTCAGCTACTTGCCTGTAATAGAGTTTAGCATCCAAGGACCAAGGCAGGCCAGAAACAGAATTGGGCTTGATTAATAGAAAGAGGCTTGTTAAAAAATGCCCATGTGATACTAAGTACAAAAATAAGCTGTTCAAAACATAATTTTTCCCCACCTTTCTCAATTACATTATAACAAAATAGGAAACTATGGGCTCACAGATTTCAAGTTGCACTGAAAATTGGGTATCAGTTACTCAGACAGGGAAGGAGTCATTTGCTTTAATTTTCCAGTACAGCAAATTTTCTGGTTTTAGACAGAGCTAGTTATTTTAATTTATTAAAATGCATTTACTTCAGTATAAGAGTTTCAGACATGAGGCATTGCTGATCATAACTGACTTGCCCAGTTAAGATGACCAGATAAAAATAAGTCTTTCTCTCAGGCTGTGGTGCAACCCCAGCTTTCCAATCCCCCTCATCACAGAATTCCTCTTCACTCATTCACTGCTCCCCTGTGGGATGGAATAAAACATTTCAAAGTTAAATCTAAATCCTACCAGGATCAGGCTTTCTCTTATCAAACACAACTGAGCAATTAAGTTCCACATATGCTGAAAACTCCTTGGTGTAATAGACCATGACAGTTTCCTTATGGTTGTGAAAAGGGCATTAAACAATACAAGAGCAAGAATATTTAATATGGGTCTTCAAATGACTTAGTGATTTTAAAATGTGTCATTCAGCAATGCCTTCCAGACATCTCATCCCATCAAGGCTCAAAACAAAGTATGGGATAAGAACTGGCTACATGACAAACCCACATCTTTATCTAAAACCATGTAAGGGATGCTCCATGCTTTTCATGACAACTTGTATCATGTGCTGGTGATTCGTATTACAAACATCCACACGCAATTGGAAAGAAATGCCTCCAGAGATATCAAAATCCTCACAGATTGCTCTTTTGTTTTGCAAGCAGTAATTAAAGATGATCTTATTTTGAATCCTTAGCATCTCTTCTGTTAGCTAATTTGAAAAATTTTACCAATAAACTGTAGATAGTGCAAATTTATTGAGTAATAAAAAGAGGAAAATGTTGGGCTGATGTATTTTGGAAAACCATCATTCTTCAGGACAAATCATCAGATTCCTAGCAAAAATTTATCTGAGCTCCAGTTACCAGCTTTAAATGTTTAGCAATAGAAATCTACTGAACTTTTTTCTTTCCAGGCATAGATTGAAATGTGGCTTTGCAATGAAAATAAAGTAGACAGGAGATGGTTGAACCGTGGCCTTCCAACTCTCTAGAGAATGTCTGGACCACTTCTAAGACATCAGCTCTCTTTAGTAATGCATTTGCAGGTGTTAGAAAATAGTTCCTGAGCCAATGTGAGAAAAATCACTTTCTTACCTAACAGAGCAGGCCTGGGAACCAGTGCCTGCTCCAGCATAAATGCCTATTACCCAAATAAACAGTCTTGGCATGCATGACCAGGGACATCGATCATCAGGGCATATCCCAACCCAGACAGCACCTACCTACAATAGCCATGAAAGGGTTTGAACTATTTCAGGGCAGGAAGGAAACAAAATGGAACCTGCACCTGTCATAGGTGTAAGAGGGTGTCTCAGCTCCTAAATTTTGGGGTGCGAGGCTTTCTTGAAAATTTTAGTCTAATTTCATCCAAAGAGCTTTCAGGTTATAAAAAACCTGTATGTGGTTAAAGCACTGACAACAGAAATTTGACCAGTTCTCAAATAAATTTTGTTTGCTTTCAACCACTGTATCTTACAATACATTTCAACTTTAAGGGCACTGGAAGATTGATGATTTCCAGATCTGTCTGTCTTTGGCATTTTCTCAGATCATTGCTAGACTGGGACTGAGTACACATCTCCTTCGTTACTTCTCATTCCTCCCATGTAAATTTCTGATATTTATTCTATTTATTGTAAGACTTGGAAACATGTTTATTATGAGATTAGGAGAAATGCTTGAATTCTAAAACTTACGTATTACAAAATACAAGCGAAAACAAAGCAAAAACATCAGAGAATGTTTTCAGAACAGATGCAACATCAGCCACTTGAATCTGTGCAAATTTCTGTATAACATAATGAACAAAGGCACCTCAAAGCAGGGGAAACAAAAACGTATTAAAAATCTGATGACTAGCTTTGTAAAGCTGTTAAATATTAACAGTAACAGGGTCGACCAGATCTTTATAGGAAAAGAGGAAAAACGTTCTGGAACAGCCCTATTTGATTTGAAGCTCTCTGGGGCAGGTCCTGCAGGGTTTGGTCACTGAGGCAGAGAAAGTAGCCCATGATAAAAGGCCAGAAGAAAGCTTGGCAGCTGGGTACTGCTCAGTCCAAGGGCCCAAGCAGGGAGCTGTGGGAAGGACTGAGCTCCCCTCTCTTCCATGACGAGGCACAAAGCTGGTCTGGAGACAAGTGTAACTGTCTGCATCGAGTCACTGGGGCTGAGGTGGCAGGGAAGCCCCTGTGAGTGGCTGAATTTGAGTTACTGAGACTCTCACAGGAAACTGTTCTGTCAGAGCAGAACAAGGCTATGTGGAAACAGCTAAGATAAATCCATCCCCTGAAAACAGGAGAAAGCAAAGGTGCAAGTGAAATGGAGATACATCTAAGGTGCCAGGGGCAAGCAGGGGCTTAGCTTTGGGGATGCATTTTTAGACAAAACACAATTTTATTTGTAAGGTGTGTGAGAGAGAACTCACCTGCCTATTATCTCTTCACAGCACCAGAGAGCAATTACAACTTCTTTTATGGGCTTTAAAACTACCAAATGCACACATGACCTGAGCAGACAGTCAGCAAGAGTGTGTTAAATTACAATTCTGAATTGTCTAAGCTGAGACCGAAACAGGTACCCAAGGTTAACTTCTACATCTGGACTAAATTGGATTTAGAATTTAACCTAAGTTGTCCAAAGTGAGTGGTCCAAATAAGGACCTTGGAGTCTTCTTTTGGTGTAGGTTTTGGAAAAAAGACTGAGTGGATGTAGCTTAGATAGACAATACAGGAGCAAACAAATTACATCTGTAAATCTTCAGGGACAAGTCCTGGAGGAGAAGAAGAAATTCATATGCAAATTCTCTCAGGAAAACATACTGATTTCATGAAACACAGAAAAGGGCAGTTATTTAAAATGACTGATATGCCTGCGAGCTTTGGTTTCAGCCTCCTAATTCATCAAGCAGCTAAGCAAAGCATGGTAGAACTCAATACATTGTTTTGCTTGAGTTCACCATCTTGCTTCTGCACTTTGTTTTCCTAATTACTATTCATAAAAAAAAAAAAATCCTCACCCACACTAAGATCCAAAGCTCTTAATTCTCTCAAGTATATTTGTAACAATTGGTTGCTTTTAGCAGCCATCAGGCAGCACTGTGAATTTCAAACAGGAAAATCCATATCTGATGGATTTCATCTACCCAGCTAAGAAATGTTAAGCATTCACTGCCCATGAAGACATGATTTTAATCTCACTGAAATACATGAGGCATGCAGCAAGGAGAACATACCATAGTTTCAGCATTTATTGCTGAGGACAGTCTTGCACTGACCTCTGTGGAAGGACTGTGTGCAGTCAGTGCAGCAGTGGGAATGAGCATCCACATCTCATTTTCCTGAGCATTGCACTGTGTTATAGGTACATCTGAAACCTAAGATGATTAGGGCTCATGTTGTAGTTAAAAAAATAAATATCTACACAACTAATTAATTTTAGAATTTCAATTAAATGTGGGCTTGGATGTCTGCTCATGAACACAGTCTTTTAGTATAGCTACCAAATACATTTTGTGGACACCTTTAAAATTATTTTTTTGAGGTTTGATTACAATTCTATCTGCTATTACATGTGCATGTGTGCACACATATCTGTATAATGTGCACAGTTATTTATCTAATTAACATTCACAGTTCTGAGTCATCAATTTAACTTTTTCTAAGGACTAAAAGAACAGGAACCCATACAGACTTTCCAACCAATCAAAAAAAGACAAATCACTCTTCAGGCAAATCAGGAGTCTTGACTTAAGCTTACCTGTACTTGGATCTTTGCCAATTTTTTAAAATCACCTTTCAAGAAATACCCCAAAAGTCTACAGAAATGTCTCTGAGCTTTAGACACAGTATCTGACAGCAGACAGTAATGTTATTTCATCACAAAATTAACTCTGAACATTTTGGTGGGGAAAAACTAGAAAGTTTAGCTCATTGAAAGTAGTATTCAAATTCAAAGCTTGTGGGTGGAGTTGGGGTGTGAAGGTGCATAAATAGGCAGTAGGAACAGCAGCATTCACACTGGAACCAGGAACACCTTCACATCCTGGCAGGAGCCTGGCAGAGCAAACAAGGTAAGGCACTGCTCTGTCCCTGCCTCAGCAGCACCCAGGGGAGCTGTGAGCCCCAGCCAGCTGGGATGGGGAACCTGAGCAGCCTAAAGGAAAGGCTGCAGCAAAGCAGGCACAGTCCAGAACAGCTTGTTGGGAAGGGAAATCTCTAGGGAAAGACTGGGCAGGTTTAAAAAAAAAAAAAAAAAAAACAGGAGAAGAGGGGTTCTTTTGGAAAGCTTTTAAAAAGTGCACATAGTCTTCCAGAGGCAAAGTTTTTAGGAGCAAGTTTGATGTTCCTCTGTCTTTGCTTTCTGCATGCTGCCTCCACAACAGCCTAGTGTGCCTGATCTTCAGTTTCCTGGTTGTCCCTTACTTTTTTATTTTATTATTTTTCTTTTTAAAGGAGCATTGCTTCCGCCATACAATTCTCTAGCCAAAACAATTCTTGAGGCAACCCTGACAATTCTTGAGGCAACCCTGACAATCCAGAGTTTAACTGAACTTCATGCAATTTTCCTCTCTGCCAAGGAGGCTTTTCTTGGGGCAGAAATGCAGTCTGCTGCAAAAGTTGTATTTCATACCCATGAAAAAGGGACTCTTTGGATGTTTGAGCTCTATTGGATATCCCAGTAGCAAAGAGCACTGTATCGCTCATGGAAATGCAACTAATGTCTCCTCCTGCAGTTCCTACCTGGAAAAACACTTCTGTTAGTTTTCATTGTCTGAACTTTACAAACAATCAGCCTGTTGGGGTGGGGTTGGTATGTAGGCTTGGTTTTCCTTTTTTCTTTTTCTTTTTGTTTTTTTTTTTTTGTTAATGAATCTTTTCAATGTTCTCTACTTCTTTTAGAAAATCTTAAACTTTCTTTTTGAGCCCATTATATTGGTTCTAGTTTCTAGGAGGAAATGTAATGAGAAAACAGAGGGTCATGTTACTGAAATGATTTTCCCCTTCAGCTGAAAGGCTGAAATGAGGAGCTTTCCTTTAGACCTGTCTCATCTCCAGGTCTCAGCCTGGCTCAGGAAAAGCTCTCTGCTTTGTGCTGCTTCCACCCCCAAGCTCCATTTCAGCTTTCACTGGGCAGCACATCAACTCCTCCCAACTCCTTTTGTTATACGTTCTGCTGGGTTTAAGGATTAGGTGATATTTTTAAGGAGGAAAAAACAGGATTGGAAGCATCAAAAACACCATTAACCTATGTCTATGCTAATGTTCATTGTAAAGCCTAGCTTAAACATTCCGACTTCTCATTTGAGTGACTCTCACAGCAAAATGGGGGAAGAGCTGAGACAAATTAACTTTTCAGCAGCTGAAATTAACTTTCAGCTGGGTTACTCTAGCACTGGGAGATCCAGGTAGAGCTGTGAACTTATTAGAACTTTTGGAATTGCTGTAACTCTGTTATTTTACTGAGCATATTCAATATATGTAACAAGAAGAGAGAGAAATTAGCACAGACACAACGCACATCCTAAAAGGGCCATGGCCCAACCCTTCTGGGCATTTGCTGAGCAAACCTCACCCCATGCCCTGAGGCTCCTGCCTGGAGCTGCTCCTTCCAGCCCAGCCTCACCCCGTTTGTTCATATTTGTGACCTGAGTCTTCAGCAGCTGTAGCCACCCTGCCTGTCCCCACCTGCGGCACCAGGGTGACCAGAGCTTCTCTCTCCTGTTCCAGGGGCAGCCATGGAGAGGAGTTACGTGTCTGTGCTCTTGCTGCTCATCGTCATCTCCTGTGCTCTGGCAAAGGATGTGGGCAAGAAGGATTCAAAGGACACTACCACTAAGCCAAAACTGCCCCAGACACTCTCCAGAGGTAAAAAACACAACTGAACAAAAACCTCCACCAAATTTTTAAACAAGTGCAATCTTGTGAACATTTCGTCTACTGTGCTGTTCTAAAAAATTTTCTTGCAACTCGTTCTGCAAAACCTTTTCTAGTATTTCCTAGCTCCCTCTCCTCCTTCACTCCTGATGTGAAGCCCTCTGGCAGGGGTTTGTTCCGAGGGCTTCACATCAGGAGGTGCAGCACCCGCACCCGGGGTCCCCAGCCCCTCGTGAGGCGCTGTCTGAGGGTGTGTCTGTGTGTCTGTCCCTCCTGCAGGCTGGGGAGACCAGCTCATCTGGACACAGACCTACGAGGAGGCGCTTTTCCGCTCCAAGCACAGGTACTCACCCTGCCGCGCCCACCCCGAGCCCCCCGTGCCTCCCCGCTCCTAACGAGGGCTCTTCTTTTCCAGCCAGAAACCCCTGATGATCATCCACCACTTGGAAGACTGCCCACACAGCCAAGGTAATCTTTTCGCACTCAGGAGGGGGAGAAAAAAAAGAAAAAAGTTGTTTTAATTTTCTGAAAAAACTCTGCTTGACAAAAAATAATCAGCCTCCATTCTGCTTAAACCATAGTGAAGTACTATCTTGCATAAGCATGGAAAGAGTTTTTGAAGTTACTGTACCCCAAAGGTGTTTTCCAATGTGTAGAAATAAAATAAAAATGGTAATTCAGTATTGCATGATACCAAATGGATATGGAAATGAGCACAGGTCAGTAGGGTTTGACCCCTGACAAATCTGAATTTGGTTCACAGCACAATCAGCCAAAATCAATAGCAAGACCAGTAGCAAGAAATAACAATTTGTCAGAAAGACCATATTCCAACCATA
The DNA here is from genome assembly GCF_028018845.1 of Melospiza georgiana. Taxonomy (NCBI): domain Eukaryota; kingdom Metazoa; phylum Chordata; class Aves; order Passeriformes; family Passerellidae; genus Melospiza; species Melospiza georgiana. Next base: position 30,186,006 of record NC_080430.1, on the reverse strand, counting down.
TCATCAGTGATTGAGACTGAATCCAGCTGGGTACTAAATCAATCCAGGCTGAAACTGAGCTCTTCCAGGGTTCCTGGTACCTGGGACTGCTCTTTTCCCAGTGTCTTTGAATTTATCTGAGGGCCTTCCATTCCTGCAAATCAATCCACATGGCAAGATCTTTGCAACCATCCATAGCTCCAGTAACTGCACAAGGGTCTTTGTACAAGGATTTGCATCCTTCCAAAGATTTGACTCTGAAGCCCTACATGCTATATTATCAAGTACCTTAAGATCTGTAGCCAGAAATCACAGTAGTACAACAGGAGGTTTGAAGAGTCAAATGCTCAAATTCAAACCTAAGCCGAGAATTTGAGAGCCAGCTGTACTCTCCAAAGGAAGATGGGACATTTTGCACTATTGTAATTATTCTTTAAGGCAGAATAAGAATTAATGGATCATGTTCCAATGGAATGAACTGAAAATGTCTGTTTGCTGCAGTTGTAAAGTGGAAATTCTCATTTGTTTCATCAGTTTGTTTGAATTTCTTTTTTGAGGACAATATATTTCAAGGTCATCTTTTTCATTTTCTTTCCCATTGTTTTCTACTTTAGCCCTCAAGAAGGTCTTTGCTGAACACAAAGACATACAGAAACTGGCTGAAAAATTCATTCTCCTCAACCTTGTGGTAAGTTTCCCAATTACACTTAATTAAGTGAAAGCTACAAAGTTCTGATTTTAATCATGGCTTCTCTAACTTGAGTTTAATAGCTAGGGTTGGCTAGGAAAATGGCCACTGCTGTAGCCATAACAGATTTCATAAGTAAGTCTTTTTCATTTGTAGCTACCATAAACTCAGAATGTGGGGGAATGTGAAGTTTAATAATAACATAAACTCTTACCACTTTGCAATCCCAGCTGTTAAAAAACTGCCTCCCAGACAGTGAATCTTAGACTGCAAAATGTATTATTTGAGCTGTATTTCATAGTACAAAGTGTGGTGAAGGAAAAAAATATTCATGTAACGTGCCCTCCTTGACTAGGAACCTTCTCTGTTTTCTTTAAGTATGAAACCACAGACAAGAACCTTGCCCCTGATGGCCAGTACGTCCCTCGGGTTTTGTTCATAGGTGAGTACCTCAAGCACCAAAACTGACCTCAGAACAGAGCCCCTGCTGCACCATGCATCTCAAATCCTCAGGCTGATTAACAGGAATGTATTTCATGACAAATACAAAGGTTGAATTTGGTTTTGTGGATCAAATATTGACTCAATATCACCCATCTTCACAAGTCCAGCATTCCTCCCTCAATGGCTGATGCCACATTCACTAGAATGGGTAGCTCATCCTGTTCCTAATAAACCTGCAAACACAACACTTAAAACTGAAATGTCAGTGACCCTTTTTAGAACAATCTCTTAGTCAGCAGAAGCAGACATGTCTCACAGAAACATTCAGGAAGCAAGCAGGGGTGCAGAAAGCTTTATTTCCTTTTATTTCCTTCTGCTTGAAGGTTAACCTCTACAAATTCTCTCACCCTTTTTCCCCCAGATCCTTCCCTGACTGTGAGAGCAGATATTACAGGAAGATACTCAAACCGTCTCTATGCATATGAGCCCTCTGACATTTCGCTGTGTAAGTAGAGTGTTCTGACACATTCTGGAAATATTCTGAAAGTGGCATTTTTCATGTGTCAAGGAATAACACCAGGCATTACAGATTCTTGCAGTCAGTACTTGCTGAAAGACATTTAACCAGGATTAAAATTAAACAGGATGCTAGACTTAAACTCAGTGAGGTGAAGAAAATGATGGCAGAGCCCTGGAGCTTTACGCATCCATCTGTTTTAAAAGCAAGGATACGTCAGTAGGAACTTGCATAATTCAGCAGTGCTCACTGCGAGCAACGGTGAGAACCCACACACCAGTCCCAACAGGCCAGGTCAGGCACCCTTCTGGGAGCAGGGAAAGATGTTTGCTACAGCCATCCCTCACTGCTGCACAGCTCCAGCCTCTGCCCGTGTGTTGGCATTAATGAATGTTCTCACCAGTAAAAATTAAACCCATGATGTTCACAAATTGCCTGGAAGAGTTAAGTGCATCTGAATCCCTACAGCAATAGGCATGTGATTAAAATCTTTAATAATAATGACATTTTCTCTGCAGCATTTTTGGTTGCTGGCAGAGGAAGTTGCAGCAAAAATAACATGCATGAATATTTTATTTCTAGTGTATTCAAATATGCAGAAAGCGCTGAAGCTCCTGAAGACTGAACTGTAAGGGGAAGAAGAAAGCCCTTAAATATTATGAAGTCTTATCTTCCATGTCTTCTCCACACCTTGATACTGGTGAAGAGACTATTTAGAGTGATATTTAGTGATGTGTAGTGATGGTTTCTATACATAAACACTACAGTTTTACATTAGTACTTTTGTACTGGGAAGCGTTTTTAAAAGCTGAAGGCTTTTATTTTAAGGCGTACAGAAGAATACTGTATGATTCAAATGTAAAAATGATTTTTTTAAAAATAAATTCATTTCAAGTGTTTACATACAAAACATTGCTGTGTTTTCATTTTTTTCCTCTTATCATTTTTTTCCTCTTATCTTCATCTATCATTATTAGAAATAGTAAAATCACCATTTTGCTTTAGACCACAGCTTGCATTTCACATTCAAGGAATTTTGGAAGAAAAAGGCTGCTGTGGATCAATCCCAGCCAGCAGCCCAGCCCCACACAGCCACTTGCCCTCTCACTCCACTGCAGTGGGATGATTCTCCAAGGAGAATCAGAAGATTAAAAGTGAGAAAACTCATGGCTTCAGATAAAGACAGTTTAATAGGTAAAACAGAAGCTGTGTGCACAAGCAGAGCAAAACACAGGATTAATTCACTGCTTCACACAGGCAGGCAGGCATTCAGCCACCTCCAGGAGAGCAGAGCCCCACCAAATGTAATGGTGACTTGGGAAGACAAACACCCTCACTCCAAATGTGCCCCCCTTCCTGCTTCTTCCCCCAGTTTGTATGGTGAGCGTGGTGCATCTCCTTATTCAGCTGGAATCAGCTGTCTCAGCTCTGCCCCACTTCTCCTGCAGCCCAGGTCTACTTGCTTGGCAGGGCAGTGTGAGGGAGCAGCAAAGACCTCGACTCTGTATCAGCAACCACAGAAAACAACCTGTGTTATCAGCACTGTTGTGGCTGCAAATCCAAAGCTGCAAATCCAAATTCACAACACAAGCTGCTGTGAAGAGAATCAACTTTACTCAGCCAAACCCAGCAGAGGAAAGCAGCTTTTTATCTCCAGTTCCAGAAGCTAGCTAAGCTCTCTATTACTCAGCCTACTTTGTCTCAAATTATTTTCTAGTAGCACCAGCCTATGTGGAACTTTCAATATCAGCCCTCTCTTTACAACTATGATAGCAAGAAGTAAAAATGTTTCACAGGAAAGTACTTGAGACTAGAGAATGGCATTGTTTGCATACAGAGCTTGTTTTTCTTTTGAACTGGCTGTATTCTGAAGTGATTTAAGATATGACTGCTTCCCTTAAAATGTTCCTGCTTACATCAGATTTCAGTAAAGTCTTGAGATGATTAAGAAAGGGATGCCACACTGACTATTGACTGGTTTCATGATCGCTTATTATAAGCCCAAAAGGGACAAGAGCAGTCAGAACTAAAATGAACGCTGCAGATGAACACCATGAGAGTATACATTTCATAAAGACTTACACAAAAAGACTTTCCAGCCCCAAATATCTGCTATCTCTGAACTCAGGAGCAGGATCAGTGAGAAACACTTTGGCCAGGACCATGCCTTCATTATTTTCTCAACTCTTTGGCAATAACACCATTCTTACCACTTCTATTACCATTACTGCCACAACTACAAGAGGAAAACACTTGGGAGGGCAGGACAGGTGAGAGAAGCAAGGCTTCCAGCTCGAGGGAATCTCTCAGCAAAATCAGAAGGGAGGTACTTGCTAATAGGTCTTTGGCAAGCTGTGCGAACCCGGCCTACCAGAAAACCTCAAGGAGGCACCTGGAAAGGGTCCCAGACATGGAATTCAGCATTCCTTCAGCACTTCAGTAAGATGCTACTTTCTATTGCAGCATCCAGAAGACAGAGAAAAAAGAGATGCAGTGGGGGGCAGAAATAGTCTCTAGAATCACTTATCAGTCAGAAAAAATGTGGTCATATCACATAGCAGAGGAACAACACCGAGGGAGGCCAGAGCAGCTGGTTATCAGAATCATCTTCACCTACTTAACCCAAAGTACTCTTGCTAGAGCTATGTGACATAAAACAAGGGCTGCCTGTGCCATCATGTTTTACAAAACTGTTTTTATAACACTATGGAAGCAGCATCATTTTTTTAAGCAGAGGTGCTGATACTATGCATAACATTCAGTAAATGGATATGAGGCATACAGAGACCCTACAAGGGTCTACTAATGTACATGCCTAGATGCAAACACAAATTAGTCCAGCCTGCAAGTATCAATGAATGTTTTTGAAACTGAAATTCTTTATTACACTCAAGGCTATGCTTTTTTCATCTACTTTTCACCACAACCAAATCTGCAAGAATCTTAATAAATAAATGGCCAACATAATCCTGCTCTTTTAATCCTTTCCTCTAAATACCTAAAAAAGCCTCTTTCAATTTCTTTGGAATCATTGCTAAAATACATATGATTGTTAGATGTCCCAAAATACACAGGATGTGGGTTTTAAGAATTCCACTAGCATGCAGACAATCTTCTAATTAATTAGGTCTAAAATAATAATGCAAGTTAAGAACACTAACTCATTCCTATTCACTTGTCAGCTATAATTTAACGTATATTTTTACAGGTATCACTTCAAGTTACACAACCTTCCCTTTTGTAATAGTTACTTTCATGTGAAAGGTGTGCAGTAGTATCAGGATGTTAATCATTACCTGGATTCACTTTCTCACAAATGGTGAAGAATTAGATTTCTTTATAGCCAATTGTTTTTATATGATAAAAATCCGTGTGCATTTTGAAAGAAGATATCTTCCTACATTTTTCCAGAATAACCAACTTGAAGAAAGCATTTCAGTAAACTAAAGCCAAAAGACATCTAATGAAAGCAGTAAGAATGCTCCAAGTTAAATCACTCCATTACTTTGACAGTGCTGCTGTAAATAGCTTCTAGAAAATCTGGTTAAAATGAAGTCCAAATCTCAAGCAGTCAGATGAAAATTAAAATGCATCTCTAAAAAGCAGCAACAAAAAAATCTTTGAGTGGTGGAAACGTTTTTCAAGAAGAGAAAGCAATGAAGTTCCATGACAAAACCCACGAAGAATAGGTATAAATAACTTTTTTAAGTGCTCTAGTTTGGCATGTCAGAATAGTACGGCATTTCTTGGATACTCAAACGAGTCAGACTTCCTCTGAGAGGCAACACTCTTCACCTTCCAAAAACAAAGTCAGACTCATTGTGTTTTACTCTCCCCTTTCAGAATCAGGTTTGGAAAGCAAAATCGCACCTCTGATTGGGAATTTCAAGGTTTGTGTGGCTGGATGGGTTTGTTCTACCAAAATGCCAAAGAGACAATGTATTTTTAATACAACAGAAAAACTTTTAATCATTCCATATATCTACTGATCTATCTTCTGACTACTAAAACAAATTCACATTATGAGAACATGAGAGTTTTGGAAGTGGTAATATTTTCAGTATTTTTGCATTGGTGCACATTTACACTCCAGTATAATCTACCATATTTATGAAACCAGATCCACCCAAAACTAAGCACTACAAAAACAATTAGGAAAAAAGTCAACATTGAAGCAGCAAGGTGGTATTATTTTAAGCTTCATTAACCCTCTCCATATGACAACTCCTTGGATTTATTACTGTAATGCACAAAACACAGAGCCTGTGTAGACCAGGAAAATTAACTGCTCCTAAAGGCAGCCATGAGATCATCACTGTCCTCTTGGCACGTTTTGGGAATGGCTGGAGAGAAACTGAGGGCAACAGCACAGCAACCTGGAGTAGAAAAGCACTGTGTACATTTCATTAGACTTCAGCGCTCCCAGAGCAGCTCCAGGAGAAGGTGCTGACCACAGATGCTGAAAATTCAGCCACATCTGAAGTGGAGCAGTTCTATAGCAAGTTCTTGACATCCCTCTGCTTTCAGTTTCTGCTCTCCCCCTTCAAAACCTCAAGATAATTCCTCTTTCAGAAGCACTCAGCTCATGAAAGTTTGAAAGTGCTTTGATGGGCATGTGTTTCAACTTTTTGCCTCCTCTGCAGGAGTAAGCAGGGATTTCTCCAGTAAAGGGCGACTGACTGTATGAGAATCTACTTCTGTCTGCCTCCAGATTTCCTCTCCACCTTGCTCAGGTGCTGTATTCTTTGGCAGAGGGCCTTAATACTCTTCCCCTTTCCCTCCTGTACATTTGTCTTTCAGGCTACAGCAACTGCCTCCCCTGACAGCAGCAGCAACTGAGTGAGGAATGAATGAAGAAAAGGTGCAGTGCAGATCTGCAATTCAGTGTGGTTAGAAACAAATGGGACATTATGCACCTAGGGTGTTTAGATGTCTGCTGTTTCAGCTGATGCACCACATCTTTCACAGGCAGCAAGAGGGACCACGCTTCCCTTCAGCTCAGACAACACTTTCTACATGAGTAACATACCATTCTAACTTGAATTCTTTGTTTTCAGAAAAGAAACTACTAGAAAGCATTTTTGGTTTTGTTGCCATTTTTCTTTCTTGTTTTTTTTTTTACATGTCATTCAATCTCTCATGAAATCAAGACTGTTATCTGGATGACACAGAACTATAGAACACTGCTGAGTTATTACAACAATGACTTAACACCGTCTAAAAAAAATAGCTGTACAACAACTTTCCAGACATCAAGTTTCTTATATCAGAGATGACAGACATTGATTGTGCAAATACCAAACCTCATTCATTGTCAAGGGAAAAAAGTTTCAAGTTAATCAGCTGCAGATTACATTCTCCTGCTTTTCTTCAGTCATTGTTCTCATAATGACAATATTCATTAACATTGTTTTTATTCTCAACAAAATTTTAAAGCTACCAGAAAACCAAAACAATCAGGAAAGGGGAGGGGTGAAGACTACAGTAGTCATTAACATACACTTTTGTGCACTATAGAAAATAACATCTCTAGCTATAATTTTTACCTTAACAGGAATGTGGGAGACAAAAAAGTTTACTAGAGTACATCCTAAAACCTAAGTAAATCATACCCAACCATCCACCGTAAATTTTTATCATTTTAATGAGAATTCACGTGAATTTCTGTAATCAATGAATACAGCAGAAAATACCTCTAGGGTTTTTTTTACAGCAGATAACACAGTAGTGCTATAAAACTCATTGTACAGAGTTTACCATAACAATTAACAAAGTCTTAATCAGCAGTTCAACTCTGCCCAGCTACTGAATGCACCCATCTACTTTAAGATAGAGATTCTTAGAAGAAAAATAGTAGAAATTAAATATGAAAACTACACATTTCTTACAGGACTTGTGTTTTATTTTGAGTACATGTAGAATACCTATTATGGAGAAATACCAAACTGTGGAGAATCAGTATTTTTAAGTAGATGGTGCAGAGAGAAGATTTAGTCCTTTATAAACTCATCAAATAAATGCACTAGGGTTTGCACGGGGATCCTTTTGGTTCCTGTATCTGTAAGTCAGCCAAACTCCCAGAATCTGAAAATAAAAAACAAAGATATTATTAAGCAGAGAGTTTCTGTCTCATCTTCTAGTTTTACAAAATTTATTTTAAACATAAAATCATGGCAAAGAATTTTCAGTGTAGGATACAAGTTTAGGATATTTTACTGTTGCTAAAATTGTACAACCACACTCCATCTTTCTTAATTAGAAAAAAGAATGCATCCTCTCTCTCTAGGAAAAATCATACCCTAGCAACAGAGAGAAAAACAAAACAAACCCCACAAAACTATGAACAACAAAAGCCAAATTCATATTCACAATGCAATAAAAAATTTCCCATTGTTTTTATAACAAATGTTAAATTATTCTTCCCCCTTCCCAAATCATAAATACTCATAAAGCTGCTTTTAATATAATGATAAAAAAACCCTCTGAACTGTTTCATTTTACCATTACCACCTAACTATACAGCTATTCTTGTGCATTTTCAAATCCTGTCATTCCCCCCAGCACCTTCACATTTTTAGCTGAGATGGCTGAGATCAGTGTGATACTGTTTAAGTTGCTGTATCTCTCTTCTTGTTGTCTTATTCACAAACCTTCTCAAAAGTGCACTAAGCAGCAGGAAGAGCATTTTCACATGCTCTTCTCTGGGATTAGAAAAGGCCTACTCTGAGGATTTTTATGCTCCAATCAATAAAGCAAATTATGCATCATCATGGTACTACAGCAAAGAGCCAAAAGACCTTCTTAATTTTAACCTACTGTTTAAAATACAGTTCACTCTTGTGCAACTCTATCTTTGCTCTACAGGTGGCACCAAAAAAAAATCCTCAAAGACCTAATGTGTGCTAGAGTGGGGAACAGATGGGAAAAAAAGGGAACAAGGTAAAGCAACAGCACTCTTTTAATACTGATGGAGAATGGTAGACTTGAACAGCTAAGTTTCTGAAAAGCTTGAACTTTACAGCACCACATTTTAATGCTGAGGTTAGTTGTCTAAATAACAAAGCTGCAAGAAAAGCCTTCCTTCTGACAGACACAGGTCTGTCATCAAGGCCTAGCTTTGAAAAATTGGGCCTAATTAATTATCTAATTCCTGAGACTGCACTGAGGTTCCCTGTAATAAACCCCCTAAAAATGTGTTTCACAAAGCAAAGCATTAAAAGTGGGGGAAAAGCACTCAATTTTCCAACCACTCACTCACCTCTGTGAAGCTGAAGAAGAGTCCTATTCCACCAACAAATCTCAGCACCATTCCAGCATATTCTTCCATTATTGGTGCACATGGTCTACAGTGGAGATTTCTAAGACAATCCTGTAACAGATACAGAGAATTGCTTTCCATTTGCTGATGACACTTTGTTGTTTGAAAGCATCTAGTTTGTTCTAGAAGAGACTGCTACCCATGGACAAAATTACAGCAGTTTTAAAAGACTTCAAGAGCTCAAGTGTATAAATAAATGACAGTACAAACTTCACAGGGTGCCCTGAAACTGTCTTTCCAGTAAGTTAAGAGCTTAGTGTCACTGTAACAACTATGTTACACACCTGTTAAAATGCTGCTTGCTGTAACTATGGAAACATTTTTGAACAAACACAGTGTGAATAAGTTATGGTTTTCCCCACTTGAAGAACTTACAGCAGCGCAGGTTTCATTGGGATAAAAAACTCTGAATCCACAACAATTCAGATTTCTCTCGATATCTGTTCTTGCGCTGTTGGTGTTACTCCATCCCACCTCTAGAAGTTCACTCTAGAAGCCATAAGCAAATACATATTACATTCATTTTTTAACTGTGTTACATTGCAAGCCCATATACAAAATCTAGTTGATAATGTCCTAACTAAAGCCTTCAGATCTTGATGGTTAACAGGAGAATATAAATATATTAAAAACAACTGGAGTGTCCAAAGAGGCTGTGTAGCTAAAGAAAGAACATCACCTAACACCAGCACATTCATGGGTATAATTCCTTTCCTTCCTTTGTTTTTGCTAAACCCAACAAGATCACTAGTAAAGGGAAATATGACTAATCTAGCTGGGACTGCCCAGGCTATACACAAAAAGCACCCTCACATGCAGAAACCTATTGTTTAGTCACTGTGCCCTTACCCACCTCTTATGCACCAAGAACTGGTCTCCATACCACATGGAAGACTCTTTTACTTTCACATGTAGCTGCCTAATGTAGTTTTGACTTTTCCAGTTACACACTAACAATTCAACCCTGATTACTGTATATTTCAGATAAGATTTCATCAGTTTATCTGAAATTGCTGAGCACAAGATATAATCAAGATATCATGCTGCTACACCTGTGACAATAAACCTAGAAAGGAAGCTTAAAAACAAATTAAATTTAAAAAAAAAAGTAATTTTAGGACCCAAATGTATTCTTTTCTATCTACCAGAGCCAAATATTGACCTAGGTCGACTCTTTAATAAATAGGACAATGCTGATTTTTTTTAAAATATGCTCTCCTCATTTTATGGAGCACTACATACAAATACATGTGCCTGTGTACATATATATTTATAGTGTTATGCTATGGATTAACTGAGAAGGCAGGAAACTTTTCTTACCTGCTGTTCCTCATTTAGTGCCAAACAGGCACAGGAGACAGAAAACTGGACAATAAAGACTAGCAGAAGAATAATCATGTACTGGAAACAATCAATAGTTAAGGATACACTCGCAAATTAATTTTGCTTTTATAACATATGCACCTAATGGTATTCCTTATTTCACCAGGTAACAGTAAGTCCTCTAAAACAAAAGAACTGTGGAAGCAAATTCTGACTCCATGTGGAAAAGATGACCTAAACAATGTTCCCAAAACCCAACCATCATGTATTATCTCTTTTGGCTACTACTATACATTGGTGGTATTTCCTTGTAAGGTATTTCTTGCCTAGCAAGAAAACATGAGCAGAGAGGTCAATAAAAGGAGCTTGAGAGCAAGATCTCCAGCCATCTGCTCCAGCTTTAGGGACTCATGTAATTTCATCATACTTCACTTAAATAAAGCAGTAGAGAAGATATTTTGGGGGGTATTGCATATTCAGGTTGCCTTTTTTTTAATGACAAAGTCCTGTAATTAATTACCAAAAAAAACTTTAGTGTAGATTAAAAATAAAAAAAGATAAGAGTTGCTCTTGGAACACAGCCTCACACACTTTTGGACTACTGCATCTGAAGATGGCATAGAACAAAAAGAATAAACTTTGATACAAAAGATCATGTTTTGAAAATCGGGGAGTACTTTCAAAATGTGGCTGTTGTGTTCAGAGGCAAATACTTCACACAATTGAGCTGTTTGTAAAGTGGAGGTCAGTTCTTATTCACAGACCACAAAAGTTAAACATTAATAGTTCACCTACTTTAGCCCCATGTAGTACACAGTAAGAGGCACCTGTGACAAAGTGAGATACCATAAAAAGCTCTCAAAGAATTTAAAGAGCCTTATTTATAAAAAGAGATTTGAATACTTCTATCTTCAGAGCACAAACAATGGAAGGGAAAAAGGGAAACTGAAATAAAGTTAAATGGGAAGGAAGTCTAATTTAGACTGCGCTTGACCAAAGCAAGATCGCGAATTTCTGTTCTGTTTCTGAAGCCCTCCCCCAGCAGTCTCAGCTGACACAGAACTCTGTTTACACAGCTCCAACCACGCTGCCATCAAACACTGCAGCGCATCAGAAGGATACAAAGAATAGCAATACTTGATGATGTTTCACTGCACCGATCAATCCAACTAAGGCAATAAAGAAGAGGAAGACTCCTACTGCGATTACCACTCCAACAACTCTGAAACTAGAGATGAGGCCAAAGCCAATTCCCCATGCTGCAATTCCAATCAGCAGCAGGCTCACCAGCTGGAGGGAAGAGAAAACACAAAGTTAGACTGCATATTAAAACAGGCTCCCACACACAGGTAATTTTTTGCATTTAAGTTGTTTTTAAAAAGGTACAATTTTTCTTGCTAGTGGGAAGAGAGGAAACACAACCCCAAACAAACCAATCCTCCATGTAATTGTATAAGTAATTTCAGTTCCAGATGTTTTAAGGCATACATATTCTTCCACACTGTCAATGTGGAACTGTTACAACTCAAATCACCTGTAAATGAAACCATGTTGTACTATCAGTGACTGACTAGAGGCACTAAACTGTAGATCACAACATAACTGACAAATAAGCTAAAAATTATCAGCTTTAATTCAGAGTGGAGTAAGAACCAAAATTTCAGATCTTTTGTGAAGCTGTGGCAGTATATTTAAAGAAAACAGAATATACAGCTATAGAGCTCTGAATGTGTAAAAAAGGGCACTTTGCCAAAACTTACTCTAATCAGCTGTATTAATTCATTAAAGAAGTTTCTACATACTTGATAATGTAATGCAATAGTTAACATGGTCACAAAAAACACATTTCAGATCTGAATTGCAAGGACTTTATACAGTACTAAAACAATAAAGGTATCCTGTCTCCTCGGCATATTTTTTCAAGAAAATAGCTCTACCAATAAGTGAATCCTATTTTAATACCCAAAACACTTATGCTGTTTCCTTCCTTTTAAACATGGTATTCAGGGAAGGCAGGCAGGAATCTGTCCCAGTTACTTCACAGAGATTTATTGTTTATATGGGCAGGAAGCTCCAGCCTTTCCTGTTTCCACACCAAAAAACACAACCCCAAGAAAAAAGAAATTCCAACATGAAAAGCTGCAGAGAAATCTGTAATGAAGTCCAGCAGGAGGGAAGCAGCTGACAAAGCCAATCCAGATGTGCAAGGCACAAGATGCCCAAGACTCTCTGGCTTGAAACAGACCTATGTGTAACATTGCTCATTACATTCTCTGTTAAATGACACCAATTCCACATGCAAGTGTTACCTTTCCAAAACTCTGATCTCACCAAAAAATACTCAGCTTTATAGCTATTTTAAAATAATCCAAACCAACAATATAAAAGAGTAGGCACTTAGTCTAGTTCAACTACTTGGCTTCGCTTAACAACAGGTATAGAGCAAGCACTTACACTTGCTCACCATTTCCATTCAAACAGGGCACATTCTCATGAAGCACATTTTACTGCTTACCCAATGGCAGGAAGAATTTAAAAAAAAAAAAAAAGGTAATTTGATAATTTCCAACTTATCACTTTAGTATACTTACCCTACATCTGGGAATTCTTGTTGGTATTAATGCCAAATACATCTGTATATTTTTTTCCATTTCAGTACATTTTAGAGAACTACCTAAGTAATGCAGCTTTTGAAACATGGAAATCTAAGATAACATCAAGAAAGCTACTAAAACAACTAGAGATGCTCATCAAGATCTAAACACAGCAGGTGGAATTTTTTTTGTGTTCACACAGGAATAGATCTCAAAAAACTTTTTACCAAAAGCCAGTAATCCATACAAAAAATTCAAGAGCCTGCAAGAACAAAAGCAGGGTATTTGTCATACCTACACTTCTCTCTTAACACATAAAGATAAAAAAAAACAATATAAAATTCAAAGGAATTGTTCAGTACCAGCAGAGTTTAGCATGATTTCACATTTGTCTTTGTTTCTCTTAAACAAAAAGCCTAAATTACCACATTTATTTAAAACCAAAATAACAAGCCAAGGTGTCATGAATCAAAATTACAGAGAGGACTGAAGAAAAAACTAAAATAAAACACCTTGGCTCTTACACATACAAATTTTCTGAATCCATGCTGCACAAGGCTATAAATTTCCTGATACCAGTACATTAAAAATTAGCCTGGCTAATCAAACAGTTTATTGCAAGATGTACCTTTTCTGATCTATGCCCACTTACTTTTTTCACTGTCTCATTCCACTGGAAAGATTGATTCTTCCATGTAAGTACCAGAGGCAGGTAACTAAAGAAACCCCACAGCCCAATTTCCAATCAAAAAGTGCTGTCTGACATCCCATGCTCTGCATCAGCTCCTAAATACTGAACTCACACTTCCACTACATAGGTCTTTAAAAAACAAATCTCACAAGCAATGACAAAGCTCATTTCACAAAGAAGAGCAGATGAAACTTTGTTCCTAATAGTTTTCACTGATACTTTTCTGTCTGAGGGCAAATCTTCCACCAATCTGCCTCCCGGATACCAAAATACATGTTTGCTCAGCTCTTTGCTCAGTTCATAACAGGTCCAAAAGCATTAGATGAAATTAGTTCATTCTTAAAATACTGAAATCAAAACAAGAGACAAAATCTGTGCCTCTAAGATCTCCTGGATAAACACAGTCTGTGAAGTGCAGGGTACCAGTTGCTTCTTGATGCCATTACTGATCTCATCTTACATTACTCTGATGATGCATGCATAAAATTATCTGCATGACACCAGAACTGTCCTGACACCCTGGCACAAAAAGCTTTTCTGGTAGAAACAGCCACATTTTGAATCTAGAAAAGGTCTGGTTTTCGATAAAGTGAGGAAAAGAAGTCTCTCTGGATTTTAAACCCATTATTGAGCTCAAGTTTTAGAGCTATCAATCTCATTTTTAACTGTTACCTCCATAATACCAAGGCTCTATTTTCCTTGACAAAGTTAGGAATTGTCCAATTCCTTAAAACACCTGGAAATTCAGTGTGATCACAGATCCATGCTACTGGGCTCTGGCTGACAAGCTATAAGAAAATGCTGTATCCAGTCAGGCAGATCAATGATTTTGATCCACATCAAAATCTGATGTGGATCAAAATCATTACTGGCCACTCCTTTCTTGCCACTTGAAATTGTGGAAAATTGACTGTTTCAAAACTGAAATGGAGACTACAGATTTACTAAACAGTCCAGAAATTGATTTAATATTAAGTTTCTGTCTCCTCCACATGTTTACCGAAAGATATTGTGGTTGTTCCTTTATATTCAGGTTTGGCACAGACCATCTAAATGAGAGGAATAACTTTCTCTATGTAGTTTTATAGTGCCATAATGTAAACAACTACAGTAAAAGCATACTACTACAAAAAGGAAAAATAGCTGCTTTGAAAAGAGATTTTTAAAGTCTGTAAAACAATACAACACTCACAGTGCTACATACTGTTTAGCCACTAGAAATAACCACTCAACAGTGCTTATTCCAGTGTTTTGAGATGAAAGGATTTAAATGCAACATATCTAAAATTGAAGCTGCTATCGCTTTATAGTATGATGTACTTGAAACAAAATCAGTGACCCTAACCACTTCAAATGAGTAACACATACATTCTAAACCAACAAGCTTTACCTACATACAAAAAGGCCAAGTATTTCTGTTCAATGAAGGAGGAAGGACTCTCTGGAGCTTCTGAATGTCACATTTTATTTAACTGAGATCACATTTCACAGCAGCAGAAGCCTCCAAAAGTAAACAGTACCATCCTTGGAAGACTAAATTATCTGTGAAACGTCATTTTACCTATATGAATTTACTTAGACAAAGCAAGCTTTGGTTAGTAACACTATCTGCTTGATGTATTTACCAGAAATATCTGAAATCACAGACCAGTTTTTAGTGATTAGGGCTAATCCAATTGCCTACAGGAAGGCTGGAGAAATGACTTGTTAGGACTGAACAGTCACAGGCCAGAGTGCTGAACTTGAAGAGCAGCAATTGATGGCCCAGCATGCTGCTAGCAGCAGGTAAGCACCACCACAAAGGCTGGAGCCAATATCACACAGTATCTTCATCAACAACCTGAATATAACACAAAATTAATTTTCAGAGAACATGGGGATGATACTAAACAAGGAGGAGTGGTTGACTCTCCAAAAAGAGATTTAACTCAGATATACCCTGAAAAACGTGAGGAATAAGCCAACCTCAGGAACCTTGCAAAGCAAAAAATTGTGCTCCTGGGTGCTCCAGTGTTGCCTGGGATCAGACCAGTTGAACAACAGCCTTAATGAGACAGATCTAGAGATCAGATTGTTTGTTAGGTTGAACACAAGCCAGGAGTCAGCTCTCACTGCAAACAGGGAAACCAAGAAGAGTGCAATCAAAGGAAACACAATGCTGGTGAGACTGAAGCTCAAATACTGTGTTCTATTTCAAGTCCCCCAGGCAGAAAAGGAATTTGATAACCTGGCAGGAGTCAGTAAAATAGCATGGAGCCTTGCTAATGAGAGGTGTGAGAAGAGGGGATGGAGCTGGCTTTCTTTAGTATGACAGAGGCTGCCTGGGCTAATCACATACTAACTAAAGCTGAAGGCACATCACATAAACGTGGAAGCAAACTCTTGTGGGTATCGTAAGTAACAGCTTGGGAGGTTCAGTGGACATGAGAAAACACACCTGCAAGGTGGTCTGGGGATGATCTCAGGGGTCTCTGAGACTCCACAGACTAAGCCACAGACAGCAAGCTACTGCTACTCATAATCCTGATCAGGATCATGGACTGGTGAGCCCCAAAAATGCCTTCCAACCAACACTGTCACACACCACAGCCAGCACTTTGACCATGCCACTCTCTCCAAACCAAAAAGCCAAAGTTTTAACAGATAGATAAGAGGTGGATTTAGCACTGACCAAGGACTATCTTCTCTACCAGTTCAAACCCTAGCTACCTTACTTAAAGGCACACGCACAAATATAGGCTTAGCACAATTCAATATCTAAACTAGTAATTCTGAAATTTAAGTAAATGCTTTACCAGAACAAACCTTTAGGTAGCACAAATTCTAGGTGAAGATCAGTGGTTTTCCCTATGAGATTAGAGTATTTCTACTTTGGTGTAAAACAAATGGAAAAAAAATTCAAGCATATTGTCAGTAGACAAAACATTATTCCAATGTCAGTATCTGCATAGGGAAAACTTTAGGGAGGATTGAAGTTCAAGATCAGTGGAAGAGATCAGACCCCAGTTTAGGCAACTTCCCTTTATTTAATACACATACATACACACATTTCAACTTCAGAGCTGTTCCAAATATAACAGTTTCCCTAACAAATCTCCGAATTTGCTCTCTTCTTTAAATCCAAGTTCTCCCGTGCACACAGCTGCTCATTTCCCTCCTTCCTGTACTGGAAAAAACATATTTCTTTCCACAAATGCCCCTCCTGTACTTATGTGGAATTTTATAGTCTGTGTTACAAAAAAGAAACAAAGATACTGACAAACTATTTCTCTATACAATGCCATGAGAAACAATTCAAATGCTAAAACCACTTCCTCCTTCCTACAACAGCAAGCCATCAGCAAATCTGCTGTCTTGACTAACTGGCAACTTTTTGGTATTTCAACTAGCTTGGACTGCTGGCTAGGAAGGAAGTCATATGCAGAAGCTGGTATTCCCCCTGCTTCCTTACCACCTCAGTGCTAACAGGAGATGGTAAAAACCACATTTCAGAATTTAAATTTTACAAACTACTGACTCACCCTTCCTAGGTAAAGAGATTATATATCATTTATTCTCATATCAGCAAGGGAAATATTTACAGAATAGCTGTCAAAGTGAATATGGAACAGGAACTAAAACCAGAGAGATTACACAAATGATGAAATACATCCTCCCTAACCTCTCTCCCCACATACAAGTTCATATTCTACTACTTTAAAGGGTGCTTTAAAATTTAAATGTCAAATGACATATATACTTAAGCTAGAGGCTTTTACTACTCTCCCCTTCTACTTGGGTAACCATTTCTGCACAGCCACAGAGAATCTAGAAGACAATTCTGATTCCTGGCACTTAATTTAAAAACACCATGTTAAAACAACAGGCAGTGCATAGTGGTGTAACCATAACCTTTAGCAAGTTAAAATGAAGATAAATTGGTTTCTCTCATAGCTGTAAGCTACTCCACCTGTAAGCAACTTTATTTCCTTACAGTACTACTTCAGCTTTTCCGAGAGCAAAGGAAAGCTCTGGGTATCTCCAAAGGACTTCTAACAGATAGCAAAATCCTCCAACTTTATGAGACTTACTTAAATGAAGAGTGATCAGCAGTCTGATTACTGAACAGCCTTGAGACACATAGTGTGGAACAAGCAATTTATGTGAAAGGCAGCATTCCTGGCTCCTATCACAAAAGCCTGTTCTTTAAGTTTCAGGCCTTGTAAAGAGTTATTCACTTTATTGGTCATGTAACAAAACTATTTACACACTAAAATGTCAGTTAGATTTAACCCCTGCTTAATACCCTCCGGTCTTTGGAAATGGAAGCTTTCTGCTGTGCAGCAGGAACAATTATGTTCTAAAATGTTTACTTTTACCTGTGTGTTTGTTCATTGTTTAAGAGGTTACAAAATGTTTTCATAAAGCCTGGTGAGCCCACCATCATATCTCCTTCAACACAAAACCAGGAGTACAAAACCCCACAGCTAATGATATAAGCTACAAGGCTTCTGCAGGACACTCAAAGGGGTTCACAATAATTGTGCTGGTTTTAAAGAGCCCTCCTGCACCACCAGGATGGCTGAAAAGGCCAGCAGTACCAAAACACACCGTGTTCCATATACCCTCCTCCTCTGTGCCCTGTCATTCTCCTCTTTCCCTAAGGACAGGCTGCCTTCTTAGCTCCTCATGCCACTGCACACACTGCAAAGGACAATGGAAAACCAAAACTCTCTCCTGGCTGTCTATGGACCAAGCACACGCCTAGATTCTGACCCACCACCACAGACCTCTGTCACTTTGGCTATAAACTGACACACAGCATAGCCCAGGGCCTTTCCAAGCCCTGGAAAAACATCTTTAAATATCTGTACTATTGCTGTGTTCTTGCGTGTTCTCAAGCGTGAGCATAGAAACCTTTCCAAAATGCCAGTGAAAACAAAGAGGCCACAAGACTGACATGACCAACATTAGCTTCCTTGACCAATACCTGGCAACTTCTGCACCACTTTTACTTACATGTCAAGACTAGACAGCCCAGCTTATACTGCCATCTTCAAAATGCTCTTGAGAACAACAGAAATGCCTCCAAGGCAACCTGTCCCATTTGCTGAGCATCCAGGCGTGACAGTGAGGGAGACCAGCACAGAACAGGCTGCTGCTGGGGCAAACTCTGGATGCTGCACACCTAAATGCTGACCAGAGCCCATCAGACAGGGCAAGCAGTGGGTATTTTATCTTATTTATCTTACAGCTGAAAACAAACTTAGGAAAATCAAAATGGAGCTGCACTCAGAGACTGCAGGTTCACTAATAAATGTGAAAGAAATTGCCATCTGAGGCAAGAACTGTGCTTCTCTAACTCCTGTCTGCTTGTAGCTGGCTCTGTGTAGCCACTACACCAGTCAGGAAATATCAGAGAACACAAAGACACATTCCCTTTCCTGAGGAAAATCCAGATGTTCACCCTGCCTTGGACACTAAGTTTCCCTATGCAGCAAAAAGATGAAGCAGACAGATTTGCATGGAAGATGATCCCGATTTCTCTGCATCGGGAACTCTGAAAGCAAGACAAACATTATTATAAAATACCTTAGTAATTAAAAACCCTCTTAAAATCTTCAAGGCCATGTTGGATGAGGCTTTGAACAACCTGGTCTAGTGGTAGGTGTCCCTGTCCATGGCAGATGGGTTGGACTATCAAGATTTTGAAGGTCCCTTCCAACCCAAATCATTCTATGATACCAAACACACACTGTCCAAATCTGAGAATGTCTATATTTATCTTTGCTATTTCCATAATACAGGGAAACCAAGTTTGATAAAGAGGGCAGAAAGCCCAAATGCAACTTCAATAATTAAAGCACCCAGAGAACAAGAGACAGTGATAGGAAAAACAAAACAAACAAGCCCAAAAACTCTTCAAAACACAATGCTTTGAAAATGGATGCAAAAACCACTTAACAGGCAATTAAAAAAGAGGTTCAGAGAATGACATAATACAAAAAGTGAATTATTTTGATATGGTACTTTCTAGTGTTACAAGTAAATGTGGATGCTTTTATTGAATAAGCTTTGTGCTACTAAAAATACACACTTCTAATGGAAAAGGTACTGTATGGTTTAATTGAAATCAAATGGCTAAGTGTAAGAAAACATAAAGCCTGCTCATCAAAATGTGAGATGCTTGCATACTGCCAACAAACATTTCATGTTTCCTGCTGCAGCAATAACTAAGTAGCTGCTTGGGTGACAAAACCAGCACACAACACCCAAATGAACTCTAAGTACTGCTTTTTTATTTGAATATTTGATCTTGTGGCTCACCTACCACTTCAGCCTTTCACCACTAGTTAGGAACTTCCCTTTCCTCTCCAAAAATAAGATACGAACAAAGATATTCACTGTTTGCACTTCAACACAAACATTGAAGACTTCCTTGGAAGCTTAAGTTTTAAGCTACAAACATATCCCTGAATTAGGATTAATTCTGTGAACAGGCACTTTAAAGTTTGTATAGACCTGCCATTTGATGGGAAATGTAAATATGACTGACTGAATAAAAACTAAATAGGCCAGATACGCAAAATTAGTATTTTAAAGGTTCTTGTATTCAGTTCTTCCATGTAGGTCTTTATTCTGACAATATACATCATCATGTACTCAGATACAATAAAGAGTCTCAATTATTTTTTCCTACACGTCCTCTACCCATAAGGAACCATACTGAGGTCAGCAAGACTAAGCATAGATGCCAGAATTACTCATCTAAAATAGACTGAAAAATAGAATCAGGGCCTAAGGACCCTAACTTAGTCAGGAAAAGAACCAAAAGTCATTGGCAAAGTAACATCTGAAAGGAGATCAAGTGAGCAGTTTGGTTGGTGGAATTCTGGTCTCTTGCCTTAAACCAGTAATTGATTTATTACTGCCAGGACATATATTTTTCTTGGCGTACTACTACTACCAAAAAAAAAAAAAAAGTACTAAAAAAATTAAAAATAAGTTAAACTCCAATATAATATTTTACCTAGAGTGTTTTAATGCAAGGCAGAATGTAAATTGAAACCTCCAATATACAGTTTTCAAGGTTAATTCATGACATACAGACACATCAATGCTGGCTACAAAAACATCCAAGAAGTGTCACCTATCCCTTCTTACCACCACTACTCCCTTCTCACCATTTATTAGTGAATCAATACTACTTCAAAGAGACAATCATTATGTTATTGCTCTAGCTGTCTTCTCTATTTTTTTCCAGCTGGGAAAAAATAAGTCCATCATTCAAAGGGTTGCTGCTTCAACCCTTTATTTTAGGTTTCTGTCTAACCAAGGAACAGAGAAGCCCACACACTTTACAACTCTACCAGGCCAAGTGAGCACATTAAGTGTTATTTCCCCAACTAGGAATTGAAAAGCATCAAGTCTTGTAACTTGTTTTATTAATAAACAATACTAGCAATAGCAATTGGACATTCTTGTAACTATGATTTAAAGAAGTCATTCCTTCCCTTCAGCAAAAACAGATGTTTTGTATAAGTCAAGTGACAGAAGACAAAGTGACACCCACAAAGTAAAGTCCACTCAAGCATTCATCACAGAGATTAAAGTGGTAAATACACTGTACAGGTACCACAGACAGAACTACAGAAGTCCAAAAGTTCAACCCACCCTTGCTATGGCCAGATATGCCCAAAAGACCTATCAGACTCATTACAGCTGGTTAATATATGGCTATATGACTGTAGAATTAATGATGCAGTCATCAGGAAAAAACACCTGCCGTCCTCATGACATTACAGTATTACTTGTGCATCCCTCTGAGAATGATCCAGATTTCTCTCACTCCTCTGTCACACAAGGAATAATAGCAGTAATAACAAAAGAAGTGTTGCATTAGCTGAAAAGCAAAATTGGGATGGGATAATGCACCCATAAACCACCTTCTGGCACACGAAAATCTCATGAAAAGTTGACCACAATGATCTTCTGGGGACCCTTTCAACCTCAGCCATTTTATGATTCTAACTTAGCTCAATTGTGACACTCTACATCCATTAAACTTACCTTCAACTACAGATATCAAACATCTATCTGCTCCCCTCTGTTCTAAGTGTAGCCCAACAACAGGAGGCACCACAGGGATCCAAGCTAACCTTTCCAGTGGGTAGGCTGGGCTGCCTTAGCGTGCTCCAGACTTTTTCGGGGACGTATTTCACTCCTAAAGCTCCTCCAAGGATGGAGGCCAAGTAATTATGCAGCCTCTTCCTATATAAAGGTTTCTCTTCTGCTCTTTTCTGAGGAAAGGGGAGTTGGGTCACCTTGCACACCCAAGAACATCAACCAGCTCTGGATGCAGCACATTCATTTGCGCTTCATCAGGTCCAGTTACTGGCAGGTACTGTTTGTTCTGATGAACAGTGGTGACCTGCTTGTTCTCTAGTCTTGTTCTCAGCCCAGATCAGGCATTGCTTTTGGAAGAGCACAGATACACTGTCCAAAAGCACTGGGTGACCCCAATTTCAGTCTGCTCAAAGTCACTCCCAAGCACAGTTGTTAAACTTGAAACATTAGAGGACAGTCTACCTCTCCAGATGTTCTGTGAGAGGAAGCCATTACCCTTACTCCCGTTTCGTGTTAGTTCTGAGCCCTTTAAAAATAGATATCGAGGGAAAAAAATTCCTGTAGCTACACCACAATTGGAGATTTTTTCTTCTCTGTTTAAAACAGGCCCTCCAACACTCTGGAACAGAACCGGGCACCTGCCTGCACCTCCCCAGCAAAGTCATTTATTTCACTTTAACATCCCACTTCTCCCCCTCCTCACGTATCTTCCCCGCACCGCAGGCAGCCCGACTTGGTGACTCCCTGGTTTATCCCAGGAACACCGGGGTGCCGGGGCCTCATCACTGACCCGACTGCACTCCTTTGAGCGCTGATGCTTGGCTGAGCAACAATAGAACAAACCCTCCCTGCTTCACGCCTGGATTGGTGCAGCGCCCTTTGCAGCCGGACAAAAAGGGCAGCACCGGCGGGCCGGGCCCCGGGGCCGCTCCCCGCAGGAGACGAGCCAGCCGCCGCCGCCGCCCCGGGCAGGCAGCGCTCCCGGGCCTCGCTGGATTTTGATCCCGAGCAGCCACGTCCGCGCGGCGACAAAGCCCGGCCTAACCGCTGCTGTCACCTCCTCATCCCTCCCACCCTCCCCATCCTCCCGAGCCGGAAGCCGCGACCGCCCAGCGGCCGCAGCGCGGACCCCCCCGGCCCCTGCGGCCACATCCCGCCGGCAGAAGCGCAGCGAGCCCCGCCGCGCCACCTCCCCTCCCTATCCCAGCCCAGCCGAGCTGGCGGCGGGAGCAGCGGGACGAGGCAGAGCCCGCGGCGGCGGGCGGGCCCCGAGCGCAGCGCGGCGGGCACGCACCGTGTAGAGCAGGTTGAGGGCGCACAGGCAGTTCTTGGAGCAGGCGAAGCCCCCGCACGCCATCGCTCCGCCGCCACCGCCGCCCCGCGCGGCCGCCGCTCCGCCAGGAGGCCGCGGCCCCGCCCCCGGCCGCGCGCGGGTGCGGCCGCAGCAGGTGAGCGGCGCCCGCTGATTGGCCGCCGCGGGGCGCAAAGGTAAATGTATGCAAATGAGGCCTGTGACGTCGGCGCCGTCACCCGCTATCCGGCGGCTCGCGCCGCACGGGCGGGGCCCGTTGCTCCGTCCCTGGGCCCCGTTCCCGTGACGACACCAGCCCCGGTCCCCTGTCCCCGCTGCTGTGAGGATACCAGCCCCGGTCCCCTGCTCTCGTAGCCCGTGATGTGACTACACGCGTCCCGCTCCCCTATCCCTGTTCCCCCTTGTTGTGACGACACCAGCCCCGGTCCCGGTTGCTCTGACGACAGCAGCCCCGGTCCCCGTTCCCGTTTCCCGCTGCTGTGACGGCAGGGGCTCGGGCCTGGCCCCCGCCCGCCGGAGCCGCCGCAGCTCCGTCCTGTTCCCCTCACGAGCGGCGGCGCCTCGCCGGTGCCGGCGCATCCCTATAGTCCATGGCCTGTGTGATCCCAAGGAAAGCGTGCAGGGATTTGCCTGTACAGACCGTGAAAGTGTTCGGAGTGCTGGTAGTTCTGCCAGCGCTTCATAGAATCATCAAGGCTGGAAAGGGCCATCAAGTCCAACCGTCAGCCCAGCACTGCTGCTGTCATCTTATTTCTATTTTAACATATTCTATTTATCTGTTTATTTATTTTTACTAAGTCATCTTTCTACTGCACCTCCTTACATACTTGTATATTTCCTTAGTTTGAGGGTTAAATATTTTCAATTACGTGCATTCTACTTTACAAAACCTTCCACCTGTACTGATAATTTCCTGCTATTCAGTAGCTAGTTTTTGTTAAATGTTCGTACTTGGCTTCAATGGTGTCCTGGTTCACTCCAACCATCCAAAATCCTGTCTTCACAGTCCTCGTGGGCTGCAGCCTGCTGAGTGATGCTTTATAATAAATACAACAGATCTGATATCTGCCAGCTCTTCCAGTGTGGACATGTGTTGCAGGATTAGTGTCCAAGATAGCTTCTTGTCTTTTTTGCTGGGCTTCACAAAGAGACAAGGACGTGCTTGTTTCTCCCTCGGGATGTCTGTAAGGGTACGTGGCACAGCAGTTTCACTTTATCAGGTTTTGGTGCCACAGAACTTGTGATGGTCAGTACCTGGTAAGCAAAGGAAGCTGCATCTACTTTCTGATGAATTCACAGCAATTCTTAGTAGGAACTTGTCATCAAAACAGTTCAGGGAGGAAATTCCAAAAGTGGGGGGTTTTTTTCCGTAATTTGGCTGCCCTTCATCTGCTAAGGAAGCCCCAGCAGGCAAATAACCCTTGCCAGCAGTGAGACATTGAACAACAGCACACTTTGTCTTTCCTAGTCTATTGCTCAGATCTTTTATTTTTAGTTTTA
Source organism: Melospiza georgiana (assembly GCF_028018845.1). Lineage (NCBI taxonomy): Eukaryota > Metazoa > Chordata > Aves > Passeriformes > Passerellidae > Melospiza > Melospiza georgiana. Next base: position 30,161,534 of record NC_080430.1, on the reverse strand, counting down.
AACATCTTTTTTTACATGCTCTTTGGTATTTTGCTCGACTTCTCCATTTAAATACGATACACATTTTTTTTCTCATGCAGTAACAAAGACTTGTTGCTGTTGCTTTTCTATTCATATAGATCAACCTTTCAGCTGCTAGATGGACATCAAATTCAAATTCTGCAATATTTGTGACCACAAATTAAATCTGAATGCTCAACAGCCTTCTGGAGCTTTATCTTTCTTTAGTTCTAAACTTGACATCCCTGCTGCTGAAGCTTTGTGAAGTGACAGGAAGCGTTAAAAATCTGTGGAGGTTTTTTTTTTCTCTGATAATTAAACTGACTTAATGTTGTGGCTAATTTGGCCTATTGGGAATGCAGATTTACTGACTGGAGCTACTGGATTACTGGGCCATGCTTCTGATCCTTTGGGCCCAACTCTGGCAGAGCATAAATCCAGTATAAGAATCACTTGTTTCAGTGTAACTTTGCTAGCAGCTTTACCAACCAGTAAAGACTGGTTTCAGAAATTGTCCACGTGATAGGAAAGTGTATTTTGGATGTATGCCCTTTCCTGAACACAAGCAGCCATCAGCATATCAAATGTTTTGTTGGATTTTGTTGCAAATGCTAACATCTAAAGTTACTGTGCCATTGTTGCTTTGGTTATAGTGCTGAATTATTCAATAACATCATCCACTGCCCTTCATTTTAGAAGATCTCTTTCACTATTAATTATTAAAAGCTGTGCCTCCACTTTCTTAATTAATGCAGGTCTTTGTTATTGAAGGACCCAGCTCCTGCAGCCTGTCATGGGTGGGAGGAACCTTTTACACGTTCCCTGCTTCGTGTTCAGGTAGGCATCTGACCATGTGTGATGCAATATGTTCATACCCACCTCTGACCATAAACTCTGGGGCACAGTTCAGCTGATGTAAGCACTCAAAGGCTCCAATTAAGAGATAAAATAAATCTCTTAAATAGATCTATGACAAATGTAGCAGGGGTCCTTCCTCCATCCCCCTTCCAATTTTGTTCACAGGCTATAGTACAAGCTTGGACTAATATGGTTTGGATTTAAAATAACACTCCTGGTGATACAGTAGCTGGCTGTGCTGATGTCTGTAATTTCTGATGGTGGTCAGCAGTGTGTCTGTGCTCCCATTTCACATCAGGCTTCAGCACTCAGCTTGTATTCTGGCTAGAACTAAATTGGCTCAATTCTCTTAAATGGATAATTATGACTTGCTAGCTGTGAAAAGACTCTCCTGCAGTTGGAGGGAAATCTGTCATTTTTGTAGGGAAATATAGATAGCAATACTTTGATACTTTTTAAGCTTGTTAAAGTACCTGGTCCAAGTGAGGATCCTACGTATTTGTCTTCTCTGCTGTTGTCTTTACGGGGGATAAATCCTGCACTCGCATCTGTTACACAAATCTTGAGCTGTCTGACATAACCAAGAGCAGAATTTGCCTTTTCTTTCCTCACTTTTTTGTCTTTCTGGTGCTTATTCTCTGCTTCCTTGCACAGTCTTTGTTCTCCTGCCCTTCTATGGTGTGTTTCAATGGCAGTGCTGGCAGCAGGAGGAGCTACAAACAGTGTGGATTACTTTTTCTTTCATGGGAAACTGCAGTGGGGGGAAACTGCACTGGGCACTTGTAATGCTGCTGACGTGCACTTACAAGACAGTACAAACAGTAAATGCTTCTGCAAAGGGAGAGGGGAGTGGAAACAACAGAATTACTGAGGCTCAATGTTGGTACACTCCTTACTAGTCCAAAAAGCTTAAACTGAAGCTGTTTGGGTTGTTTACTCTTCATTTCCCAGTAAACTCACATCAGCTGGATTGTTTTCTGGAGGATTGCTGCATGAAGCCTTTTACTGTAACACACTAAAACAAAACTCAGCTTATAGCCAAATCTGTTCTGTGTCTGTAGGCTGTGGATCATGTGGTACTGCTGGTTTCTGTTACCTATTATGTGCCTGAAATCTAATGGCCTGTACCACTTCTGAGGCACAAATTTGAAAAGTGAAGGCTCAAGTATATACAAAGTGCTCCTAAAGTGTATGCTATTGTCTTAAAATTAAGACAGTATGACCTTTTTGGTTATTCTCTACTATTAAGGAGTGTCTAAAATGTTGTGAGTGAAGCATTGTTTGCAGAAATTGATTTTTATCACTTTATTTTTCCCAGGTTTACAATAAGTCATTGACAGCACTTTAGGTATTTCATTTCACTCTTTGTCTTGTAAAGTAATTTTTCTTCCCTTCATTTGTATAAAGTCTCTCATGCACATCAAAATCAGGGAGGGGGAAAATAGGGTTTAAGAAAGCCAGGTGTTTCCAGGAGTATATTTATTGTGTACAGTTGACACATTTAGATGTTAGTCTTGAGGTGAATAGTGTACACGCACAACAAGACAGGGTTTCAGCTGGCTTTACTTGGAATAAATAAAGTGCTTTTCCTGCCTTGGCAGTTGACCTTTAAAGCATGTTCCTGTGCCAGTCAAGTATGCCTGAAGCTTGGTCATGACTACAGAATCTCTCAAAAATGGCTGTGAAGTAAAATGCTGCTTATCATCACCCATTTTTCTCCATGGATGTAGAATTTCCAGTGTCCAGTCATTTCTTGTGTCACTGGGCAGGAAAATCTGAGTCATCTCCATCACCTGAACTGCCCCAGTTATTGAGTCATGTCAGTTAGTCACCTTAGCTGTAACCTATGACTGAACATATGGAATCAATTAAATATACATTTAAAACGTTATCTGCTGTAACTATCAAGTTTATTTTTTTCTCAAATTCAGTGCAAATGTCCCGTGGACATACCCCAGTTATTTCCTGAGGTGTTAGTAATGAATTGGCTGTGCTGTGGTGTTTGCTTGCAGCCATGAAATTCTCCCTGCTTCCTGGAACAAAACCAGTTCCCAGCAGTGCCACTGCACTTGTGCCATTCCATCAGCAGCCTTGAAGAAGCCCTTTCTGGCAGCAGGCAGTGAGGAGCAGCGTGAGTAGGCGTAGCTGTTGCAGGGATCTTTGCTGTCTTACAGGCTGACACACAAGGTGTTGTGGTGCTGTGTCTTGTCAATGATCATTACGAGCCAGACACGGTGGAGAGGCGAGCCTGGCATGCAGAATGAGTTTGTCTGTGTTCTTTGGAATCTTCTCTGCAGAGAAAAATTGTACAAAACTGTTTGGCATTTTTATTTATTTCTTTAGTGAAGTGGAGCATTGTAGATTGAGAAAGGGAAATTAGGACAGGAAAATAGGCCATTTAAGTAGTGTGGCTAGAGAAACCCACAACTAGGTCAGAAATTAGCTCCTCCAAAAGCACAAAGACATAGCTCCTGTTCAGTTTAATAAATCTAACAAGTGGTTACAAGGGAAGTAATGGTTTGTTCATCCTTGCCCTTGGAGAGACAGATAATGAGTGTATTCTTTGACAAACTTCTGACCAAAATCCAAATGGCATGAAGCTCTTGGATCAAGCCTAGGAAGTTAAATTGTTATTGGGAAACTACCTAGAAGGGAGACTTACTCAAGCAGAAGCAGCTACAGGCAAGTGCAAAACTGTTGTCCTGGATGGAGTGGCTGTATGCCCAGCTTTGCTTTTTGAGCCATTCTTTACCATTCCCACCAGATACACCATGCAATGGTGGAAAATAACAGTAGAGTGTAACAATGGTATGTCTCCTTGTTAACTCAGTTGTTGCCTGTGTCTTTTGAATTGTCTCATGGGTAGTGCTTGCCAGGGAAGACAGGCTTGGTGAAGTTTGTCCCTCTAAAGATTGTGGACAGATGAGGGTGAAAAAAAGCAAAACTACAAAACAAAGAACTAAAATAGCCCCAGGACACAGACTTTAAAGGCAAAGTGTATTTCAGAGACCAGCCTGCTAAAATAGTAAAAGAGGCAAATACTTATAAGGTCAGAAGCTATGCCTTGGGGTTGCTAAAGATCTTAACTGTAAGAATTGTCTTTCATCACATTTAGGATCCATTCTGAATTAAGCTGATAGAGGATTAGGATAAGGACAGTTTGTTACACCCAATGTATTAAAGAAACAACCAGAAGCTGAAAATAGCAGTATAATGGTATTTTGAATAGTAGTATATAAAATACTTGACTGAAAACCCAGTCCTTCTATTCAGGAGCAGGATTCAGAAATGTTCTGAAATTGCTTTTAGTTAAGCCTGGAAGAGAGAAAAGCAGAATTCTAGATCCTGAAAGTGAAGTGGTCTGGGCTTCCTTCAGACAAATCCAAACTTACTTGGCTTGTTACATGTAAGGCACTTGTGTGTCTCTCTGGAGAGGTGGATAACTAGCAGGAAAGTGGCCTCTGGGAGACTGTGTGTATCATACTTTATTTCCATGGGAAGGGATCATGGCAATGTGCTGGTACCTGACCCACTGCCACATCTCTTTTTCAGGTCTGAAATAAACCCAGCAAACTTCAATGGCAAATATAAGTTAACAACTCTGTGATTAACAGGACATTTTAATGCTTGTGGACTAACACTGGGGTGTAAGCTGTGAGAGAGTAAATAGCTTTCAGATTAATTGCAGGTGTTATTGGGTTTATGCTATGTCTGCTGTGGGTTCTCATTACCATTGCATCCTGAGGAGTTCCCATTTATCACATTCAGGCGGAAACTATAACTTCATCAAGGGAAAATGGATGCCATCTGCTGAATGCCCTTCCAGGTGATTCCCTGGGAGAAATTCTTAGAAGCAGAGATCCTAACTCTTTATAAGTACATAGCAGAACAGAAGAGGATGGTTTGACCAGGACCTTGTATGGTGGAAGTGTAAGGGTGGGGAGAAAAGCTGCACAATGGAAATTTGAGCACCAAGGTTCTGATGTAAGTTGATTTGCTAAGTGATCATCACTAGGTGTGTGTGTTGGCTGTGTCACTGTTCCTCCTGTGCATGTGAGCTCTGTGATAAGAGCTGTGTTGTGCCTGTCACAGAACCATGGAGAACACAGGTTGGAGGGGACTCCTGCGGACCATCTAATCCAACATTCAGCTTGAAAGCCAAAGCACTTTTCCCAGAGAGGCATTCACTCAAATTTTGAATGATTCTAAGGATGAAGGGCAACCCCACCTTGTTCCAGTGGTTAAGTACTCTCACTGTGAAAACCTTTCCATTATCAGGATTAACCTTGTTGCAACTTGTGCCCACTGTCTTGCTCTTCTGCTGTATCAAATGAGAAGCTTGGCTCTGTCTTCATTTTTAAGTCCTTTCTGGAGTTAGAAGAGTCTTTCACTTCCTGGAGTGAAAGACTGCAGTAAAATCTACCCCCAGCCTTATTCATTGTAGGCTAAATAAACTCAGTTCCATTTTCATTCCTACGTCATTTGTCCAGGAGCCAGAACAGTGATTTTTTTTTTTCCCTGTGATACCACAACTGGTACTTTCCTTTAATATCCTGCTAAAGAACAGAAGAGAAATAGAGACATTTCATCCAAATCAGCAATACCCCAGTGAAACAAATTCACAAGGCAAAGAGAAACACCAGAACTTGGTATTCTGTCTATCTGTTATATCTTTCTGTGGTTTCTGTAAAGCACAGTCAGTGTTCTCACCCTGCTCTATTAGCATGGCTTAACTGTGCTAAAGGTGAGCTGCTGTGCTCCTTTGGTGAGGTAAGAACTTTACAGAAATAGATTATTTGGTTATGAGCAAAACCTTGAAATCGTGAACAGTAAATGGCTCAAAATTCAGAAGTTAAATTTAAAGAACCCAATTTCTTTCCTAATATCAAATCTTAAACCAGTGTCATAAGTAATTTAGACACCTGACATACATTTTGAAGCAGTTGGTTCAGTGATAATGCTATATGCCTCTAGCAAGTCATCCTTCTTTAAAATATCTCATTAGAATAGCCTGGCTTCTTTTCTTGCAAACAGAAGACCTATGGCTGTGAGCTGCCAGTAATGTGAGTTCAGCCCTTCTGAGCGTGCGTGAGGAGCTTGTAGAAAAAGCCACGGCCCTTTAGTTAGAAATCGACCTGCTGCTGCTGCCAGCTCTGCTGCATCACCACCATCATCTGTGTGCAAGCTGGGGACAAGCTGGGAAGCAATTTCCTCGTCTGGTCTTTTCCCTTGACGGCACTAAAAGCGTACCAGGTCCTCACATAAAAATTTAAAGCAACAAGAGAGCTCAGGAGTATGGTCATCTATAAGAACAGCTCTTTATTTTCCAGTAGTCTTCTTGTAAGCAGATGACACTAACAGCAGAATGGGTATCTAGTAACATGGAAATAGAAGAAACAAACCTTGTTTGTTACTGGAAGTGTCAGATGGTAGCCCAGGGTTTGACAGTGAAACCCTGGATTCTCATGCTTATTCTGAATTCTCTGCTTTGCTGTTGAGCTATATAAATTCAGCTCCAGTACAGTGGCAGACATATCACTGTGAAAATCAGCCCATTTGTATTGGTGTGGAGTGCATTTCTGGCTTTATGTAAGCTAAGCAGTATATAGGCTTACACATTTAAACTTACCTTCCTATTTTATCTTACAAGTTAGCTGCTTATGGAGTCTACTGCCAATGCTTTTTGCTATCAGTCCCCAAACATCTGCATTAGGGACATTACCCAAGCTGACAGTCAGATACTGGTATCTGCAATAAGTAATTAATCCCTTAAACACACAGGAATTTTCTGTCAGTCGAATTGTCTTGGTACAATTTCTCTAAAATAAAGATAAAGCTGATAGGTCATGGCTTATCTTTCACCAAAGTTTCTTCTTGGCATTACAAGATTTGTCTCTTTTTACCATCTGCCTTCCTGGTTTAAGGTTTGCCCTTTTGAAACTGTGGGTTTCTGTCAGTGCTAATCAAGACAGCCATCAGTTGAAATGGTTTTATATTAATTAGCCAGCTATTAACTTTGGTTTGTTCTTTTTTTTTTTTGATATGCAGTTGTTTTTACTATAGTTTACACAAAGAGAATTGTTCTGCAATGTGGTAATACAGTTTCCATTTAATTGTGTATTTCACAGAGGTCAAGAACCCCTCTGCAAGTGGGTAGAAGAAGCAAACAGTTAGGAATGAAGGAAGAATAAAGTGGGTTTTATACTGTTCTGGTTTTTTTTAATGTAAGTGAAGAATCCTAAAATAGAGTATTTACAGTTACTGTGCTTTGCAGAATGTACACTGAAATCTAAAGGTGAATCTAAACTTAATTCTGCAGGCCATTTAAGTGATGGTGGAATTTCAAGTTTAAAATAATTAGTTTACTTCCTAGTATCAGTTGGAAAGTAGTTTTGACACCATCTTGTGTTTTATTTACACCTTCTATATATGAGTGAGAGATGGCAGCTTGGGAAGCTGCCAGCCTGTTGCCACAGGGGTGGCTTTTCTCCTAGAGAAAAGTTGATGGCACAGTTTCTCTGGAGCAGCCCAAGTCCTGGCAGCTGGCAGTGCACTTGGTGCTGCTTCCTTGTTGATGCCCCTGAGACAGACACAGACACTGACAAAGCAATAACCTGGGTGCTGATGGGAAACAAGGCTGGTTCAGCAGTAGGAAACCATTTTAAATATGAACCAATCTTTTTAGAGGACTCAGCCTTAAATTAATACATACTCTGAATAAAGCGCTCTTGAAGGCTGCTTTTCCCCAGGAGATGTTTCTTCCAGTGATTTAGGGAGAGCAAGCAGTCAGTCATGTGAGGAGGGGAGAAATCTGGAGCACTGGCACCTCTGGGTGCACTGTGGGGCTGCCTTGCACCCATTCAGTGGGATTGCTGGCATGAGGGATAAAGGATTGCTATTAGGTAATACAAGTGGTAATAGAAACATGCTGACAAAAGTGGGACAGACTTTATGGTCATCTTGTCAACAGCAACAGGCCAGGGTTTGTTTCTAGTCTCAGTTCTGGCTATGGGTGCAAAGAAGCTTTTCTTTGAGAAAGAAAGGAATGGAGCTCAGGTCTCTTACCTGCTTCTCATTGCTGTACCTGTGCTGGGGCTAGACAGCACCACGTCACCCTGCTAAGTCTGTGTTGTCAGAATTCATCCAGCATTTACAGGCACCTTAATGTCTTTCTTAAGTGTCATCTCCATTTCTGAGTCAAAGGGCAGTAAGGTCACAGCTAAGATCCTTTAAAGGATTTACTCCAAATGCTGGGTAAATCCTTAATTGCTCAGACAATTCTTCATTTCAGTATTTTATTTGACACTGTGTCAAAGGCATGTGCCCTTCACTAACCAAACACTGCACTAACCAAAGCACCTCTGCATTTGGGGTGATATTTTTATTCAGCAATTTTTTTCCACAGTGCTTTATCACTTGATCTGTTTAATATCATTTTCCTGAGCTGGATGATTTCTTGGGGGTTTTTTGCCTCTGAAGAACATATTTCTCTCTACTGCAGACTAGCACAGCAGTAAAAAGTGATTGGTGAGAAGTGGCTGAGTAATATAATGATCTGTCTCCAAACACCTTCTCCAAATAGGAAGGTGTCTCTGGCTGTGATGAGAGAATCTTGTTCATCTTGGGGGGGTTATCTGGATTCTTCCATTTTATGGGCTGGACTAAAACTCCTTGGGAATTCAGAATATCTCTGAGTTCCTGATATTTTAGGGGACTTCTGGTGAGAGAAGTTAATATTAATTTCAGTATGGAAACAAATTTCCAGCTTAAAGGTCATCTACAGCATGATTCAGACCTCCCACTGTTGCAGGACAGGCAAGTTGTTGCTCTGCTGTCTGTTATGCTTGTAGAAGGCCATGCTTTTGTGCCTTTCCTCTAGTTTACATTTATGTTCCTAGCTATACAATTAAAATTGTCCCTAGTGGATTCTTCCTTTGATATGGGAAGCTGCTGTCCTTTTGCTTCCTCTCTGAGGATTAGTGTTCCCCAGAAGACCACACTTTTCCTCTGTGCTTTTCTCATGTTAAAACTGCAGGGTTGCTTTGCAGCATCAGCACCACCATGTGTTTCTCTTCAGTCAGTTGCCCATAGAGCTTTCAGACCTCTCCCACACCCTGTTAAAGCCATTTGGAGTTTGGGGTCATGAGAACCAGTTGCTTTAGGACTTTTTTAGTAAATATATCCTTGTCTTTGATTTATCCATGCTGATTCTTCTTGCCTACATCTGATTCTTGCATTTCATCCATCCTAGTGAAGTTTAGTAATGCAAGTTTAGTAAGGTGAAGTTGCACACAGGCAGAGCATAAACAAACATTTGGGTTTTTAGTACTTGAAGGGAGGATAGTTCTATTCTGTTTAAATAAATCATCCAGATGAATGCCTGTATCATCTGAGCTGCATTTTGTCTGAAGAATCCTTCAGTTTAAAGGATTAACATGAGCTGCTGTTTCAAGAAAGTTTCTTAAAAATAAATTAGTTGTTGTTACAGCAACTAAATTATAGCATAAATATGACACAAATGCTACAAAAATCACAAAATTATAGCCAGTTATTATAAAAATACTAAAACTCACCTCCACAAAAAAAAAAAAGTAAGGAGAACTGTGGATGTGATTATGCATAAAATGCTGTTACAAGCTGAAATAGGAAAAAAAAGTAGAAATAAAGCAGTGTCTGCTCATCAGTAACAGGGATCTGGTGTGACTGTAAGAGGAGCAACACATGGGAGTGTTACATAAATGCTGTTTAGTGCAAGAAGGGACAACACATGACCTTGAATGATGCAGGTATCCTCAATTATCTTTCTGTCCTGTTTTTTGTGTCCTATACTTGTATTGGGATTGCTACCTCTCTCTTTCTCTCTCTGTCTCTGTCTTTGGAGTGCTTGCTGGCATTTCCCCTGACAAGCTGCTGGCCTATTTGGGATCCCTAGGGACTGCATCCCTACAACTCTGGCTGCTGTGATATTTTAGTACCATCGCACATTTCCCTGCGGAGCAGCGGAGCTGTGCCAGATGTGGTTCATGTGCTTTGCTTCCCCTAGGCTGGGCAGGGAGGCTGTGTGCCAGCTGGAGGGACAGCCAGAGGGGGCTGAAGCCATGGCTTTGGTGCCTGCCTCAGCCCCTGGGAAAGGGGGATCCCCTTTCCTTCCTCCAGGTGAGGGACTCAGGGTGTCTCTCTCCACAGGCTCAGAGCAGACAGCTCTGGTTGCAGGTCCAGAAGTTCAGCTGAGTGTGACAAAATGCTTTCCCAGTCTTTCTGGAAATCTGGGCCAGCCTATGAGGTTGAGGGAAGGTAAGAAACCACAGTAAGTGAGAGGTGATCTGTCTGGGAGCAGAAGATATTTCCATGTTGGATTTATTGAGTTATGTGTGGTTTGTGATGGGAGAGAGAAATCAGGACTTTCTCAGCTGGAAACAGGATGAGATACCCTTTGATTAGAAGTCAGCATTAATGGGTTCTTCTGGAAAAGCTTTACAGGTTTGATTTTCTGGATCCATTAATTTCCTAAAGCAAAATGCAGAAGATACAAAGTATGATAACAAGAAGGAAAAAACAAAAGGTTGTTTCTATTAATCCCAGAATACCATTGTCTTGATAAAACCACAGAAAAATGGGGTTTGTTTTCAAAAGGTGGGAGAAGTATACTTCTAGATCTTCCACTGCTTCCATTTCTTGATACCAGAAAAATTTCTGTTTGTGGAGTAGAGTGTCTCCAGGCTCTTTCAGATGTATTTGCATTGCTGTTATCCCATGGGACTGCAGGGAACAGAGTTGATGTAGGAATGGGCAGCAAGCCTCATGATAAATTCACCTTCTTTATCTATATCATCAATAAAAGAGAAAGATTCTGTGACAATTTTTTACCTTTTCTTTCACTGACTGTCCTACTTACTCCACAAATTGTAAATTATCTGCCTTCTCATTTCCCTTTAGAATCTCCTTTAGTGTCACAGAAACCATCTATTTTCTCTCGGGTGGTCTTACTGATACAAATCTAACTAAATTTTAGATCAGTTTTTCACAGTCAGTTTTTATTTTTTCAAGGCTGCTGCTTCTATTTTGGACCTGGGCAAGGAAGTATAGTTGAAAGCTTATTGATTTTTCCCAGCTAGACTAGTGGGTTTAATAACATAGGTCTGGCTAAAAACCTTATTTTGATAATATCCTGGGGTACATCAACAATACTGTTTTGTTATTTCTTCTAGCATAATTTATGGCTGTCAGTGCTATGCAAATATCCCAGCAGTAAGTAGTAATGATATGGAGAGTGCTATGTTAGCCCATTTCATCAGGGAAAAATAAACAGAAAAATCTCAGGCAATCGATGCACTTTGAGATGCACTGCAAAACAAATGTATCTTCTTGTTATGAAGTTGCCATGATACAGCCTTTTGTTCACTGTGGATTGAATCAATTTATTTTTTTATTCATGTGTGTTCCTAAATCAGTGAAATTTGTTGTTCAGGGTGTGTTTCTCCCTGCTGGTGATGTTCCAGAACAGTTTGCAGTTTCCTGCAGTCCTGTGGGGTGAAGGGTGCTGAGTAGCACTTGAATCTTGTAACACCATCAGTAGAAGAGCTGTGGTGAGTGCAGGGCACAGCAAGCAGTTGTTAACACTGAACTCTTATCTGAGACACTTGGGCTGAGACTATTGAGTTTCTGGCAGCCACGGGAGAGACAGATCCAGGTACCCAAATGTTACCTGTCAGCCTGCAGCTGGGTCATATTAGCAGCTCCAGCCCTGGCCTCTTCCCTCTATACTGTCCAGCAAAGCCTGTCCACGGGTGGGGGACACATCCTGTATGTCTGGAACAGAGCCACACGTGGGTGCTGCTTGCTGATGGCTGACAGTGACAAGTGCAATTCCGTCCTGCCCCCGTGTGGGCCAGGCAGCAGGAAAACAAGCCCGTCCCCTTCACTCGCTAATCCTGATCTCCTGCCATGAGCACTCAGGGCACTGCTCTCCCAGCATGGCCCCTGGGGCCCCAGGGCAGCAGTGCTGAGGTGAGGCTGAACCTGCACAGCTCCTGCTGAGCTTTTGTAAGCTCAGGACTTCTTTCTCATCAGGGAATAACGTTGGGAAACTGGAAAGGAGCATCTGAACCCCCTGCTAGTGTGTGGCGTGATGTGAGCTGCCAGTCCTCTCTGGGAGGAACCTGAGGCTGTCACCGTGGTGTTAATCAGATTCCTGCCAGAAAAAATAGCAAGTGAGCTATTTTAGTCATCCAGGACAGCAGTGCAGTGGCTCTGTGACATGTACCAAATATAGATTACATGCACAGCCCAGGAGGGCTCGCCTGCCTGAATCGTGTCTTCTGCAGGTGTTGGCATAACTTCCCCTCCTGGGATTTGTTTTCATTTACATGAAGCTATAAAGGCCCATGGGGCTGGTAAGGAGCAAGAACTAACTTTTACTTAAAATACCATAGCAAAAACAAAACCAAAAGCCTAGTGGAAAAGTGGAAGAAGTCAACTCTTGGGGTCTTGGGTTTTTTTTCCACCCCTTCAAAGTCAAAAGATGTGGCTTTTTTTGGAAAATATATACTTATGTAATTTGTCCTAATTTTGGTTCTCAATAATCAGCATAGCTCAGTGAGAGCTGAATGGTTGCTGCAATTAACCCATGTAATGTTATTTGTAGCTCTTTTTGAGAAAGGACTGGTTTGTCCCAGCCCACAAGACTTATTTTAGATAATCACCATTTTTAAGTGCAAATGTGATTTTAAAGGTAGTTATTCTTATCCATGAACATGACAGGAGCTTAAAAGCCTGAGGCTTAACTGAGCTTAAAAGCCTCAGTTTACCAGTGCCTCAGTTAAGGGCATGCTTGGGAGCAACAGGTTGTGTTCTCCAAATGCTGTTCAGACAAACCTGGCCCAACTGATTCACCACCTGGCCCATCTGCAGCCACTCTAGGCTGAACCCACTGGTTCTGCTAGGTCACATTTTAAGGAAGGGGTTCAAAGCAGAAATCAGAGTTCACATTAGTGAACACACTGACAATAGTGAACATAAAGGATTGGGCCAAATGTTCTTGCCCCTTGCTTGCCTTGAAGTTCTTGTCTGTCCCTGCTGAAGTGCACAAGCTGCCCTGAAATACAGCTGTGCTGCTCAAATACAGACACAAAGCAGTTTGTTTTGTGCTGCTAATGAAACACCAAAGCTGCTTGTCAGTGCCCTGACCCAGGCATCACCCCTGGGGAGCTGTGCTGGGAGAGGGAGCCCCACAAAGAGCTGCAGCAGCCACCCTCAGCCCAAGTGTAACCTGGAGTGGGGAGGAAGGGCCTCCAACACTCCCTGGTCCATCAGCCCCTCAGTGCATGGGTGTGGAGGGATAAAATGTAAGAAAATAAAGATAGTGCAGAAGGTCATCTCACCCCTGAGGAGTTGCAGCTGTGCCAATCACCAAAGATTAGGAACAGCCCTGCCCTTAACAGGCCACAGCTGTGTCCAATAAGGAGAATAGCGCTGCAGAAGAATGGGTGAGCTGGTTGACAAGGGAGCTGCAGTTCGTTGGTTGGGCTGTGAAGAGCTGGAGTTTGTTGGTCGTGCTGTGGAGAGAGTTGCAGTTTGTTGGTTGCTTTGTGAAGAAGGAGGAGTCAGTGCTGTGAGGAGCTGTCTATGAGAAATTGCTGAGAAGGTATGGAACTTTCACAATAAGATAACAACACATGGGTGCTCGTTCTATCAGAGTTCTGCCTGTTAAACTGGGGATTATGGCAGCACTGAAGGAAAACACGACTCCCACATCCATTTATGAGGCATTGTTTAATGCTACCTTGTCACTAAATGGACTGGGGAGGGAAGGCTTTTAAAGACTTGAGAAAATGGCTCCATATTGCTTGAAGAGCCACTTTTGTGGAAAAAACTGTGTACGCACACAAGACCACCTACATACCCCTTCCTCTCCCAGGTGTGGTCATGGAGTGGACCCTGGGATCCTGTAGGGGTTCTCACCTGGCAGATGCCGGTTTCCCTGGGTGTTAAATGCTCAACCAGCCTGCAGCTCCCATAGGGATGAGGCTGGAGAGGTTTCCATCACTCCTTTTGGCATGGGTCTGACTGTTGGGTTTGGGATGTGCTGGCCAAGCAGAAAAGGGGGATGCTAGCACAGCAGGTCATTGCTTTCCTGGGGGTAAATATCAGCCAAAGCATGCTAAGGGTGAAGCAAGATTGCTGTTGAAAACAATGATTGTTTGTGATCTGTGGGGTTACTGACTGCAGTGGGCTGAAAACTCCCTTTGCACAGGGCTTGACATAGTTGGACAAGCCTGCAATGCAATAAGGTAGCTGGAGCAGCAAGAAATAGGAACTTTGTCAGATTCATAACCAGTGCTTTAACCAAGCTCACTGTTGCATCATCCCAAGGATGATGTGGTCTCTCTCCTGGAGAGCATTTGTACACCAGAGGAATGTTTTGAAGCAATGTAATTGGATTTCTTAGTTAAAACCTCAGGGAGAGGCCAGAATAGAAGAATCACCTTCAAATTCAGCAATCCCCATTTTAAAGTGCACTCTATTGCAATTTATTGTAAAGTAAAATATGCCTAGTTCTGACCTTAAAATTGCAGTTTCAAAATTGAATGTAATATGTTATGTGAGGCACATTTTCTATGAAGTATCTTTAATTTTGCAAGACAACTGATTCCATATTTAAAACATGTATTTGGTGCTGACTGTAGCTTTGTTTTCTCCAGCAGAGAAACACTAATTCAAGAGCTGTGTTGAAGAAATGCCTTGGGTTGGGAATATTTTTAACTGAAATGTAGCCTCTCTGAAGGCTTCAAGGGATGGGCACTTTGCCTGAAGGGAGTCACATCAAAAGCTCTGCCCAGCTTCTAATGTACAGGTTTCCTGGAAAACCTTATCATTACACACTGTTGTACTGATACTCAGTCTGATGCAAACCAGATCTATTTGTACTTGTGCCCCTACCTAGCTCAGTTACTTGCATATATGTGAAATGCTGGATGAAAAAATACACATGTAAGTTCCCATCTGATATCAGAGATTAAGTGGGAAAAAGTCCTGAGAACTAGATGGAGAAACTGTTAGTGCCTAATAATTTTCCTGCAGGAGGCAAGCTGAGAGGGGCTCCCAGGAACCACACATTAGGCATGATATGAACACAGAAGATGCAGGGTTTTGGGCAGTGCAACTGAAAAGTGAACAACTCCTGTCAGCCAAGAGTGCAACTCCTCACCATGCTCCAAATCACAAGTCTCAACTTGGCCAGCAGCCCTGTGCTAAAAACACCAATTTCTCTCCAACACAATGTCTATAAATGGAGCTAGGACAACTGTGTCAGCAATCACAGAGTATCTCAACTTGGCAGGGACCTGAAAGCATCATCGGGTGCGTGGCTTGGAGGCACCGGACCTTCAGTGCAGCGACCCACCCAGCTCTGCTTGCAGCTGCAGTGTGCTGGGGCACAGGCACACAGAGCCTCTTGCACACATGATTTGTGTCTCCAGCAGATGGCCCAGCCAGCCCTGCCTGGCTCTCCCCGGCAGTCTGAGAGCAGGGAAAGGGGACTGTGATCGCTGCACACTACTCCAGACTGGCACCTTCAAAATCAGCCCAAGTTTAAGATTATAGAGAAAAGTGGTTTTATGTACACCAAACTAAATATTCATTAGTACCTCAGGAAACAGCAAATTTGAATTTAAGATGATTTTAGCAATAGTGGCTGCATATCAGTGACTCAGTACTACCACGTCACAGCTGCAGCATTTTGTGCATGTGTTTTCATGCCCAGCAAATTTATTTTCTGTAATAACAAGGACCAAAATGGAAAGTATGCAGCTAATGCATCAGTTCTGCTTTTTAATGTGACTGGCTCTGGTCTTCTCAAACTTACTGGAAACATCACCATGACATTTTTCCCCTTCCAAAGATCAATGCCTGTTGGGAAATAAATGCTGTACTGGATGGAAAGCTGGCACTCAACAGCACTTGATTTCCACTTGCTAACTGCTGTTTACAGTAAAGCTAGATACATACTGAGAATCATCTGTGGTTTATATGAAGCGTTGACTTTCCCTCAGAAAGATCTGTACTATCTGCTAGCTTACTGGTTTCTAATGACAAAATACAACACTCCATTAATTGATTATGCCCTGTCATGCTTTTCCCCTGTAAGAATACAAGCCTGGCTTTTCTAAACCTGATGTAAAAAAATTTCAGATTTCACATGTAATGACTTCTAGTCACACATGTTTTGAAGCTAATTCTTCTAAAATGAGACTTCACTCTCTAAATTCAGCAATCACCAATAACTGACCGTAGTTTGAAAGAAGCACAACATATTATTCTATATATCATTTGCATAAACTGTATCTGAAAAACTGGGACTCCACAGATTTGTTCCTGTATATCTTCTCTGAATTAAGGAAAAGAATTGATCAATATCTGCTATGCAATATGGTTAATCTGTCCAAAGGTGAATGTAAGGATGGGAATAAAGATTTGGCAGTGATTCTCTACACCAGTTAACTACAGCTGCTGATTTTTTGAGGAAGAAGTATAAAAATGGCCTCTTGGCATTCTTGGGTAATTTTTACTTGAAGAATTGTAAAAACTGTGGCAAGCCAGAACTTTACATACACACTAATACCACAAAACTAAGATATAAAAGCCATTTATTCAAAAAAATGTGGTGGTGTCAAATCACATACACAAGCCAATATTGAGCTACAAACACAGACCAAACAGTTCTATAAACAGAAACTGGAGTGTTCATATACCATAGTACCTGAAAAAGACCGTTAATAAAAAGGAGTCCATAAGTATTTCATTTCACTTTTTCTATATGGCTCCTTGCTGAATGTCTTTGCCTAAGTTAGTGTACACTGAGCCAGAGGTAGAGTCCCAAGTAAAGCATCTAATGCCTCAGGGCTCCATTAAAAACCTTTATTCTTCTAAACAAAAGGAAAGTCTAGTCTATAGTTTTCTGTATGACA
Source organism: Melospiza georgiana (assembly GCF_028018845.1). NCBI lineage: Eukaryota > Metazoa > Chordata > Aves > Passeriformes > Passerellidae > Melospiza > Melospiza georgiana. The sequence goes on along the minus strand of NC_080430.1, from coordinate 30,144,711 downwards.
CTGAAGTAAAGCCTCTTTGCTTGAACAGTACGGCATTCCCAAGCGCATTTGGCATTAACCTAGATTGAGACTGTGCTGTGGAACCACCTCAGTTCTCCTCCCCTTCAGACTCCGACTCTGGAAGAGAAGAGAACAAAACACTTCATGTAGGTTGCACAAGGACACTGATGTGACTAATTATATAAAAATAACAAGATATCCTTCCAAAACATAAATGAAAATTTTCACCACACCTAGTACTTCCTAGGAAAGGCTGGTAGATCAAACAGAGAAAACAAGAAAGAAACACACAGCTTCAGGAGATGAAGGTTTACTCTGCTGCCCCCCATGGTGGAGCTCTTCATTTACAGATCTGTTACTAAATTTTCAACATGCTGCTATGAATGATTCTGGTCCTCATCTACGGAGCCCCAATGTGTACTGGAGCTGAGTTTAATAAAGGATCAGCATTATTTGCTCACTCTGCTAATCTCTATGAGTAGACTGTACTACTCTCACCCAGGAAGCACCCTTGAAACTATTTGCTTTGCAAATATCAATCAGCATCACCATCCAGCTTATCTAGAAAGGCTACCTTACAGGAAGTATGAAACATGTACAAATCAGTTTTTTAAATTATTTTTATGGCACAAGATAAAGTTCATTTAGTAACAGAAGCAGAAGAAGTAGAAGTAACCTAGAAGCAGGAGTACACATGCTTGTTTTGTAACCTAAAGCTACTTTGCATCATATTATATTTCTGTGCTCACCTGACAGGAAAGGGCTCACTGCCAGCAAACATTACACCACAGATCAGATTTCTGAGGGCAAACATGGGCTGCATGTTTTTACAGAAACATTTTGTCTCCGTTTGTACTGGACTTTGTAATTAAGGACATCTGACAGAGGGGACATGCAGGAAAGGATAAAAATAAAGAGCAGCCGAGGCATGCAAGCAGAAAATTTTTTAGAAAAGTTTAATTAGACCAAGCTTGCCCATCCAAAATCTAAGTGTGAAAGCAGCTGCCATTTTTATACTGCCACCTGAACATGTGAATTGCTGCTAAGTTTTATCTGTTCCTGCATATTTCCTCCAAGTTTATAAAATAAATTACATTAAATGGATGCAAATGGACCCTAATAATTCTATCCATATCTATTACACATGGATTTACCTTCCCAGCTGATGGGGAATTTTTTTTTTCTATGCAAAAAAAGGTAACTTATTCAGTAGAAGAATTTTTCTATCAACATGAGGAAAACCAAGTTAGGGACAAAAGAAACAAGTTCCCCTTCTAAACAACCATTTTAAAGCAGCAAATACAGACCACATAATGTTAACCTGACCATTCAGCTGAAGCCAGTTGCAAGAGTCAGGGTGCAGGCAAGCTCATGCTCTGTGCCATTAAACATGACTGGAGCAAAAAAGGCACTGAGACAGAAAACTGCTTGGCTGCAGGTGTTAGCACCAAGGTACTCGATGCTGTCAGCAGTGCAGAGTTCCTCCCTGCAGAAGCTGAAAGAGTTTATCTATAGACAAGTGGTACTCAATGAATAAAGGACTTCACAGGGACACCACAATCACTGAAAGAGCAGCAAGTGGTGTTAGGCTTAGCCATGCCTGGAAACAATTGAGATGGTCATGCCTGCTGTTTTGTATTTTGAGTCCTGAATACTTCGTATCCTGGTACAACGAAAAATGTGAAAAAACAATCATTTGTTTTGCAAAGAGACTACTATAGTTCTTCAAATGAACCCATACCTTCTTCAGCATTTTGCAGCCACTCCACAAATTTCTTCATCTGGTCAAGAAAAACACTTTTGCCTTTAGCAACGTGTGCTTCTTTATACCACTTGAGGATAGCTTCTTCACTCAGAACATCAGCTGAAATACAGATCAGTGTTTGTAAAAAAAATGTATTTTTTAGAGATCAGCAGATTTTGAACATGAGAGGACAAAGATTTTTTATAAGGCAGCATACAGCTAATATGATTGCAGTGGAACAAGCTTTGCATCATCTATATTAGGCTTCAAATACAGAGTATTTGATGCATATAATGGGTTCCAGATGCAATAAAATGTGTAATGTATTAGGCTTAAAATAAAGTATCAAATATTGTGCTTCTGTCAAGAAGAGTTCTTTCTTCATCTGTTTTAAGTATACCACATAAGATTGCTGGATAAAAGAAATATAATAATCAGCCTGCACATCTTGGAAGTTACCACAATAAGAATTACCATGCATTTTCTTGCTGTTGTATCACAGAATTGTGCATGTTTCTAGAAGTCTGAAGTGACAGATTCTTCCTGACTGAACACTTAAGAGACAGCCAGTAGGGATTTTTTGCAATTATTTTCCCCTAAAGGTCTTACATTGTCTTTAACTAATAAGTTTTAAGGTCACTATTCTGACTACCCATTTTAAGGGACTGGCTTGGAGGGACAGCACAGCTGACATTTTTATGTCAAGAATCAGGAACAAAACAGCTGTCAGTGAGGAGATGTGAGGCTGAGTACAATTCAGAATAAAGAAATACTAATAAATAGCAAGGACACTTATTGTTACCAACATATGCAAATTTAGGTCTAGCAACAGACCTCTAGCCCCAGGACAAAGCTCCTGTGATCCAGCCAAGCCAAGCAGCTCAGTAATTGATGGCTGTAAAGGCAAAATCTGGGATCCACAATGGCATTTTGGCAGTTATGTAATACAAGAGGCAAGAACAAACAACATCATCAACAAGAACAAAAAAATCAAACTGTATTTGTTCTATAAAAAGACTAAAGACAGCTTTCTACACCTCATTAAAATTTCCATTCTTTTTTGTCTTTGAGCAAACTACCCTCCCTGCCCAAAATCAACACATTTATGAACTTCACTGGGTATTTGCTTGCCAAGGCACCAACCCTCACCATCACCTTCTGCTTCAGCCTAAAGTTAGAGCAGATGTGGCAGGGAAGGGAAGGAGACAAACTGAAATAAATGACACTAAAACCCCAAAGCATCTGATCAAATGAGACAGAGGAGACACATTTCACATATGCTGCTGAATAATAAACAGATGGAAGCAACCAGGGATACATTTGAACTTAATCAAAACTATTCCAAGACATTCAACAGTAACTGAATGTGAATTCTCCTTGAAAATTAGGAATTTAGTAAGACTGTGTGACTGGAAATTACCTTGTCTCTCAGGAACTTTTCCAAAATAAAACCTCTTCTGCAGTTTACTGCCGCTGACAGTAATACTGAGAAAATGCAGGGAAAAGGGGGACTGAGCTGGCTCTAGGCTTTTTTCCATATATATAAATTGTGCTTGGTGAACCTACAAGAGGGACCAAAAATTTCCACCATCTTCCTGAAATCACAACCTGCCGCAAGGAACCTTTTCTCCAATGTTACAGAAACACTGGAGAGAAGAAAGAGGTTTTGAACATGTTGCATTAACTACTTGCTGGTAGTCCTTAGTAGCAGCTCAAAGGCATTACAGTATTTCATTAATCTGGATTTTAGTTTAGCAAACCTGAAAATATTTCACATGGACTCATAAACCTGAAGTTTAATGTAAAAGTGCATGTGAAAAGATCACATTTACCTCAGAGTCCTGAGGTTCACACAACTATATCTGCAAAATGACTCAGGTATGGCACACAGGACAGGCAAAGAAAATCAGGAGAGATTTCAGAAAAAAAAAAGCAACAACCAAAAAAACCTAAAGTAGAGCAACCCTGTCCTGAGCTCAAGCTCTGGGGCACTGTGGACATTCACAAGTATGAAGCTGTTGTATAGAAGTGCTGAATCCCATTGCTTCATGACAGGTGGCATTTTGATATTGTGCAAGGAAGCACCTTCAGGTAGGAACATAGCTCAGTTCAAAAGTAACAGGACTCAAGTCTGGTTTTTGTCTTTATTTTGATTTGAAGCCTGTAAGCTCAATGGTTTTGTGGCCAAAAGGGAGAGTGGAATTTCTCCCTCCCTTCCCAAAACCCCCATCTGATAAAAGCAGCATGCACTCTCACTGTGTGCCTCAAAGATTAAAACATTCTCAAGTCTGGAAGATGAAAAATTTGCCTGTATTTAACTCCATGGCAATAAACCTCCTACCGTAACAGAGAAGAACAAAATGTCCTGAACTACAAAAAGGGCAACTGCAATGCTCCTTTAATTTCTAAGAAATGTTATGTGTAATACATTCATGCCTCCAGTGCTCATAAGGGATGGCATTCTCCCACCTGCACAAAGCTGCTCAATTCAACAGTCATGCAGGACAGGGTTTAGTTAATCATACCTCTAAGTTGCTTTGAAGCAGTGGGAAGGGAAAATGGAAGGAGGAGGAAGGGAAAATGGAAGGAGGATGAAGGGAATGACTCATTTTGTATATATATATAGTTATTCCTCATTAAAGTTGATTATAGATATACTTTAATGGCTGAAGCTGAGCACTGCAGTTTGTGGGCGTGTGCACATCATTCTCACTGCAGTGCCAGGTGATGTCAGCCCCACAGAGCTGCTTTTCCTGCAGGTGCAGCCAACTGCCACTCAAACCACCCACGAGCAGAGCCTCCAGGGATGTCCCTCATGAAAGGGAGAAGCTGCAGAGCACAGACTGAACAGCCCAGTCTCTTTTCTTCAGGGTTAACTGGAAAGTTACTTGAAGTTCAGGTCTCAGCTTTGCACTCAATCACCCGGTTCAAATGAATTCCTGCTTTTAACTCAAACCACATAGCCACGGGCAGTAAGGGAAAAGCACACCCTGGCAGCTGCCAACACAGTCAATCAATCTGCAAAATTCAACTCTATTGCAGCTAACTCGGCTGGGAGAACAGAGCCTTCACACAAGGCTTCTTTCAATGCAAGGAATGTCACCCACAGTACAGTTAAGGCCCTTCTGGTTTGTTTTGGGTTTTTCCCAGGAAAATTTTGCATCAAGTACCACAAAAAGTACTTGAATAATTAAGATATTTAAAGATAATTGTAATCCATCAAAAAAAAAAAAAACAAAAAACAAAACCCTGTATGAAGTGAAACTTGAAGATTCCTTTCTTCTAAGTGTTCCCTGCAGAATTTGAGAATCTCTGTCAGTCTGCATCATTTGGTTGCTGTATCTCTGTACTGCAAAAGAATATCTCTGAGGTGTAATTATGCCTCAAACCAGAGTCCTACTTCACATGCACTTGCAATCAGTTATTTCTTGTATTTTGCAAATGTTGTCTTGAATTCTAATGAAAAAGTACAGAGGCTTTGTGTTTGCCATTCAAAGGGTGAAATTCTGATCTTCATGAAAGGGACGATCATTAATTTCAACAGTGTCAAGATTTCACATTTGAAATTTCAAGGATATACACAAACTAAAGGAAAGGGACCAACAGGTGAATATGATATATAGCATGTATTCCAATAACAACAGTGCTTATTTTACCAACAGTGAAGGGACACACTGCAACACAGAAGGAACTAGCAAACAACACACATCTTGCAATGCAAGCAAGGAAGCCAGCAAACTTACTGAGTGCCACTCAGAATTCAGCAATTCTTATTCTGCAGCTGGCTTTTAGATCTTGGTCAAAATGCAGCTGTTTGATAAACAATTGTACTGGCTTAAAGTGAAAACCAGAGAAGCAACATCATAGCTGGGGATCAGTATAGAACTGCACAGGTTATTTTTGTCCATACTGTCATAGGAACACAAGGGTAGAGTAATAATAATAATAATAATAATGTCAACAAGCTTTAACCAACTACAGAACTGCAGCTTTTGCAAATTATACCTACAAGCCAGTAAGAAGCTGCTGTTACTTAAAGGAAAATAGGGCTTGGGTTTACACTGGGGAAAAAATGGATGCTCCATCTTGTTTAGAGACAGAATAAGAAATTTTAAAAAAATCAACACCACAGACTTTCAAGATCTTCTAGGTGCTAATGAGCCCCAGCTGTCAACATGTTTAGGTATTATCAGGTAATTCACAGGAAAGTAATCCAAGGGCTATTTCATGATGGAAATATGGAAAGCATGGAGATGCAAGATGTTGGACATCCTGATGAGAGTAGTCATAGCACTAAATTAGTCAAAGCGTGACTGGCATTAGGTGCCTATCATCACTGCTGGCTATTTTTATGCCCAGGAAGCACTCCCACCTCATAATGAGTAACAAGCAACAAACTGAATGTGGATTCATGCTGGTACAAAGCTGCATTTTTATCTGCCCATTCAGATATTCAGATACCTTTATTTGTCACTAGATGAAGTTCATTAGGGACCCTGAAACCTCTCCAGACCTTGTGCATGTTACACTTAAGAACAACAGGAAGGGGAAGAGGGGTGTCTGCTGCTCCCTCAACACTGACACAGCCAGTACCAGCTTTAGAGGCTTTTTTCCTCGGCTATTAGGAAACAGAAGATACATTGTAACTGGGAAGTTAACTAAATAAAGCACACGTCTACAAAAAGACTCGATGGCTTGTTTTTAGTGGATAGATACGAACTGGGCAGCAGGAGAGGGTGAAATCTACCAGCACCGAAACAAGAGGAGGCAGACAGCATAGCACTGCACAAACCACACCACGAGCCACTAAAGCTCGACAGAGTCAGGTAGAAGAAACAGGAATTGAAGGCCTAGTGCTCCCAGAATCTTCCCTGGTTGACAAAGTAGCATGTCCTCACCTAATGGACACTGTTAACTGCAAAGCTGCCAAAACCATTTGGAACTGCTGCTCCCTGCATCCATCACCCAGCAGGGCCCTATGGCAGTGGCTGTAGGGTCAGGCAAACAGTTGCCAGCAGGCAGCAGGTCTGTCAAACAGGGCAGATCCAGCTTCAGCCTAAACAGGGCCAGGAAGGGCTGGCAGCTGTGCTTCCACATGACTGCATCAGATGGCAGAGGCAGCAGGTGCTTCCACATGCCTGCCCTAGGTATTCCAGGCAGGAATACAGGCACAGCACATATTGGACAGACCATATGGTAGCTCCAAACACTCCTCGAGACATCATGTGAATACTAAACAGTGTTGAGGCACCTGCATGCTGAGGCTGAAGTCTTCTCAGCCCTCCAAACAAGCCTGCCCAAGTAATCTCCTGAGTCAGGACAAGAGCACACGGGGTGAGAAGAGTAGATGGGAACTAGGCTCTTCAAGCATATGAAGTTTAATATTCAATTCAGTGATTTATTTTCTTCTTGATTTTAGAATGCTTTGGAATTTCAGGACTGCTCTTGCAGGCTAACACAGTAATGAATCTACAAAAATTCTGAAAGCAATCCTACACAAGCCTATTTCTGGCTTGACCATCAGTTATGCTTTGAGTGCACAGCAATTACGCCTCTCATTCACCATGTCCAAAGAAAATGTTCTTTTCCAAAGAAAACTGAATCCAGTGACTGCTGCAGCTTGCAGGTTCAAGTTGTTCTACGGTCATTAATAGTATTTACAAATTGTAGGATTTGAGGGCAGAAGGACAAGGGGCATTGCTTTTTCATTTATCATGGAGGCCACACTATTTTGAAAGAAGGATAGAAATAAATCCACATGACTCACTTCCTTCTACCTTCTGAAACCATGAAATGATTGTAACAACTGGAACTCATTGCCTTGAACATGTACCTGGACTCAACAGGGTGAACAAAGATCAACATCAGGTTTCTACTCCTGCTGACTTTTCTCCTCCAACTATTTATAGCAAGAACAAACTGTTTGGCACCCACCCATCACACGCGGTGCAAGACCATTAGTCTCTATGACAACCCGATCAGAATAAACTTGTGAAGAAGTCAATTTCATAATAAAAATGAAATCCATCAAAACTATAGCACCTGCAAAAAATTGGCAGGAAAAGAAGAATAACAAAACCTCCTTCTGGTAGGGAGTGAATAAAAAAAACCTCCAACTCCAAACCCCTGAAAAATCTTCCTGCTAGGAGGGTCTGCACTCTCAACGTCTCTTAAAGCCAAGCTCTGATCTACTGTTGAAATCTGCCAGAAATTTATAGAAATATCTTCCTAGAACTGATTATATACAAGGACTAAACTGCACTTGAAAAGACTGGACAGTGCTTGATCCTGCTCACACTTCTTGAACGGGATGAAAGCAACAGAGGGAGACAAGGGCTTGTTTTGGCTTTTCCTGCTGCACACACTCTTTTGAACGCTCAAAGCACAAAGTATTCCACAATTCAACATCAACACAGCCTTCTCATATGCACTGCTTGGTTCAACATCATAAGAGAGTGGTTGACACTGAGAATCCAAGCACAGAGTACAACAGTGGATTCCACACTTTTACCTTTATAAAAGAGTACCACTATCTTCTGAAAGGCTTTCATGAAGTGGATGTTGTCATAACAGTACTCCTGCACCTTCTGGAGTAGGATCAACTCTGACTGGCCTTGAGTGCTGAACACAGCAAGCAGGGGGGCATATTGCTGAAAGCAAGAGAGGGTAAAAAATAAAATGCATGTCAGTATACTTAAAAATAGATAAACTTCATGAATAAACATCATGAATTTCATCCCTGAAAATGTTTCACTGAAACCTCGGATTTACTCGTACACTGCATTTTCTAAAACACATACAATGCATATACACAAATATCCATGGTTTTCTGTAGCATGTCCTGCATGCTTAAAGCTAAAATTCAGTACCAGATACTAACTGAATTCTGTAAAATCAATTTATAAATCCACAATCTGGCATTACTTCTGTCATACATTTCACAATGCAACATTCTGTTCATTCAGGAGTGATGCTTTACAGATGTTCACAATGTAAGTCATCCCAGGATGAAATACATGAAAAAAGGTCTCTAGTTTCACAGGGGTTTTAGAAGTCCCAAGAAACTGAAATAAAGTAAATGATTCCAAGTTAACTGTGATCAACTGTCTGTATTTTTTCTCATTACCGCAATCAAGAATATCATGACAGCCCTTGGTAAACAGCAACATTTTCCAAGCACAGTATTAACTGCTCATGTTACTCTGACAAGACAGTAATGGTACATTTCATACTCTTTTTTGGTGTTTGTTAATATCATAAAAAAAGGCAAAAACTTGTTTTGCAATTTTCCTCTCTTATTTCAGAACCTAAAACTAAAAATTACACTGAAGGACCCTATCTTTCCTTAAAAGCTAGTGTTTATATCCATATCTCTCCAATTTTCTGCCATCTTAGCCTTTGATGATTTCAGCTAAGACCACAATCTTAAAATTAAGATAATATTAAGAGCATTTTTCAGAGATTAAGTTTAATTACTTTTGATCTTCAGAGACCTCAGCCAAATATACATTGCATATTACTATTTCATCTGCTCTTGTACTAATCAGCCTTTCTTCCAAGTTTTCAGTAACCCCCAGTTTGGCATTTTCCAGCTGGACTTGCAATAGCCTGAGGTCACAGAGTTGTGGTCTAGGTGACCAGGGCTGCTGCTGGTCTTAGGTGACAAACCACCCATCACCCACAGCACTGATGGGCATATTTAAAAGTACACTTCAGCACCCGTCCACAAAGGGCTAATTCTGAGGGTTTTCTCCAAAATGATCCATGGAAATAATTAGTAAAACACAGGAAAATCAACTGAAATTTGAAAGGTTGTTCCAAAATGGGTTTTGCAGTAATTATCAGCTGTTTAAGAGAGCATGAAATCACAAAAGCCACAAGCAGCTCAGCAGGCTGACAGTATTTATTACTCTTGGAAGGAACTGCCTTAAAATGGCCAAATATAGCTAACACCAGAGGCCAGGTTTTTCCACTCCTGGCAGGTACAGCCACATCTTTAGAAACAATGTCAGTGCTTTGGTTAGAGCACTGAAAAACTTGTGCAGGCTGTGAGTAGCTCTTTTTCCCCTTTTAGCTCTTGTAGCATTGAGCTAATCCAAATTGTAGGAAGGCAGGGCAATATACAGTGCATTTGGGTTTATTTAATACCCTCAGCAGAACTCACCCCCATCCACTCGTTTGTGAAGTGCTGCTGTCTATAAACATTAATAACTTCTAATAAAAATCCTAGGTTTTCAGTTTGGAAGTAAATTGTCTTCATTTTGCCACATCTGACTTTAGCCCCTCCACATTCCTCCCTCACTTCTCAACTGGTACAGGCTCACAGTTATGAGTTTTACAGATGTCTAAATGACTAAGGAACCTTCTTATTGCTGGCTGAGCAAGTGGCAGTATTATCCATTTGTGTCATGTTAAGGAGCAGGGGCTCAGCACCCACTTTGATGTGAAGTTCACCAGAACCTTGCCTGCAGTGAGAATCGTCTGGAAGATTCTCCTCACCCATGGAGAACATCTCTTCTCTGCACTTGAGGAGGCCAAGGCAATAAGCCCCTCCAGTGTCACAGTGAGGTTACTGGGACAATGAGGAGCTTATTCTGTGACATCCAGGGTTGAACAGCTTGCCCTGTCTCCTCCTGAGGTCAGCTCCTGCTGGTCCTGCCATATGGATGGCACACATGGCTTTAACTGCACTGCCCAAGTGTGCTGGTCCATGGCTGCCCACCTCAACCCTGCTGTTAGGTAGCCACCCATCCAGCACGGCTTTCAAAGACCTGGGAACTAAGTCAATAATACTCTGTGCTCTGACCCATCTCATCTTTTCACCAGGGGTGCCTTGTGTACAACTGATTGAAAGAATCTGGTGAGTTAGAAACTGGTTAGAGACAGATATGAAAGCTCTGGCAACGTGGTTTGTGAAAGTCACCTGTCATACAAGAATGGAGCCACACAAGAATAAACCCCACCATCTGACACGTCACACATCAAGTATGTATTCACACACATCCCAATCACAGCACCAGGTCAAAGCAACTCCTTGTTTCCTGGGACATGGACACACAGCAGGGCACAGAACTGAGCTCTGTACCATCCTAACACTGCTATTCCACTTTCTGGGGTTGGCTCAGACACTGAGGTAGCTGACAGCCCTAAGAGAAGGATCCAAGATCTGTCTCCACCTATCCTAAGAGGAAGGATGTGAAAAATGCTGTTTCATTTTCAAAGGCTGAACTGTAAAGAAGCAGCTATCAAAGTCTTTATTTCTGTTTTTCTTGCTTCTATTAAAATCTTACTCCTGAGTCCAAATAGTAAATAACCCAAACAAATTTTCCTCAGTTTTTAGAAAGTGGATGCACCTAAAAAGATTCCTATCTTATGCAGGCAAGATGCCTTGCCTAATTCATTGGGGTGATGCATAGGACTAAACATCCAGTCAGCAAGATTTGTACAAAGCCAGCTATGTTTCTCTTTTCCCAGAGTTCAAATATTCCAGAAAGTGTTTGTTAATTTGCCCTGCAGTACTAGACAATAAATCTCAATGGAAACTTTGTTACAACTCAAAGAGAGATAATCAAATTTTACATCAAAGGAACAAGAAAAACAATGTCTCTCCTCCTTCTGGAAACTATCTTGTCTTTCTCCTGCTATTTGAGCAGATATTACTTGAGAAAACTTGAAGGCATTCATTCTTACCATCAAAGACTACACAGTATCCCAAGAGACTGCATTTCTAGGATTACTGATTGGGAAACCAAATTCAGACAAAAGGACAGCAGCAGTAGGAGCTAAACCAACATGGGAACACCCAAGTACGGAGACATCCAATATGAAGAAAGATCTATTTTACCATAAAGAATAAATCCCGGATTGCTTCTGTTCCAAGGCAAACCTTTGAAGCCCTGGCTATGAGGGAGCATTCTCCTGCTCACAGATTACCTGCTTCAAAGACTAAGTTTGCTGAAAAGCTTCTGCTCTCACATCCAGTGTCTTGCACTGCACAATTACTTCAGACTTAGATGAGGAATACCAACGATGGCAGTGATTGATTCTTCTGCATTGGTTTGGTGTTTCTTCCTAAGGTCTTCAGAGTTTTTGTACCAACATGGAGTGGTGGTACTGCAATACTGCACCCTGTCTTTCTATGTATACAGTTCCCTCATCCTCAAGGACAGTAGCTGGATCAGAGATAACCATACTGTATGTACACACAGTCCAAGCCAGCTCACCTGACAAGTCACTGAGCATCCAGCTACCACAGCCAACATTGGCAACAACCAGTTCACAGATGCTGGCCTTGGCATTCCTGCCTGGATCTATCCAGCCCTTTGCACAGCCAGCACAGGTGCTGCCTCACCATGCTCCCAAAATTTCTTTGCTCCTGGCAAAGACATTGCAAAGGCAGTTCCTGCAGGTTTACTAGTCAGGTCTGAGCAGGCTGAGTCCCAGCAGTCACTTAGCCCTGCCCCAGTGCAAGGAGCCTCTCAGGGCCCTGGCACCCTGGAAAAGCACAAGGAAGAGAGGCTCAGGCTGTGACCACCTTGGCTTGCCCTGGCACTGTGGGACTCAGGGCACTCAATGATCTGAAATACCTCAGCCCTCAGCATGCATTTGACACAAGTCAGACTATACACAATGCTTGGTATGCTCAGCATCAGCCTTCAAAAATCTAAATCTCCTGGATTTAAACAGGTAAAAAACTTTGATAGCCCAAGAATGTGTTCTGTAAATTCTTCCCCTCTTCACCCATGCACGCACCTTTAGATGTTTGAGGGCCTGCTCTGCCACCAGCTCTTCTTTCTTGTTCCATTCCACAGCATTCATGACACAGGTCCAAAGGAGACCAATCACTGCTGGCTCTGGCAGCTCATTTCTTTTCATTTCCTCTTTTACATAGAGCACTACCTGGGGAAGGAAATAAGGGACATTTCCAATGAACCAGAAATGATGCTGACTTTCCAAACACTTGTAGTCTTTTTCAACATCATGGTGTAGAAGCATTAAGAAACAAAATTAGAACAAGATTCCCTCCAACCTAACAGTTAATGCAGTTAAAGGAAATACATTCTCAAGGATAAGTGAAGGAAAACCACCCCCATCCCACAGACAACCACATTTGGAAATATAGAGAATATTTGGTTGCTTTAGTCTTAAGCACAGAGTGAACGGATGAATAAATTAAAATAGTTTAAAGAAAAACAGAGGAAATCTGTTCCTCTCTACCTAATGTTGATTTAAGTCTTTGATTATTATTATATAAACAGAAAGTTTTTACCTCCTTAATTGGGCATTCCTGAGAGAGACGTTCTTGCAGTTCTTTTTGAAGTTCTTTACGAGTCCCCAGTGACTGTTGAACTCTAAGGAAATCTGAGAGCTCTTTCAGACCTGCTTCAGTAAAATACTTGGCAAAATGGTCCACATTTTGCCTGTTGGCTGGAAATAGTTCCTAAAAAGACAGGAATGCTGTCTGTTAAATAACCATCTATGACTCTTGACAGAATGGAAAGAACATTTTTTTAAGAATGAACAGTGGGAATAATCTGTTACTTCACTTAAAACACTGCTTGTATGCACACTTGAAAAGTCAACACTTCATTCATATTGCAGTGTTTCACTGTAGTGGAGGGAAAAAATGATGTCCAGTTACACAAATAAGCTAACACCCACTCCATGTGAAGTGCATGTACTTATGAACAGCCATGAGCCAAACATGTTGCTCAAAGCAGTCCTAAGAGGAACCATATTTTTTCCAGATTCCAAGAGTCTTGTAGGGAAAGTACAAAGGAATAGATGGCAAAGCACATTTATCATTCTCTCCCAGTGCATCCACACATTTATCTCTTAAGAAAAATACATACTGAACAATACATAAGTGCCCCAGGCACCCTGACCTACCACTAATGCATCATTTAACAAAAATCACAAAATCCACTATGCACTGTTAACATTAACTCCTGTAAGCATTTCTAATTAAAAAGCACTGTCAATTTATTAAAGCCCAGCTACTTAGAAAAGTTAAAATTATTCTTAAAAATCACTACAGCAAATGCACCATCATGGGAAGCATTTAATCGCATTTGCTCACCATCCATTCTTGGTGTCTTAACAATGATCTGTGGGATGGATAACACTTTTTTTAACAAAGAAGCTGGAGACTTTCCATCTATTTACTTACTGACTAATTAAATTAAGAAACTTTCATGAAGGCATCTATGCTAGGCAACATCATCTGATACTTTCCAGTTGTTTAACTGAGCAGAGTAATGAGAGCCAACAACTGAAAGTTTGTCAGTCAAGCCTGAAATAGAAATAAGATGCAGTTTTCTTCCCTGCCCTCTCCACATAAAAACCAGTGTAATTAGCCCCTTTCCCAGTTAATGGCAAATTATTTAAGACTTGGACACTTAAAATCAAGTACAAATTGAAGAGATGGAAGAGCATGGGAGGCTCCTTACTTAGGATACTTGCTTAATTACATATTACTGAGGTAGAAACAGGAAATACTGCTGAGTCTCCAGGCACTGCTACACAGGATGTGTATTTGCTGCATTATCATAGCAGCAATCTTTCTGAAGGATTAAAAAACCCCAAATGCTCTTCAGAAAGATGCTGAGAGAAAAAGGCACATGAAATTGCTACATATTCATCTATTCTCTGAATATCTTGCTACAAACCCAGAACACAGGTTTTGAGTCCTAAGGCTGAAAGCCTTCTGCACTGTACCTACTAGGTCTGCTGCCACCACTGCAGGACCATTTATGCTCCCTAGATGGCTACTGCTGCAGAAAATGAGCTTACTATTCATTTACTATACCATTTAAACACTGCTGCTTCAGAAAGCTTCAGATTCAAATCTAACTCCTTATACTTTATATACCATTTGCAAAAGGAAAACATGTTTAAAGAAATAGAGCTTCTCATGCCCATATGCTGGTATGTTTAGTTAGCAGTGGTTAGGAAAAAAACACCATTTATTTAACTCCCAAGCCCCATATATACAGCATCTCAGAAGGCATCTGACTACAGGAAAAACAGAGACAGAATGTAAAACCATGTGATACTTAATATTCCTGAACCTGTATCAGTGCTACAGCCATAACAATATTGCTGTGTTTCAAAACATTTTAGAAATGCTAACAGAGTCTGAGGGGGAGTTAACATGCTTACAGCAAACTACCATCTGCATTTCATTTCCTTCTTTCTCCCTGGGAGAGATAAAGATTATTGAAAATATATTGTACTTACTAGCAATCTCTTATCGAGGTTGGCTTTTCTTAAAGCAGAGGTAACAGAATTGGCATCTTTCTCTGCCATCCATGCTTTAAAAAGCTTTACAGCGAAAGAGGCTGCAATCCCTATCAGAGAAAAGCACAAAACCTATTTCAGTAATTTCCAACATAAATTAGAGCTGACTATAAGAAGTTCAAGGTTACAAAAAAGTTACAAGACTGTGGAATGAAAATACATTTTTGACAACAGAAACAAACATATAGAGCTGAAATGCCTATTTTCTTTTTTAATGCAAAATTAGTTTTCTGAATTATGCTAGATTGTTTGAAAATCTTTTCATTTGGTATTGCCCATCTCCATTTAGTTGTTCAAAGATTTTCCTTGCAATTATTTTTCCTACATTCCCAATTCACAGAATAAGTACAATGCAAGAGGAAAAATTATGCATTAAATGGACAGGAAACAAAGGCATACAGCAATAAAGAATAATCAAGAACAAGAACTAAAAAAACATATATTCAGATTTTTTCTTAGCAAATCCTGGAATAGGGTTAAATAACTTTGCATTTCAAGGTGACTGATTGTACAATGTTCTCCTAGGAGGCATTTAGTAGCCAGTTTTACCAGGCACAAACACTAGGTTCAAGTGAAAAAATTCCTTCCTCGAGGCAAAAGTTAGTATTTTGTGTATTAAATCAAACTAACTCTACCTCCACTAGCTGTGGATTTCCCAGGGGAGTTAATAAACCATTAAGCCCACATGTCCCTTTTCCTAGAGCAGCAGCACCACCACAACTGCTCCAGGTTCTCCACTGCAAGGGCAGGGAGCTGAAGGAAGCTGAAAGGTCTGGGAGATGGAGCTCATCCGTGAGGAATGCTGCCTGTGGGTCAGTTATGATTCTCCATCCCACACTCACACCAACACCAGGGCTACTGAAGGCAGTGATAATGGTAATGCATAACCAATAGCACTATCCTAGGCTACAGCTGCCCACTGTGGTTTTCTGTCTCACCTCCAGATACTCCAGAAGCTCTCAGAGCTACACGGGACCTACTGGTGAGAAGGAGCTTCATCACTCTTAGCCACTTTATAGATAGATATTCATTATTTTTATTTCTAGGATAGTTTGACTAAATGATTCACTGAACAAGAACAGAAGAGACTATTCCCAGACCCTGTGAAGTTCACTGACTTTACACATCTTGACTGTGTAAGTTTTGGCAAGCTTATTTCAGGAGCTTAGTGGTCAGACATGATCCTTAGAGAAATATTGTACAGAACCAGGGATGCACCATGCCAGGCTAAGAGAGGCCTCAAAATACTTCCTGGGCTTGGTTTACATGTTGGACATGATGCAGCAATCCTAAGTGCTGCAAGCTGACTAACCAAGACTAACAAAGCCTGGTCAGCCAGTAGGTGACCTAGGCACCTACTGCAAACACCCTTCAGCCTATCCATGAGCTTATGTGCCCAGTACCAAACTTGAATGGAATGGTCTCTGTCACCAAGCATTGTCCCAATACACATATCCTACACATTTCTGCTAGTTTTAGCTTAAAACAAAGTAAGTTTTATGCCAGTATCAGTTTTAGAGGGTGTGCTGTTTTCAGCTGGGGTAGAGTTAATTTTTTTCACAGTGGCTGTATGGGGCTTTATTTTGGATTTATGCTGAACACTGGATTGATAATACAGATACATTTTTGTTATTCCTGAGCAGGGCTTACAAAGAGCCAAGACCTTTTCTGCTTTTCCATCTGCCATGCTGGCTAGGAAGCTGGGAGGAGACACAGCTGGGACAGATGACCCCAACTGACCACAGGGATATTCCAGACCATGTGACATCATGCTCAGCATAAGAAGTAGGGAAAAGAAGCAAAAAGGGAGGAACATTTAAAGTGTCTTCCTAAGCACCCATTACATGTGATGGCGCCCTGCTCTCCTGGAGGTGGCTGAACACCTGTCCATGGGAGGCAGTGAACTAATTCCTTGTTTTGCTTTCCCTGTGTGTGCAACTTTTGCTTTCCCCATTAAACTTTATCTCAACCCATGCGTTCTCCAGATTTTACTCCTCCCATTCTCTCCTTGATCCTGCTGGTGTGGGAGTCAGCAAGCAGCTGTGTGGGGCTTGACTGCTGGCTGGGATTACACCAAAACAGGGGAAGGCTGTTCTAGGGCTTCACTATCCACACATTTTCAAACTTACTTCTCATTTACAGCCCAAATTTATCACTAGCCTGCTCCTATACTCTGTGCATGTGCTGCCACTCTTTTCCTTTAAATAGCTCTTCTCTTTATGTTTGCTTCATTGTTTTCCCCCTTATTTGGAGAAAGCAATTTCAGTCATTTATTTTATTGACTAGCCCCATTAGCTGCTCTTTGCATTTGCATTACTTTGCCAGCACAGGGGACAAGAAGGGTACACTCAACCTTGGCAAGATTCCACCACCACCTAGACCTTTCTCTGTCTCTACTACAAGTATGTCAGCAATCCACAAAAGTATATTTTGTTTTCCATCTATATATAACAGTAAAAGTAATCACAACACTGAAATAAGGTAATCTAAAAATAAATTAGCTATTTGCACTCAAACTTGACAGACCTCCAGTCCAATCTACCCTTATCTCACTTTCAGCCATTTCTTAGCCAATGTTACAAGTCCCATGCTGATCAGCAAGTCCCTCTGCTCACCTGTTTCCTTGTGCATTTTAACCTCACCTGCCTGCAGCATTGTTTTTTTGTAAATCAAAGAAATCTTTGAGTTTATTCATGTATGATCTACTTGTTTTGCCTTGCTTTGATCCCCATTTTTAAACTAACTTTGCATCTTCAATTATTCTTGCATAAAATATCTACCCCAGGATACTGACTGAACAATCTTTCCTCAAATGCTGTCATGGATGCATTTTTAGTATATACAAACCAAGAACTAAAAGTATATGTAAGCTCTGACAAAAGTTTAAGGCTTCTAGAAACTTAAGTTTCTAATGCAAATAAAAACTGTATTCTTAAAACACTAAATTTAAAATATAACAATTTCCATGATTTTTAAAAATTTGGGTTTTCCAATGCCTCTTGTCTTCCCATAAATAGGAAGATTTTCATTTAAATGTATTGCAGACAATCATCCTAAACACATGGATTAGTGCTTTTGTTTGAGATTTTCCCTAGTTTAATTCTGATTTCAAAAGCCATGAGTGATGACAAAGCAAAGCTACAGCTGTGGCTTTTTTTTCTGCAGCATTTAGAAAACAAATGTAATGGTTAGCATGCTGCAAGTGAGAACATGGAGTTAGAATAATTTTTTAAAATGAAAATTAGAATACATTTTAGCTTATACATAACTCTTTAACAAAACAAAAAAAGGTCATGAAAACTGTTCAACACAACCAGTACATTTGCAATTGTGCAATTGTGCCAGGTAGCCAGAACTGTGAAAGAAATTGTGGAGCCAGGAGTTTAAAATCAGGTCTCCAAGGTATGTCCTATAAATATATAACAAAATCCTTAAATAAAGTAATCTCTAAAAGGCTTTGTACCCTAAGACTGAGAGAACTCACTCATCATGTCATAAACAAAAATTCATAAGAAAGTTTATCAATCACTGATCACTACTAGTAGGAAGGTAAAATGAGGGACTGATTTTTCTTCTGCAATATCCCATTGGCCTACATGGGATCTGTCTCACTTCTCACTCACAAGGTATTAGCAACACTTGAAGAAATGCCAGATCTATCTCAGGAACAGATATTGTACTTCACAACTTTGTAGTACCACACTAACACAAATTCTACAATTTTGAATACACAAGTATGACTTCCAAAAAACCATAAATCCTCTGGGGTTTATTTTGGTTTTCTGGCTTTTTTCTGTCTGATTGGCCTCTTACAAGATTTCAAAAAGTATGCCAGGCACTGCTGTCTGTGTGTGCTTCTGCTTTAAAATTCTGATTCTGTTGTAAATTCACAAGTTTCCAACTTCCATTTTATTGCAACATATATATTGCAATAAAATACATCTCCTATAAGAAAGCTAAGATAAGAAAAGACATGGAACATTACCTTCTTTGACTATATTGTCAGTGAAGAGGCTTGTTAAAATTGTAGCAGGAAGAGTCCCATTGGCTAACAGGATGCCAGAAAGCATTGCCAGTTTTGTCTGCTCTGTCTCAGTAAAGGCTTTAAGAAACAACAGGAGCTGGGGGCCAGACAAGAAAAAAAAGTATTTATTTGAGGCACAGGTAGATAACAGGCAGTAATTAACAGCTTTATTTCTTATTTCTTGAGAGGTCTCAATACAAATCACAGCAATCACATCAAAATCTACCCAGAAGCATGACAGTGTCATTTCACTGATCTCTTGTAGTTTCACTTTCTCTAAGAACACAAGACAGCACCTGAAGGGAGCCTACAAAAAAGATGTAGAGAGACTATTTACAAGAGCAGGTACTCACAGGAGAAGGGGGAGTGGCTTCAAACAGAAAGAAAGTCGGTTTAGATTAGATATTAGAAAGAAATCTTTACAGTGAGGGTGGCAAGGCTTTGGGATAGGTTGCCAGAGAAGTTGTAGATGCCCCATTCCTGGCAGTGTTCAAGGCCAGGTTGGACAGAGCTCTGAGCAACCTGGTCTAGTAAAACATGACCCTGCCCATAGCAGTTTGGCCCATCTAGTTTGGAGCTAGATGGTCTTTAAGGTCCAAAGCCATTCCATGATTCTTTAAGGTCCAGCCTAAGCCATTCTATGATTCCGTGAAGGATACAGCCTTAGATATAAAACACCTGTCTTCTCCAAATATATGTGCATGTGTAAAGACAAAAGTACCTGCCACAGGCTTGAGACACACAGCAATTACAGGATCACAGACAGGAGCCTGCCTATTCATATTTTCAGACTTCCAGCTAAGCCATGCAGAGTTACAATTTGTTTTCTAGCTTTCGAAAACTATTGCTCATGGAAACAATGAAAGGATGGGAAAATTTCCTGGTTTTCTTTTAGGGAACACAGCACAATTACAACAGATTTTTTTACTGGCTAAAATAAGAAATATATTTCAAGTTCAGACACTATTGATAAAGCTGACAAAGGACAGACAGGAACACAGGCTGATTTAAGACCTTGCCATTCCCAGTACTAATTACAAGAGAAAACAAATAGCTTGAGATAAAAATTACAAATCTCAATCTTGGAAGATCTGAGCTATATATACACCTTTTAATTCTAAAACTGGCAATTAAGTCTATTTTTAAAATCTTAATTTCATATGTTAAAATTACTGCCTTGAGAGTACATTGATGAAGTACTTTATGCCCTTTTTCCTTTATAGCAGAAAAAAAAAGCCATGCAGAATCAGATTTTGTCAATGGCATTACTGTTAACAAAAATGTTTTCTTAATGTGTTGTTAGTTACCACAATATGGGTGATGGGAAAAAAAGAGCAGAGACAATAAAGGACAGCTTCATTCAATGCAAAAAGCTGCTGATTCCATCAGATGCTAGCTTACAAATTTACCATTGCCACAGAAGAAGGGGAAAAAAAAAGTACTGAAGATATAATTTTCTGCAGTTAAAAAGAATACTCATTTTTTTCTTCACAAGGAAGAACAAATGGCACCCCTCCAAAAGGATGTCCTGACCTTCTGCTGTCAGGACACCCTTTTTTCTTTTCTACATGACCAACAAATGCAATTAAAGCAAAACAGTCTGTTTTGATAGGAAATTCTCACCACGTTTCCACATTAGAGTATTTCTTAATTATCAGACTCTATCCATACAAAGGGACAGAATATGACACATGTCCCTGAACTTGTTTATTACCACGGACAGTGAGAGATCTTCTCTGAGATATCCAAACAGTTTATCAACAAATGTAAAACTTTCTGAATGCAGTGATGTTTTAAAAATTCAAGTAACTAACAAAGTTATTAAATCTCATGCAGTGTTTTATGAATAGTTCAGCTCTGCATCAGTGAACAGAACTGAAAAAAACCCTCATTCATACAGTACTTACATAATAACATCAGCTTTAAATTATAGCTTACACAGGACTGAATGACTCAGCCACAGACAAATCACTGGGAATTTTTATTTTTTCCAGTGCGCTTCAGCCAAATGACTGCAACACACACTTTTAGCTTAAAAGAACAATTATGAAACTACCAAATCTCAAGGTGTAATTTTATTTCAGCAAACTGTAGCTCAACCACAAAATGCATGAAAATTTGGGATGCAGAAGAATGGAGTTACTGTTTCTAAATATATGCCTGAGAAACAAATGGTGTGCTGTATTTCCAAATGCAGCAACTAACTGGTGTGCATAATGGTGTAGGCAAAGGAACTCCAGGGCCACATTTAATGGAAAACAGAACGTTCTTACAGAATTTCAATATAATCGTAGTGTAAGCTGGAAGCCTGTGGATTTAAAGCTCTCTTTATACAAGCTTTATCAATAATAATGTACTAAAATGAGATCTGCAGAAGAAAAAAAAAAGAGAATTAGACCTCTTTCCTGGAAGTACTGAGACTGTTAATAAAGAGGAAACAGCTTCAGATTTCTCTGTACCCCACTTAAATCTTTTTTCTTTTGCTTCTAAATAACCAATAGATGAGGATTTTGATTAGAAAGTGGTCACACTGACCCCTTTAATGTAACAGACCAGGTTTTGATATACTTCTGAGCTCCAACCTCCATCCTTTTATCAGTAACGTGTAGATCATGAACAGTTATATCCATTCATGTAAAATTCTGTTTTAAACAGAACCTTTATCTTCTACACATCCCTTGTTACTTAAAGTATTGTTGGTGTTACTTGCCTAATTTTTGTTTTACTAATATTTTTCAAAAGCTGTTCAAACCCAGACTTGTCCTTTTCTGCTGATTAAGGATACTATTCTATATTTTCTAGCAGTTGTGAAACAGTTTAGGGGGAGACTGGGTGATAAGAAAACCCAAATCTTTCATAAACCCATTTTAAAAAACATGAAACAGAACCTAAATTTCAGTTCAAAGTTGCTACTTCAGATTTTTATTGCTGATTAATTTAAGCACTCTTCTTTTAGCATCACAATTACAAACCTCAGTAGGGAAGTCACAAAATGTCCAAGACACTTCAGAATAGTTCCCAACCACCCACAGAACATTCTCCAAGCTAATGCTTCCCTGCTGCTAGCCAAGCACAGACATTACTGCTTTCCTTAGATACAAACTCATTCCAGGCATAAAAAGGGCAGCTCTGCCTCATTATTTTGTATTTCTGTGATATCTCTAAGAACTCCCAACCACATAAACAGAAATTCAGAATACCTAATAAGCACAAGACCAGGCATCATGTGATGTTCCCTGTTGTTTTTGTCATTAAATAAAAAGTCTTTTAAGCACAATTTCTGGGTATAGAAGATGTGCCCAAGTAAACACATTCATGCAACATTAAAAAGCACACAAGAAAAACAAGTGCTTCTGATCACCTCTTGTGATCCAGACATCTTAAATGGTGAAATTAAGGAACTCTACCCAACAGGGAGCATGGTGTCTTTTTATGTCTTCATTATCTGGTCTGCTGCTGACAGTTTATCACATCTGCAGACAGCACTGAACTGTCAGCAATGGAGAAGGCAGCTAATACAGCAACAGACACCTGCTGACTGAGTCTTGCCTTTCATCTGGCTAACTTAAAGCATTTCTGCTCACTCCCTATCCAATCTCAGAATGTTATTCTCCTCTTATTTCCTAATTCCTAGCTTAATTTACAGTTCTTTCATTGGGAAACTAGGAACACAAATAGGGGATGTCACAACATCTCCCAGCACTTCAAACATCCTGTTATGACTCGGTAACACTTATCACTGTTAAGACAAAAAAATAAAACTGCACCTTATCCCAATCTGGTATAAAAAAGTTTATATAGAAAATTGCCTAAACATGCAAACATCCTAAATAGACAGAAAATAACTGCATTCTTTATCCAAGGAAATACCTATGTAGAGAAAGAAGAACACAAGTTTTTAACTTAGAATTTTACTGAAATTATTGCAAAATGTCATGGTCTATACCAGAACACTGGGCCATGCTCATATGAATTTAAGGTGCCTACATCAAAACACAGCAAGTGAGCAATGCATCTAAACAATATCTGTTGAAATTGCTTGCACAAAATAATTTAGACGTAAAACTTGGATATATGGTTTGCTGATGCCTTTAGAAAAATGAGTAACTGGCAATTTTGGGGAGACAGTTAAGAAATAAAATAACTGAAGGCTAGAAGCAGACAAAAAGGGGAAAGATGGTAGAAAACAATGTCCTAATGAGGAAGTTGTGATCTAGAAGACATAAAGCAAATACTTGTGCAAATACTGCTATCTAAGATAATCTACCTTGAAAGAAAAGTCCCACTGACAGCATCTGCTTCTTTAGCTGAAACTGCTGGTATTGCCTTGGTTTTTTTTGGCATGCCTTTTTCTATGAGAAGAGCTAATTATCCCCCAAGTGCTCTATCTGCCTAATGAGTCTGCCAGAAACACCACTTTCATTGCTGGGACAACGACCCTTAAAAAAAAGGTAAACGAGTCATTCTCTTACATATTAAACCACTGACTAACTACAGTCATCTTTGGTCTAGCAGAAACACCTTCTGGAAATGCAAATGTATCCATTTGCTGGACCTCCATGGGCACCTGCTCCTGTAGAAATTTCACCATGCAGGGATTAAAGGATTAAGTGGTTAAAAACCCTGCAGCCTCCTAAATGAGAAAACAGCCACTTTGTGGATTCACACAAGCAGGGGGAGGGAGAAGGTAAGCAAAAGCACCTACAAGTAGTCCTCAAGGGTTTTAAAGGCAATGGCAGTGGAGGTGCCATAGTCTCATCTTGTCACTAAGAGTGCAAAGTGAATTTTTGGAAGCTGAAGAGGATGCAAAGCCAAGCAAGTTGCAGCAATGAGCGGAGGCGGCTTGAATTGACATGGCATTTACTTAATATGCTGAGCACTCTCTGAAACTTGAATGCTGTGAGTCAGCGCTTCTCATGTCAGTGATTACAGTAATTAACAGCAGGAACATTAGATTTGTGTGGGGATAGAGGTAAATTTAGGTCTTTAGAATGATGTACTGAGTAATCAGCATCAGTTGATAGGCATGCTGGCCACAAGTGTAAAAATAATTTCCTGTATGAGCAAGAATGTATAAATCAAAGCCAAATTAATTCAGGCACAAGAAGTGCTGGTGAGGTACCAAGCTCCAAATGTGCCCTCATTTGACCCTTGCAGCAACCTTTCTAATGTTTAAATAATATGGAAACACATTTTTATGTTTAACAAACATGACACTTTAGTCATGGGACAAGTTTTGCCACTACCAGCATGCCTGTTAAGTTACAGAACAGTACAGTGTTTATTACTTATTCAGGCCATTAGAAAAAGGTATTTACATCTGTTACTAGGAACTCAACACAGACAAAATAAATCTGTATGTTGTTTTTCAAACATTTTTACCCCGGCTTTTCCTGTCTCCTTAGAATTCAGCATCACAAAACAAAACAGTATCCACAAATAGCCACTACAGTCTAAGAGACAAATCCTGAGCACTCTGCCACTGGTGAGGACTCTCTCTTACACACACCTGTGGTCTCAAATACAAAAACCTTGTGGTTAGGATTCATTTCACGGTGCAGGAGTGGTTTAATATTCATACGCCAAGAGACATTCTGCAAAGCAGATTGGCATTCATTTTTTGGAAAAAAACCAGAAAGATGTTCTATTTGCATGACAGTAATACCACTTCTCATTAAGAGGTATATTCCAAGGTGTATCAAACTTTTGCACAAAAAAGTCTGGAATAAGAAAGTGAGTTTGGTCACAGCAACCAAAGGACTCATTAATTCAGAAATATGATACATCAAGTGCTTCCTGCAGTATTCCCACAGAGCTGAATTTGCAGAATAAAGCTGCCTCCTGTAGATTCCATCCTCTTTTCCAGCACAGCTAAATAAAACACCTAGCAGCATCACATTTGTAGATATACAATTATATTAGAAATACAGTAAAAATATTATCATTGCAATAAAGACTGCCATCAACATTACCTTTTTGATTTCATCTTCAAATGCTTTCTCCAGATATTTGTATCTCCTGATAAGTTTATTGAAGACCTAGAGATAAACACAGATTAACTTAAAAAGTGTATAACAATTACAGCCATCTTTCTTTACAAAAAAAAGTGAAGGGAAATAAGCAGCTTGCAGAATGATTTCTCTAGTGTTGTCTGCCACATGGAGAGTACAAAACATCCTTCTCTCAATTTTGTTATTCTTGCTTCATAGAGCAATGCTTGAATGGGAGAATTTATTGCAGTTTGAGTATTTTCATGTTTTTCAAATTTTTTTTCCTTCTCTGCTTTTCACCTTATCCATAGATAAAAGCAAGGGAGAGAAGGAGGAGGGTAACTGCACCCTTCCTCCAATAATGCAGCCCTGGGGAAGCTCTCAGCTGATGCAGTAAGGGTGGTGGGCATCTTCAAAAGATGCAATATCTTGGCAAATCGACTAACATAAATGTTTACAGCAAAACACACTACTGTCACAGAAAGAGGAAGAACATTTGCCAAAGCTTCTACAACCATTATGTTATTGGAACCACTTGTTCTCCAGTTTTGACCATTTGTTTCCCATCATGTGACCACAGACTATGAAACCAGAAACAGCACAGGGGCAGAGTTCATTCAAGGTGAAGAAGGAAAAGACAAGAAATTAAATAAACAAATCATCACTTGCACTGCTGTACGAAGGCACAAAGTATATGATTCACTGTCACAGGTAAAAAGGCTTATGTGGGGAACAAATGACATTATAGCCACATTGGATGGGGGAGGAAGGAAAATTAGGTTTAGAAAGCTTCAATTCAGTTTTCATAATATAAAACACATCCAAACATCCTAACTGGTAGTATTTTGCCTCAGAAAAAGTGGAAAATCAAACATGGCCATGCTGCAAAGTAGACACACACAGAATCATAATGAAATAAGATAAAGATGAAAAAGTAATATTCTTGTTAGTATTTCCAAACAAAATTCTGCATATTTTTTCAGTCTCTGTAAATGACAGAAGCATGACTTCATATGCAAATAATCAGCTAAAATATCAATACTAACTTCAGTTTTTTGAGTTGAAGACTTTTCACTTTTAATCGTTTCCATAACTAAATCCATAAAAAACCAGCCACACTACTTGGGACACAGAGTAAGAAATTACCTTCTAGGTATCTTCTAGATTAAAAAAAGACCTTAACACTATCTTAGACTAACTCCACATTTTCATAATACATTAAGAGCTCTATTTTTCACGATGTACAAAAAAATGGCAAGGTCAATAAAAGGACACAACTTCAGGCATTAATTACAAAATGCTGATTTATTTTGGTGGCTTTTGGTTTGAAGTGCAGAGAATCCATTGAAAATTCCATTCCTTCAAATCCTGAGGTGAAGCCTTCCTTTCCATTTTTCAATATGCAATCTTTCACTTCAAATTTCTCCTTGGAGGACTGGAACTGCCAATTTTTGTTCAAAAGATCGTTAAAATATTAAAATTCAAGAAGACAGAATCAATGCATTTACTGATAACAGAGATTTTCCTGAAGCAGCATACCCTGTTTTCAAGAGATGATAAAGCTGATGCGTAAGAAATATTGACTCCCTTTCCAAAAATAAGTATATTTCACTGATTTAGATTATTAATTAGATGTTTTTTAAAGGAGCTTTCTGCTATTAAGCAAACATTTTTTACCAATTCAGATTTTGACCTCAGCACTCTTTAAATCAGCTATGCACCTTTACAGGAACTTATCACCCTAAAGACCTTAGCGGGGACAGCAGCTTTTATTCTTTTAGTCACTGTCTCCAGCATTCCAATAATATCCAGTGATTTAAAAAGATAAATACATACATAATTAACAGTAAGGGTTTTGACATAGGGGAGTTGCAAGGGTATTGCATTTCATGCAATCCTACTGGTATCCAGAATTGCATGGTGGCTTTGAACTTTCCATAGAATTCTTACTGTAATTTCTCATATAATTACTACCTTCCATAAAGGAGTTGTGCAAAGTTAGTTTCTATTCAAGAATCTTTTAGGGTTCACTGGCTTTTTGTATTAATTTCACATAGGCCTATTTATGCAAGCCTTATTCCTGCAGGAAGAAATTAGACATCACATATGCAGGAGAAATGAAAGCTCTTGGAATATATGTCTAACTCCTAACAAGTTATGCAACTAAAGGTTGGAGGCGTGAGCTTCATAGTTTTTGTCATTCATGCACTTCATAGAATTGTTTAGGTTGGAAAAAACCTTGAAGACCACAGAGTCCAACTGTTATCCCAGCCAAGTGCCACTAAACCATGGCCCTAGGCTACCATGTCTACAGATCTCTTAAATATCTCTGAGACTGGTGACTTCATTTCCCTAGGCAGTCTAATACAATGTTTTCAACTCTCAGTGAATAAATTTTTCCTAATATTCATCTAAACCTCACCTGGCACAACTTGAGGCCATTTCCTCTCATCCTGTCACTTGTTACGTGGGAGAAGAGACTGACCCCTTCCTGGCTACAGCCTCCTTTCAGGGAATTGTAGAGAGTGATAAGGTTTCCACTGAGCCTCCTTTCCTCCAGGCTAAACACCCCCAGCTCCCTCAGCTGCTCTTCACAGGGCGTGTGGTCCAGACCCTCTCCAGCTCCACTGGCCTTCTCTGGACACTCTCCAGCACCTCAATGTCTTTCTTGTAGTGAGGGCCCAAAACTGAACACAGGATTTGAGGTGTGGCCTCACCAGTGCTGAGTACAGGGAGATGTACACTGCCCTGATCCTGCTGGCCACACCATTGCTTATAAAAGCTGAATTTCTGATACAGTGCATGTGTTTCTTTAAATATGGTCATATAAATATTTCAGTCTGCACACAGAAAAGGTCAACAAAATTAGTAAGGGTGGTGTCTAGAAATAGCCTCAACCAATGGTAGACTGTGATAAGCAAGACTGCTTTTTGTAAAGAAAGCATTGCCAGCTGTGATCAGATTATCTCAAACATCCTATTTTCTTACCTAAAATGTCTGTGTTAGGGCAGATTAATGATTAACGGGATTTTCAATTGGTCTGTAGCTAGCCTAGTGCAGCGGAGGCAGCCTGCAGATGTTCCACTCTAATCCCTTTTGACACATAAATGGAAAACAGTAATCAGCTCTGCCTTTACTGACCTGAGCATAATTTCGGATGGCATCATGATCTTCATCTGCAAAAAATACACAGTGGTTGGTCATCTTGGTCTTGTCATTGTCGTCTATGCGTGTTCCTCCGGGAGCTGTGAGAAAGGAGAAAAAAAAAGGCAAGGAAT
Source organism: Melospiza georgiana (assembly GCF_028018845.1). Taxonomy (NCBI): domain Eukaryota; kingdom Metazoa; phylum Chordata; class Aves; order Passeriformes; family Passerellidae; genus Melospiza; species Melospiza georgiana. The sequence continues at coordinate 30,116,376 of NC_080430.1, read as the reverse complement.
CATTTCTTACTTTAAAGAATGTAAGATTTAGTAAGACTAGTAAGTCTTATGTTAATATCACAGAGGCAAAGGGCCACATCAACAGTTAGCAGGGGAGAGGAAGAAACAGAGACAGACCTAACATTGCTAAGATGTGGTGGCACCTGACAGAAGGAACACCTGGCTGATATACTGCACTGCAGAACACACAGTCCTCACAGAGCTGAGTGATTCAGCTCACCCTAAGGAATCTCAGCTGGTCTTGAGAACACAGAGTGATCAAACAACTATGGGTTGGAGCAAAACCCTTACACATTATTTCAATTCTTTAAACACCACAATAATGTAAATCCTTCCCAAAGAGAAAAGTATTAGCACTGTGTTAGCAATCTGAGTACTTGGAGTACCCTGCTAACTCCCTCTAATGCTTAACAAGCTCATGTAAACATTCCAAACACTGGCTTATTTCATTGAGAGTTTTTCCCTAGGTATTTTCTAAGTATATAGCTGCTGTTTCCTGCACTACCTCAAATCTTACAAAAACATATTTTCTTCTTACATACCAAAGAGCAGGAAGCAGGAGTCAAAGCAATGTGACCAGTAAAAGGAGACAACTTACTCAAAATAAAGAGGAAAGTGAAAAGTATGGTTTTTGCCAGAAGCTGCCACTGATACCTGTAGAAAAGTCCCATGAACATCCACAAAGCACACCTCATTATCCTTCACTTCTCTGAGCTACCTTTTGTTGCACCATCTACAAAGCAAGATTTGCAGCAGCTCTTAACCTGGAGTGCACCTTTTTATGCTAATAAATCCTTCTGTTTCCCCTAGTTAGCATGTCTCATTCTCTTTGCTGTTGCAATTATATGCTGGTTTAGCTCAGACTGAAGGCTTCTCAGAGAAATATCCAGAAAGTACCGAGGTATTACTGCACGACAAACAACAAACAGTGCTATGATACGAGATGCAAGCACTGAAATTGTAATACAGGCTATAATTTCCACTGTAGAGGAAGACAGCATCTCAAAAGAAGCAAGCAAGGTTGATCATCAACATTCTCTGTCAGATATTCTGCAGGTTACCTAACATGCTGCCAGCTACCAAAATATCAAAGAGTGTGTCAGCATAGCGGCGATAATCAAGTCGGGAGCCCGCTGCATCCAGAAACTTGGCTATAGCCTCCAGGTCATTCCCAGCTTCATTGAGGCCTTGGACAATTGTATCCCTGAAGACTGTGGGTTCAAATTTCTCCTTTTCATCTGAAACAGAGAGAAAGAAGGAGAAGGAAAGGGAGAGAGTGTCAGTTTTAAAACTTGTTAAAATCCTGTATCAGTCAGCAATTGAAAGGACTGTGGCACCTAAAATACTCTTCTCATTCTGGTCAACACACCAGAAGTTTGTTTGGCTTGTATAATTTCTGGAAATTCTGCAGTGTTTACCCTTGCTTCCCCTCTCCTCATTATCTCCCAACACTAAAACATACATAAACATATGGGAACATAAATAAAGGAAAAGCAACTATTGTTTTCTAACTTCACACTCTTCTCTTGTTCTGAGAGCAGAATAATGGGAATGCCAAGGTATGAGTACATAATCTCAAGGTATGAACACTTCACTTTTCATCTCCTGCTATTTTTCTTCTAATAACTATGGTCACATAACTAAAACGTTTTCAAAAAGAGTCTTCAGGAAAAACAGGACACTGAGTTATTAATAAAACTAGTTTTTGAATAAACATTTAAAGCAACACAATACAACCAAGAATTTATCCTTTATATTCACAGACCTAAGCAGCACTATGAACACAGCACTCACATTGCTTTTTCCACAGCTGTCCCTTGCTGAATTCAGTTAAGGCACAGCCTGACCCCCAAAGTCCCTGTGTCAAGGTCATTAGTCACAACACAAACAACTGCAGCCTCCAGATAACTCTTATGTAGATTTACCCATACCTCCTGTTGCCTTTTTGCCCACGCAGCTAACAGCTTACTGTGGCCACTTGAAGCTTCTTAAGAAAACCTGTCCTGCCTTTACAAAAGGGCACAAATGAAATGCCTGTTACTGTTAAAATAACTTGAACTTCAGAAACAAAATTGCAAGCTGTTCTGTGCACTCATACCCAGGGCTCCTATCACCTGCTGACACAAACACTGATACAAGTTCTTGAAAGATTGGAAAATATCCAGAGGATCAATTCACAGATTTTTACTCACAAAGATAATTGAGGATTGGTTAAATTTCTGTCAAAACATATGCTAATGCCATCTGAAATATGCCAGCTGCAACGCTTGCAGACTTTCTGTGAGAGGTTCTGGCCTTTATGCATCCTCTGGCTGCAGGCTTCTGTTCCCTGCTACTCATAGAGCAGCTTTTCATCCCAGGCCTTAAACAAGAGACCTGGCTTTTTAACAGCCTCTCTTCCTAATCTCTTCCTTCCTGCCACGGTACTTTCATGGCAATTGAATAACTGTTTCACAGACAATTCCTACTTTTGATAGCTTTTCTATTTCTCATACAGCAAAGTTCTCTCTCCTCTGCTGCATGTACGTGGGGAGCACTCATTCCAGCACCTTCAGTACCTCACTCGCACATTCTCTTCCACTTCCAATGCATCCCTTTCTTCCACAGCAATTGTACCTGGAAGGCACAAAGCAGTCCCTTCCACTCAGTGTCCCAGCCACTGGGAAGCTCAGGGGATGAGTCCACTTGTCCTTTCAAGGAGCCAGCTGCAGTTCAAGGGCTGTCTCTCAAGCACTAAGCACTGGAAGACTGTAGGATCCCCTTTTTTCCTGAGCTTTTCAGGACTGAGTCTACAACCCATCTCCACATGGATTGCTTCTCCATCCCCCAAACCTGACCTCAGACCAAAACTGAGACAACTCCATGGACACCCATACATATGCTCAAGCAACCATCTACTCCCAACACTGGCTCCCCATGAAGTGATGCACACAAACACAGGGTCAACCCAGACTCTCCACCACCACGCTCTCAGCACCCAATACACTCACTACTCAATAATGCCCCTTTTCTGGACTTCTTCCCAGGCTTTTACTTCACACCAGACCTTGGAGATGTTCAGTCTCTCAGCCATGTTATCTTGACTTTGGCTGTGATGAAACCCTGGAGTCTGTGTTTTGAGGAACCACCTCTCCTATCTGCAGGGCACAGCCATCAGGGACAAACCAGGAGGTTGAGAGGAGAATTCAAGTATGTGCCTTTGCTCCACGGAAGAAACACCCAGAGAGAAGCATGCTACTGGAATCCCTTCCAAGCCACCAGACCTGTTACCAAACACTCAGCTGCAGCTCTCTTCCAACTTGAAGTACAAAACCCAACCCAAACCAAAGAACAAAGCAGCCAACCAACCAAGAAACAAACCAATCTTTTACTGAAATAAGTACTTCAGTATGTGTACTTCAGGCAGTTTTACTTGTGCACACGAAATACAGTTCCACCCATAAACAAGCATCTGAGTGCAATTATTCTCTTTGGGATTGCCAAGTAAGTATGTATTATTTGAAGAGTAAAAAAAAATTTAAAAATGCTTGATGACACATCAAGCAGCAAGAAGACAGACCTTTGTTTTAAGAGCTGAAAAAAAAATCCTGGTTTACTTTTTAAAATGTATTTTATGTAAAAATTTAAGATGTTCTCATCTAAACTAGAAGGTATTATATGCTTGATATCATGGGTACACAGTGCTCAGTACAAACACAAATACCATGATTAATATTTCTTAGTTATTTAAAATAGATTCTTTCCATGCCCCAGAAGTCTTCCTCGTATCTGTAGTACCCTATTATTTTCTTGCCTATCACAATCTAAAAATTTACACAGCAACAAGAGGTGAATTCATTGCATGAAAAATGATTTATAATTTTATGGAAACATTTTCCTACCAAGCTAATGTACTGAAGAGGAATATGCTGATGTATTACAAGAGGGTGAGTAAGAAGCCATCACCAACAAGTGGTGACAGTCTGTTGAGCTGTCAAGTGCACAATTACTAAACAAGCACAGATCCAATCATGGGCTGGCAGAGGCAGGTGTAGCTTGCAGATGTGATGCACACAATATCCACTGCATCAGTGCTATACACAGCTTTTCATTTTCAGCATGTTCCTAGATCCTTATTTCCTATCTTTTGCTTCTAAGAAAATCACCAAGTACATTCATAGCTTGTCCTTAATTAATTTTATCACTTCAACAGAAGGCCCACAACTGTAATTCTGTGGAATAAAAAAGATAATATGAAGTAAGAAGAGGGGCCAAACAAGGTAACATAAAGGTGTTAATATTGACTTTTTATTAGATAATTTTCTTGTCTCCACAAACATAGCTCCATAAACACAAGTACTGGCCAGACACCAACTACTGCTGACCCTCACTGAAAAAGGAATATTCAACAGGTGCAGAGATTATACCAAGAACTGACCAAACTATTTTATTTGCCTAGATCGATAGGAACTGTGAGATGCCTCCCTCCCTTGGAAGATTCTTCCCTTAACAGCATAATTTTTCTTTTCTTCCTTCAAATCTTTTTAAAGTGATTTGAATGTCTGCCACTATATATGCTGCATGCAAGGCTTATTTCTTTCATTTGGTTAATCAATATAACTAGAGAGAGATTTACAAGCTCCTCTTCCATGGTTCTCTCTCAAAGATATTTTACACACTAAGCATACACTCAAACTTTAAATCGAAAACATTGCATGATTCTTTTTTGATTTCTGAAAGCTCAGAAGTTTTTTACAACCTGAGATTAGTTGCAGCTAGCTGACCAGTGGTAAGAGCTCACATATGCATTAATTTTATTGGATGCCTGACTGCAGTGTCACACCTTGCTGAGATGGCAGTGCTCCAGGGATATGCAGAAGGGAAAAAGGAGTACCATGGGACACAAGTGGGTAAAAACAAGCAGCTCACTGTCCCCAGCATGTGCATGTTTCAGACCCCCTACCTGTCTGCCTGTTACATGCCACATTACAGTCTCCAAAAACCAAAATGTCATGGTCAAACCACAGCTACTGCACTCTGTCCTGCCTGGGTGACATTTCAGGACTCCCTGATATACTGAAACTCAGCATAAAAAACCCCAATAGTATCATCTAGTCTTAAGCCAAAGACCTAACAACCTGTGGCACTGCTGAGATACAAAAGTATTTGAAAACCTAAGGGAATAAACATACTTGGAAGCCATTTCTTTTCCTTAAATACTCTGCCTCTAGAAAGAACTAAGTACCTACAAATTTCCAAGCAGGCTATTAAAATCTTAAGGCAACAAGGATGACACCCCTTTTGAAGAAGAGATTTTATGCTTTGAGTACAAAAAGTGTTTGCATGTTAAAATTTCTATATTAAAGCCATTTAATATCCACAATCCCATTTAAGAAACCTCTCTCAAAAGAAAAACCCCAACCAATCTTTCAGACGACCCCCCTGTGCCTTTTCTTTCTTCCATGTAATCAGTGAGTTATCTAGGGCTACCTCCAACCACTCCACACAGTAATCCAAGGGATAGGCACAGAATTGCAAATCAAGTATCTTTATTTATTCTAATTATTGTTGGCATTAAATAGGAGTGAAAGACCAAATCTGTACTATGACAGATTATGCCAAACTCAGTGGAAAACAAAGTGAAAGTCTCTGAGAGAGAGAATATTTTCTAAGACAAGTTTATCAAAAAACATATTTACCACAACTGACTGGCCTAGACTGAAAAATACATGTGATCAATCCAGCAGTGTGCATGTCTGAGTGCTTCTACTGGCTGATCTGACAGACAGATTTCTTTAGGGGTTGCTAATTCCACTCCTCTGGCCACATCTACATGGCTGTGAGTTACTGCAGTGTACAGCTCCCACTGCATAATGCCCTCGAGCACACTGACAGAAAGGTAATCCCACTAATTACTGGAGCACCATGATATTTAATTACAAACAACACTGGTTTCTTTTTTAATTAGTTATCCTTACAAACGTTGCATATGTACCATAGGAAAGACATTTTGCATTTAAGAGACTGTACTAGTGAAACAAATTGAAGCGCTGGGTGCAAGGCAGGAAAGATGAGAGAAAGCTGGCACTGCTTTTTAACATGACTAACTATTTTGCAATTCCTACCTAAGCTTCATGATCATCCTAGATCTCTAGACACTCATCATTCAGCTCCTCAGAGCTGTGACAGAATTTGAAATTTTCTGAGAAAGGTTACCAACTCTCTTTGTTTCTCTCATCCACACTAAGAAAATGCTCATATTTACATTTTCTGTCACAAGACGTTTAGATAAGCTTTTAAGACATGTTAGCTTTTGATCAGAGACAGGAAAGTCAAGATGGAAAATGTCTGTTTCATGACAGACAGGAACCCCACCTGTCTGCTGCAATAATCTACTATTATACCACCAAAAATCTAATCCTTCTTTTCACAAACCAGACTTGGATTTTTGGTGGGGGAGGAGGAACGGAATAAAATAAACAATTAGATGTATTTTGTCACTCTGCCTCAGACTGTTGGGCATTCATCCCAGCCAACTAAACTGCAACAAATGAATCCTAAGTATGGTATAAGCAAGCATGTTAGGATGATATCTGCTGTGCCAGATATCTGGACAGTACAATCAACACCACTCAGCTTTCTTTAAAAATTGATGCTCTACTGTACTTAACAAACTGTTGGTCATGTTTACAGAAAATCAGTATCACAATGAGTAAATTGAGGCTCACAAAATTGTTTTATTTAAACAATTAAAAAAAAAAACTACACTAACACAGGAGAAATAAATATTTGTGAAAGAGGAAGTTCCTGACCTCCTTCTGACCTGAAAGCAGGGCCAGTGAGATGATCTGACCATCTCACGGAGAAGGAAGGTGGGAAAATTCCTTTTTAGATAAGAAAGGTTCACTTACAGACATGGCATTCGTATGAGTCAATGAAGTAAAAACGAAAATCAGACCAAAAAAGCCCAGGTAGTTTTATTTAAACTTTTAAATAAAAGCTCATATTTTGCTTTCTTAGTTGAAAAGGACATTTTAAGAAACACCCAAATCAAACATCTAACAAGTTTTCTTTATCATATGCAAATATATTACAAATTCATTTAGCATCTAATCTTTAACTGAAGCCTCCACAAGACTTCATATCTCATAAACTCAAATTTACATCAAGTCCTAGGGTATATAGTGAAAATAATACAATTCATAGAGCTTAGTTCAAAGTAACATCTTCAATCTTAACATGGCTGAAAAGAAGGGGAGAAAAATCCTTCAGATGAACTTTCAACCATTCCACCTGCTCTGTTTCTAGTCATTTTAACAAAGAAAATAAAGCAAAAATTGTAATGCAACTTACCCCTCTTCCTAGTTTTGAACCGCTGGCCTGTTAGCACCGGCTTCTGATTCTTATTCATAAAATTTCTGGAGAAAGAAAGAAAGAAAGGGAAAAATATTTATACTCTATCATTTATAGCAACAATTTAATCTAAAGGCAAAATAAAGACTCAGGGTAGCAAAATCCCAACATATGACAGGTAAAGAAAATTCTTAACACATTTTCCAAGAGTAATTCACATTATCTTTAAGATGAAGAGCACTACAATCCAAGGATAACTTCAATAAGATGTGTTTTTCTTAAAACCTGGCTGTTGGCATCTCTGCAAAAAACTGTGAAGATTCAGAACTGACTGGGAAGGTGATGGAGTCTCTGCCCTTACTCCTGGGGCAGGGGTACACAACCACTGCCCATGCAGCCTGTGGGGATGCTGGGGGCACTAAGGCAGAGGGCTGGGAGCCAACCTGGTGAGGCTCAGGTCCCACCCTCTGGCACAGCCACCAGGCAGATGCATGCCCAGGGTTATGCACTGTCCAGCTCAAGACAAGATTTTGTGTTCTAACCATGAAGACAGTGCTTTAATCATCAAATTCTAATCAAACATTTCTTACAAGCATTACTGTATCTTAGCAACTTTCAGTTCTGAAAAGCATGCGGGTGTTGCAAAAATAATAGAAGATAAACAAATCCCTCACCCCATCAACTTGGAGCATACATACAGAGTTAAGGACCTACATGGCACATCATACAACAGTAAAAAATACTGAGCTTCTATTACTTCAGACCTCCACAGCAAATCTTAACACACAATGTCAAAAAAATTGGCAAGTGATAATATATTAATGTATTACTTCAGACCTTTACAACAAATCTCAACACACAATGTCAAAATAATCAGGAAGCGATAATATATTAATGTCACTTTATCTAAAGAAAACAAAACTATTTTTAAGCTTTGGATACAATCAGTTTCATCGCACAAAACTTAGCTTATGCAAAGAGCAGCTGAACCAAGAGCTGAATTCAAACAGCAGCAATTAAAAGGAAGCTTTGCAGCACTAGGAATCACCACAGGTCATCATCCTGTCCTGCCCACAGCACCTGCCAGCCCTGACACTTAGAGGCCACCTACTCCACACCCTGCAGGCTATTTGGTCACTGTTACATATGAGTTGCTTGTCCAGAATTAAACCTTCTCACGAAAGACTTTGAGCATGTTCTTCTAATAACTGCAGTTTTACATAAATCTGTATTATTTGTATTTCTTCATTGTGGACTCTGCAGGTCTAGTTTAGAAGTACACAGATTTTCCAACATGCTTCCTACCACAAATGAAAAGAAATTCAAGCTCCATGGCTGAGAAAGCCATCAATCACATGTTACTATCCAAGTAGTGTTTTCTCTACCCCTGAAAGTTCATTTAACCCTCTTAACAATGCTCCAGCTATACGATGTATTCCCTTTCACCAGACTTGTAGTGGCAGCATCCCTAGCTGGCCACTTTTGCAGCATTTCAAATGTTTTACTTGGCAAATCACTTCCTTCTAGTCTAGGTTTACCACTTATCCAGTCAAAAACTCTGCATGCAGGCACATGAACTGGAAATAGCCAGTGGAGTTCAGAGTAAAGGTTTGCATCCTGTAAGTCACAAAACCACAAACACACAACAAGCAGTTCAACTGAGATTCACACATCCCCGAGACTTCAAGCTGCAGTTCTAACAGACCAAGGAGCATTTCAAAACAACTGCAACACTTAACAGCCCTCTGGAAAAAACGTTCTGGTAATCTGCAAAGAGTTAAACATGGCCAACCAGGTAACATGGGATCTTTCAAAGTGCTGTAGGATCCAGGAGTGCCCTCACAGCACAGCTCCAAAGGCTCTTTCCCCTGATGAGACAGCTCGGTGTGAGAGGAACAGGAGGTGCTTTATAAGTTAATTAGGCAGATAATCCAGCAATCTACAGGGATGAGCAACAGCCCAGCCTATAGCCAGGGACTGCCTAGATTTGACATACTTATCTGCTCTGTCTTTCTGTCCTTCAGTTATTTGTAAAGAGAATGATCTATAACATTCACCTAGGTATTTTTGACTTGTTTTTATGTTTTGCCTGGACACCTTACACCTTATTCCAAAAACATTCATTTCAAGAGATGGCAAGAGAAAACCAAAAGGTTTGCAAAAAAAATGTCAAGCAAGGCACACAGCAGGTAAGAACTCCACTTTTCACAGCTCTTCCAGAGCACAAACATGATGTCAGGCTGGGGTCACAGTGCCCACTTACTTAAGCAACACACAAAAGCCTTCAACCCAGCACACTTGGACAGTTTCCCAGTTTCTATGAAAGACAGAAATGCATACACTGAATTTCTAACACCAGACTTCTTTCCTTGGATGCAGTGTATTTTTAAGTTGCAAAAACACTTGCATGCACCTGAAGCTTGACTATGGATTTTAACGGTTGCCTGTGAACAAAATGTATGTCCTTTAAGACAGCTGGGAAAAAGATTAAAAAAAAAAGCAGTTAAAGCAGGACTCCCAACTTGTGGCAGATTTAATGACTAAAGGTTCAGTGCAATAGAAGAGACTCTTGAATAGTTAATTACCAGGAACACAGGATATGCATTCTTCTATATTTAGCTTTAAATGTGCTGTGCTTTAATCTGCTCGAGTGAGGGTCTGGCTTTATAAGGCACTGCCTAAAGCAATGGCCCAGGATCCTTCATTAAGAAACACAATCTTGACACTGAGCAAAACCAACCCAGTGATCTATACAAGAATTGAGAATGGCATCAAGTCCTGAAAACGAGATTTTAAAGTGCTGTTGCTACCACAACAGATGCCTGGATAATAAAATTTACAAAAGTGAATGCAATGCAAACTTTTTTTTCATCAATAAGAAACCAACAACAGCACGAAAGTGGTGCCTGAAGGTTGTAAATTCAGGGTGGAAGCATATAAACTTGCACAGCACATTTGATTGCATCAGAGAGTGCAGCCTGCCTCCCAGGTGTCAGATAGCTGTAAAACCTTGAAATCATTCAAGACCTTGAACTATTACATATATTCTCCATTTTGAAAGGTACAGAACCTGGGCTCAAAGCCAACGGCCAATTTTGAAATGGCAGCTAAGCAGTCATAGTGGTTTCAGTGGAGCAAGGATCTTAAGGACAGATGTGGGTAGGAAGGGAATTGCCTCCAAAGAAAACCCAAACCACCAGCCAAACTTTTATCTTGCAGCCAAACATCCTCCACAATTTACAAGAATTGTCAGCAGGAGAGCAAGTAAGAGATATGGAAATGTCAGCTCTCTCCTTTCAGACTCCACTCTTCAGCAAAAGATGGGAGAGGCTCAGCAATAGAAGCTTTCCTCTCAATTTACTGCTCAGTACTCAAGCAGATGTCAGGGCAGTACAGAACCTGGCACTACGCTCCACAACGGGTTCATTTTTCATACAAACAAAAAGTATCTAAGCCTGCTAATTACTAACTTGTAGCTACAAAATTAATCAGAAAAATAAAAAAATGCATGACTTTAAAGTTTACCAAATTCCACTCCCACTCTTGTTAAGAGGCTTGTACAAAACAGATCCATACTTTAAAAATTCATAAATTGGTGAGTTGGCACATTCTCCTGAGACTGCTTGAAATCCAGGAGCTAACTAAGCTTCCTCTACAGCTGCTCCTCATTTTCATGCTGAAGACCCTAAATAGTTAAAATAAAACTTAGGGACATATACAGCTGTAGATATGCAGATACATATTATAGAGCAGTTACTCCAATCAAGCAATCCTTCTAACACAACTAATAAAAATTGTAACAGTTTTAATTAATAAATCCAGCATTAATTAATAAAATACATTTATAAAACCTGCAACAGACAAAGTAAAAGTTTTTTCACCACTTCAGCAAGTATGAACTCACTTAATAGGTTAGTAAAATGTAGTCTTTTATCCACACCACAGGGAAATTCTTATGATGATTAACTCCTCAATTATTTAAAGCCTTGGTAAGGCTGAAGTTTCTACCATTTGTTCTTGGAAACATTTTGCTCAAATTGAAAAAAAATACTGAAAACCTTTATTCAAAGCAACACTATTTTTCTAAGCATCATTTTGCACTTCCTTTGACCAAAATATCAGAATCATCTGAGATTCTCCCAACATTAACATGCTCAGATGAATCTGGGAACAGTTGCTTCACAGCAGCAAAACTTCACTGCCCTAGTTACAGAGAGAAGGGAATCAATGCCAAGCAGCATAAGGAAAAGAACAACATTTTAATAAAAACAACCAGCATTTTATGGCTCTTGGTGTGCAGGGCACAAAGTGCAGCCCAAGGGCAGGCAGTGACCCTCTGGGCAGCCCAGGGGACTGGGGAGGCAAGGGGGGCACAGCTGCACAGGACGCTGCGCTGCTGCCGTGGGGACTGGCGCCGATGGCGTCTGACTGACAGGGCGATGGAGAGAGCTGCCAGAACACCAACACTGCACCACCAGCCTGCACAGCAACACAGCCTTGGCAGCAGCTATTTCCATCTCCTTCCCTTGCTCAGATATCGTGTAAGACAGGGGCAGAACTCATCACAAAGGCAAATAAAATAGAAGCATAGATGGGTAGAGTTGCTACGAAGGAAACATCCCAACCCACATATCAAAGGCAATCTTTTCTTTCCCACCAAAGAATATCCAGGACATTAAAAAGCTTTACTGGGTATTTTTTATCCAGCAATGTTATTGGGTGTTTTCATTGTCTCACAGTTACAGTTCCAGGCTTGGGGTAAAGAGAGCTTTCCACCCCTCTCAGGAGCAAGCCAAGAAGTTACATTAAATGCAAATTACTGAACTTGAGCAGCATAGAGAAAAAGCTGCCCTTGCACTTTTGCCAGAGAGGAAACGTGTCAGCATGCAGCCAGCAGCTGTCTCTGCTCTCTGAAAAGCAGCAGACAGCTAGATCATAAGCTAACAAAATCTGTAGGTGGAAAACTTATAAGTCATTACCAGTAGAGAGAACAGAGCAATGTGAGGGGACAAGAAGACAGAGCAGATGCAATCCAGACACAGGTTCTCAACAAATCCTCATCAGGCTTCCTGCCTTCCACTGGGACACTGTGCCTTTTGTTCCTAAAACACTGGGATTTTTTTAAGAAGTGACTAATAAGTTGGAGGTCCATAAATTCAACCATGGCACAAATCACCAGGAAGTGCAGCACCAGCAACCAGGTTTCTCCAGCAGACTTGCCACAGAGGCACCAGCACAGCTGCCATGTTTATGAAACCTTTAACCCAAAGGTGCTGTTCATCAGGAACGATAAAGCCACAGCCAGGCTCCTGCCACATTAAAATCCCTTCCCTGGTTTTATAGCCTCAGCAGCAACATGCAGGGACAAAACAGTAACATAAGAATCTGCAGGGTAAACACAATTCACATGGGGGTTTAATGTTTACATGAAATACGAATATTGCTGAACCACATGCCCTGCCTTTCCCTAAAGAGCCTCCCAGAAGCTCTCAAGGCACTTAAATATTTAAAAAATGTTTATTTTTTAATCACAGAACAGTACTGGTCTGCAGTAAAAAGTGTATCTACTTCAATAAAAATATTTCTCTTATTAGCATGCTTAGTGGAAGAGAGAAAACAAGGAGATGAAGCAGAAGGAATTGATTTAATTCTGCAGCAAAATGAATACCTGAAGAGAATGAAACTTACCACATGGTAAATAATAAATAAAAACCTGTGCTCATGCAAGGTTTTCCAGGAACAAACTGGGCGTGCAGCTTGTGAAGAGTTATCCTGAGAAGGAGGGAGAAGACCTTACTGCTCTTTGCAGCCACCTGAAAGGGGCCAGAGCCAGATGGAGCTGGTCACTTCCCAGTGAGGAGCAGCAAGACAAGAGGAAATGGCCTCACCTTACATCAGGAGAGGTTTAAATTGGGTGGCAGAAAAATTTTTTTCACTGAAAGCATTGTGAGGCACTGGAATAGGCTGCCCAGGGAAGTGGTAGAGTCAGTGTCACTATTTAAAACACATGTAGATGGACTTGGTAGACATGCAGATGGCACTTAAGAACATGATAAACCCAGAAAAAACGAGAAGACAGACTCACTGAAGTCTGCACCATAAACCACATCACCTAACAGCTAAACTGGGATGTTTATTGAAAAACAGTCAGAAAAAGCCCCAGTTTCCACTGCCACCAATAAATGTACAACCACACACTGCATTAGAGAGCCACCTCACTGCACTTATTTCAGGACAGCAGGTATTTCTTAGGTCACTAACCAGGAATTCCTACAGAAGTGGCTAAGATGAGTAACACCACTGAAGCACTTTCAAATGCACTTCATGGTGTCAAGAGAACTGTAAATTGAGCACTGAGACAATGGACTTCTCTGTCATGTCATCAGGAATCATATAAAAAGTGCATGAGTCATGGCACAGTCAGTGAAAGAAAAGGAAAAAAAAGAGTAAAAAATTCCTAATAACTGGCAGGTAGACATACAAGTTAAGAAAATTCAATCACACACTCAGGGTGACACACAAAAAATGTTGTCATTCAGTAACAAGATTTCTTCCAGGAACTAAAGAGGAGGAATTAGATGTAATTCTTTAAGAACAAGGTATTAGCAGGAGCTTTTCTCACTGTTGAAAGCTCTCTTAGGTGCTATACTCTTAACTGGAATAGGCTGTGATAATGGAGATGGTGTATTGCTACAAATCAATTCATATCCAATTAACATTCATTTGAAGGTAAAATACCAATTCCAAGCTTGCATACCTTGCCAACAGAAAAACCTCTTAGAAAAAGAAGGGGATAAACAGCATCAGGCAGAGATCAGGGTGAGGTGAACTGATAAAACAATGAAGAGAGAACTCTTCCAAAGCTAACAAAGTTTTCTCCTCACACAAGACACCACTTTCAATGGATTGTGTAAATGCTAAAACAGGGCTCTCAAATTTGGAGACATTACATGTCCTGATCATCCTGAAAAATTCAACTGTCTTAGCAATTGCTATAGAGATGATTTTGTTACAGGAAAATGGTGTAGCTGAAATTCTGCAAAAGCATGACTGTAAAGATACTGCAGCAATTTTGTTCAATCCTTCATTAATGTTTGGGGGAGAACTACAGAAGCCACTGCTCACAGTATATTTGCAAGAAATCATTAATGGAGTTACTTTATAGGATTCCTTTGAACCAGCTCTCTAATAAACCAATAAATACAGGTATTTGGAAGAAAACATGTTCAAAAAGTACCAGAGAGGCTTCATTGCCAAAAACAAAGCCTGTTGAGACACAAGAAAACACGGTAACAGTTTTGTAATGAAGGCAGGAAGATCAGCTTTCTCATATAGAGTACCAATCCTCTGTTCAAGTCCATCTTGCTTCTGTTTTTTTTTTAATATATCAGGCCACTGGAAGTTTTTATAATGTTGATGCTACTCATACAACTTCAGTATCAACAATAAAATCAGAAGATGTGCCTCTTCCATTATTCTTGCTACCTCAAAGCTCTGAGAAGCAGCAAAAGCACTGGAGATCACTTCTGCCTCCAGGACACAGACTGCAACACTTGAAAACTGATAAACTAAGGGGCTAAGGTTAAAAATAAATAAATAAATACAATCTGTGCATTCTCCAGAAAGAAACGCTCCCCAGATGCTAGCAGCTCATTATTTCATGAACTAAATACAGTAACGGGAGGAGGGATGTATTAATAGCCAGCACCTCCTACACACCTGCAATTGGTGAAGGCCTTGATTTTAATAGAGGAACTGCTTTAAGCAATAAAGCAAGTTTCAATTCAGAACTCCCTAATTATTTCTTCAAAGCACGTGCAAAGAGTTCACCAAGACAATGCATGGGGTGTTTTTTTTTTTACCTGAGGGAAAATGAATCAGCTGCCAGGTATCTGAATTCTGATCTTTTTGGCACAAAGGGCCAGCAGCTTTTCACCATATCTATTACTCCAAACATACCAGCTAACATTGGTTATGCTGTTAGCAGTATTCACTTGGAGAAAAAAAAGGAATCTGTAACTGACTTGTGTCACTCTGCATCCCAAAAGCAGTCCCATATTCCCTGAGGCTGCTTCTTCCTCCTCAGAGCAGGTGAACATTTTGACAGAACACACCAGTTTTGGTAAATAAAATCCTGGAGTGGGGAATAGAAGCAATCAATGCTTGGACTACTTCAACCTGCAAGCAGTTACTTTCTAGGCAACGGTGGGTACAACTCCTCTGAGATCAAGCCAAGATGGCAATAGATACCAATTCACATCCAAGTTGTGTGTTGGGGCAAAAAAAGAAATAAAGGCCACCCATGGGGTGCCTACACAGTCAACTGTTATGCTAGGTGAGTCAGAAAACCAGCAATTACAGACTGAGCAGACACTTGCTATCATACCCACTGCTGGGCAGCTCCCATACCAGCACTCTCAGCCTTACTTCAGAACAGCATCTCTTCACCTCTGTGTGGAAACCTGAGAAATTGCTATGAGTTTGACAGGACATGAAAGAGAAATGTAGCACTCACTCTATCTACACTGGTTTTGTGTGTTGGCTTTTTTTTTGGTTTTGTTTTGTTCTCTTTGTTTTTCACCTACCAACACTACAGGCTACTTCCAGAGATAAGACTACAGACCCAAGGCAAATTTCTCCCCGTAAGCCAGGCTTTGGTATGAGAAGGCTGTCTCTTAGATCCACAAACACACAAGGCATTACTCACATTACTCACCCATGACACCAAATTCCACCCAGGAGTACTAGGACAACAGCATTGAGAGTTGGATGGCACCTGAGTAAGGTCAGGTTAGGAGAAGTAAACAAAAATCCCAAGAAGACTATCCTGGGTCAGCTTACTAATTTTGCAGGAGGACTTTAGTTGCTTTTTGTAAGATGAGGGAATGCATTCAAACCAGTTTTCTTCAGAGAGCAAAAATCTTTGAGACATGTTGTGATTCAAGCCACATATTTCTTCCCAAAAACGGGGGTGCCCAGAGAGAATATTGTCAAGACTGGTAATGTGAATCACATTGGTATTGTGACTGAACTGCTTTACTTTGTTATGTGTCATTTACATTTGTATGACATTCTCAGTATAATTTGTGTTACTCTGCTAAATCAGAAATCCCACATAATCTCAACTATCCTCAGGTGGGGAAATTAAGATATTAAACATCATACCCTTCACATGTGGAATATCTAAAAGATGCTGATCTTAGAGTATTGGACTCTGACACTTTGTACATATCAGAAATGGGAGATCAGTTTTGGTTTGGTAACCCAAAGCTCAAATACCAAGCAATCATATATGGCAAAGTTTCCTTCATTTTGGAATATCATACACAGACACAGTCCTGAAAATTCTCGAAGTGCTGCATCTTCTCTCAATTTTGACAGTTTAATTTTGCTTTTCTTGATCTTCTTCCATCCTGTATTTGAACATAAATGATATTAAACGTAAGACTTATCTGAAAATTTAAATGCCTAAAACCAAGAATATGTCCTTGATGGTAATCTATATTCAGGAGACTTTGCAATACATCAAACTGAACCCAAAGAATTCACAGTTGTCTATAAACACAGCACTGCAAGCAATGGCTATTATGAATGCTTCTTAAGTTTTGCTTCTTAAAAAGTGGTAATTATATGCAATTTTGATCATAATTGCAATCAGATGAAAATTCAGTTCTCAAAACCACATTTATATATACAGGTGGCCAAAATCACAGAACTAAGAAACACTGCCACAAAAGGAAGTCAAATAAAGCAACAATATAAATCACTTGAAGAAGAAAAAAAATAGAGCAACTAGCCTGTTGTGTCAGTAATTTCTATCTGTTTTCCCATATTATCATCCTCTCCTAACAGCTTAATCACATTACAAGAAGCTAGTAGAAGTTAGTGAGACATCTGTTTCACCCAGATGTAGATCAGAGCAGGTACAGAATATTTTGCCCCCCTCCACCAGAGGCAGCACGCAGTGCTGAATACACTGCAGTGCTTTGTGCCCACACACTGGTAATGGAAGCACAGATGCTGTCAGTCAGCTCAGCTCAATGCCAAACCCAGCAATTTAACTGAAACTACTGGTGGTGAGCACCACTCCCTGTTTTGCTGTCAATCACTCTAGAAGGCAATCAGATAAACCAAAACACCTATTGACTTTTCTTGACTGAACGGCCAACTGGCAGAACCCAAATATGGGGTGTATTTGCCTTGCCTTTAAAAATTAATTATGACACCTAGTGTAACCCTGCAATTCTTGCATATTTTCACCATAAGAAAAAACACAAACACTTCCAGAAAACAGCTAATCTGAAATGTTCTGCTTGCCCATCTTAGAGTGAGATGGATGAACAGCTTCATAGCTTCAGATTTAAGTCACTTTTTATGTATCTGAATCAGATCAAACTTCACACCTGCAGATCGGCCATCTGTGTGAAAGTCTATAGCTCAGTGATACCTACAAACATCTCAAGCAGAGATAGGAATTTAGTTCCCCACCCAAAATTAACTATAAGGCAATTACTATTTGTATCCTATTCAGTTCTATAGTTAATTCATTAGACCTGCTTGTTCATCTTTCTGAAATAATTCACAGAACTTTCATTGTTGGCTGAGAAGTTTCAAAATGCAGCATACCACAAATAAGTTGAGAGCACAGCCTCAGTATCAGACCACAGCCATCCACCCACTCCCAACCCAGTTTCTGAAGCCAAGCACTGCTGCAGGAGTTATGGATTTCTAACCAGAATATGTTTAGTATCTTTTTAAAGGGCATAAAGCATCACTATGCCAGACAGCCTTGCTTCCTTCAGAGAAAGCATGCATCCACTTTGTGGTGTTTGGCCTATGTCAACGTCAGCTTGGCACAATGATATTTGACACTATTAATAGGGAAATCTATTTTCTTGTTTACAACATCACTGTTCATGCACTGGGAATACCAATATCAGCAACCTACTTCTGCAGATAACCTAATAAGGGCTCCATGCAATGTGTATCTGTAGGTGTATGCATACATACATTTGTACAAGAGAGCAAAAACACCAGTAAATGCTACATTAGATTTCTACAACCCACCTCCTATGAAGATACAAACTATGAATAATTTAAAAGATTTACTAATGAGACAGCTAGAGGATTTTTTTTTTGCTGGACTGAGAAACCACAAGGAAAGGCTTGGCTGGTCCCTCTGAGGCTTCAGAAAGACATGGCAGTTAAATCCTAGAATGCAGAACCATTGAGTGACTGGATACAGTCAAACTCTCCAAGTCAGAGAACTGACTGCTGAAGGCCATGCAAACCAGCGCATTTGTATCCCACCTCAAACGTTGCTCTGCATAGTTTGATACACTCTGTAGAGCTGAAGAACTAGTAAAGTTAGCATATGTTCTTTGCTAAGGGAGGATAAAATTACAAGGGTAGGAGTGACAACCTAAATTAATTTTTTTTCAATTCTAAAACTATGTGTATTCTTTCCTTTTTCTAATTCAGAAAGCCTTTTAACAAGGCCCCACAAAACAGGACAGCCAAAGTCAAAACTTGGCAAAAGACCTCATGCATGTGCTTGAGCATAGAAGTAGGTGTTTCCTCATGCTGGGAAAGCAGCTGAGACCCATGGGCAGGATGATAAATTTGAAGGGCAGAGCCAAGGATTCACATGGCCCAGGGGGCACACTGACTGGCGCTTCTTCTCATACAAAATGTAGAGAAAGAAAGCCACAAACATCTTGGCAGAATACGGTATTCAACAGCACAACACTGGGTTTTCATAGCACTGGCTGATGATTTGGGGATCCTCAGGTCACAGTCACAAGAAATTACACATTAAGAAAATAGCCAAAGCAGACCTAAGACAAAAAAGATTTAACACAGGCTTCAGAAAGGTGCAGAGACATAGACAGAACTAGCAACCAGACTCAAATCAAACTCACACCAATATTGGTGCATACAGGCAAGGTTGTAAATTAAAAGAAACTCACCAACCCCTCTTCTAAAGGGGGACTTCTCTCAAGCACTTAAAAGAAGTAACATACTTTGTTTTTCTAGTTTTCTGTTGCTCAAGGCATGAAATGGCAGTGAAAATAAATTACAAGCCCTATATCTAATGCTCAGTAATATCTTCCCAAGATTTCACCCATGTCTTATCAGAAGAAAATGACTAATATATAACTTGAATGCACTGATTGTATCTTCACTCTTAAAAACATTTCTAGAGAACTAGAGGACTAGAGGAAACAAAACCTAAAATGAAAGGATCACTTTAGCTTGCAAATTACAAACCACTGAACTGCTCAGTCTTCTTTTCTGCATGAAAACACATCTAAGGAAAACACATGAGAGAGTAGTTATTACAAGCAAGTACAACCCCAAAGTCATATTTAATTGTTCTGCCTGCAGTATCTGAAGGAACTGTAGAAGGGTGTAACTCACTGAGATTCAAGACATCACAGAAGATGCTTCCTTTCCAATGTCCCCTGGCCAACCTCTATCCCAGACTGTGTCTAGCATTTCCTTTGCTGATCTGTCTGTCCTCAGTCCTAATTCTCACTAGAGGTAATCCATCATCTTACAGGCTGAATAAAAGCAGTAATCTTTGTCTGCCACTATGAGCCTGCAGAAAATGTAAGTGATCTCTATACAGAACTTCTCCATCCAACCTAAGAATAGCTCAGATTTTGCAGAGGAAATCCTTATACAGAATGACAAAACATACTGATGTATGAAGGACTCGGTGAATTTTAAAATTCTTTCCATAATTTCTGTAGTAGAAAAAAAAATTAATTTCTAATTTCAAAAACTCTTAGACACATAGCAACTAAAAGCTCTCACAGAAAAAGTAGAAATTACTACTGATTTACTTCCTGGAAGTGTTTTCCTGACTTGCTGCAATTTAAAAACCAAAACAGTGATTATTTGTTTTATACAGCACATGTGAAGAAGATGTTTTTCTTTATTAAAACCAGCTTAGCCAACAAAAATGAATCTAAAGATGGAGAACAGTCCTGCAATTTGATCTACATGAGACACCACACTTGGGCTTAGCCATCCCTATCACAAACAGTGACCCAAGCTGGAGGTTTTACCAGCAAATTGCTACCAAAATATGAGTTCCCTGTATTGTGCTTGCACTATACAACCACGCTTTACAGAAGACCAAAGCTGTTAAACCCTGAAACTCAAGTGTTTCATTCATGCAAGAATGGTAAAGAGCACTTCAGTGCAGTAAAATGGCCACCACACCACTGCACATAGGTACTGAACTCTGCTTGGCTTTTTATTTTGACTTTTGCAGTCTCTTACAAGATCTACAGCTACATTTAAGAACTATGGTACAGTGAGTTCAAAAGGGTTTTCAGGCATGGTAGAAGATTATTGCACTCCACAGACTTTTCTCTAGGGAGAAAAAATAGATTTTTTTTTTCCATTTGTCAATCTTCCTCTCACACACCAGCATTACCTCTGAGTGATCCTTGAGTATTTTATTTATCTTTCAACAGACAGTTACTACTTTAATATATAAGTACTGTTGCAGTTGAGCAGAAGTGTAATTTTTAATCAACACTGAATCACATGGAAAAATAAACCATTTCAGAAATCAAATCTAAAATTTCATGGGCAACCATCACAGTTCACAGCTGATTTATTGCTCATAAAATATAAAAATGGAATTACTTCACCTGTAAGCTCAAGTAGAGAGACAGATGTGGGTGACTGTCTATTGCCTTATGAGGCACACAGATATAGGAATTTTTGAATTTGCACAGGAGGAATGAGGACAGAAAGTAAGGAATAAAAGATGATGCCTCTTAAAGCAATCTGAATTTAACAGCACACAGTCATTCAATGCATGATCTAATTCCTCTGTCCTAAACAATAACCTTAAGCCTACAAAGAGGTACATATATCTGCACATGACTGTAAGCAGAGTTTAATAACCCTGTCTGGAGGTTAAAAAAATTACTCACTAATTAGATCTAATTAAACATTTAACCCAAGTGCCTCCATCATTCTTCACCAAAGAAAGGTCTGATTGTCACTGACTAAATGCTGCTAACGCTGTTGTTCCCAGTACTGCACTCATGAATCCCTAAAACCAGTACAAATTCTGTATGTGCTGTAATTTTTCAATCTTCTCCTACACACAGATATATTTCCCTAGCACCTTTATGCAATTTTATTCGCTTTATATTTCTGAAATTTTGAATTTATTTTAGGAACAGCCATCTGAAAAGCAATTGCAAACCAGCTCTTACAGAAGCTGTGCTAATGAACTACTGGGTTATTGCTACCACCTGCAAAGCATAAGAGGGAAAGAATTTAGTCTTGCAAAGGTGCCCAGGCATACTCTGACACATACTGCTCTGCTGTCACTAAACACATCTCAGTCTTTAACAGCAAAAAGCTGCTTGCACACCATCTGTTCCAAAAAATGCAAGTACCTAACTATGTGGAATTCATAGGCACGAAACAATTTGTTTAAAGCTTAGATTTCTTTTAATTCAATAAAACCACAGTGACTTAGAGCTACATGTGAAAAGCACAAAGCAAGTATTGTCTGAGCAAGCCACTCATACTAGAACCACCTAGAAAAAACAATTAAGAGAATGTGAACTCAATCTGCAAAAGAGCAATTTATTTTTTTTTCCTATGCTGGGTATATAAAAGAAGAAAGAAGTACACATATCTGATTTTGTTGCGAAAGCAATGCTGACTTTTTCAAAGGAAGCTTTTAACCAGGTAGTACAAATGCACATTCATCTAAGGCACTTACATTGCCCATGATCATCATCACAATACCTGAGCACCTCGAAATTTCTTCTTTGCTCTGTTAATCCTCACTCCCTGTGGGAAGATTCTGGATGCCCTGGCATGATCAGCAGTTAAAGACACACAAAAATAAAAGCATATGCTCAAAAATGCACTTTGCAACATATACAGATGAACAGTTTTCTTAGAAGAAAATTCCATAGGTGATAGCTATTCTGGATATATTTTAGGTGCAAAACCACCAAAGCTGGCTCTGCTCAATCAGATCAAGTCTTGGAGTAAACCAACACCTAAGTTAAATCAGACCACTAAGCCCAGACAGGAGTGCATTACCATTATAGAGACATTCAAGCCCCAAACTGGTATTTTCACACTGCTCTGACCTGTATTTCCTGCTGGAGAACACTGCTCACCTCAACCATGCTCATCCTACAGTGTGCACCAGACAATCTTCTGGAAAATACTTTGGTGTCCTTCTGTCCCATACATGTAAGAATCCTTCAAGTCAGGATTGAAGAGAAGATGAAAGCAGCATAAACCTCATCTTGCCAGACTTTGGATACAGCTGGAGTCAAGTTCTAAGATTTGCTTCTGAAGGTCAAAGTGAAGAGAAAGCCTAACTTTGTGCAAGGTCTCACAAGGAATCAGTAACAGGTGGAGATCTCTATTGAGGTCTCAGATTAGCATTTTATCCACAGGAATACCTTGTGTGTAGCTATTGTGGATACACCAGTTGTGCTCAAAAACATGTATCAGTGCTCACCAGTTTCAGTTATTTTTCCATGGTTTTACAGTCTACCCTCCGGTATAAAACAGGCCTTAGCAACGTTGACAGATCATAACAAAGATGAGTGGCTGCCCTGAGATCCAGAAACAGATAAAAATTGAAAAACATCCCTTACAATATAATAAAAGCACTTCAAGAAATCTGAGTTATACAATGCAAATCAACTGGGCTGGGGGGGCCAGGGAAGTAACTTATCCACAGATTACTATTTGTGAGATCTGAGAGGAAAAAACAGAGGATGTTTCTAGCAATAAAAACCCCTTGAACTTGCATGAACTTGAATTGATCTAAATGAATAATCCTATTAGATCCTCTTAACTTTGGCCAGGATATAATTATAAGGATTGGAGACAGCAGGACCAAAACCCAGTGGGGGTCTGTCTGCAAGGCTCAACTGCACTTGAAGGAGATTTCCTATTGCCCAGGGCATGCAGGGAGACAGAGCTAGTGTACAAAAATGCACTTGGCAACAATATGTAAGGGATTTTACATACACCCAACACTTCAGCTCAGCAAAAAGACAATGGCAGGGGACACCACAGGTCTGTCAAGGCTGAACAGGAACCAATTCCTCATCAGCTCCCGAAACAGGAACTGGGGGCTGGGGATTGAACAAAACCATGAAGCAGCAGGTTCACAAACAGGAAAGAAGCAGTCCTCTTTCAAGCAGTCATGGAAGTTATAATCATGGGTTGCTGCATACACACAATTTATCTAAATTTAAAAAGCCTACCAGCCTGCTTTAGGCTGTTAAACATAAAGGTAAACACAAAGACACCACTTCTTGCTGAGGAAATCCCTAGCTGAACCAGTGAGATGGGAGCTAGGAACTAAGTCATAGAAATATGCATACATGTTTGACCTATTATTTTATTTTCCCCTAGACAAAATGGAGTGGGTCAGACAGGTTTCTGACCCCGCCAGGCCCAGGCACTGACTATGGGATCTTTGACCTCTGCAGAGTACACGCCCAGAATTCAGGCAACCCTCCAAGACAGTAGGTCACTTGAGAGAAAACAGTGAAACCAGTTCAGCATTTCCTCTCCCTCTCTTCCTTGTCCAAAGACTGAGAGCTTCATGGTGCACTCTCCAAGGCACAGGGCAATCTCTTCCCCCCAAACTGTCCTGAGAAAAAGGTTATTGCTCTGTACATTCTCCCAAAATGAATGTTACTTAATTAAAGAAATCCTAGTTATCTTCTTGCAGGAATCTTACCCCTGACAATTGCACAGGGCACTGAGGATCAGCTACACACTGGTAACAATAGCTATCACAAATCCCTGTGAGCACACCTCCATGCAGTAAAACCAGCAAACTGCTGGGGAAAAATGTCACCACTGGCTCCTGCTTCACAAATCACAAGTACCAGATGTATCACCTGATGAGGAAATAGGGAATTTTTAATATGTAAACATATTATTTAAAATCAGGAAAATATTCTGAATCACAGTGAGGTTAACATTTCTTCTCCCTCTGTAATACCCAAAATATATATTATTAATTACCAAGCAGTAATGCACATGTCTTAAATATGTGAAACAGATACAGCAGATAAAAGAAAATGCATTAGAGGGAAAGACACAAAGGCACAGAACCTACATTCCATGTTCCAGTGCTCTGCTGAGACAATGACTTCCTACATTGCCTTAAAAAAAATCACTTGTTGCCTCCATGCCTCAAATTATGTTCATAAAATGGAGGCAATGCCACTTCCTCACACTTTCACAAGGATAATCTGAAGATTGTGAAATATCTGCACATTACAAGACTGAAGGTCACACAGAAGCCAGGTAAGAGTGAGAAACATGTTTTAACCAGCACTGAAAGTATTTTATTACCCTTGCAGATGGAACACTCCTGTAGCCTTAGTCACCAAGTGAGATCCAGTGAGGCTGCCAAGGAAAAACTGTCTGTTCACTCTGTGAACAAGGGCAGGATGGCAATAATGACATTCTCATATTAAATAAAAGGAATGTCATATGCACACTTTTCTGTGCTGAATGCATGACAGTTTTTGTGGGTTTTTTTCAAATGCAAAAGGAAGCTTGAAGGCTGTTATTTAATAGTGCCACAGAGATTATTGGGGCACTGTAGTATCACAAAATTTGTTCACAGCAGGTAAAATTCGCACCCTGCAGTGAATCAACAAAAGACCACTTAAATCCCAATTTCAGCCTTCATGGTTGAGCCAGTGACATACTTCTGTTAGCACTACATGGGGATCGTTTTCTGGATCAGAATATTAAAAGCACTTGTGCTTCAATGGCATTTCCTTCAAGACATTTTTGGTTTCCCACAAAAAACGTCAAGGGAATCTGTTATAATCTGAAGTCCAAGCCAATTTCTTTTATTTACACTTGTTGATGCAAGTAAAACTAGATGGTGGTACACCCCTGTATTTCCATGATTTTTAACATCATGGCAACCTACACAATTTGGTTGTTTAGTTAAAATAAAATTGTATCACATTTTGGTTTTTTTTACTCAAATAGTTACAGAGATACACTATATTCAGAGAGCACGCTCTTCTATGAGAGAGATTTCACCATTTCTGAAAGTCAGTCAAAAAGTCACCTACAGGTATCAAAATAGAGAACAAAATCAGTATTAGAAAGAGAAATTCCAAAACGTAATTAAATATTTCAGTATGAGACCTGCAAGTACTAAGGAACAGAAAAATTCGGCTTGCTGATAAAGCCATGCCTTCAAAAATTAGTTACAGGAAAAAACAGGTTCCTTAAAAGGAAGGATACAAAAAATACACATTTAAGAGTAGAACAAAAGAGGGTAAAAGTCAGCATCAAGTATCAAGGTCCTGCTCTTTTCTCTGGTATAAACACAGCCAAAAATCAAAGATGTTAAACCTCAGTCTCTGTCCCTTGGAGGGGACAGGTCCCTGTGCTTAGCGAGCGTCCACTGGAATAGTGGAAAGTTGGATCTGTAACAAAGATTATTTTTCCACCAACAGTTTAATTTTAGAAAGGCGCCAACAAAAGGCACGGCTCTGACCACGCTGAGCGCGTTCCTTCCCCTCCCGGTCCATCAGCGCCCGCTTCCTCCTGCGGACACGATGCCGCGGCACCACCACGGCTCCATGCGGCCGCTCTAGCCGAACAAAACGCTCTTCCTGCCTGGGAAAAACGAAACAACAAAAAGCCCAACCACCCGACTAACCGCTGCCATAAAAAGGCAGGAAAGCAGGAGCACGGCAGGAAGGGCCGGCGTGCACCAGAGCCCGCACCGCCGCCCTCCCGCAGCGGACCCGGCGCCGCCGGTGCTCCGCAAACCCGCGAACGGCGGCATTTCCGAAGCCGGGCTCCAGCACCCACACCGGGGCTGTGCCGCCGCCGCCCGCCCTGCCCTGCCCCGCCATGGCCGCCGCGCCCGCCCGCCCGGCCGGAGCTGCCCCACAGCAGCCCCCGTGGCCTGGGCAGCGCGGCCGCGGGGCTCCGGCGGGGTCCGGCACGGCTCCCGCCCGGCGCTCTCCCCATCCCGGCCGCACCTGTCCGGTGGTTGCGCGGTCCGGGGCGGGGAGGGCGAGCGAGCGCGACGGCAGCGGCGACGGCGGGAGACAATGGAGGAGTGAAGGACGGACACATTGACACACGGGCGCCTCCGCCCGCCCAAACCACTGCCGGCACCTCCCCGGGGAGGAGAACCGAACGAACCGCGGAGAAGTCAAAAAGGGGAGAAAAAAGAAAAGCGTAACGCGTTTCTCGACTTGAAAACAAGGGATAAAAGCGGACAGGCTCCTTCTCTCTGGCAGCACCGCGCGGGAAGCTGAGGGAGGGCGAGAGGCTGGCACGCAGTGCCCCCCATCCCTGGGCAGGAATGGTTCGCCCCGCAGTCGGCCCCGGCAGGGCGGGGCTGCGGGCGGAAGGCTCCGTGAGGAGCGGGGCGGGGGCGGTGCCGCGGGCGGGGGCGCTTCGGGCGCCGTCCCGGGCTGATCCCGCCTTACCCTGCGCGGGGGTCGCGATGGCTCCCCTCAGGAAAGGCGACCTGAGCGCGGAGGAGAAGGACTTGCTGGCAGTGATCGCCACAGGTGAGCCCTCCCGGCCCACGCCGCTCGCGGCCCCAGGCCGCAGCTCCCACGGGCCCCGCTGGCCGTGCCCCGGGAGGGGTTTCGTGTGCCCGCACGTTGGGGGCGGCGGGTGCGGCGCCGTTACCGGCCGCTCGCCGCGGGCTCCCCTCGCCCCCACCGCGCTGCTCGGGTCACGGCGCTGAGGGCCGCTGCCTCCCCGGCCCGCCTGCGGGCCGTCACCCTTCTCCTTCTCCCGGGCGGGAGAGCGGCTGTTCCCGGGCGGGGAGAGCGGCGCTTCCCTCCCGGCAGGCCCGCGACACCCGGGCAGTGCAGCGGGGGGCGCGCTGCGGGGCTGGGGAAGCTCCGCTGGGCGGGTCTAACTGCCAGGGAAAGCTTGCATCTTACCGGCAGGGTCTGTGGATGTTTGCCTCATTATTGGTGTTAATGTCCACTGCCAAAAAAAAAAAAAAAAGAAAAAAAGTTTTCTTGGGGGTAATCCAGTCTTCTAGCGTGCTGTGAGGTTTTTCCCATGTGCTGTTGTCAGACCAGGGCGTCTCTGCAGACATGTTATTCTCACATTTTCAGCACTTGAGCTTGTTTGGGGTGTTGTGCACCTCTCATCCCTTATAATGTTCTATTTTACTATTCCTTATAGTATCTTGTTCTCTTAGAGAGAGGAGAGGAGAGGAGAGGAGAGGAGAGGAGAGGGCATCAATGTCTCTCTGAAGGAAGGGTGTCAAGATGATAGAGCCTGGTGCTTCCTGGTGGTGCCAAGCAGCAGGACATGAGGCAAGGGGCAGAAACTGATGCACAGAGAATTCCACTTGAATAAGAGGAAGGATTTCTTTACTGTGTAGTTGGCCACGCACTGGAACAGATTAACCAGGGAAGTTGTGGAGTCTCCCTCACTGGAGATACTCAGAACTGTCTGGAATTCTGGCAATTCTGTGCCATGTGCTCTGGGCCTGCTTGAGCAGGGAGGTTGGAGCAGATACCAGGCTACTGTGGTCCCTTCTAACCTGACCCATTCTGTGGTTTTACATTTCGTGTGAGTGTCACAGTTTCATTGCACTGTCACACATGTCTGTTGCCAGAGTACTTTCTGTCATTTGGGTTCCCTGGTCCAGCAACATGAATTTCATAACCCCAACTAAATAGTTACCCTCCAACTGGTATTTTGAAAATCATGAGCAACATTCGTTAGTTGTAAGCAAACTACAACTGCTTTGTGTTCCATGCATTTCTAGATGTAGTTTCCAGGCAATTTGAACCCATGAAAGTTTTACTGCAATTTTGGTGCTTCACTCTCAGTTGTATTAAAATGTTCCTTTGTGTCAGAGGCACAGGCATAGGACAAGGACGATGGGCAGTGAATTTATTGTGGACCAGAACCAGTTTGATTGACTCACTTTAATAAGAGTTTCAGACCTTGGTCTTGCAGAAACCTCTGTCTAACTTAGCTGATGCTTCTGATAAGGGTGGTGGGATAATTCAGGTTGGGAGAGGCCGCAGGAGTTCTCTAGGCCAACCTCCTGCTGAAAACACATCAGCTGTGAGGTCAGGTGTGATCACTCAGGGCTTTATCCTGTCAGGCCTTGAAAACTTCCAAGGAGGAATGCTGTACAATGTCTCTGGGCAATCTCTTTGCCTTGCTGGGCTCATAATCAAAGTGGTTTTCCTTGTCTCCAGTCTGAAGCTTCCTTTCATTTCAGCTGCTGCCTGTTATCTCTTGTGTTCCTACCATGCCACCACTATGAGGAGCCTGGCTCCAGCTTTCACCTCTGGCCAGTTCTGGAAGTCTGACTTTCATCAGTGTAGTGTCTTGTTTGAAAATCCTTCAGTGTTTTGTCATGCAGAACTCTGAGTTTGTAAATGCAACTTTGCTTTGCTTGTATTAAAATTTGCTTGGAGATCAGCCCTTGAAGACTTTCTCTTACTGATGTTTGTTCTTTGGCTGGGATATTCTTCTGAAAACTGATCCAGTTCTTCAGAAGCTTCTAACATGTTTAGAATATGTTACTGGGGGGAGTAAGTTAGTTGATGGTTCCCTGACTGCCAGTCAGGAATCTTTATTAAGTGTGTGAGATGACTCAGGTAATTGTCTTTTTTTCCTGAAATCAATGAATTAAAAGAAAAATGGTAAAAGCCCATGTAGTGTAGTTAAAACACATCAAAAAGCCTTATGAAAATAAATTACTTCTAGTATTTTCAATGGGATTTTTTAGCCAAAACTGAAGTTGCAAGAGCTGTTTTGCTGAAACATTGGTGGATGACTTCTGAAAGAGTGAAGATAAACATGAAAATAATTAAAATAAGTGTTGCAGTGCTTATTTTTATTAAGCACATCACTGCTGAAAGAGCTTTGCTGATGATTGAATCAGTAATTAGAAGTTTCTGTTAATTTGCAATATTATTCTCCAAACTCAGACTCTTGGAATGTTCTTTTATTTCTTTGTGCCTGTAGAAGCTGTGTTGGCAATATCTGAATTGTCCTCCAATGGGCTTTAAATCATGTTCTTAGACCTGTGGCTTAGCCAAAAGGATTTTGGTAGGGAATTGAAAAATAGTAGGATGGTAGAATTGAAAATCAGGTGCAGCCTGTTTTTCCTGGCACACTTTTTTGTCAGATTTCAGTCTTCTTATGCATTTGTCAGTTTTTAGAAATGTCAATGATCAAGCTACCTGGGTCCTTGTCCTTTCTATCTCTATTCTCTATTAGCAAAAAAGCAAATTCATTCCACTTTTGTGAATGTGTTAGATTGCAAATTTCAAATTGAAATAGGAAAAATGATGTGAGTAAATGATGAAGCATGTTTCATTCAAACCAAAAAGTCTTTAAAGTGAGGTATTTTCTTTTTTTGAGAATGTAGACTGCTCTTTTAGACAAAAGAGGCCCCAGAAGAGATGAAAGCACAACATTTGTTAAAATGTTCAGTATCACGATGCTCATTTGGAGCTGTTCATGTGCTGTTTATGTGAGTGTCCCATTTTTGTGTGTGTAGGTCAGTTACTGCACAAAAAATGGATATTTACTTGTAGTTCATGCTTTCCAGCTGCTCTTTGATGTTGTGAGTTCTTGGTTTTACCTTCTAAAACATAACACTGTTCATTCCTAAGCTTCTTCACTAAGTGCAGTTAATTTATTGGTGGTTAATCCACGTCCTAAGCAGGTAACATACAAAGATTTTGATTCTAATGAGAAATGGAAATGACCATTTTCCTCCAGATTCTCAGTTTATTCTGTTTCTCATCTCCTTTTCTCTCTGTGTCTTTTTATTTGAAGGAAACACTGAGGAGGCTGGAAGGCTACTGGGGAGCAAGAATGTCCGTGTGAATTGCCTGGATGAGGTACTGCAAACCTGTGCAAGCATTATGCTGAGTTTAATAAGGAGAATGCTAGCTGTGAAGGCCTTCCTGTTGTTAAATAACATTTCCCTAACAGCAGTTGCTATAGCCCTGAAAATCAGAGTTACTCTCAAGATATTTCCAGCATGCAGCTGAGTAATGAACCTTTGAATAGTTCTTACTGTGTTTTAAAGAAAGGTTAAAGATTAATGTTACTTAAAGTACCACACTGTATTTTGTCTCAAGTTCCAGCCTGAGCTTTTTCTGTAAGGTAAGATAAATGCTGCAGCAAAACACATGGGGGTGCTCCCTGACTTCTTGTCACCCTCACAAGCAGTGAAGTCCCTGTGCTTGTCCCTCAGTGGCAGGCACAGCACCTGTCCAGTCCCCATCCCATGCTTGGGTCTCGTGGGCATATTGGAGGGTGAGTAGCTCCATCAGAAATGGAACCACAGCCTTTTATACAAATGGGTGTGGTAAACATGTACCAGATTAAATCCTGAAGTGCTACCTGGAGGTGGGAATAAGGTTGTGAAGAAAGGAACCTTATGTGATGTTCATGTTTCCTCTTATTTTTCTTTTTACAATGTTTTTCTAAAGCATGCAACATTAATATGAAATGTAGCATGCAAGCAAAACTAATTCCCCATCATGCATGTTAAATCTACATGTAATTTATCCATTTAAATGTTAATCTGTGGTTGTTTTCACAGCTTTATAATTTCATAGGTATCACTGGGAAATTCTGGGAATGTGTCTAGTTCGGCCTCTGACTCAAAGCAGCTTCAGCTGCAGGGTCAGATGAGATTGCTCTGAGTTTTGACATGTCTGGCCTTGTAAATCTCTAAGGATGGAGACTGTAAAATATTACTGGGCAACTTGTTCTAGTCTCCTGCTGTGATTTTGGTGAAAAAGTGTTTCACTTGTGTCTGAACCTCAGCTCAGGCTCTGTGTCTCTTGCCCTCCTACCACCATAAGTGAAGAGTTTATCTTCTCCCTGTCAGCTCTGGCAGGCTGCTGTTGGGTCCCACAAAAGCCATTTCTTCTCCAGGCTGTGCAAGCCCCTCCTGCAGCCTCTCCTCACTGCACAAGTGCTCAGGTTCCTACTGTGTAGTGGTGGTACTGCATTGATTTTGTTGTGGTTTATCCATGTCTTTATTGCACTGGAAGGCTCAAAATGGGACAGGGTATAGTGTAGATGTGGCCTCATAAATGCTGAATGGAGAAAAATTGCCAGTTCTTCTGCCAGGTATCTTCATGGCATGTTGTTAGCCTTTTTTTTCTCCCAACAGATCAATTTTCTGATTGTTCTTAAGTTAAATACTAAACCTGAATTTCTAATGTATGAATTTCAACAAGTTTCTGTAAAACTAGTCAAGCTTTACAGTGAACTTTTGGAACCCAAGACACAATATAAGTCTGGTTGTAAGTGTGCATTATTGTATGGACATCAAAAGGTTTTCCTTAAGTGTAGTTGCTGGTTGTGCTCAATGATGGCAGCATTGCTGCAGTATTAGTGCAACATCCAGGATTAGTGTTAAAAGGATGTGGCTTATTCAAAAAAACATGTCTGAGTTATGCCTCAGGCTACTGTTGTAGAAGAAATAGAGTTAACAGTATTTACCTAAGGCTCCTATCTGACTAAATACAAATAAGGCCCATAAAACTTTATGCAATGGATTTCTTGCAGACTCTTTTTTTACTCCCAAGAATGGTGTGCAATCATGCTCATTAAAGAGGAGAGGGTTCAGGTTTCTTAAATCCATCAGCTATTTTAGTGTTACAATTTTTCTTTTATAACCCATTTGTGCTCTAATGTGTTATTCTAATATGCATACATAAGTTTGTGTGAAATCCCTGTTAAACATCAGCTCGGTCTTTTATTCATTGTTGCCACAACTGGAGACTGCTCTCAGTGCATCAGGTCTTATTTTTTTTTCTGTTGCCTTAGTTGCTTATCTTGAAATTCACATTTACTTTACTACTGTTACTTACTTTGTTAATGTTAAGAAGTAAGGAAGCCCTGAAGATGGAATGCTTAGGTATTAAAGTGGGAGCTCAATTCAGTAGGAGTTCATTTCCATCCTTGAGGACTTTTTTTACATGAAGAATTCACAGAATGAGCCCAGGTTGAATGTAATTCTGTCTTCCAGCTGTGGTACAGCAAGCATGCAATCACAATTTAGTAATTTTGGACTGAAGAACTCTCAGCATCAGAAGCAGGTTGTTGTATGGTGAACTTCCTAATTTAAAAAGAACCCACACATAAGCTGTTCCTTTCATTTTTAGTTTGACTGTATATTCTAATTGCTTGGATCCACTTTCTTGTAGATTAAAAGCTACTAACAATCAGCTGTCTTCTCTCTGTGTACCTTTAGACAAGGACCAAGTCACATTTTAACATCTTTCAGATGCAGTGACCTTTTAAGTATCTTGCCTAAAGTTATGTTTCTGCAGCAAGTGAGCTATAATAGTGGCTCTTTTTCAAATTCTTTCCAGTTGTTTTGGCTTCTTACTTCAAAAATGTACATAGGAGCTGAATGCAGTATTTCAGCATTGCTTCTGCTGTTGGTACATTTATTTAAAAATAAAAAAAAAATTACTTTCTAAGTCTGCTTGCTTTTCCTGCTCTTTTTCCAAGACTCCCTCATACCCTTCACCTCCTGCTGTCTGCTGAGCTCTGCTGGGAGTGTCAGCACAGAGTAAGATCCCTTCACTCAGACAAGTTTCCCAGATGCCCATCTTCCAGAAGGTTGGAGATATCCAGCAGATACAGTCTGTTTTTTCTCAGCACCCTTTCTGACCAAATCAGTTGTTTTGTTGTGTCTTAATCACTGTCTTTATGAAAACAAGTGCAATGGCTTTTCTGCAAAACTGGTCTTTAACAGTCTGGCAACTTTAAAACTTCAGGGACATTTAAGTTCAGGTGTCCTCAAACATTGGAACAAATAGATGGGCTGTAGAAATGGATGTAAAATAAAATCAAATATATTTAACTTAAATGCACACTTCTTAGTAATTTTTTAATGGAGTGGTTGATAATTTGGAAACTTAGTATTGAAGAAAGTTTTCAGAACTTTTCTTTGCTCTGAGAACACAGAGCTTGTAAATACTGTGACTTTTTGTCAGCACTTTGCTGACTTGAACTCCATCTGCAGCATGTGGCTAAAATATTTCAGACTGATATAGAAAGGCAGGCTCAAGGAAGCACATGAGCTTTCCAGCTGTGGAAGTTTCCTCTGGTCATGTTGGTAGTTAAGGTTGCAAGGGAGTAGTGGAGTACTTTATCCCCTGGTTTCTACAGATCAAGCCAACAGACTTGACCTGAAAAATACATCATTTTTCTCTCTTTAAAATAACTGTAAGGTTGTTCATAATCTTCTTACAGAACTATCATCTGGCATTAGCAGCATTAATTTTTTCCTCTAGTTTGGTAATTGAGCTGTTCAGTTTGGTAATAGATCATTTAGAAACAGACTGCTTCTCTATGCTACAGAACCAAACATTTCCTGGGAATTCCAGCAGCAGCCTGCTTATTCCTGGCTGAGATGGGAGTAGCTTCACTCATAGTGAGTGTGTTCAATGGAGGGGTTCTCAGGTAATCTGCCTTGCTATCCTAGTGTGAAAATCCTATGCTAGCAGAAAATGCCAGATCCTTGGCCCTTGTTGAGGAGGAAGGGGTTTGTCTTTTGATGTTTTTTACATAATACTTCAAAATACACAAACCAAAGAAAATTCCACTGCCAGTAAGAATTATCTGGTTTCAGTTCAGGTTGCTGATTGATGTAGGCTTTAACTTTTCATCACTGCAGATGAACTGAACGATCATCAGAGGAATCTAATGTGTTACATATGTGAAACCAAGAGCTGAGCGGGATGACTGTAAAGGAGAACTATAGCTGTGATCGACACTTAGTGAACAGTATTTCATATTCTAATTAGTCCATACTTAGCTACAGCTAAAATTATTTGTGCATGTAGCTGTTGACCTCCTTCCAAATCCTGCTTTTAGGAAATTTGAGATGTGTAAGGGCAATCTTATTCAAAAGCTTGAAGGGTGAGATTTCTAGAGGCTTTCATCCAGTGAAGAATCAAGTTGTATTTCTAGACTAACAGCATTCAGTACAAGAGAGTTGATTTTTGAAGAGATACATCAACAAGTATTTCTGCCTTGTAGCACCTGTTCTTTTTGCATCATTTTTAACCATTCCCCAAATACTGTCTCAAGTAAAAGTCAAACCCAGAGTTATGTGTTTTGTTTGTAATTTTCTGACTTGAACTGTTGCCTGAACCTGAAGGGTAAAATAAGACACTCTTCTGTGTTAATGTGGGGCTGCATTTCTCATTGGAGGAATGATTCCAATTCTCCCTGGAGAAGGGAGAGGTGGATGCTTTAATATTGCTGGCATACAGGTGTCTACAGCACGTTTTCAGCTAGGGTTTTGACAGCCCTTTCACTTTCCTTTTTTTTTTTTACTTTTCCCACTCTATTTAAATAGCTGGTGCTCACATGTGCAATGCCTTAGTGTACCCCAGTAGCTGCTGAGGGACTGCTGCAGTGTCATCCAGCCTGTATGCCACATCTTGGCAAGGTTCCATGCTTGAGAAGAAGGGTGAAGTGAGCATGGGAATGTTGGGAGCACTTGGATTGCACTTTTTGCTTGAGTAACACAGGTTTATGGGCTACTGCAGTGGTGGATTGTTATCGTGTTAGCCACAAAACAATACACTCATGATGTCTGTTCTTAACACATAATGAGTGTTTAAATGTTCACAGAATTGAGAGGTTTTGTGCCAAATATGCACATGTCACTGGAGTGGGAGATAGTGTGTATTTTTTGTTTGTTTGTCCCACTTCCTGTTCCCTACTTGTCCTATGTTTCTCCATTCCTCTGGTTGATGAAGGTTGAGCAGGAGTTTTGTTGGAAACTTCCTTTGTAGTTCCTAGGAGGCAGAAGGTTGCTTTTCCATTTTATTATCTTCATGAATTTGTTTTTATTCATCCTGTTCAAGCACACCTCAGCTGGATGCTGAAGAGAGATTGATCTGCTTTCTTCTTCCTTTGTGCTGGTGGTGGAGTCCAGCCCCTCCCTGGTTCTGGTACTCATCTGTCTGCCCCTCCACTGACCCCATAGTTCGTTGTTTGGGGTTTTTTCAGTCAACTGACTTCCCCTCCATGGCAGCAGTTCTTGGAATCCCATTCCTCTGTCTGCTTTTGGGCTATTTTCAGCATGAGGACCTGGGAAGGATGGTCTGTAATGGCCAGGCTGGCTGAGCCCTGTTGTGCCAGTGGGGCCTTGTTGGTTGGTGAGCTGGAGAACCCAGTCAAGAGAAGTGCCAGGTAATTTTTAGAGGCACTAAAAATGCCCCTAAAATGCCTCTAAAAATGCCTCTCCAGCAAACTCTATTCCTCTTGAATGGTGAGACATACAGGAAATACTTGCAGCCCTGCAGAAGAGAAGTTACCATGTAACATACCTACCAAAAAAAGAAAGCTGGGAAGGATTTACTTTTGTCCTGGGGAGTAAGATTAAAAAGTTTGATTTTTTTGGTCAGAAAAATGTTGCATGGTAACAGCTAGAAAAAGGATCCTTCATCTGATGTTTTGTAGTGGAAAAAAAATTTGTTTCATCTGTATGCTTAATAAACCATCTGCAAGTTTTGTCTTTTATGTACGTTGTATTGACAATCCAAATGTCATCTGTGAGAAAACAGTGTTGCTGGACCTGTCTTTGACATTCAGGCTGAGAAAACTATTTGCAGTCAATCCAGTTTCAGTGTGGGGACATGATACAGGACACTCAGCATTTCCAGATAAATTTGTGTCTTGCCTGACCCTCTTGTTTGCTGTGAATGTGAAAAACTGATATTAATGTGACTTCTAATCCAATTTTATAGCAACCATCCACATATTTTCTGCCTGATACGTTTTTTTGATTCACACCACAGCCTGACACTTCCAAAATTAAATCAAAGGATTTTAAAAAACAGTTTTCTGGCAGGAGAGGATAAAACAATCCTAGTTCTTTACTTTGTCATATAATCTTCAGATCTTAATTGAAACAACTGGCTTTCAAGATATAACCAAACTAAAAAGTCATTGTTTTTTAAAGATCTTTCTCCCATCAAAAACTGTGCTGTGTTTGTATTCCCTTACTGCAGTACCTTTCTGTGCTGCTAAGGGAGACAAATCCCTACTGTGACTCCAGGCTGGGATTGGCCTGTAAAGTTGCTTTTGATGTAACATTATGAAATGTAATATAATAAAATACATTTTATAGTAGGACAGAAAGTATTTATTCAACATTTGAGACACCCCAAATGAAATCTAGGAAAAGCAGTCTGTTTCATATTCATGAAGGGATCTCTTTAGTTATTTTGGATCTTCAATGTCATTTTATATTGCAGTTTACCAAAATTTGTGGGTTACTAAAATATAATGCATCAAGTAAGTACTTTGTGTTATTTTCAGTTAGGATGGAGAGTAATGAAACTGTAATACCTTAAAATTATTATACTTTTAACTTTTCCAACTTCCCTCACCTTTAGAAATTTTTTGAAAATTATACTGGTAAATTAAACTTACTTGGGTTTCACTCAGTCATAAATTGAAACAAGAAATACATTAAGGTTCAAACTGACAATTACAGTATTTCAGAGCATCACATTACCATGCATTTACAGAGATGCAGTAATGTTGTACATGAGTGTGCTCAAGCCCACAGCCTTGACTGGCAAATAAAGGAACAGAACATCATTTTGATTTTCTTGAGGGACAGACTAAAGCGCTCTCCTGACATGCAGTGCTGGAGTGTGTTCTTGGACAGCTGAAGTGTCTTGGCTGATAACATGAATTCTGACCTGATGTTAAGTGAAAACAAACAGCATATTGGAAAAAGCATACTATATTCTGAAAATGGAGTATCATGCAGTTTTATCAACCAGCAGCATGTTTCTCCCTGCCCTGGAAGAGAGATAGAGAGAGAGCCTGCACTAACAGTTCACCCTAGTTCTGAACATTTCCCCAGGGGTTTGCCCAGCTTTACCTTTATAATCCCACCTCAGTCCTCCTGTGCTGAAGTGAACATTTTTGTACTGGGGCAGTTGAGCAAACCAGCCAGGTTTGTCCCAGTCTGACAAGAGCTGTGTGTCCTTATGAGGGCTGTCAGAGCTCTGGCTGATCATGGACATGGTGCCAGGATAGCAAAACTGTCAGTAATCATGACTAAAAATGAGCAAGATGGGTTTCAGAGACTGAAAGTCTTTGTAATGTTTAAAACAACAAGAGCCTATTTCTAATTTTCTTGCTGCTTATCATATAAGCCACAGCAGGGGAGAAAAGAGTAACATAGGAAGCTGAGAAATTTTCTAAACCAAGCTTTTCCAACTGGCAGAAACATTAGCTGTCTTCAACACTAATGTCTTTCATGAAAGGACAATGATAAATTGACTGTAAATGGTTTTCATTTGTTAAACCATGCTCTGTTTTCAGATCTATAGCACAGCAAAATAAGAAAACTGACATGGAAATCTGCTGCATGTTAGTAACCATATTTTTTCATGAAGATTTTGTGAGGGTTTTTGGTAAATAAAATACTACGTGAGGCTTTGGTAGTTATATTGAATATGTATGGCCAAGTAAAAATGATCAGTGGTATGAAGATCAAGAGATGTAACATTCTTTTTTGTATGCTACTTGCTTCTCCTTCCTTTTGCCAGCATGGCATGACCCCTCTGATGCATGCAGCCTACAAAGGGAAGGTGGACATGTGCAGGTTGCTGTTGAGACACGGAGCTGATGTAAACTGCAATGAACATGAGCATGGATACACTGCCTTGATGTTTGCTGGACTTTCAGGTAACTTCTTACTACACTCAGATCACTGATTTTTATGACATTAATGGGTACAATTTGCCATCAGTTAGTAATTTAAAAGTGTTGACATGCTTTTATTTTTCAGGTTTGCTGTTATTTATATGAACCATGCAGCTACATTTTGTACAATAAAACCCTGTGGGCAGTGCAACAGGAGAGCCTCTGTTCAGACACATATGAAAATTTATTTTGTTCAGCATTTTGAGGCATGCAGTCTACTTGTCCTGTACCTACTTTGTCCTGTTTGTTTGAGATCTCAGCATTCACTTTCCTGGGACAGTTTTCTCACTTAGAAAAGAAAACTGTGCAGTCTTCTTACTTAGACTGTGTTACACTGAAAATGACGCTGCACCAGTAGCTTTTGGTAATATATAAGACTTCTCAATCCAGTATTTTTCAAATTTTGTCTTTCTCCTACATTATTTTTTTTTCAACTGTTGTGTGGGCTTTTAAAAATGTATTTAGTAAATTTTAAAACCACACTTTCCCAAAATAATTTTCACTCTCCTCTTACATTATTATTTTTTTCTTGGGCATGTTTATAGCTGTATATATCTTCTCCTGTCTCAAGTGGTGGTTTGCATTTTCCTCTTGCTATTCTTTTCCCCTGATGGCTGGTAAAGTAATTTCCTTGAGTGAGAAAACAATACTACATTAAAACATTGTTCCTTTTGGAGAATATATTTGATTTGGGAATATTAGGTTATTTTAAGTAATTTCTTTACTAGGCCACTTA
Organism: Melospiza georgiana; assembly: GCF_028018845.1. NCBI lineage: Eukaryota > Metazoa > Chordata > Aves > Passeriformes > Passerellidae > Melospiza > Melospiza georgiana. Next base: position 30,077,522 of record NC_080430.1, on the reverse strand, counting down.
TGTCTTACCAAAAATTAAATTCTAGGGGAGTCAGGGTTCTTAGCAGGTAGAGTTTAAACTGCCTTCATTCATCATAACTATTAAAAAGGCTTATGTGTGTGCATGAACCTTAACTAGATCATCAGATTGTTTTTCAGCTACAACGTTGGTAAAAAGATTTGTGAAATTCCAGTGTTCTGTGGTATTGAGCAATATCACAGCTGCAGCAGATAGATGAGGACAAACTCTTAGAGGCTGTTAAATGACTGCAATTTTATAGAAAATGCTGTATTTTTACCATTTTCTCACAGCTGAGCTTTTAGCCTGTCATCCTGGGTGTGAAAGCTTCTAAGTGTTGACTTTAGAGTCTGTTATTTGTGAGCACAAAAGGTACATGAGCACTACTGACGCAGTGACTTTGTTTCTAAACATTCATTTTCATCCACCATCCCCTTTTTGTATTCACTTTTCTGTACTTAGCATCTGCACAAAAATGGATAAAGTAAGAATACCTTTGAAAGCAGAACCAGCAGGAGTGGTGACAAGTGTCCTTTTTTAGTCTCTGAAGGGCACCAATTAAGTCATCTAATCTTCCCATCAAATTTTAGCTCCATTTTCCTTGGTATTTAGCCCAGTCTGAACACCCAGTTCCCACTGGAGAAAGGAACAATCTGTTCTGTTCTCTGTGTTCCTGCTACATCATAGTCCTGAATGTGTTTTTCTTCTTAGAATAGCAAATGTAGTTGAACTGTTAAACTAGATTAGTAGAATTTCCTTCTATACTGCTGTCCCGAGGGACCAACCTCTAGTGTAGCTACATGAGTAGCACTCCCATAAGCTCCACAGGAAGCTGAATGTGCATTACAGAGAGCAGAGTTGCACTTGCTGGAACTCTAAATAAGCACATGCCTTTCTCTTAATTCATGCTTAAAATAGTGACATTAAGAGCATTCATTTTCCTCAGTGTTGTTCCTGGTCTTCAAGAAATTTAGTACATCTTTTTCTGAAGCATAGAGAATTACAGGTTCTGATTTGTCCTTACTCATTCCCCATATCTTTCCTGCAAATTCAGGAAACAAAGAAATCACCTGGATGATGTTAGAGGCTGGAGCAGAAACTGATGTTGTCAACTCTGTGGGAAGGACAGCTGCTCAGATGGCTGCTTTTGTGGGTAAGATGAAAATTATTATCATTTTTTGAACTCCTAAAGAAGTGAAGTGTTAGAGTCTGATGCTTTTTCTTGGAGAAACATCATTTAATGACTTATTCTGAACTGACATGTTGTTGATCTGTATTTTCCACATCTCATCCTGTAAGTCAATTTGTGTCCTATTCCCATGTTTGATTTCCTGAAAACACAGATGATCTTACCTGTGAGAACAGATGCTACACAAGTGTGTACGTTTTTGTAATGCCACTGCTTTGGAAATAGTAAGAGGAAGCTGGTTGCGCTGGAGGGATCCAGAGTGCAGCACCAAGTGCTCACTGGAGCTTCTCTTGTGGGAAAGGATGACTGTAGTGCCAGGAGTTAGGAGCTCAGCTGAGCTTTGCAGCTGTGTGCTGGCAGCATGCCACCCCCTGCCCTTCTCCCTGGCTTCTGGGAGAGGGACAAAGTCTTGGAACCTCTTCTGAGGCACTCACTTCTTACTGACCTGGACTTCACTGGAATAAGAGAGAGATTTATCATTCCAGCATGTGAAGTAATCCCTGGCAAAACATGCAATAGGCTTTTTTGCTGTTGTTTTTTTCTCTTTTTTTTCTCTTTTTTTGTTTGTTTTTTAAGCCCTTTTCAATTTTTTTACCCTCCTTGACCATACTAGGTTTCTGGCTTAATGTCCCACTTCGTCTCTAGCAGGGAGAATTGATAAAATATTATGAGGTTAAGTGGAGTCATTTTCAATGGCCCAGCTATTCCAAAAATGAGCACCTGTATTTCCTTTCAAACACAACCTTCTCATGGTATTTGAATGCCTGAGAATTCCCTTTCAAGTGCTTTTGGTGGTCTGAATTCAAGGCTACCTTGCCATTTAGATTTACTTCCTTGAACAGTGATTTAGTGCTGTTTCACTTTCCATTATCTTATTCTGCTGTTTTAAAGAAGAAAAGGCTGACATTGCTCACTTGAAGTTCAAGCAGCCAAACCTTAACTATTCATTTAAGTATCAGAGAAATCTATTCCTATTAATTCTCCTTTGGATTTGGAGAGTCTTTCCCATGTGATGCTGTATGAAGTGAATGGGGAATATTATCTCCAAGAGAATTTTTAAGAATTCTTGTAAAAATCTCATCACATCACCAAGGTAGCATAAATATTTTCAGGCATACTGAGATACACTACTCTGTAATGGTCTGAACATTGGAATCTATTCCTGTTCCTTTTTTATTCTTTGTCCAATCAACATTAATTCATCTGCCTGTATGTGGGAAGTGAGGATATTTCTTCCCCTGTCATTTGTCTTACACTGTGCTCTATTAGCTCAGAACTGTCTCTTCTAAAACAGTGGAGGATTTTATACGTTGGAATTTGATTGGCTGTGTCTTCTGGTGGTTATAGGATTAGTGCCAAGACAAATCAATCAATTTAAAGAATGTGGTCCTGAACTAGAAAAGATAAGTTTTACTTTCCCTTTAGTCAAGTAATCCATTGTATTGTCAGATGTAGAAAACAAGAAGAGGGTGTAATTTTTCTTCTCTTGTTACTTTCATTACAGTCCTTTTATTTTTTGTAAACTTTAAACTTGTTCTGTTCTTATAACTTCTCCCACCTTAGGTTAATACAGTAATACCTGCTTGCAGATCTGAAAGCTTATGAATCTCAATGCAAATGTCATTAATTTCAAAAGTACAAAGTGGAAAAATCTTATCTTGAAAAATTATATCACCAGCATGAGACTACTAGCATAGTATAATCTGGGGAGAAGTGACTATTCTCCTAGTTGTGGCTAGGGAAAAAATGCAGGAAGCAGACAGGATATTCAAAATTAATTTTCATGAGGCCTTTCCCTGCTGGGAGTCACTAAGTTAATAACACTTACTGAAGGTTAGAGCTACACACGAGAGAATGACAAGAGTTGCCTCTTTGCTGTGCAAAATATATCATGCAGAGCTCCTTTGCATGTGGGTAATTCTCACTTGTATTGCTTATATTACATTTGGGTTTAGGTGGTTTTGGTTTTCTTGTTATTATTTCACTGGTGATTTTTTTTCTTGTGTGCCTTTAGGTCAACATGACTGTGTGACTGTCATCAACAACTTCTTTCCACGTGAAAGGCTGGACTACTACACTAAACCACAAGGCTTAGACAAAGAACCAAAACTGCCAGTAAAATTAGCTGGGCCTCTGCATAAAATTATTACTACTTCCAACATGCATCCTGTTAAGGTGGAGTAATATGCAAATTGTATGTATTTGTTGGTGTAGGAGCAGTTTATTTGTGTCAGAAAGCCTTCTGCTCTTCTGCAAGTTCAGCTGAGATCAAAAGTATTATCTGCTAATTCAGCTACTTCTGAAAATGAGAAATAAGCAGGCTCAATGTTCAGATGTGATTAAAAAATTATTTCAGTGTTTGTATACACCAGAATCTTGAACTAACACCTTTGATTGGAGAGATTCTTACTTCTTATATCAGTAACCATAAATAGCTGTCTTTTTTGGCTTTATTACTCAGCCCCACTTGAAGTGGAAACACAACAATTTCCAATCTTAACAAAATCTCATTGTTCTCTCAGTGCTTTTCTCAGCATGTATCTTCCTACCTTCATCACTGGTTTGCCACAGTAACATCTACCACTGCTGCTGTTTCTGAAAGTATGTGCAAGAGAATGTTTATTTTACTTCCCAGGACATTGCTGACAATCATGTCTTTTATGGTTTGCTCCTCCAGTGTAGTTCAGAGAAATGAATACACCTAAATTCAAAAGCAAATTCCTTGGGCTTGCCAGTCAAAGTCCAGCATTTGTTAGCAGTTTCCAGCCAGGTATCTACAATACACAGAGACAGTAGTGCACCAGTGGCAGCTAATTGAGTGACTAGAGCACACAGTTTCCTCTTAGACTGTTTTATCCAGTGCTTTACTAGGCTACAGGAAGTACTCTACAATTATGTGAGGTTGATGTGTTCTGTGCAACTGCTTACATCATACAAGTCCTTAAACCGTACAAGACTGTAGTGTTCAAAAGGAAAGAGATTTTAGGATAGTGTATGTAGTTTCTGCAACTTTCTTTAGAAGTAGTTTTGATTCTTCAGGTTCTTATTCTAAAAGAAATAAAACAAACTTGCTATTTTTAATACTAGTTTTAGTTGTAAATGTTTTCTTGTATGGGAACTGTGATTACAATATGTTGAATAAAAATGGTTAATAATGACTGGGAAAAGAGAGGGAGGACTGCATAAGAAGGAAGTAGAAGAATATTAGAAATTCCACTGAAATTTAGCTACAATGAACTATATAAGCTTTAATACCAATGCACAAGTCTTAACTGGATTACATTTTCTTCAATCTTCTAGATCGTGTTGCTGGTGAAAGAGAACCCTCTGTTGGCTGAAGTAGAAGCACTGCAGAAATGTTACAGGGTTCTGGATCTCATTTGTGAGAAATGCATGAAGCAGAAAGACATGAATGAAGTTCTTGCTATGAAAATGCACTATATCAGTTGCATCTTCCAGAAATGTATCACATTTTTAAAAGAGCGAGAGGATAAACTAGATGGGTTTATCAAAAGGTGAGTATTTCTACAGAGAGGTCTCAAAGCACATGTATGCCCTGGAAAAAGACAACTGAAGGAATAGATTGGATTGGTTTGGATAAAGGCTATGGCAAATAACTTGTTAAGTAATCCCAGCTGAATTTAGATCAGGGTGGCACTGTCTGCCTTTTTTCTGTGTCTGAAGTGACACTGTCCTTTCCTGGGTAGAAAGGAAACATTCCTGGAATTTCAGTTCTGCTTTAACTGGTTAGAACTTGGCATTTACATATGCACCATGAAGCAGCAGACAGCAATGTGTGATTGAAAAAAAGGGGAGCGATAGGCTTGAAAAAAGAACAACTCAGTGTCCAGTATGGTTCATCTGGGAACATTTCTTGTGCCATTTTGCTCTCCAGCAGTCATGCAGGTTGAGATTTTTTTTTTCAAAAACACCTAAAGAAGTGAGAATTGTAAATCCCACAGACCCTGGATGAAACTTATCCTCTTAAATAACTTAGATAGATCTTCAGAATCTACTGAGTTACAAACCAGCTGCCTGATCGTACATATCAAAGCGACCTGACTTCTTCTTAGAAGGACTACATTCCCCATACACCACTGTGGATTTTTACTGAAATCCTCTGTGAGACTGAAAATAAATTATGAAGTCAGCTTTCACATATTGAAATCAAATAGTTTATCAGTGATCCATATAAAAAAACAGTAGCCAAAGAGGCGTAAGGATTATAACATGTTATTATAATGAAGTGAAATTTGCGTTTGAAGGTATTGTTCATTTATCAGTGTTTATTATGACAATGATAATTTTTAAACAGCACAAAGCATTTTGATATTTTAATCAGATGTTGATAGTAGATAGTATACTTACAGATTATTATTTTTCTCTGTGGTTTATTTGGTAAGTCCTGCTTTCAGAGCATTTATATATTGTGTATTTAATAATGACTGTGCATTAGAATAAAAACACTTCCATTTGCATTTTAACATATGAATTTAACATATGAAGTTGCCAAATTATTATGAATTCTTCTCTATAATCTGAAAGGGGACAGAGTATAGCATGCTGTATGTATTTGTTCTTGAATATTTACCATGTGATTTCTGATTTTATGCATTTTAAAAAATTTAGCCTCTTGAAAGGGAGAGATAAAGATGGTTTCCCTGTGTATCAAGAGAAGCTAATTCGAGAAAGTATCCGGAAGTTTCCTTACTGTGAAGCCACGTTGCTCCAGCAGCTTGTGAGAAGTATTGCTCCCGTTGAAATAGTAAGTAGTTTGAGTAGGAACCTTTTCCTGTCAAGAAAATCCTTTCTCAGTGACTTGCATAGTAAATCCAGATTGAGACATCTTTCTGTCCTCAGCTTTTGCAACATATTACAACCCTGAAACCCTTAAGCAAAGGGTTTGATGTCCCTAAACTCTCTGTATCTGGATTTCACTTTTTATATTGCAGGAAAATGGTCTAAATTACTTCAATTAGTATTCTTTTCATGTGCCTATAACAAATGCATAAACATCTCTGCTTTTAAGGAAAACTGATGCAATTTTATCTTGTCTCTGAGCTTTCTTTTCCTCCTCTGGTATGTCTGTTCAGTTTTTCTATGCCAGTTCACTTATTGAAATGGTAGATTCAGATAAAAAATGCAACTTAATTTGCACTCTGTTTTCACAATGTCTAAATTCAGTTTGATTGAATAATTTCCTAGATTTAATGCATTCATTTGTTTTATTGTACACAAGAAGTTGGTAATATATGATGGTAGAAACGCTCAGTGGGGTTCCTTTTATCACAGAGAGGGAGAGCAAAGATGATGCAATGTGCAGCATAATTTATATCTCAATTAGGCAATCAAAATTACAAGTTAAAAATCTAACCTCAGTTGTCCTGTTAGGTCTTTGCTAGCACACACTTCATTTTAGGACTCTTTATTGCTTCATAATAAATTTTACACAAGAGTGGCTGTTCTTTTTTAAGCATGTTCCCTCTGGTCTCTGAGAGCGAGATGTTGTACGCACAAACACTGGGGAATTGGAACAATCTTGTGACGTGTTTGGATTATTCAGAGCCAATTAAAAATAGCCTCCATTTTAAGTGGCTCCAGGTCTGCTAAAATGTCCTGAGGCTTAGTGCAGTCTCTACTGTTTGCCTAAGCCAGGAAGATAAACACAGTGTGAAAACATAAGCCATTGTGATGCATTACAACTTGCTTTAGAGTAAACATTTTCTTTCCTGTTGCTTTTTTCTTGGGAGAGCCTGCAGTCTTTCATGCCTTTAAAGCAATGATGGTTTATTCCATTTGATTTCTGTCCATTATGCAGAGCTGCAAAGAAGGACATACTATAATTTCTATTTATGTGTAAGCCTTTGACCTTTGTCATTGCACAATTACTTGGATTCAGTCTGGGCGTCTCAGTGTTGTCATAGTAGTTATGACTGTGCATATTCCATGGTAGTCTGACAGTTGAAGGAATTACTTAGAGCCAGAACAACTTGGCACTGTTCCTCAAATATTTACTTAAACCTTACTGCTTGCATTGCATGAGAAGGAGGCTGCAAATAACATCTAAATAGTAATACGCAAATAATTGAAAGTTTCAAGTTTTGACCGTTTGGTCTGTAGCACCTGTGTGCACTGAGCACAACAGTGACAAATGAAACATTTATTTTGTGTGCCAGCACAGAGACTGAGCTGCAAAAATCTGCTGCATAGGATCTACAGATGTAAAGAATGTGGAGTTCATGAATGACTTACAGAGGAAATACTAGAGAAGCTCAGGGCTTACATTAACTTCACATACAGAAGTTTATCTAAAGACAAATATTAAGTTGTGCATGTTAGTTGAAGATCTCTGATTTGGTTTTATGATTTTTACTGCTGCAGCAGCTTCAGTGAGACCGACGCTCATGTTCACCGTTTCTGGTCTTCCCTTGCACGTCCCTCTCTGCACCAGTGCTGCCTTTTAATCTCATTTCCACTCTTGTCTTTCAGGGCTCTGACCCCACAGCTTTTTCTGTGCTTACACAAGCGATTACTGGCCAAGTGGGTTTTGTGGATGCTGAATTCTGTACAACCTGTGGGGGAAAGGGAGCAGACAAAAGATGCTCAGTTTGTAAAATGGTAAGAACAAAAAAAATAGTTGCACTGAGGTGATGAGGATTTTGAATGCTTCTCTATTCACTGTGTGTGTAGGCTTAGGAAGAATGACATGCATGCCTGCACTGAAGACGTTCAGGCCATCTACTTCTGGGAAAGATGCCTGAAATTCACAATTAGGAAGGAGTACTTGGATTTCCGAGTGTGAACACTTAAGAATGAAGAAGAAGCAAAAATTCTCTATATTTAGAGTTAATAAAAAACTGCTCTTTATAGATTCTTATATAGGTTAGAGCCACTCCATATAACCTTAAAAATTGCTTAAAAATAACATTAAGTACTATACATAGACATTTAACTTGCTGCACTAAGAAATGTGAAGAAATTCTTTTCATACGTGAAAATTAATTGGTAACTCTGGTAACTTTTAGGTGATGTACTGTGACCAGAACTGCCAGAAAATACACTGGTTTACCCACAAAAAGGTCTGCAAGACCCTGAAGGAAATTCATGAGAAACAAGAACTAGAAGCTGCCAAAGAGAAAAGGAAACAAGAAAAGAAGCAAAAGAAAGGTTAGGATCTGTTGTTCCCTTGCTGAAACTAATGCTGTGTTAACTGCATCACAAAGAGCAATTTAACAGGTCTTAAAACTGTAACAGCTGAGGTTGGGAGAAAAATCTTTGATGAAACATAACAGCAAAGCTGAGTTTGTTGGGATTCTGGCCTTGAAATTTACAAGTGCTGTATACTTTCCAAATGTAGTTTTTAATGATGCAGTTACACAGATTTCTACAATGGAAGCCTTTTGATTCACACTGCACTGTTTCAAAATCCAGATCTTTAATGCTGCTCTATGTTTTATTGGAGGTGTTAAGACAAGTTGGATAATAAGCAAGCAGCCTGCTCCTTCCAGTTGCAAAGGTTAACATAGATGTTAAATCTCCCATAATACTTCTCTTCATAATCACAGTATCAAGTTAATTGTGTTGTGTGCTTCGAGTGTGAGGAAAGCAAGCAGTAGTCTTTAAACTGCTCATGGTGGTTTTCTCCCTTTGAGAAACAAGTAATTAAAACATAATAACCTAATAAACACTGTATTGCCCCTTCCCATGTTTCTCCAAGTGAAATAATAGGAAAGTAGGGGATGAAATCACTTTTTCTCTTTTACAACTCACTGGATTTCTGTTCCTTTGTTTTAAGGATTGTAGAAGTGCACTGCACAAATCATGTTGCCTTACAATGGTAATGTTCACTTCAGCTGTACTCAAAATAGCAGGATATAAATCAGTAATGAATCAGTAATAATTAAAGTTTTCAACAGTTTCCTCAGTTGATCCTGTTATGAGAGCTGCTGTTGCATGAGATCAGGATGACTGTGGAAATTGGAGACAAGGATATTAGAAATCCCTGGATATATTGCATACCAGTACATCAAAACATAATGGGCTGTGAGCAGTGATGCCTCACGGGCTGTCCTTTTCAGAGGGAGGGGCAGGATCTTGGTGGATGGCTCTTCTCCCTTCCTGCCTAAAAAGGGAAGCTAACATTTTGTGTTATGTTTCTCCTCCTCCATTATCTACATGTTAATCTTCATTAACTGATTCAAGTAGACAGCCAGCACATTACAGACCTTATCCAATTATGCACTGTTCGTAAGACACTGAAGTCATCTGAGCTTCAGGTCACCTTGTGAATGGTGGTGTATCAGAGCATTTCATATCAACAGCAGTTTTATTTCAGAAAGTTAGTAATACCCCCTACAAATCCTGTACATCAGGAAACTAATAATCAACAAACAAACAAATTCAACAGCTGCAACTACAAGCAAACCCATGAGTTTAAGTGTTTCTGCTGTACAGGGGCGAGTGTCAAGAAAGTGCCCGTTTCAGCCTGTGCTGAAGGCTCTGAGCTCACTGCCACGTAAGACTTTGGCAGGGCTGTGGCTAGCTGCCTGTGACTGTTCTTGGCTGGCTATCAATCACAGCACCCAACAATAAACCAAGATATAACTACTTCTCCCAATTAGGCTTTCCCCTCCTGCTTTTCAGAAGTCCTAGCATGTAAGCCCTACTTAGTCGAATCAGGTGAAAAAAGTTATTTAACACTTATTTTTTTTTCAGAAAACATTGCTTGAAGAGTAAAGGTGCAATAGCTTATTCTGTTCCATGCAGTCATGTTATGAATTTTAGGATGACTCATTTCAACCAAAGTTCAATGTTTTTAAGCACATAATTTCTTCAGTCTGTTTTATGCAGAAATGCTTCCTATATAGTTGTGTCCATGTCTTTTTGATTTAAAACAAACCCCACCTGTACTCAGTGTTTAACTGCCTTGCAGCCATTCTTTGAGAAGCTGGTGATAAGTATAGTGTGTTTGAATTGAAAGTTAAAAGAATATAGTATCTTACTTTGCTCCTCTCTATAGCATCACGTTGGGTGCCAAAATATTGGAGTATGATCCCAATATTAGCAGGTAGATTGTGCCTGGCCCTGTCTGACCCTTGCTGCTGGGCCAAAGGTGGCAACTGTGGTGTTTCACCTCAGAGACACTTTTGGCTGGCTGGATGTTGCAGCTGGGCACTGAAACAAGTCCAGGCTTGTAGAAACTCAGTTTACCTCAAGTGGGAAGGCTTCAGGCTAGGGTTAAGAGGAAAAGGAGACCGACTCTGTTGGAGAGTTTATATCCAGAGTTTTATTCCATGGTCACAGACACCTGAATCTTGGTAACAGCTCTAACAGAATCCCAATGACATGGACCTGGCTGAATTTAAGCCCAGGGACAAGGGGAGGAGAAGAGACAGGTGAGCACCAACCAGGTGGGAGGAGGAGGGTCTCAGGGACAAGGGACACTGAGACAGGCCAATGACCCTAGGCCTGAAGAGAATCCTTTGAACTTGACCAACCACACGAGGCCTTGCTGGGATGTTAAGCCTGATTGACAGAACTCACTCAGCAAGGGGGTGAGGGGGAAGGGAGAGAGGTATTGCCACAGCTGGGAAGGGACTGGGAAGTAAAACAGGAAATTGCACACACTGCAACACTCTATAATAAAAAAAAAGGTAGTCTGGCAAAAATGGAAGATAAATTAATGAGAGCTTTGTATAGGGTTAGTTCCAGAGTGACCTTATAGCAACTTAAGTAAAGCTTTAGTGTTTTGGGTTTTTTCAATTAAGATTTTCTAATTAAATCACTTCTGTAATTGATGCAAAGTATCCTAGTGTTATTGTTTCTCAACAATAAAAATGTTTGCTTTTAAAGGAGTTCAGTGTTTATTAATTGTGTGATTTCTCTTTTGTTCAGATGAAATGCAACAAGTAGAGGCTAGTTCTACAAGTGAACAACAGTCAGATCCTGGTCCAGATCCTACAAAAAACGAGGATCCAAATCATCCTACTGATGGAACAGAAGAACCTGAACTTACCAAAGAGATGGAGGCACTAGCCCTGCAACCTGAAAGTCCACTGGAGAGTGAAACTGCCTTAGATGACATTGATCTTCAAAAAATTCAAGATTCTGAGGAGTAAGAAGAGGGTAGGAAGGGACTGAGAGTTCTCAAGGGTACTAAAGAATTTTTAATGCTGACCATGTCTGAGTTCTTGGAGCATGGCTTATGCAAGACTTCTTTTAAAATACAGAATGTCTCTGTTCATCAAGAGATAGAATACTGGCTACTTTATCTCTAAATACTCCAGGTTTTGTTGTAAATTGTCAAGATAGGTATTTATTATCTGCTAAAAATTAGTGGCATAGATCCATCTGTATGTATACCAACATAAGCCCAGTGAAACTCTTGAGTTTCTGTGGTTAATGAGCCACATAGTGAAAAATGAACAGCATTTGATTTGGATTATTCATGTTTTCCAAACTTAAAACTTACTTTAATTGTAATTTAATTTTTTTTTCTGCAAGTGCATAGACCTGTAGATAAAAGCACTGGAGGGCCAACTATTAAATTGCTTTTTTTTTCAGCACTTTATGAAGCTTTATCTGAAGGAATTCAGTAGCAATTAAGTTTCTGAAGATACTCATCTGAACTCCCAGTTTTTCATGACATTACTGTAAATATTTTTGACTAGTCAGAGCACAAAAATAATGTCTATTTTGTGGCAATTGTAGTAAATGAAACTGCTGTTCCAGGTGTCTCAAGCTGATGGTGAAATGTGTATTTCACTATTGATTTGGTTAGAAATATTCCAAAGTTTAATGAAGGGAAGACCAGAATGACTCAAAATATTTTGACTGACAAGAATAATGCATTCTTAATTTTTCAGGTAAAGATGCCTTAGAGCACAGTGGGATGTTGCTTGTGAATTATTTCATAAACAAAAAATGCTAAGTATTTTTCATGCTGAACTGGTCACAGTGAATTAGATAAGAAAATTCATGTGTCCATTGAAACAACTGGGATTTCACTTTGGCTTTCAGATCTAGAAAATAGCTCCCCTCAACTTCATTTTTCACTCAGATTTATTTCTGTGTCTCATGAAATCAATGGGAATGCCACAACTGAAAATATCACTTGCTGCGTAGGGATGGCAAAATTGGAAACTTATTGTCAGCTGAATCAGTGGTGTTTTAAAAATAGCAGTATTCTTCTAATTAGAGGAGTAAGGACCATCCTCAAAACAGAGAAAACACTCTTAATTTTTTTTACTATTTAATATGTTGAAAGTTTTTGTTTAATATTCTGAAAACTGTAAGAATGAGGATACATAAATCCACCTGTGCAGGGAATGTACTTGTGTTTTAATTTCAAGGATTAGTAGATTGTGATGAATAAAGGGAATTTTTTTAAAAGAAAGGGGCTATGTGGCAATTATGTTTCCTGTGTCTGTAACATGGTGACATTCTCCTGTGACATGCAGGGGACTCCTGTAGCTTGAGTATACAAATTTAACTTCTGGACAATTGGCAGGCAAGAAATGCCTGCCTGGAGCTCAGATGTGTAGTCATGCTGTAGTCACCCTCCACTCTGGGGTCTGGGAATGCAGAAGTGCTGCTGCCTCCCTGTTCCATTCACAGCCTTTGGAGCTCTCAGGGGTGTTGCTGTTCAAGGATTCTCTGAAATCCATCCCTTCAGGGCAAAAGGGTCAGGGTTTTGGAAGTGTGCTAAATCCCCAGCACCAATCCTGCTTTCATTCTTCCAATGGTGGAGCCTTGCTCACAGGAAATCTTTGATTCCCCATCAGACCTCATCTCCACCCTGGTTCCTGCAGGAAAGCTGGACTAGATAAGCTCCAGAGATCCCTGCCAACACAGACTGTCCTGTGGCTCTGGGCTAACTTAGGAGAGAAGGAAGGAACTCAGCAGACAAGCTACAGCCTGAAAGAAGGACTTGGAAATGTTTAGAAAGCATCATTGACCTTCGGCCTTGACAGAATGGAAGAAGTATGTGAAGAAGTGTATTATAAGAAATAAAAGAATTTATCCTTAGTTTCCTAAAAATTAGTGAGCAGTTTAGTACTTTTGGATAACAAAATTATGATAAGGGTTCCATTTCAAGCAACTTTTATTATAATATTGCCACTGTTTATCATATCTTAATTTCTTCACTCTCTATACAACATATGATAAAAGAAATGTTACACTAACATTTTTTTTCTGGAATTTCACTCAATTCGATGTGTACTTTGTGTACTTGTTTTATGTTAACCTACTTATGGGGTTAACATTAGAGAAAAAAGTAGGGTTTTTTTCATCTAAACTGGACTGTCAGCTTCTCAGGGGGCTCTTCTGCTTTGTTTTCAAGCCGCCTTTCTGGACAGGTGGTTACTTTGTTCCAGTCCACAGAGGAAAATTCCATTAGAGATCTTGTCATTGCCCGCACTAAAACTGCATCTTCAGGATCCTCAAATGGTACTCTGCCAAAAGAACAAAGCAAGTCCATTACCTGAACATTCCAAACCCCTTCAGAACTAATTCACAAGACACACTCTCTGGAAAATGAAAGTAGCAGTCATGATGACACTAAAGAGGGAGGATTTAAAAATTTTTCATTTTCAGTAGGTTTTCTTCTACCAAATTTAATAAAGCAGAACAAAATGAAAAAAGGTCAGAGTCATGAGATTCTATTTGAAAAAATCATGCTCTAAATTATTTTTTAAACATTTATAGTAGACTTAAAAATGTTTCTTTGTTTTCAGTTTTTTCCCTCACAAAAGTTGTATACTTTTAATGCTCTGATTCAATGGACATGATTGAAGTGATTTGGTACCCATTACTGGAAATGCACATTTATTTCACTGTGGATCTCTTAACTAGCCCACAGGCAAATATCCATTCTCCAAGCTGTGAGCTGGTGTTGGTGTATCCTGCCACAGCTGCTGTCTGGGAGAGAAAAGCAGCAGCTTCACACCACCACAGCAGCACTGACAGGGAACCAAAACCTTCCAACTCACATACAATGTTAAAACTTTGTCTTACAAGAACTTATTTCTTAAAGATGTCCCTGTACTAACACACCTCATAGGAGCCACAGGACTGTCTCACTGAGTGTCATGCACTTTGTCATGGAAAGACACCTTGCAAAGCCTCAGCATTTCCATAAATGACTCCAGGCAGCTGTACATCCATTCCAGCAATGAGGACAGCCTGCTGCACTGAAGGCAGGTAAGACTTAATTGTTCAACAGAAATAACTTGATTTTTAAAGACCTCTGCTCAGAGTACTGTTAAAGGATATTATATGTAGGCTTTTATTATTTACTTCAATGCCTTTTTCAAATCTTCTCATGTGTAAAGCTAGAAAGTAAAGCCAAGCCTGATACCTAAAGTTTGCTCTTTGATACCTAAATCTGCTCTTACAAAGTTTGCATCTAAAATATCATCACATTAAAATGCAACTTTTCTCCTGTCTCAATCCAGACACAGAGATAAAACTTTTACATTTATTTCTATGATTTTGAAACTGAACAGAATAAAATCAACATCACATACAGAATAAAACAATTTCATTCTACAAGTCATAATATTTTCCAGAGAGTGTGTTTTTGAACAGCCAGTCAGGAGAACATTTTCTGGGACATAATACAGAACAGCTATTCTGATGCTCTAATACTTTGAGCATGCTTTTTCTAGTGATCAGTGTTTGATCTTACAAATAAATGGCATTTTCATGTACCCATTCCCAAATGTGGAATACCTTTCAATACTAAAATTTAGACAACAAACCTAGGGTAGAGTTGCACCGATATTGAATACAAAGACCTGAAACTGTTTCAAATGCTCATTTTTACTAGACATTTTCTCTACTTAGGAAGAGGAAGAGGAACTTAAATGCTTCAGAGATGCAAAAGGAAGAAGACACTGAAAACATCACTTACCTATTAGTGTTATTTCCAAATTCATGACCTATAAGAGAAAGTTCAAATTATGATGTTAATGGCTGTACAGCAATTTGAGTAGCTGAGAATTGATTGCTATCCTGATCCTAAATTGCTTGTTCAAATTAATTGAAAACTAGCACATGATTTCAAATGTTTAAGATAATATTTTATTAAATTACTATGGAAGCAAGTATTTGCTGGGTTTTAAGTGTAGGTAGTTTTAAGGTTTTTGTATTTTATTTCCTGTAGACAGACACATCCAGGCTTTTTTTTCTTTCACAGAAAATGATGCCACTGTAGATGTGTAAGATTGCAGGGTAGAGATAAACAGCTGTCTGCCTGCTTTGATAATCATCAGCAAAACAAATGATTAAATATGCTTAAACTATCCTCCTTTCCCCAACCTCTTCAAAATCATTGTTAAATACACTGCTTTCAGTTTTACTATTGTGATATATACATTAAAAAAAACTTGCAGTATTTGATTACTTTCTAAACTTTCATCTACACTATATAAAGTGCTACAGTTTCAGTTATCTATGCACAACGGTGGGGTTTTATCTTTAAAACATCAAAAGCTGACAAGGTTGTGTGGGATTTCAAAGTTGGTTCTGGATTGTGAGACAAGTCTCATGGTTCCAGCTGGTATTTCACCTGCTTTCATGCTGCCTTCAAGATCTGAATGGTTTAGGAACTCTAAAAATTGCTTTATATGCTGTTATAAGACATCATTAAAATATTCCTAGCTTGGAAAACATAAAGAGGAATCTGCTTACAAAACAGATACTTAAAACTTAGAACACTAGAAGAAAATATTTTCTTCAGGAGATGATCTTGTAAAAGCACTAGAGGGCATCACAACTCTTATGATGCTGAGCACTGAGAGTCAGAAGTCGATTGAGATGTTTTAAATAAAAGTAAAACTAAACACAAGACTCTTACTGACAGAAATTTTTCAGTTATCTTTAAGGACAATTCTGTAACTACAGGGTATGACTAGAATTTATCTGCCACAATAGTCTCAGTAGAAGGATTCATTTGTTGCCTGCTGCTGCCACGACTACTTACTTTATGAAGCAAACCAGCTGAGTTCTTGATGCATTTATATTTTATTACTAAAACCAATAATGTTTTATCAGATTAATGAAAAAAAAACATTTCTAATTCAAATGACCTAAAAATGCATGCCTTCCTTCGAGCATTATAAATACCTGAGGGCATTATTGGTCTTCTGGCTGGTTGAGTGCATCTGCCAGATCCCAGTGTTGTCCCCAGGGATGTGTCTGCTCTCTTCTCAAAAGCCACTGACTGCACCATCCAAGCCTTTTTGGGGTTATAGAGATTAAGTGCTGACTCCCTTTCTTTTTGGGTAACTACTGTTAAAAGGGATATGAAAAAATTAATTTTATTTCTATCAGTTGAAAAGGCAGCATACAAAAGGTGATTCATACATTTTCTGTGCGGTTTTTTTAACAACAATAATAATATTAATTACACAATTTCATGGCAATTCAAAATGGGAACATGGAGTGATACTTTCTAAGGCTTTAGGGTGAAGCCTTATACAGTAAAGTATTTTCTTCTAAGTGCAGTAGGATCAGAAGTTTTAAATGAAGATGCTAGAAAGCAAGATTTTTCGTGCTACTTAAATGAGATCTCCTGCAGAAGTAAGTAAAGATTTGGAAGTGTCTTTATGAATAGCAAAAACAAGTCTTGGTTTAAGACCAGTTCAATTCCCATTGGTCAATTACAGGGAAAACCCTAGGAGTGCAATCAGAAGAAAAATTTAAGTTTTTCCTGTTTTCCACTTTAAGAGAAATAACTTTAATTTTTAAACAAATGGTTTGAGGCTGTTAAATCAAATTGGAGATGGTGGCTTAATTTTATGAACCTTAAACTAATCTAGTACTTAGCTATGGAACAGAAGTCAGCTAAACTTTTAGAACAAGTAACTGGCAGAAGGATTTTCAGTTCAGGGAAGTTTTGGAGTCATGGTGTCTAGGGGACCAATTAGGAAGGAACTGCAGTAGTCATGCCTGAAGGTAGTGGAACATGAGCACATGTCTTGTGTGAAGGAGACAGCCAGGACTATGCTGGTAATGTTCTACAGATGGTGAAGAAGCTTTGTAATGTTTTAGAGAAATATTTCACTAAATAGAAAGTCCAGGATACAGCTTGATACAAATTACTGCCTCAAGTCTTAATCCAGGACTGATTACAGTAGAACTGTAGTTAGGTGATGAAGTCCAGGAAGTTTTCAGGAAGTGTTTCTAGACGTGTAAATGCAACACGGATTTTTCAGCACACTAAGCTTCAGTCATCGCTCCCCAGTCAAAAAGTGATATTTTAGTAACAGCCTGGCAGATGTGCTAAGCACAAGTGTAACACCAGAGCAAGTGCTCAGGAGAGTGGGGGTACCTGTGCAGAATGATGACTCTGTGAGCAAATGGGCACCTGGTCAGATCCAGCAACTCCTCATCAGCCCCTGGCACCTGCTGGGGCCCATGCAGCAGCTTTCCTGCACAACAGCTGCACAGCTCCCCAGCACCTGCACATGTCCTGCACCTGCCTTGCTCAGTCCCTTTTCAAGGTCCTGGATTTTCCTTACTGCTTCCTCACAGAGCTGAGGTAGGAATCAGCTACTTTCTCAGTGCTCTCCAGTAATTTTCAGTCCTGTCAGTCACACAGTTCTCCTTATACCAGAGATAAAAATCACCAAAGGTGATTTTCTGGGTACATTGTGGCATGTTTATGGATTCACTGATTTAAAATTTGGCTATTCTTAAGAACTTTTTTTTTCTGTAGAATTTTCAGTAGACAAGCTATGAAAGATCTCTTGATAACTTGTGGACATTTATTATATTTGAAAGCTTGTTCTGCATTTACCTTATCAAAAAATGTGCATATATGTACTTAAATTGTACAGAAACATGTACAAACCTAAGTAAGCACACTCACCCATGTGAATATACCAGTGAATGCACAGAGATAGGTACACACTTCTAAGCACGTTTTTATCTTTACTCAAATAAACAAAGATACAAGAAAAACCAACATAATTTAAAAAGAAATAAAAAACATTTGACAGTGTTTATGCCATGCAAACTCTTTTTTCTTGATAAATCTTACAAAAAACAGGTATCTGGTTGATTAGTTCTCTTTCTCTATCAACAAATGCATGTGAAACAACAGATAGGGTAATTTCAGCTGTGTTTCCAAACTGGTTAGAACCAAAGGCAGCTGACAGTGCTTTGTGAGAGAGGAAAGCAGTCCTTACACTTCCTGTCCAGGAGCTGAACTGAAGGAAGGAAGTAAATCACATAGAGCCGGTAGTCTGGATCATATTCCAGAGGGTTATGGAATAGGTCTGCAAAACAAACACAGAAAAAAAGCCCCAATATCACAAAAAAGCAAATCCAGCAAAACACCAACTTTGCAAGGCAGGACAATTAAAGGTCACTAGGAGCCAAAGATTTTGTACAAAATATCAAATTCAGATTGTTCTTAGGCTGCATAAGCACTTTACACATGTGAAATTACTCATCTAAACATGGACTGCAGGAACTGACTTACTGCAGAGATGCAAAATACCACTGGCAAGAACTCAGTGAAGGTGTCATCATGCACTCCAAACCTTTATAGCAAAAAATACTGAGGTGTTTGCCTTTGATTTTCTTATGGAGTGTTAGGTAATCCCTATTTTAAATGGCAATGGTCTTTTATATGTGACAGCTTAAATGTAAGACACAGAATTTGTAGGAGGAAGGAGTTTTTAATATCAGATGATCACCTAGGACACTATCAGAGCTGATAAGAGGCTGTATCCCACAGATACAATATAAAATGCAAATACACAGCCTTCTGATATTTTGACAGATGATGAGTTTGAAAACTCAAGAAACATAAGAGAATAATGTTTCAGAGGGCCTTAATTCCTAAGAACCTGGGTTCTAGTTGCATTCCTTGACACTGGAGATGCCAAGCTCCAAAAGCTCATTAGCAACTTGACTAAAATGTTTATGTTCAGGTTCACACTACCTGTCTAACCAAACCTTTGCAACACAGAGACAGGTATCAGCCCCGTGCTGCTGCTTGGCCAGATGTGGAACATGAGCCTAGCTCACATGCCAAATCAGTTTGATAAGTGACAGTGATATCTGAGGCTGATTAAAATAGAAACTGGCTCATTCACAGATGAGCTAATAAACAAGCAAGTGTTGTAGGGTGGGACCTCTTTTCTAAACAAAAAACATTATAATGCTTTTTATTTCCTTATACAAATGCTGTTCTTCTAAGACAGTAAAAATAATCAGGAGGCTGTCACCTTGACATGAGAGCAGGGTAAAAAATCTTAAATTAATCATCTTTACAACTACTGCTACAGTCTGCAGTCACCTGTTTTTCTGAGGAGAGGCTGTGGCTAATACTTGCTCTAGGGTAAAAAAGAATATGTCATTTAGCAGTTAGGGAGAGGAAGATGGTATTACAGAAGCAAGTAAGAGATAGTAGAAGAAAAAAGTTGGAAAATATTCCACACAGATTTGTAACCTACAAAATGTAATTTCATGTTCTTCAGGACTGCTGAAAGGGCTCAGTGCTTGATGGGATTTAACAGGTATTTTGAAGATACAACAAGGCTGGAATGAGCATTTGTCCTCTCCTTCATAGAAAACACCTGTTCATGTATTCAGAGAACTTTTTATTTTCATTCTTGAACGTATTTTTAAAAATTGCTGTACTTAAAATTAGTTAAACACCCACGAGGTGGCAGCAAAAGAAAGTTCTATTTTAACTGAATGAATTTTTTTTCCTAGAAAGTGTTAATCAGAAAGAATATTATGTATGTATCTGATAAGTCTATTCTTGAGTTGAGAAAATATATCACAGCACTCCAAAATGTTTCAGAAAAATGTTTCAGAAAGATCTCTAAAAGCAGGTATGTTTGGTAGTAGAACAAAAAAATATTCAAGAGAATATTTTCCAAGGCATAAAACAGATCTGATATTAAACTTGTGAATCTGGATGCTGCTTGGATTATGTCTCTGCTCAACAACACTGATTTGTAGGTTTGTTTTAGAGAATGTGCACTTTTCTACTACTCATTTTTACAACAAATTCAACCCTTGTACAGATCAAGATGGTTTTGTTTTACAAAACATCTGGGATCAATTTCTGGCTGAGCTATCTACTTTCTTGTCAAGGTCATGCAATTTTAGTTGTACAAATTAGGATAATGCTTTCTTCCTCCACAGTTTTGTCTGTTTTCTCTATTTGGAGTGTAGGAAAACAGTGTGCCTCTGCCACATGGGGCAGAAACATAGTGAACAAGAGAGTTTCCTGAGGTCTAGCAGCAGCATGCTATCAGCTGTGGACAATAAATCAGTTGAGGGAATTTACAGAGTATGTAACAAAAATCTTGGATTCCAAAAGGGAGCTGTGAGCACAGGGTGAGCCCATAAGGCAGCACTCTGAATCTCCCAAAAGGCTGCAGTTGTAGGCAGCACGTGCAGTAAATCTTCTGAAGCTGAGTGTCTTCCCTAGACACCTGCTGAAGGATGGTTCTTATGCTACACATCCAGTGCAGGGCAGTGGCTAAAATCACAAGAGAGCCTTCAGCAAGAGAAATGCAACATTTTGGCAGCTGGATGCCACTCCTGAAGCAAACAATAATAGTGTGTTTTTTAATAGTTCTATTGTCCCCAAGAGCTACAAAATAATAAAATGTTGTTAAGCATCCAGAAGCTCTATTGAGGGTTACCGAGTGACTTTTTTTCTTTAAATCAGATTAGCAATAAAAAAGATCTACCTCATAACAGTGAGAAGCCTCACTGGTTTTGTTTTATAAAAGTGAGTTGTGGACACAGCCCTTTGCAAAGCTACAC
Source organism: Melospiza georgiana (assembly GCF_028018845.1). Classification (NCBI taxonomy): domain Eukaryota; kingdom Metazoa; phylum Chordata; class Aves; order Passeriformes; family Passerellidae; genus Melospiza; species Melospiza georgiana. Next base: position 30,056,536 of record NC_080430.1, on the reverse strand, counting down.
AGTGCAAATTCTGCACCCATTCAATATTTATTAATATTGCAAGAAGGCAGATAAATTATATAGTAATACGATATATAGGATATGACTTTTAGAATTTATTTTGTTCATTTACTAATTTAATTTACTTCAAATATGACAGAGCATTTTATTAACCTAGTAGAGACCTGTTAATTTGAGAATTCATTATTACAAAATCCCCTTGAAGCAAACATGTTGACAATTTTTTTCATGACTGCAAAGATCATGAAGGAATGACTTTAAAGTTATGATTATTAAGGTCATTAAGTTTCTCCCATTGATTACTTTTTATTCTTGTACAAATATTTGAACTAAACAACAATTTTTTTTTAAATTAGGGTAGATCAATATATTATATATATTGTTTGATTGTTCTTTCAGACACTTCTGTGGTGGTGGCTGGTCCAATTTGCATACAATTTTCACTGTGCCTTTGTAACTGCCATTTATAATAACTCAGCAGCACTTTAACTATCTGCTCTGCATTTCCCACAGATGGTTGCAAAAGGTTACAACAAACTTCCTGTGCTTGTTGAAGCTCCTTATTAATTTGTAGAGCTAACATTAAATTCAAGTGACTGCACCATTCATACATAGGAGTCTCTCCAGACGCTGCCTAATCACTTCAAACAACTGCATTCTTAAATGGACTCATTTTTCTATCTTGCATATAATGACAAGCATTTCAATAGTTTGGCTGGCATGTTGTCTTCCTAAACACTTGATTTGTTTTTATTAGTTTCAGTTCGGGGTCAAGTTCAATTAAAAGTTTAATTTTTCATTCATATTTTCCTTTCCCACAATCACACATTCAGTTTTCTGAATGCTTAAGGAGGTGTTGTGGCCTGGTGACATTCTGACATTCACCTCCTTAACCATGTCACCAAGGCACAAAACTTGTTTACTGTCTTCTCCAAGTACTAAGCATTTGGCATGACCTATGTTGACATTCCTTTAAGAATCATGGAAAAACACTGCTTATATTTTCATTTTCAATACCTTATTAGCATATAATCCTACCTTCTTATATTGTAACTTAGTGGCACCAACACTGTCTTGTATGACTTCATTTGAAATTTCAGAGATGGTGCAATTTTCATTTTCAGCCAGTGTATCAGAAAGTATGCTCCTTAACAGACATTGTTATGAATAACACCTAAAGTACATTTATTCTTAGACTCTAGAAATCCAGTCTGCCAAAAAGATGCAGAAAGGAAGTTCTATAAGCAAGAGAATTAATGAGGCAGGAATTTGGGCTCTATAAGCTATCACTCACAGTCTCAACAGCAGTTAACACCCATTTTTCAACTCCTTTCACCTCTATGATAATCTCACCCTACTCCTGGGTTCCATTACAGAGAGGCAGCTGTAAACTGCTTAGACATCATCCAAGCTACTGCCAGCCAGCAGCCAAAAAGTTAACTTCTGAACTCACTTAGCAGTTTTTCCTCAGTTGAGGCACTCTTTGTGGAATTTTCATGTCTTAGAGATCTCTTTCTTCTGTCAAATTTGGCTGAAATTGCTAATTAACTTCAAAAGCTATTGGCAAATGATGTGGAAATAGACAAGAAACATCCTGATAAGAAACTAAAAAGCTACTACTTGCTATTCTGCAAAATAAAAATTAGGTATTACTTAGAGTCTGCAAGCTTATCATTCCTTTCAATTCCTTCACTGTTTTGCCAAGTTTTCTTAACTCGTTGTTGTGAAGAAACAGAATCTGCAAGGAACATAGGTGTTTCAGAGCACCTGAAATAAAATGAAAAAATAATTAATCATTCTCACCATAGCTGCCTTTATTAGAACAATATTTTGCTATGCTGTACACTGAATTTGGTATTTTAGTTATCTATGTATGCCTGTCTTTTAGTAACACATTGCATGAGGTGTTAATTAAGCAACAAATTAAAGATATTTCAATAGTTCAATATTAATTAAACAATAAATTAAAAATATTTCAATATCCTTTTCACCTTTCTAGTCACATCCTTTAAGCACATGCCTTTTTTTCATTCCAATTTTTTCCATTTGTCCACATTACCTTGCATCAACAAATCAGCTTCAATTGCAACCTCTCTTCTACCTCCTTTCATTCCTCCTATATCCCTGTAATCTTCGGTTAATTAATTTCCTTTTACCTTGACCTAATATTGCCTTTGCCTGACAAAGAACAGTATATACCTAATACTACCTTTGTCTCACAAGTAGTAAATCGTGCATTCCTTAGAAAATAGTTCTGTCTCAAGTAATTATTGATGTATTAAAAAGCTGTTACAAAATATTGCTTTGACCCAGACTGTGTTCACATCCTCACACATCAAGATATTCCATTTTTCAAATAATATACAGCATTTTATTCACATTTCTTTACTAATGATACCCTTCTGTTTATCCATATTTTGTTATCACCTGTATTGTCTCTTGTATCTATGTTTATGTCTTTCAAAGATAAAGTTTGATTGAAATCTCACAGAAACAAATCAACATCATTTCTCATCCAGCATTTCATAGGGACAGAAAAAAAGATAAATTAACATTTTAAATGTCTAAAATAGTTAGAAATGTATTATGCTTTGGCCTGTTCATTCACAAATTTAGAAGTCTGGTAAAGCCATTTAATCTACAAGGACAAGCAAAACTAAAATAGAAGTATAAGACAGATGCATTTTTAAAATAAATCAAGTTTGGCAGTAACTTTGCAAAATACTTCTGGTTATAAATTCTCAATATTAAATATGATCATGTAAGATCAAAAATATTTCACAATTGCCTGACATAAAGTGAATGACATTTCATCCCTTAAACCAGAATAAACAGATCACCTTATTGTCACTCAAGTATGTTGGAAAAATTAAATACCTAATAATTATCATGTATTAATTATACATACATAGGATCTTTCAACCAGTAAATTACTTGCTGTAATCCAGTTTTATAAATTTGAATGCCAATACAGAAAAAAGAAAGTATAGGCCTCTGCTCAACAACTTAAAAAGGGAGGATTGGTACCTGATATATCTGTCAGCTCATTATTGTTGAGATAGAGTTCAGTCAAGTAATAGTTTTTGATCAAGAAGGTTAAATCTTGGATCTGAAATTAGAGTTAGGCAAACTGTTATATGTCACTCTGAATGTGGTGCTGGAGAATTATAAACATGGCCTCTGGAAAACTGTTTAACCACAGGTAGTTCCTTATATTTCTGTTTAAGACTCCTGGTTTAAGGATTCTCTTGACAACTGAACCTTCATTAGAAGTACTAATTACAAATCAAATATAAGCAGTAGAGCCTTACCTAATTTTTTGAACTACACATTTAACATTTGTATTTGGAAAGAGATTTCTTCAAATGACTGGTCTGCACATTTTCTCTCCTTCTATTCATATTTGAAATAATTTTTATTGTTAAAAGACCCTTGTAGAGCATAATAATTCTACGTTGGTTTAAGAATATTCCTGAAATATGTCATTTGAATAAGCCCAGCATCTTGTTTTTAAATTGCTCTTTTACCAGCAAGCTCAAAGAGCACAAAATGGTTCTTATGGTTCTTATTCATCAGAAATGTCATCCAATCATACTCAGAGAATCAATTAGTTACAGAATAAAAAATCAGTATGAATATGGGTGTATTCCAAATAAAGAGTTGTCTTCAGTTCCTATGGAATCACACCTTGTTTGGAGAGCTCAATTCCAACACACTTCTGACTCCAGTGCAAGGTAAAGTATCTGCAGTGGGACAGCATGCTGTCCTTTATAATCATTGAGAAATGGGAGTACTAATGGTGCTGAACTTTTTATCTTACAGTTTAAATGCAAGAACAACAAACAGAATTTTATTCCTGATTCTGATTTCTGTGACAAAAAGTAGTTTGTCAGGAAAGGAATTATTTCAGTCCTTGAATTTTGCCACTGACTCTGAAATCAATGTGCTTTGCTCTGTGTATTAACAGCACCTAAAAGTTGGAAGGAAGAGCACAAGACAGAAGTTTTTCCACTCCCTTGTACAATGGTTTTCCCTATTTTTGGCAAGTTTTGTTTTCAGAAGCATTGGAAGTTTGCTTTTTTTCTGATAAAATCATTAAGTACAGAAAAATATGCTGCTCCTATTGAGGCATTTCAGTAAGACTTCTCCTATGAAAAGCCACTGAGTGACTTCTCCACATAAGTTATATAGAACAACAAAAGAATGTTCTTTGTTACTGCTGAGGTAAGAAAAGTGAGAGTTGTGGAAAACTCCAATTTATTTATTTTTTTGATCAGCAAGATCAGTTCAGCTTAGTCATCAGGCCATTTCTTCTTTTTCTTTAATGTCCTTCCACTATACAAGGAAAAGCCCTATTATACCTGTGATTTTAGTTTAACATTTTAATATATCTATGCATTTTCTCTTTTCATAAATAGTTAGTAGAGATCTTCTGATGAATTGGACATAAGATGCCATATAACTGATGTTAGCCTGGGGCATCAGATATACATGTACTCTGAAGTGACAGGGAATGCAAATTTATTCTTTCTGCTGCTTGCAGATCTACTTATTTACCTGAGCAAGCAATTCTGGAGATGGAAGAATTTGGGCCCACTGTAGAAGTCATGTAAACTACAGTACAGTAAAATATTCATACCCTGTCATCCCTAGACCTGCAGGGCTGCTTCCTGTACTCAGGGTGAAACTCATTTCACAGAGTTTTATGTCACTCCCATGTGCATGACATCAAAAAGGGGCCTCACCTCAACCACCAGCCTGCCATGAAATAAACTATGCATGTCTGCCAGAATATAAAAGAAGAGCCTTGCATTTTCTGCAGTCCACTCCTGTCCCACAGCTGCATCACTCCTCAGCCTGTTCCAAGAACTGCCTGCTCCAATTACACTGGGAGCTCAGGAATTAGCACAAAACCTCAGCTCCTTAAATAGAATTTATAAATCTAATGTGAATCTAAAGGAAAATATATTAGCTCTGCAATGTCAAATTAAAAAAAGAGTTTTCTTCAAATCTGTTCTATTTGACAGTTAAATTAGCCTGGAAATTGAAAAGAATCTATTTGTTTGACAATAGATATAATACTTTATGCTAGAAAAGACCACAAAATAATAATCAGGGAGTATGGATGCATTGTTCTGCTCTTTAAAGGAATATCTAATTACCTTATTGTTGTTAATCCACAAATACCTTAATCTGCGAAACTGGGATAGACTTGGGATACTTCTCAGTCCTCTGATGGGAGAAAAAAAAAGAGTAATAAATTTCTTAACATTAATAATGCTTACTAATTTGATAAATATTTTATTTTCCATAAATAATATTAGACAAGAACCAGAAAGGCACACTTCCTTAGAATTTATAGTACAGAAAGACACAAAGAGAAGGTGGCAGAGACAGTGTAAGCACTCTGCACACCTGCAAACATAACAAGGCAGCAGGTGGCAAAGAAACAGGAACAAAATAAGTGATACATTAATTGCTTTTCCATAACAGCATGAGTTATGAGTCTGAGTCACATGTACTTTGCACTTTGTAGAAATCCTGCTCAGAACACAGGAGGAGAGGTTTGGCACCCTGGGGACATGAAGCTAAAAGCAAAACTGCTTTGAAGGTGCAGTGGGGATTGTCCAGCCACAGTGCCAGAGGAGCCAACAGAAGGCAGACATCACGCATGTCAATGTGCATTTTTTATTATTCTTCCTATTAGTGTATATTGGGAACTTTGCCTTTTTTCCATTCCTGTCCTATTCTCATGGAAACTTAGTACATCCACTGAGGCTGAAATGATCTCCCCTGCGCTAGTATGGTTTTATGTTCCATTGTGTATCTAGCACTTTGAGCTTGCTAGTGTGCTATAAATAAAAAATTGCCTACTGACCAGAAAATATTAGTGAGCTACCAAGTGATTTTAACTAACTGCTCTTCTTTATTTTCATTGCTATAAATAAATGCTCTTAATTTCCACTAGAAAAATTATAATTACTTTTACCTGACAATTTTTAATTGCCATAATAAAAATTTTCTTGTGGATTTTAATGTGTTGCAAGATGAAGGCCAGCGTTTCAGAAGGTAATAGGACTGATAAAAATTCACCTCATATCATTAGGCTAAAGGCATGTTTGTTTTCCAACTGTATAGTCTGGTCTCTATCTTTCCATGCTGTCTTTTTACTTGTCGGGTTGTTTTTTTCCCAACACACCCTCCAGGTACAGACAAAGGGAGGGTGGATGCCTTTTCGCATCTTGCAAATGAAAAGTCTGTCAAGAGCAAACCCTACAAAGTTGAGGCACTATACTTTTAGTCCCTTGTACTACTGAAAATCAGATTATCCTCTCATGTTGCTACTTTAAACTGTTTCTTTGGCTTCCTCAGATAAGCCGTAGGAACTAACCCTGCAAACACATCCTTAATGTGTCTGCTGCCACAAGTAACAGAAAAAGACATTACTGCAAGTGGCAGGGACAAGCAGATGGCTGTTGACAGGACATGCAGAGCTCCTACAGAGCTCTTATCTAATTCTCCTGTGCATCCCTGAACTACATTTCAGGTAAAAAAGCCAAAATTTCTTATATTCTTGGTCACTGCCATTCTATAGCTAGATTATAGATTTACATTTAATTGGCTTTACTCCCTGTCTAGTAACAGCCTCGTCTTCACTATCTCCAAGCCTCAATCTGTTGGTTTTTTGGTTTTGGTTTGCTGCTTTGCTTTTTTTTTTTTTGTTTTCATATTAAGGCATTTAATTTGCCCCAGGTAGAGCTTAATTCCTCTAACATTTTAAAAGAGCCTGTCCTTTTCTACATGCCTTCCAGACTTTGTATGTCTTTTATAAACTGATCCTTTTTGGCCTGCAGCACTCTTTTTCTACCTACTGCTAAGTTAATCAGTTTTCCTGGGATGACAGCTTTCAGTGTCCAAAATACATTGTTTCATGTTCCTTTAATGGTAGTCGTTTAAAAACATAAACTCATTCCCTCTTATTTGATTAACTTTAATTTTTTTTCCATTTTCTTACTTCAGCTATCAGAAAAATATGCCAAACCAACACTAAAGGAGGCATGATCTGATACTGAGCTTGGCTGGGGTTCAAGTTTATATAAACTGATATAGAATAAAAGGAGTTCATTTCTATCCAATCATGAAAGAATCCATCTTGCATCATCTTTACCAAAATGGTTTAATGGGAAGACAGATCACTTACTTATCTGCCATGTGAGCATTTCTTTTTATTCTATACCAAAAAAATACTTGAAAGCTAGTGAGGGCACACATTTAAGCATTTAAAAACAGAAAATATGGCAATTAAGATTGTATACACAGTCTTAATTCTTTACATCTGTGGTATATTAATTGTATTGTTCAGAAAGTATGTATATATGCCCCTTGTAATTTTCTCATTATTGAAACTTCTCCCTTAAATTTTATCTTTTTTCTTCTTTCTAAAAGGCACATTTTAAGAAATTTGACAGTAACTATATGTTTTACCTCACAAAGCATCAAATACTTTCTTGATGTACATCAGGAGATGTGATAAGGAATTTAAACATATTAGTGAGCACATTTAGATTTTCAAGACCATATAATTTCCACTAAAAACAGACTAGACAATACTGAAATCCATTAATCCCTTAAGACTTTTTTTTCACTCACTGGACCAAGGGACCTTAAAAACCTTGTCCCTGAATTATTAAACTACGTTAGTTTTTCTATATGCCATCAACCATGTGAGCAGTGGATGCAGTTGTGAGGCTGCAGACAGGTATGCAACACTTGGAATTGTGCCCTGGCCAGAAATTCCAAGCACGCTTTCCCAAAACTTTGAAGTATGTCCTGTCATGTATCCATCCCTATGGCAGCCTCTCAGCATGTTCATGCTGCAGCACACACCTCTATCAACCCAGATCACCCACAGGTTCATGAAAGTTTGCCTTCTTTCACTCAGCATGTCTTCTCCTCATCTGCCCTACATCTCAAGCTGCTTCATTAAGCTCTCAGAGGAGATCAGCTCTCTCATCAGCACTGCCTGCCCAAAAGAAGTGTTCTTGTGCTTGGATTCACTTTATCTTGCCCTGCCCTCCCTTCAGTTCTCAGCAGTACAGTTGCAGGTAATTTCAAGGGTGGGACCACTGAGTTTTGCCATTGCAGTAACACATTTCTTCAGGGAGGTCAGAAATTTGGCAGTTCCTAGACTGGGCAGGTCCTGTGTTCTTTCATTTGCCTTCTTGATACTCCTTCCACCCAGCCTTATGTGCCTGTTGGAACAGGCAGAGATCAGCCCATCAGCTCTCCCTCCTCTGCTCCCCATGGCAGAAATTCATGTACAACTCTGGGAACTCACAGACCCTCAAGCAACTCCGGGCTGCTGGAGACAGATTGTGTATCTAGGGATGAGGCTGTTAGCTGTGAGCACAGTGTTGCTGTGAGTCTGTGCACTTTTACCATTTCTTCATTCACAACATGCATGGAGTATGTAAGAATACGATTTACTGGTATTTCACATATAAATGATGTTCAGAGTTCCTGGTACAGAAAGCACTGTGAGAGATTTCCATTTACTGCGTGCTCTACTTTTAGCAAAAGTCAAAACAAGAAACATTTTACTTACTGTCTAGCCAGATACAGTGCCACGACATCCACATTGCTCTTATAGCCACAAATCTTCAGCTGCTTTTCTATTGCCTGACAGTACACAGTACATTTGTCAGTATAACATGCTGTATCACTATGGAGTCATTACACTGTAACATATGTGAACTCAGCGTTTAAAGTAACCAAAATTAATACATGTATCACAGCACCTTATTACAGCAAACTGTAACATAATCTAAGAGAGATAGAGCGGTATTAAATTTCCAGTCATATTTTAAATTGATAAAAATACTCTGGTGATTAGGCTACACTCACACTAATTTTCTTGTCCTGTGGGGAATCATAGATGGTAGACATGAAACGAGAAATTAACATATGTTAACTGGAGAATGGGCTTCTCACTCAGGTCAGCTAGCCCAGTACTTGTGATGAGCAAGGAAACTGCTTACTTTGCACTACAGTTGCAACTTTATTTTATGCAGCTTTACTTTAAACGATGCACGTGAGCTTTTAAAACTACACATCTAGAAAACTCTGCTTGTACCTTTAACATTGAAAAATGCAGACACGATTTTTATTTTCAGAGTATATCCCTGTGTCATAACTTGCAAAAGCAACAAAACCCATTATCGTAAGAATTATGGATCTCTCTTACTAGTGGTTGATAAAAACTAAAATGCATATCAGAAAAAATGGGTTTAATACATGAGCTATTGTGCCCAACATCATTATGACCACTATTGTTTAGAACACAAAATTGATACAACCTCACGAGCATAAAATGGCACAGAATCACTGACGGGCATGTCGAGAGTGGCCTGTATTGGCTGCACAAGCACTGCAGCGTGTTCTGGCTGTGCTAAACCTACACAAAATAATTTGCTAATGAGTGGGACGTGTGGGAGTCTCCGGCCAGAGGCAGCCAGGCACACGCAGGCCGCCTATTCCCCACAGCGCCTGTGGGACCCTGCCTTTTGCCCAGAACTGGGCACGGCCAGCTGCCAACTGCAGGTGTTGGGAAGGGCGAGGGTCTGGAACAAATGGCCATAGTTGTGTTACTACACGTGCACGATGTGCCCATGGAACACCAGGGGATCTCTGGAGAAAAGCAGCTGTGAGACACCCCAAGTCAGGCCCCGGCACTGCGGGACACAGCGATGGGGAGCGCCGACATGACAACGGGGAAAGCACACCTACGGCGGAGAGCACCAACCCGGGGCAGCGTTTCACAGGAAGGCTGTGCTCAAAGATCCGTATTTCGCACACTCCGTTAGGCGACAGCTCATCCTCTCCTCACCCTGGAGCCCCGGCCCTGTCAGCCCCGGCCCTGCGCCGCAGCACCACGCGGGCCCGGGAAGGACAGGGAAGGCTGCCCGGGCTCTCTCGGAGAATCCCAGCCGCTCGCTGCCGCCCCGCGGGGGAGGACGGAGCGCGCCTCGCCTCGGGGTGCGGTGGCGGTGCCGAGCAGAGCGAGAGGCCGAGGCCTAGGCCGCTGGGACCGGGCGGGTGCGACGAGCCGGGCCGAGCCGGGGCGGCCGCCGTTCCGGGCGGGGCCGGGCGGGGAGAGGAGCGGCCAGGGCGGCCCGAGGGGAGAGGAGGGGCCGCGCCCGCTCACCTGCCCGCCGGCCGTGTCGGCCGCCGCCATCTTAGAGCCCCGCTGTGGGCGGCCGCCGGGCAGGATCGCGAGGCGCGATCGGGTCACGGCCGGGCCAGGCTGGAGTGGGCTGTCGGGGCCAGGACCCCCAGCACGCACCTGGAATCACGGAATCGGTTTAAGAAAGCACCTCTGAGATAATCAAGTCCAACCTGTGACTGATCACCACCTCCTCCACTAGATCGTGCCACTGAGTGCCACATCTAGTCTTTCCTTAAACATCTCCAGGGATGGTGACTCCACCACCTTCCCGGGCAGCTCATTGCAATGTCTAACCGCCCGTTTTGTGAAGAAATTATTTCTTCCTCTGGCACAGCTTGACACTGTCCTCTGGTCCTGTCACTGGTTGCTTGGGAGAAGAGACCGACCCCCACCTGGCCACACCCTCCTTTCAGGAAATTGTAGGGAGCAATAAGGTCGCCCCTGAGCCTCCTTTCCTCCAGGCTAAACAACCCCAGCTCCCTCAGCCACTTCTCACAAGAGTTGTGCTCCAGACTCCACCCAGTCTCACTCTGGACATGCTCCATCACCTCAATGTCCTTCCTGAGCTGGCAGTCCCAGAAGTGGACCCAGTAGCAATAGTGTGACACTGAAATGAGAGCCCCAGCCTGGGTGTGGATCAAGGCAGGGCTTCTTGATGGGGAAGGAGCTCGATGGCGAGCGAGGGGTGCTCACACTGAGAGCCTGGATTTGGGGAAGGAGCTTGATAGCGAGCGAGGGGTGCCCACAATGGGAGCCAGGATTTGGGGAAGGGTCCTGGGTGGGCTAGTAAGGGACCCCAGTGGGCAGTGGGTAGGGGGAACTGGGAGAGACCTCTGATACCTCTGGGCTGTCTCATGGATCACATTTGCTCAAAACTCATATTTGCTTTTTTTTTTTTTTTTTTTAACTATATTCCTATGGTTTCTTTATTTTTAAGCACAGATCCTATGTCTATGTATGTATATCACAGAATCACAGAATTAATTAGGTTGGGAGAGATCTCTGAGATTATTGAGTCCGACCTATGACCAAAACCCATCATGCCCGCTAGACCATGTGCCACTAAGTGCCACATCTCGTCTTTCCTTGAAAACCTTCAGGGACTGAGACCCCACCACCTCCCCGGGCAGACCATTCCAATGTCTAATCACCCATTCTGTGAAGAAATTCCTCCAGAATACATGTCACTTATAAAGAAAACACTTGTGCATTTAATTTACAGCTAATTCACACCGTATGTATTACTCCCTTGCAACTTGCAAATCACCTTGGTGCCTGAGAGCCCCTCTCCCGTGCCGGCTCCTGGAGTGGGCCCACTGCTGTGACAGTGCTTTGGATTGAGTTTGGCTGTAAAGGAGCACAAAATGTTTATGACATCCACATGTGCAAGCAACTGTTGCCATGTTGCTATTTTTATAACTATTTTACTGCATAGCACAAGCTGAAGAATAGAAAAAGCCATTTCCAGTGTGTGTGTGCGCACGCACTCATGTGCAAGTAGGACAAAAGAAAATGTTTGATCAAGCTACAACGAAAATATGTCTGAAACTTGGAGCTTTATTTAGAATTTAATTTACGCCGAGTACTCAAGTTAGCAGAAATAGTCATTGTAAATTATGTGTAACTGATATACAAAGAACAAGAGTTGTGTGTGCAAATATATGAATAAGCTGTCCCTCATGGAATTAATTATGTGCATGCCTCTGCTTGTTCAGACCGCTGAAGCTAGATGTAGTGTGTATGATGGAGGAATGGAACTACAGTACAAGTATTATATTGCAAATATCTAATTTTCATAGAAAAAATTCTGTGGGTGGCTTCCATTTCAGCTAGGTAGCTTTAAACAAATAGAAACCTCAAATAAGAAAACTAGACGTGTTAAAGGTATAAAACTGACAAGAGGAATTGCTTTAATCCCTTATTTTAGTTTCTAAAAATATCTCTAGGGTATTTAAAATCATGAAGAGAGGGACTGTAATGGAGAAGAAGAAACTGGTACAAGAGTTCTGTATTTTTTTCATTCTACATTCAAGTTCAGTGTTTTCAATCAACAAGATCGAGCTACCAGTTTAGAATTGTGAAAGTCAAGGTAGCTATTAAAGTCATGTTTAATAATGAAAGTGACTTATCAATTTAGTCCAATTAACATGACAGGACAAGAAAATTCAGTAATTAAATAAGGGAAAAGAGAGAGAGATAGGGAACTTCTGGAAGGTTTTTTGTTGTTTTCCCTCACAGAGGTGTGATGTACATGAGGTGAGGGGTTCACTTGATATGCTTTGGGGTTTTGAGGTGCTTGTCTCTATTAGCAACTGGTATTACAGACTTAATCTGGATGATTACAAAGAGACTGTCTCAAATTCAGTAAAGTTAATATCTATTTCTTTCTGCATTTGCAAACCGACTCTTAAAATTCCCAATGAGTTTAAAGGAATTTGGGCAGAGAATTTTTTTTTTTATTCAGACTGAACTGTGACCATATTTTGCAGTTGCTTGGTATCGGCTTTTTTTCCCCAAAATATGTAGCCTATCACCTATTTATTACTATTCCTGAATTGAATTGTTGTCCATAAGTGAACAATCATTTTTCCTTTGGGTTACTCAGAATAATGGCTAATTTGTTATACATATTTTTTCATATTTATGTAGTAAAAGTATTTTAGGTGCTCATGCATGGATAAGCAGTTGCAACAAGACAACGTGACTTTATAGTATGTGGTAACAGAACACAGAAATAGGGGAAAGCACAGGCAGATCTGCTTTTACTGACAAAGGTGATAGGGCAGAACAGGAGGTTGCTGATTTTGTAAATGATCAGGCTACAGGTGCCTTGGGAAATGACACCCTTTGTTCTCTACTTCAGAGGCCTCCTAGTATGTCCATGCTTTGGCCAAACACCACAGATATAGGAGGTTGTCATTGTATTTCTTTAAAAACCACATTACAGAAACACAGATTTGCTAGGGACAATAAAATTCAGATTAAATCTGTTTCTGTTGGATGCTGTCATGTTCTGCCCACATGCTTCACCATCTCTGAGGTAAACTCTTCTGTGGAAGAATTTTATCACTGTCTAGCAACTGACACTTGGACCATAATGATTTGCTAAATCATTCTGCCTTTTTTTTACTTCTCAATGATTTTGACAGTACTTTACTGAAAAGCCAATAGCACAATAGCTTTTTGTAATTTAACCTGTCGTTCAATGGCTGTGAAAGATGAAATATACTAAAACCAATGCCTAATATGTGATATTTTTAATCACCAGAGTTTATAATTTTCAGAATTCAGTCATTCTTTGCCAGTGATATTAGAAAAGGTACTGTGCTGTATGGTTTTTTCACAAGGGTATTTTAAAAAACTGCATCTATATGTAATAGACTCACTTAATTTACATTGGAAGGGATTTCTGGAAGTCATCTAGTCCAGCCTCCCAAAGAAAGTAGATTCAGCTAGAGAATTACTTTCCATCTCACATGTTTGTGCAGTTCTGCTACTTACAGAACATTCTTCAAAGAATAAAAACACAATCGGGGACGAATTTAAAATTGCCTATGTTATACTAATGATACATAGAAATTAGTACAATTAACTTGGTTTTGAGGTTATTCAATACATTTCACCTGGAAAGTGAAATGCAAAATATTGCAGATAAATGCTGGTTTCATTTTTTTCTTCTTGTAACCGGAAATATGTTATCAGTGTTTATCAGGTGAAAGCCAGAAGCCTGAGGAAAGATCAGTAGGATATCCCACCTGCATTCCAGCTATTGCTCCAGAAGAGTGCAGTAACCCTGTAGGTCCAGTAGCTGCAAGCCCTGTGCAGATGTTTCAAATACTCAGCACTGTCTAAAGCATTCAGGAATTTGAATCACTTCTCTCACTCATGCTATTAATCTTCCTGATGGCACTGATAGCATCCCAGTGACCCTTTACCAGGTTCAGGAGCAAAATTTTGGGAGGTGTATTTTTTTTTTCCAATAAATAATACAAGTTGATAATATATCTAAACAGTTCAGACTATTTTCAGTTTGAAGGTAATGGTTAACTGCAATGGTTAGGCTGCTGCCTGGAAACATTATTAAATTTTTCTAGTATTTTGTGTGATATAAGTTCATATATGATACACAATGATGGGTGTACAGAAAGAAGATAAAACAGTCCAACAGTCCAGACGCAACCTATGACAAAATTGTCCCAGTAGACTGCATCATATGGATGAACCACCTTGTTTGAATCCAGCTTCACTCTGACTTGACAACTGAATACTACCCTGGAGAATAAAGACCACCATCACTGATGTGGACAAGCCTTCTGGAGAGGAGGTCCAACAGCTTCATAAATATTGTCTTATTGTTCTATCAGCACAATTTGGACATATCTTTAATTTCAATATAGCCAACTCTTGCCTTTGTTCCCTGGCCATTCTGCATGCTGGAGTGTTCCTGCAGTTTGACTTCCAAGTCTTATCAACAGCTAGAAAAGAAATTATTGTCTGCTGCAGCTATTTTATGGGTGTGTAAACAACATTCTGCAAAGAACATCCTTATGGCAAATGATCCTGTTACTCTAGTCTCAGAAATTTGCATCCTAATCTTTCAAAATGTTGTATGTGCACTTCCACAATGGTTATGGTTTATAACTATTTTAATATTTATATAAATATATATTTATATAGATATTAAATATAAATATATATAGTACTATTGATGGTATTTTTCATAAAACACATTTATGCATGTTTAAAATTTTTAATATGAGTTCCTAATGAAGTTTACTACCTTAGCCTCTAAGTAATAACTGTTTTCTAGAAGAATATCTGCAGAGCTCTCTACAAGTTGAAGTCAATACTGTTCTTACTGATGACTGATCTGGTGTCTCTGTTAGTTCAGAGAATTTTCTGTCAGTGAGCTGTTTTGTAACCTCCAGATACTGAAAAAAGCCCTTAACTTTTCATTTTCAAATAATATTTAATTGTGATATCTGCCAATGTAATTATCAGATGTAAACTTTCAGTATTCTCTTTTTAATATGCTGACAATGAGACTGTGCTTATGTGGTGCAAGACTGAAACACAGAGAGATGCACAAAAGTAGTTCTGAATCAATTTCCTTGGCTGTTGGAGGCTCCGTATCCATTGCTGACCCCTAAACACTCTCTGTGGAGCCAGGTAGGTTTAGAGAAAGTGTTCAGAGACCATAAGTATCCCCAATAACAAGTGTAATAACTCAATTGGTCAGTTAATGCCATGAAGATGATACATGTCCTGTGCTGAATTCATACTGTAATATTAAATAGATACAAATGATTATATGCAATATGAAATAAAACTAAAGTCTGAAGAAGAGTTTGAATTTATACATGAAAGAACTTGCATATACATTCATTCAAGTGAAAATGAGTGCAATCTTAGTACCAGGACTCTTAAAATTATTATCTGAATTATAAAAAAAAAATTTATTTATATAATATTGATCATACATCCTTATCTAAATATGGGATACATTGTGTGTCTTGGCTACCTGGCACTGAAATTGGTTCTTCCTGTGTTCTGCCTTGGGAGAAACTCCAACTTGTCTCACTGATTTGAGATTTTGTTATCCTGTGACTGTTTAGTCTATCCAAGCTCTACAGACCTGAACTGTGTGAATGAATTACTTACACACTATGTTACTGTCACTGTTCTTATTCTACAATTCTTGCCATATACTCAGTACTGTACCTAGGCTAAAGCTTTGAAAAAGTAGCTAAACCAAGTAAAGGAGTTAGCAACAAATGACTTATGGACTCGATAGCAGTGCATCAAAGGCAAGTAATGGATTAATTCTCCATTGTCTCTTAAATTTTTGTACATGGAAAAAGCCACCATTGCAGCACTGTCCTGCACAGAAAATAGGATCTAGACTTGGACCAGATCTTCAGGATCAAGTCCACTGTTTTCCTCTTAGGTTTATGTAATAACCTTAATAAATTTGTCATATTTTTGTCAATTTGCAGCAGTATGAAAATACCATAATTATGTTTCTGATTTTGTTTCTTCTTTCTTGCATTCATGTTGGAAACGAAGGGAGCAGGTAACATTGAATGGTGAAAAGCTGGAGGAGAGGCTTGAAGAGCAGCTTCATGAATTTCAAGGTTTTTCACAAACTACATAATTGTTACTGATTTAGGAGGTTTTCTACAGGTGGTAGGCATGATGATTTCCCTGTCACAGAGGAATAAAATTTAGATTAAAATTTTCTTTTGCCCATATTCTCATTTTTCACAGTGATTTTGTGCAATGATACGTAGGAGTATGGTATGTATATTGATATGTATTGGCATTATTTAAGCCCATGACTAATAAAGATACATGCTCAAGCTGACAAAACTGCACTGGGAAGAAAAATACTGAGAGTAATTCTGTTACTTGAGCAAGTAATAGTCTGTGTAGCAAAACACAATTTGAATCCTATATGGACCCTTTAGAAATCTGCAAAACATAGAGGAATTGCTTAAAAAACATCAATTATAAAGAACATTTAGACAATTGGAATTCTAAGTACACTGGCACCTTTGAGAATTTTACTTTTTGTCTGTCAGCATAAATTTGTGATTTCTTTTTAAAAAGACCAGCACAAATTATAAAATCACATATCAATAGATCCCATTTCCACCTCTACAGAAAAGTCTGTGTTTTTTAAAAAAAAATGTGCTAAATGTGTTCTGTAAGTATGCCAGCAGATCTTAAAAAGAATTGTCATCCTAGACATTTGTTCTACCTTCAAATAGTCTGGTGTATGAACATGGCTTTAATCCATACTACACCTCCTCTCCTCAATGTATCTGATAATTGCTCCAACCCCACAGTAGGCTAACTTTTAAACCCCTCAGTTATAGGAGTTTGTTTTGTTGGAAAAATGTAGTACTTCATGATTGCACAGTCTCTAAGCACCAGCTGAAGTATTTTTGATACATTTACTGTGTTTATATTTCCCCAGGCTCCAGTTTGATTCCTTCTTAGGTGAATGTTTACAGTAGCTGCAGGTGTCAGAGCTACCTGATTGTTTGCCTTAAGGGAACAGAAGATTTGCTGTTAGTTAAAGGTTATTGATACAAGGGAACTCCTTGTTTTGTGTGGATTGAGGATTAGAAATATTTTTCCATTAAATAGTATATGTCTCATGCAATAAAAAGAATTCTACTTTCACACACACCACACACACACACACACACACACACAGAGCACTGGCTTTTTTTATTTAAGCTCATTCAAGGTGATATGATTTTTACCTAAAAATACAAACAATAAAATATAAAATATATGAAATGTAAATAAACAAATACATTCAAAATATAAACAAATATATTGTTTTGTGAAAAAGGAACATTTTTAGACAGTCCTAGAGACCCAGGAAACATGTAACTTCAGAATGGAAAGGAGAGTTGTAACAGTAGAACTTTCAGATTTCAAAAACACTCCTTTGGAAAAAAAGCATTTCATGTGTTTAAAATACTTTGTTCAACAGGGGCAGGAATAAAATACTGCCTAGTCTGTAATCTGATAGTTTTCTACAAGAGTTCCTGTGTCTGTCAGTGCATTGCTGGGAATTTGCTTGAGTTGGATGTATATCTGCAAGCTTTTTACACAATATCATCTTAGCTCTCAGAACAGGCTAAGCCATATACCATTAGAACATTATTAACTGCCAGTAATATTTATAATTTTTAGTGCTAATGTTAGGTCACTAGTAAGCAGTGATGAATATTTAACTCCAGAGTAGATGGGATTGTAGTTAAAGACTGGGTTTTTTCTGAAATAATTGTCAGCAGAAAAATTCACCACAAATAAGAACAAGCTGAACTGCCATTCATTGCAACTGGCTTTCTGGTTTGGGGTTTTTGTTGGGGTTTTTGGTCTTTTCCCCCATCTCTATTGCTATGCTAACCACATATATAAACAATTCTGGCATACAATGTGTGTGCTAAAATTAAACAGTACATCCTGAACAATTTTGTGTGATGTTTTCCCATACTGCCTAAAAGAACCAAAGGAGTCCCAATTAATATTTTGGAAACAGTGTCAACAAAGGTAGAAGGCAATTCTACAGAATTCCCACAAAATTTCAAAAGTGATTCAAATTAATATATGGAACTGGCACCTGAGACTTGCCATGGTGAAATAAATGGGTGTTCTGTAACCCCAAAGCATCCTCATCCCCCTCATCAAGGCAGTCTGACCTCATGGCCCTCGCAGAACAGCCAGCATGGACAAGTGCCTTTGCAGCCTTCCTGATAACACCATGGTGTGACACCTCTGTCTTCAATGTTCTGATGGCCTTCAGAACTTCACTGCGGGGCTTTAAAATTCTTAATTGTGCAGCTTCTCATTATACCCCGACTCTCAGCAATGCATATTCATCAGCAATCCATTATCACTTAAGTTGTACAGCCCATGTCATTTTGTATCACAAGAATATTGGAGAAACAGTAGATAAGAAGAAAGAAAAAAAAATAAAGTAATAGACATAAAAGACAAGTTAAAACCTACCAGAAATAAGTGTCCCTGGCTTAATAATCCATTATGAAATGTAATTGTGTGACGACTTTATTCAATACTCACAAGCAGAAGACTTCTATGGAAGGGAAACATAAGAGTTATAAAACTTAGTATTGCCTGACTCATGAAAACTGTCTCACTTACAGAAATTCATAATTTTCTGTGAACTTGCCATGCTGGAAAAATTAGCTGTCCTGAAAGGAATTAATTGAAATCAGTATGCAGTGCAGATTGTACACTGAGTAGCCAACAGAAAATGCAATTTGCAGCTCTGACATCTGCTAGGTGGCCAAAGCACCCCAGCACCCTCTTCCTTGCCTGTCTGGAATGAGAATGTTAAGAGGTAATTTTTGGGCAGTGGCATCAGTTCCCAAAGGGATTTAGTCTCAGAGGCTCTCCAGCATCAGCACAACATGTCAGTTCCATCAGTTCTTCTGTGTGTACTTTCCTCTGAGAAGGAGGAATGTATTATGCCCCAAGTCCAATGCGTGTAGAGGACTCCAAATTGTTCCTCTGTCAGATTTGCGGCAGCAATTTCAGTTCAAGGCTTCCATGAGCAAAATGTAACTGCTTGTTCACTGGATATACTGCAATGGTGAACCTACCCTTACGGCTTTGGTTTGGTTTTAGGTGTCAAATTTGTTCTAGGATATCTAGATAACTTAGAGCCTTTCTTGGGAGCCAGCAACCAAAATTAGTCTCATTGGTTTCTGTGAATTGTTATTTCCATCAATAAATCCTGAAGCTTAATAAAGAATTTATTTTTATCAGTGTGAAATTCAAAGCACAAAATAGTAATGGTGGAAACAAAATTAAGATCTACTGACTCTCATCTTGATGCCCAAATAGTAGAAATCCCTGCAATTAGAAGGGAGAAAAAAGGAAGTGGATTGAAAGATATTTTAATAAAATAATTTTAAAAACTTTTAAAGCACTTGAATACATACAGTGAAGTTTGAACCTGAGAATAATTCTTTGAAGTGCCTGACAATTGGTACGTTATTATAAGTTGGTATGTTATTATTTTTGGTATGTTATATATATGTTATTGGTATGTTATTATTATTATTGGTGTGTTATATATATGTTATAACCAATTCAGCGTTCTTGACTGGGACATTCACAGGTTATAGTGATGGCTCCCATGTTTTCTCAGAAATGTTTAAATAGCTTTTTATTCCAAATTTTGACTGTGAAGCAGGACATTTTTCAGAAAGAGAACATACTCTTCCCTCAGCTTGTGCTATGGCAAAATGAATGTGAATCACTATTCTTGAAAGATGTCTCTGTATTTAACACTACCTTTGGGGCAGAATTTTTAAATGGGAAGATTGCTTTTTTCTCTCGGTTTCACAACCTAAGAACTTCTTTTATATCTCATTTTGTAAGGGCAGACAGCTTACTATAAGAACATTTAAGAAAAACTGGAAATTTAATTGAATCCAAGTCCATACTGTGAGAATGTATTTTCATATTTATATGACAAAGGCACAACTTATACAAATAAGCAATTGTAATTAAAAAATGCTGTCAGAATCCTAACTATTTGGACTGGTTTTGATTTCAGACATAAAAGATCCTTAATTTTATAGAAAAGATGATGGGACCATGTATTATTCAAAGTTCTTAATTGTCAATATAAATATTGTGATCTTGTCCAACAGTGAGGGGATTGTATTCATTTTGGCAATATTCAAAATGCAATCAACCATAGATTATGAATGCCTTTAGACACTGTGCAATGGTGCATAAAACCAATCAATTATCTTTTTTGACTAGGCTTATCTGGCACTGAGACTGGAAACCTGTCTTATTGTGAATTGTATGCACCTCCAAACTTCACAGAAGTTATTTTCTTGTTTCTGTTTGCTTAATTAGTATACATGACATTCCTAGTTGATCTGGGCATGGGAATCTTTACCATCCAATTTTCACATGTGTCCTACTTCTATGAAAGTTATCAAGGAATTAAAGAAACCCAGTGTACCACTCCTTAGGACCTTGTTGTACATATCTTCTTGTCTCAGTCTCATGAGATACCTCACCATATTATTAATCAAAGTAATGCTGCATGGAACTCATGATTGTGTAGCCTACTATGAGATTCTTGCAGCATTTTGAACCTCACAGGAAAATAAACAACTAAATGTGTTTGCATTACAGTTTCCTGAATAATTACTTGAATTACTCCACCAATATAGGTCAGTTTGGATCTTTGCCACCATTGCTATTTGCAATTCAGATTAGAAATAGGCAATTGTGCCAAACTGTGCATACTGTCAATGTGCTCATAAGAAACTCAGCAGCATCATCAGGGCATTTCCTTGAATGCTATAAAGTGGCCTCCCACAGAGGAATAAAGGAGCCAGAGAAAGATACTGTATTCTCTGAGCTTCCCACACACCACTCTGCTTTATCCAAAACACAACCCCCCTCTTTTCTTGGTTAAATAAACCATTTGTTCAATACTTGATTCCAATCAATATTCCAATTCCCCGTTATATTAAAAATGACACTTGGCATTTTATCACAACTGTAAGGCATGGAAGTTTTCTCCACATTCCTTACTATGTGTTGCATTTAAAGGATGCTCTCTTCAATCATACTATTACTGCCATGGCAGTTCAGTCATTGTTATTCATGAGGACTTCTTGATGCTTATCTGCAAGTTGTTCAAAGAAGATCACACAGCGATGACCCTGGAATGAGAATGAATGAGGCCTTTGTGTTCTAGAAATCTCTAACAGCCAGCACAAAGCTTGTATTTTTCTCCTGGGAGGAAAAAAAAGATAGCTACCTGTGGCCATAAGCTTCTGTGCTTGTACATAATACCTGTTACTAATGCAAAATTAACTCTCTAGCAGATAAGGTGGAAAAAAAACCCCCTCAAATGAAAGTGAAAAGTATTTGGTCCAAGTTGCTAGAGCAGAAGAAATACTGAGTGTCAGAGAAGGCAACGAATATACATGATTCAGAGTCTTTGAGCAACACTTTAAAGACATTCCAGGAGAGCCTAACATAATTAAAAGAGCAGTAGATATAGATAAATGCACTAAAGGAATAAGCAAATAGCACACTGGAGGAAAGTGTAAGTATTCCTGAAGCACAGCTAAATATATTAGCCTGCCATAGCAAAAATGAGGTACTGTTTAAATATTAAATTTTAGGTTAATGGATAGCATTACCTATAAAATAGTTGTTGGAAATTAGTAAGGAGGAAAGTCAAACTGTATTCTCCAGAAGTAATTTTTGGATCTCTATGCATAAACAATAGGGAAAAGTTACCTGTCTTGCTAGAAAAGCAAGAATCAAATGGATACAGATGGATAATATGAAAAGCTTCAGTTTTCTTTTTGCCAGTATAGCAGTTGAATCACAAAGTTGATGAGAAGCTCTCAAAAAATTAAAAAACGTCTTGGCATTCTGTATAAAATGTGTAGCTCTCAGGGGAAGTTAAAATAATATGGAATTCAACGATACATTATGTGGAGAGACTAAAAAGATTGAGAATCTTCAGTAGTGAGAGGAGAAAGTGGGGAAGACAAGTGACAATGTCATGAAAATTCTGGATAAGGTAGAAACAAAATTTCTGTTCATTCTATCTTATAATATGAAAACTTGAAAATAAAAGAATATCAGCCTAAAACAAAATTTAAAAAGCATTTATTTAAGGACAAAGTAGTGGACTTCTGGCACTTGCTATCACATGGGATTTCAGGACATGAAGAGGTTCCAAAAGGAATTAGACAAATGGATGGACAGTATCACAACAGGGTGACGATGTACCTCTGACAGCCCTGACACAACAGTGGAGTGGTGTGTCATGGAAAGAGAAAGAGGAATGGACCTCTGAGAACTGCTGGGTTTGTTAATCTCTGAATAAGTTTTTTTTTTTCCTATTGCCACTGATGAGGACAGAAAACTTGGCTGGATAGACCATTGGTCTGACCCAGTAAAATCTTTGTTACATTCTTTTACTGGTCTGACCCAGTAAAACCTTTCTTACATTCTTTAAATTAAATTTAGAGCTTTAGGTAAAGGCAAGGATCAATCTGTTAAGCATTATGAATCCTAAAAGTGAATGTAAAGCTTGGATAGTTCAGTTGTTAAAATAACTTCTGAAATCCATGTTACTTATTTTGGCCTCATAAAAGTCAAAATTGGGCTTGCCTAATAAAAGTAATTTCAGTAAATTATGTCCTCCCCTTTACAGGAATATTGTTGCTTTCTGAAGAGTAAGAATTTCTGGTTACTTAGTTTTACAGATACAACTTGTGTATTTTAAGATTCTTTAATGTATCATATAATAGGAAAGTACTACAGGTTGCATGTAGTGCTTACAGATTTACTGCCAAGTTTAACTTAGAAACCAGCATAAAAAATGTATGATACCTCTTCAGAATTACAGTGATGTTGATAATATTTCCCAACACTAGTGCAATGTGGAAAAGTCCAGGCTATTTAACTCATTTGTTGGCACAAAAAGAGGTGATTGTGTGAGGTTTTGCTGAGGATGAGCTCACAATAGATCTGCAAATTTTCAGCACATCAGCTATAATTATACACAGATGCAATTCTGTCTCATTTTTTTTTGTTTTTTAGTATTAAGAAAGACACTCTATCTCTCTCTTTGCATGCTTCATGAGAAATATAAACACAGCAGACAAAATGCATTTTTCAGGCAAATGCATAACATACATTGTCAATAATGCTGTCTTCAAAATTCTTTTTTTGCTGATAGAAAATTCAGTTGAATACTCTGTTTCTAAGGACATCTTAAAACATTCATCCTATGACACCAAGGGAGGAAAAAAAGCATATTTTAGAAATTAATTGTTCTGCGCTCGACTAAAGAGAAAAGTTTTGATCCAAGGCTTTTTACCTAACACAACTTAAGTATATGCAATGAATCCTCGAGCATAGAAGAGCCTGCCCCAGTTGTGTTTCCATTTTGTAGTTCACTTGGCTGGATGGGCTGAAATATCCGGTCAGATTGGCAAAGCCCATCTTGGTAATCTCTGCTCTGCAGGTAGATTGAGGTGAGACACATGAATGATTGATATCTGCTTTAGTGAGCAGTGCAGGCTAATGGGAAAGCATTTCTGGCATGAGTTAGTGCTGAGAACTCAACAGTCACATCACACAGTTCAGAAAGGTATTTCTGGGATGGATGGATGGATGGATGGATGGATGGATGGATGGATGGATGGATGGATAGAGATAGATAGATAGATAGATAGATAGATAGATAGATAGATAGATAGATAGATAGATAGATAGCCTGGATCTGTGATTTTGGAGCATATATTCTAGATTAAATTTATCTAGAAGGTACCTGGTTTCTATGCTTTGAGATTGCTTTGTGATGTGAAAAAAAGCATGATAAATACTGCAGAAGCACAAGCTAAAATTTCAGTGATTAAATGCTGCCTTGGGTATCATCAGCATTTGAACTTTGTTACAATCAATGCTTTAAACACAAAGGTCTGATGGTCTGAGTTACTTAGAGGCCATGCTTGAGAAGGATTTTCATCAGAATACTGCTTCTTACCATTAGAATGAGATTGAATATGGCTACAAAACTGTAAAATACCTGAGCAAAATCATATTTTATAATACAAAAATATGTATTTGAAAATATAAACATTTGTTTTAAGTACATTTATCTACCTTATGGATGGCCCACAACATAGGCCTTGGACCCATCTGAAGGAAAGAACAGTTTTGTGCATATTTCACAAACACCAACAACAGATTCTTGAAAGTCACAAACATGTTTCGACACTTGAATGCTCAAGGACAAATTTTACAGTTAACTAAACTGCCATATCTGGAAAAAAAACCCCATGATAAACAGTGCTTTTTATCGCTGCATAACATTTTGTCCATTTTCATCTTTCAACAAGCAATGGAGTCAGGAAGATCTAAAGTGTCCATATTTTATTACAACCGAAGAAATTTTGCATGGTTTAGAGAACATTGACACTAAATTAATCAATTCAAGCTGGTTTAGGAAAAGACCAAGCTTATATAAATATAAAATACTCAACAGTCTACTCAGTGACAAAATTTTGAAAAAGGGAGGCCACTAAAAAGTGGAAAAATAGATCCTTTTGAATAATGACTCAGTTGTGGAAGAATGTTGCCCATACCCATCTGTGTCCCAGACAGAGTGAAGAAGATGGTTTATCTCCTGCCAGGACAAAAGCCAGCACAAAAGGAAGATCTTACAATAGAGCATTCTCTTGAATCTTCACTTATGGTACCCCATGGAGTCTGTAGTAACAATAGAGAAAGGAAATGTGACAGACTGAAAAAATTTCACAGAAAACCACAAGATGAGAATTGAAGGGTTTTTACTGAATGGAGCTGTAGGTATGTGTTTGAGTGTAATCTGGTTGTGTTTATGAAAGAATACCGTATCATTTTAAATGCCCTATTCGCAAAACAGTAAGTCAGGAAAACCAAATAGAAAATAAAACTGCATCTATGAGTCCTATAGCGTGTCCTTCATTATCTACATGTCAGCTAAACTAAACTGTTGCCAAGGGCAATTTCTTTGTTAGACAAGTAGATACATAAATATGGGTAAAAAGAGATTGACTCCACACCACATAGATCCCCCACTCATGGTTGTGATTGATTTAGTTAACCTTGAAGGGCATCAGCATTTCTTTTCCTGGTGTACTCTCCAGCATCTGCTTTGGATGAGGAGGTAGGTTCTGGAGCTGTCATGGTTCAGGAGGTGGATTCAGTGTTTCATGGTCTCCCTCTGGCCCTGCTCTGTGCAGTCCTCCCAGCAGAAATTCCCCCAGCACAGCTCTATGCTGTGTCCTCATCCATCTTTTAGCCACTTCTCAAGCAGCGTGATTTGTGGGGAGTGACGTCCTATGTAGAAAACTGGCCCAGAATGACAAGTAAATAACAGTTACACAAAAAGGAAACAAAAAACCCCAAAAAACCAAGGGGGAAGAAAAAAAGGAAAAGCCCAAGAACTCAGGATTCTTTTGTCTTTAAGTCATAAGATTTCTATGAAATGGTTAAGATAGAGCTCATAATTTGGTATGAAGTGCTTAGTGATGATGTGCAGATACTTGGCATCCCATTTAATAGTATGCCACATCCTTTTATTCACTATATTCTGTCTCAGATTTTCTAATTAGTTTCCAATCTTTGTGTTAAATCCTTGTTTATTAGTAGAATTTCCAGGGTTTTTACTTTTCAGTGTTTTCTATAGCACTTATGAAGCATGAGGAACAATTACATGTACCCTTAGGTGGTTTAAAATTCAGCATTCACTGCCTTTCTTCCTTGGTATGCTCCTGGACTGTCACACTCCACTGGTATGTGGGGCATCAGTATAATTGCTAAGGCCTTCTGCAGATTCATGTGTTTGCCTGATGAAATACAGAAGAAATATAGAAATATACCTCTAGGGGATGGAAATTTTGGTCTGAAACCACAGTGCTCGCCTGAACATGTAACCTTGCTCCCAGTTCACATCAAATGACACCAACCTTCATCCCACAAGTTCTAGGGAGGCATTTATTTCATGTCCATGAAAGCACCAACTTCCCAATTTGTGCACAGCTTTAGAATCTAAGACAATGTCTATAGAACTTATTCATAAACCAGTACAGTTCAATGAGATCAGTCTAATAAATCTGGAATTTATACTGCAAGAGGATTCTAGAGAGAATGCAAAATTGGATTGTGCAGAGGTACAAATTATCAGCATTCAGTGAAAAATTAGCAGCCAGCCTGAAATAGGCCCAGTTCTGGTTATATGATCTTTTTAAAAAAACCCAAGAAACAGAGGCAAGGGGAGTCCACCTCAACGAATTCAGTTTCTAGAAGTACCTACCTGCATGATGAAGCAAAGCTTGTAAAAGATCAAGACAGATATAACTATTGTTATTAAGGTATTCTTCACTCTTACACTGCTCAGAATTTGACAGCACTGTTGTTATATTAGGTTTTTGTCATGAATGCCTTGATGTTTTGTACTCTGTGTATAGCATGCCTCATAGCATATTCTTAGAGACAAAAATAACTCCTTTGTGTTCAGCTGAGTAGCTTGGCATTGTCTGAGAGACTGAACAGTGATAAATGAGAGAAATAAAGAAGACTTGGAAATCTCTGAGACCTAGTGTGCTTTTACCTTTACAGGGGAAAGTTCTAGGTAGTATTGTAGTTGAGAAGTCTTTGTGGTCAAAAAATGAAATCCCAAACTTTCAGGCTGCAGATAAGATACATATTCTTAATAACAAGGGAGAAGGTCCAGATTAGCAGAAGGGATAGATCCCATAACTCTGAAGAAATTTTCCTTCACATTTCAGTGTCCTTCTGGAACACATGTTTTGGTCAATACAGGTGATGAATTTCAGTACAAAAGAACCTGGATGTATTGTATAAAACCAGCTGGCAATATCCTCTTGCCCTTCAATCTTAAACAAGCCTTGAGAAATGAAATAACATTTGATTTATGTTCTGATTACTCTTCCATTTAAGAAATAACATTTGAATATTTTTTATGTGTATTCATTAAGTATTTTGCCATAATTATTAGAATTAATAATTTACATATATTTTTGTGGCTTTCATAGTCCCAGATTCTTTCGCTGTAATGGAAAACAGTGGTTTAATGACTGTCTTTTTCAGATAAATGTCCAGGTGATAGAAAATAAACCATCCTTGTGAACCAGCTAAAGTGGACAGCTGATTTTCTTAATCTCTTTTAAAGACTTCATCCAAAATCAATTTTCCATTTTTTTGTCCATTGTTTCTCCTACAAACACAAAATCAGAAACAAGAAAAATTTGCATTTCATACACTTACAAAAAGAGTATTTATCTTCTTTTTCTTAACAGTTATCCCTGAAACAGAGCTATACTGTTAAGGAATTTACAGTTTGTGACACAGAACAACGTACTCAACTTGGCCGGTAGACCATGTGTGGAAAGCTAAAAAAATTTTCATGAATAACAGATCCCAAAAAGCAACATCAATTGCAATCATTACTTTCTTTTAAAATGAACTTGGCCCAATTTTAAGAGAATTCTTCCAAAAACTTGTTAAAAAAAAAGAAAGAAAAAAGAAAGTATGTAGATTATAATTTACTTTTCGAAAGGGAAGAAAATATATATTTTGAAATGTTTTATATACATGTTTATTATCTGTACCATATGAGTTGTGTTTTGTCCCTAAGTGTTCTATTGATAATTTACATTAAATGCTTGGATGAGGACGGGCCCTTTGGCAGGAGTAAGCTAGCATGGAGTACATAAACCAAAAATCTGTTTCATTGGATGAAATACATCTTTTAGTTTCTTGAGACTTTTGCCTCAATACACAAAAGTGCAGTTTCAATTTGGTTTAGTATTTCTGATGCCATGTCATAAATCCTTTACTTTTCCAGTCTTAACTAACAGCACTTCAGCATTTCAAGTTACTCTTCAGCAAGCTAGATCCTGCCTTACTTATGCACAATTGCAGTTGAACTGTGTGAGAGTTCCTGCTTCTAAAGAAGCACACATTTCAGTCCTGACTTGTGTCGAGCATTTTTGGATCTTCCAGCATACTGGATGCCAAAATACAATGCTACATGACAGTTCTGCAAGCAAACAGAAAGAGCACTCACTGCATCCTCCATTTTAATTCCACTCTCATTAAAAAGCCTGTGATTTTAACATATGCATTCACCCAATATTATTACTTGTATTAGTTGCTTGCATGAAGTACTTATTTTCTTTCAAAGTAACTGTTATTTTTAGTATTTTTTATTTTTAGCAAAACATATCAATCAGGCAAATGAATGCTGGTAATATTCAGTTCACTCTCCTGTGGGAAAGGACTTTTGCTTGTCTGCAGCCTCATGAAGGCTTTGTACCTGACAACAGTCTCAGCAGCATGCAAAACTTAGGAATTATTATCCAGATATATCTGTCAAGCAAAGCCTAACACACTAAGCATTAACTTTAAGACACACAGACTTTTACTGTTCATATCCCAACCAAATAATTTCACTGCTTCTACCCTTCCAGGTACTTAGTGGACCAGTAAAATTTACAATCAACTGAGTATTTTGAAAAATCCAGGGCCCTGGCCATTTCATGTAAATAAAAACTGTAGCATTCATTCAATAGTGGTAGAGTTTTAGTCTCATGTTCATGGCCAAAACTTCTGTAGCCCAAGGTATGTGTTGTGCCTCCATGTCTGGTTGCTGCTCCCCATGCAGTTTAGTCATATCTAGGCAATTTCGATTGAATGCAGTTTTCAAAGTCTGTTGTGACTTTTCAGCATAAAAAGTACTTTATAAATGTAAAATATTTTATTATTACAGCTGCCTCCAAGAGAGAAGCTATGTTTAGCTGAACGTTCAGAAAGAAAATTTACAGAAATGTATTAGAAACTTAAATTTTACTTCCAAACCACACTCACTAGAGATTCAAACTATTTGTCTTGAGTTGTACCTGCCAAATTTTGATGACATGAAATTCCCCCTCCCCATTTAAAAGAGAAGGATTGACCACAGTCATACTGCAGACATTAAAGTAACCTGCATTATTAGGTTTTCTCCACATTCCAATCTATCTGCCTTAGGGTATTAAATCCTGCTTTCATCTCTGTGAGGTTCAGTATTGCCAAATCCAAGCCATAAGGCCATGTCTAGACTACAAACTGAAAAGTGGGTTTGACTGCACATATGGGCACCCTAAGCCACATGTCCCACAATTTTTCCATCTCTACTTTCATACATGGCCCACTCGCAGCTTGGTTTTAAATAATTTACACTGTTACAAAGAAAGCCAACCTCCCAGTACGAGCTGATGAACCATTACTATGATTGATTTTGCCTGGGTGTGGGCCAGGCAGGCTGCCTGAACAAAAGCTTGGCCCACACAAAGCCACTGAGTATAATCAACGTTTCTGAGAGGAGTGAGAGTTTTTCCACCTCCTGGCACTCATCTAAATAACGCCTCGGTATTAGTTTAAGGGTTTGCGGTGTGAGTTACGGGAGAGTTAAGTCTTGAGAATATTCAGAAATCCACACATGCCTGACAGTAGAGAGGCAAATCCTAGACATAAAATGCATCGTAATGGCCCCAAAATCATGAGATTAGATTAATGAAATATTTTCAAGTATGCCGCCATCTTTTGATGCTGGAGCCCAAACCAATTAAGGTTCAGGATACAGTCTGAACTTTTACCATGAAAAGATTATGTGTGCCACAAAGCTGAAGGCTAGATTTGGAGAGCACACTCAGTGTTTCTGCTCCTCACACGGTAATAAGGTAATAAGGCAAACAATGACTGACTTCAATCCTCTGCAACACCCCTAGCCAAGAGTAATCCTGAAGTATGATTACATTAAGCACCCTCTGTATTCCTGGGACTTTCTTCCTGCCTTTAATCTTTCTGTGTGGGATAATTAAGATATTTTCAAGTTCTTTCAGGTATTATAGCTTCACAAACTGCGGTAAGTCTTATGTGGTGACGTGGCATTAAGTCACTGCTACATTACCTATTGTATCAAAATAAAGAACTGTTAGTGATACAAAAAGGACCAAATGGGAATGGGAGGATTCCCAAACTTCTCTTTCAAGGACAGTCCCAGATTTTTTTTTTTTTTTTACATAGTGGCATTACTGCACGTGGCATGAGGTTGAAATTGGAGCCTCAGTGTTGAGTGCCCATAGGAAGCAATGCATATTGGGGGGATGGATATGATACATTCATTAATGACCTCAAAACAGACTACACTTCTAACAGGAAGAATGAATGAAGTCCTCCCTCAGATGTTTGGAATGAGTACTTGGGAAGGACTGCCATCACATAATTAGCACAAGTCTGCTGACACTACTAATAAACATAAAGTAATGGAAACAATGAAAAGATGTAAACTATTTAAACAAGTTGGATAAATTAAAATTTTTATAACCATGCTATTCATAAATATGATGAATGTTTCTTTTTAACATGAAAATGTGAATCTAGTGCTAATTGAGCCAAAGCTAGTAAAAAGACCATTCTGATGGCTGCATATAGACAGTTAAAGTTCGTATTGGCCTTTAAGTCCAAACTTGTTACCTAAGAGCTTTCTGGGCTGGTGGTGACATATCATAGCTGTATTTACATTTTAGACTATGAAATCTCATGTGCCGCCTCTTGGAAAGATGTTTTGGGTTATTTTAAAGTGCGCACTCAGAACCTCAGAACACAGATCATCAGAACTTTGCCAGCTACTCCCTTGGTGAGTGTTTTACTGCATGGAGGCTCTAAACACAACTGCTGTGAGATGACTGAAGGATTTCCATTGACTTCGGCAAGGATCCCTAATGCTGAAGCAAGAAGTATTGATGGCTCTTTCTTGTGACAGTTTAGAAAACAAATTATCTAACTTAAACAGTTTATTTTTTAAGTGTTTTCTAGAATGTACAATAAAATGCATTTCATGGCCATACATTACTCTGTCCTTAGTAACCATCATATTATTTTGGTTTTGTTTATACTTGTTGATTGAATTAATTGTAATAAAATAACAACTTTCCTCACTTTACAACAGAGAAAGGAATTAATTAATAAGTTCACTCCAGTACTTCAGATCTGGTTCTTTTCTTAACAGACCTTATACTGGTACTATGTCTACAAGAATTATGGATTGGGTTGACCAGAATAAAGAGTTTATTCTGTGTAAGAGATCCTCTTTTTGGTTCTCTATATTATTAGAAAGAGCAAAAACATCTATTCTATGCACAATTTGTAAGAGGCTACATATATAAATGTGGTAAAGTTCAAATAAGAAGCAGTCATGAAACTTTATATCAGCCAGAGAGGGCAAACCCTCAAAGTTCAGGTAGGCATTTGAGCTATAACATTTACTAGCATCCTCTACACCTATAAAATACAAAACTTATGCTATAATTTCTTTTACATATAGAAGTAATTTTTAAGTAGTTTTCCTTTATGTGATTTGCATAAAGTAAGAAATCCATCGTAAATATGTTTCTTCACTGTTGTAAGGAACTCTATAGCAACAGGTACTTTCATAGGATCATAAGAACTTGTAAAATCTCCCCAGAATACCAAATCTATAAAATATGTCCCCAAATTGCCTCCTTTGATTAATCTTGACTTTTAATAGTGGCAGTTCCTAATCAACTGGCTCTTTCCTCCATTGTGCAAGTATGCAGCTTTTATAGGTATTTCAAATGCTTTTCCTTCCTTGAAAATTCAATTGTGAAAAACAAATCTCTGGAGAGAAACACTCCCCGAGTGTATGTGTCTCCTCTTTTGGTTGCTAAATGTGCTTCCCACACAGAGGAACCAGGTGGACAGACACAGGAATGCCAGGCAGTTGTTATCACCCTTCTCATGCTCCAACAGCTTGCCAGAGTTTGCAATGGAAAAAGAAAAGGAGGGAGTCGGCACAGGGCACTAATTCCATTCAGCTGTGAAAGAGGTGGATGGAAATGAGCATCTGTGAGGCAAAACTCTGAAGGGAGGCTGGAAGACAAGATTTCATGATCCTACCCTCCTAAGAGGTAGCAAAGGTACCCTTTTTAATGAGAAAAAACAAAAATTAAGCAAAATACCGTCTCTTACTGACGGTTTATACCAAGGCGGCTTGGTACATCCAGCCCTACAAAGTAAATGGGCATCTCCAAGACTGACAGGAGGCCAGTCTGGTTATCATCAGGGGAGAATCAGGCCAGGAATTTCCACCTGCAGGATTTTCCATTTACAGTAAATGTTTTGTTGTTCTAATCAGGCAGGCATGAATATGTGAGACGAGAGCTACATTTTAGATGAAAACTCCAAGAAGGAAGGCCACTACTCTGTTTTTTTTCAGAGTGAAAATTTATTGGAGATATTCCTCCTGAAAAACAAACTCAGATGTTGACAGTTATGAAAGCTTTATTTGTCTAACATTTCCATGCTAGGATACATTTTAGAAAAGCAACCCTTTGAAAAGCTCTGAAGAATTGCAGAAAGACCAAGTGAACAAACAGAATGTTCTGACATTTCCTTTCTTGAATACTGTTTATAAGTCATCTAAACCAGTTTGTCATTCCAACGACTATAGACTGAAGTCCCAAAATAAATGTTGGTCACAACAACCAGGCTTTGCATTGGAAAAAGAATGTCTTAGTTGCCTGAAGGTTACAGGCATAAATAGAGTCAAGATTTTGAATATTGTGTAACATGCGTTTGTTGTTGAGCCTGTTTAGTTCCTGGACAGTGATGTGAGGTGCAACAGTGACAAGAACTACTGTTATGGCCAGTTTTGAGCAGAATGGACAAAGTTTAATTTTCAAAGAAGTAGTAATTTTAAAATAATCATTGCTGATTATCTCTGCTGACAGCAGTTTCAGTAAGTTGTTTTGTAACCATATAATTTTAACTACATTTTAATTCAAAGTGCTGATCTATTGTGACCATATAGATGTATAGAGCATTACATGAAAACTGAAATCCCATTGCACTTCAGGCCAGAGGATTGTTTTGCTTAAAACTCTCTGAAGCAAGTACTGCTAATAATTATTTTTTACCATGAAGGCATACTAAGTGACTTCTAAGCTTAGATAAGATGAGATAAATAATCCTTTAAAATCTAAGGCAAGGATTACCCTATTGCTGGTGAACTGCAACTATTAAAAGTCAAGTTTAATCAAGGAAAAAATAAGAATAGTAACATCTGGCTAGATTTTCGTCTTTCTCTGAATTTTCTTCTGTAAGTAGACTCAGAATGGGAAGACTTTTTTCTGACTTGGATTGAAGAAAAGATTTTGAAATCTTGACATTTATGGCTGCAAAGAATTGCCATTCTTGTTCTTTCCTGAAGTGTTTTGATATTAAATTTTACATAGAACCTGGAGAATGGGTGGAATGTACTGAATATTCATTCCCACCTCTCAACTTCATGTCAAAAACATTTTTCACACTCTTCACCAAACAGACTGCGCATGTGTTTCTATGTGTTATATTTGTGACTGGCATGACTCAACTCCAACAACAAAACGTTTTCACTGTAAAAATGCCTAAAAAACTATTAGGCATTTAGCCCTAGCATTTTGGAAACTTAACTCTCAGTGTGCATTTTTCCACTCTATTAGGTAAGGTTTGGTAGTCAAAATAAGTTCTATTAAGCTTTAGTTCAGTAAAAATGTAGTTTTAAGAGATTCGAGAGCATTCCACTGAGATCTCAATCAACTCTTTCTGTTTTATTTTCTTTTTACATGTGAATTCAAGGTAATGAAAAAGAGAAGTCTGGAATGGGCAGTAGTGTCTGTGTAGTCAGATGATACTTAGCCTTGTGTCTTAATTTCATTCAGACTGATTCATTAATTTATTGCATGAAACAGTTTGGGACTAAAAAAACAAAACTAGGTGAACTAAAAAAATTAGGTAAAACTAATTTCTGATAGGAAGGAAATATTCTCAGTAGCCAAGAGTTAAAACCAACACATCAAGATAGATCCTTTAAGAAAGAGACAGATTTCCATTTTAATTAAGGTTCCTTTCCAGTGTTTAAAACTGTGTCTGGGGTGAAAATGTGAAAACATTTGCTGGATTGTAGCAGATCCCACAGCTGCAAATAAGAAATTCTCAGTACTGTCCAAATGCACCATCATATCTATCAGATGGATTAATTTTAATAAAATAAGCTCTATAGACTTTGATCAACTGTATTGCAATTCATGAGTGAAACCCTGATACTGAGTGTGCGGTAAACCTGTGAATTTTTTGTGCAGGATGGGCCATTTTTGTCTCTTGGCAGGGAAAGGATTATACAGTATTACAATTATTAAAATTCTAATTTGGGGCCAGGTTTTGCCCTCAGGAGCTTCCTTAATTTCAGCAGGGACTTGTGCATGTTTATCTGATTGAAGAATTTGGACACTATCATTCTTGGTGAAGGTAACTTTTTTCTTTAACAAGAATGTGCACTAGTCAAAACTAAAATCTGAACGTAGCAGGGACAAGTTTCCTACCAGGAGACAAATGTCAGCAAGTGTTCTGTTTTGATAACCTAAAGTGATTTCCTTGTAAAGGGAGTGGGAGATGGAGCAGAAGGAAGGAAAGAGGGATCTTCTTCCAGATACCTTGTAGGCTTGTTTTTAAATTATGACTTTGGATCTAACAACAGGTTTGGCAAGTGTT
Organism: Melospiza georgiana; assembly: GCF_028018845.1. Classification (NCBI taxonomy): domain Eukaryota; kingdom Metazoa; phylum Chordata; class Aves; order Passeriformes; family Passerellidae; genus Melospiza; species Melospiza georgiana. Next base: position 30,021,609 of record NC_080430.1, on the reverse strand, counting down.
TGCCTTGGAAATCCTGACGCCGTGCCAGATTTTTTTTGCTGGTTTGTAGCAGAGTGTGCATTTTTTAAATACACTGTAATCATTTCAGACCACATAATTAGAAACACAAAGCAGTTTACTGAAACATAGTGATATATTAAGAGTTCAGTTAATTACACATAAAGAAACAAGTCAGACTTCAAAACCTTTACTCAGTTTCTGGTTTATTTGCAACTGGGGCATGCTGATGGGACTTTGCCTGTTTAACACTGAGTAGGAGTTTCAGAATTTTAACCTGAGGGTAAAATTTTCAAAAGCATTTAAGTGACTGGCTCACTGAAAATCAATAGGACTTTCACTCCTTAGGGCAACACTTTACAAAATATGTAGATACCAAAGTCCAGTTCACTTCAGTGTCTATGTGTGGTAAAAAAAAAAATTCCACCTTTCCTCTCCTAAATTTCTTTAAAAGAAAAGTGCTACATTTCAGTGTCATCTAAGAGTTTCCGAAATGTTATCACCAATGAACAGGCTGTTATTCTCATTATTTTTTAATTTGTAAAATGTTTTGGTATTTTTTCTTCTTCAACACATGCAGAAATCATAAAATATGGTTTGGATGATAAGCCACATTGTCTTCAAACTTGTCTTAAAATCTTACTGCAAATGTTCAAGAAGGATTCTTCACTCTACTGTAAATTTTCCTAGAATAAAAAAAAAATTTAAAAATCCCCCCTTTCAGTCTATTTAATGTCTTTTTTGATAAAAGTATAATTTACCTCCTTTGAAGCCACAGCCTGACCTAAATTATTTTGTCTACATTATGTATAAGAGCAAGCAGAAAAAAAAATTGTAATATGGCATTCAGGGAGATGAAGAAGACCTAAATCAGAACTAATTAGTAATTCTTATTAATGAGAATATATGTTATGTTTTCCATTGAATCTCTCAAATGTAATTTACTGAGAAAATTAAAAAGTGTCAGTATAGAAAAACCTCAGTATCCAAAAAATCTTTGGTTTCAGAATTTGCAGCATGGGAGGGTATCTTGGTTCTCTAACATGTTTTCTGTATGAGCTTTAAAACTATGCTAATGTTGCACAACAGCTTACAAGTTCTCAACAGTTGCATTTATTACAGTTTTACCTCACTTTCAGACAAGTTCTCTTATCAAGCTCCAAATCACATTTTAGGCAGCTTTGAAGTACATTACTAATATACTTATTGCTTAACAGAAAATATCCTGACAGTCCTTTCTGTTTTAAGGTGCAAAGTAATAAATGTCAGCTTATTTTTTGCAATCATTTATCTGAGCCTGGGCTTACTCTCAAAGTATCTGGCTTCAAAACAAGTCAAAAGTGCAGTGGTCTTCTTCTTGGAACTAACAATAAAAATATAAACACAAATTTTGAACCTTTCTTTCCAAGACACCTTCATTCTAATTCGGGCCCTATTCTGTCATTATTAAAATTGGGCAGGCCTAAGTTTTATGAAAAATTGAGGATTGCTTCTCTTTTTTTTGTGAACATTCTGTGATCATGTGGTTTGCAAGTCTCTCTGGCAGTCATTTGTACTTGTCAGTGCATACTCTTCTATTCCCTGTGGCTGTTTTGTGCTGCTAGACAGGTGTGTGCACTCTGCACAAAACTTTGCCCTTTGGACATCATTAGAGTGTCTAAGAAACATGGAGAATGGGATCCTGACAGACTTATAAATGACCATGAGGAAGGGAATTCTCTTTTGGGATCATTATGGAACGTATGCCTTATATTATTCCACATCCATTGAGAGAGTGTGGTTTCTCCATCACAGAAAATGCAAAAAGCAAGATTTAAGGTGCAGATAACTCTGGATACCATTCTCTCTGAAGAGTGATGGATGGCTTTACCACTCTTTTTAGGTTCACTCAGAAGCAAGGCTGTTAATACAGGAGGAGCAGATAAGTTGAAAAAAGCGTGTAGTTAAATGTAGCACTTTATCCCTGGCTACATGTACAAGCATTTAAATTAATCTGGTTAATGGGTTTCTGCCCTGTGTCTTCCCCACAGTCACTTTTCAAGTACCTGAATAAACAAGGGTCTTTTGCACTATGCCAAGCAGCAGAATGAAGCTCTCTTGTATCCTTGGGAGCAGTGAAACCCAGACTCCTGGACCCTTCACACTGAGCACTCAACCTCTCCAGACACTCAGGTATAGTCAGTATGCCCCAGCTAATCTTAAGCATGATAATGGAAGATAAAGGAGAGGGAATTTACTGCCTAGGACTCAAAGCTCATAGAGTTTTATAGATCAATAAGAACATCCTGAGTTATGCCCAGGGGCAAAAAGGAAGCCAGCACAGACTTCAAAGACCTTGTGTAATATATTCCTTATGGCCAATATTACAGATTAAGCAGAGCAATGTTCGACACAAGCCATCAAATCTGACTAGAATGGGAACAGACTATACACTGTATGTCTGTTTTGGAGGCTATGAGGATAACTTAGAGTCTTCACTTTTGAGAATTTATCACAACATTTAACTAATGATAGTAAAATGTATTTTAAGTCTAGAAACTCATTCTGACTTAAGAAACACCTTTTTATTCTGAAGTTCACTGAGGAAGAATAACCAAATTTATCTGATCAGAATTCCTTCAAGCAATTTCTAATCTCTCTCAGGGAGACTCAGAAAAAGTGAAAGACTGCAAGCTCTAGGTTTGATAAAAAAGAATGACAAACTAACTGACAAACTCCTCAGAAGCCTGCTTATCTTTCAAAGCAGGGAAGCTGACACTACTGACCAAGAAACTGAAATCACAATATTTTCATGCAATATATGTAACAAGTGGAAAACATAAATAAAATAAAAACAATGTCTACTCTGTGTCTAGTGCACAAAAAAATGAGGTAATCTGCATTATCTTTCTGTGGCAAGTTCAGGGCCAAACTTTTCCTTTAAAAAGGCAGTAAGAGGCTTTTCTTGAGATCTTCCTTCTCTAAGTGACAAGACCAAGAGATGTACCTGACAAACCTAATGGTTTAATCTAGACTAAATTTGAAAGGATGCTGTCATTGAAAGCTTTCATTGAAAGTTGAAAAGATTGAGGCCCAGCAAGCTCCTTGTAGACCCAGCCCTATAACGACCCCAAAGTCCCATTCATTTTCCCTGTGAGAAGATTATATAACTTATTTCAAAGAAAACAGCTCTCAAGGTAACCTCTGACTTTTAAAAGACTTTTTAAATGTGGGAAAATCTCTCTACTAGAGAGATCCTGACTGGTATACACAGGTACTGTGGATAACTGGAAAACTGGTTCCATGCTTTTAATTACAGTGGCTCAGTTCAGCACAGAGACTGCCTTCAGGGTAGGTGAGATGTGTAAAAATCTCTATGATCTGTGAATTTTGAAAAAAAAAATTAAGTAGGACTTCAACATCTACAAGGTTCACTGCTGTTGAAAAAAAAAAGCTCAATTATTAATGATCTGCAATGTACATTTCTTTTTTGATTATTTGCTTAAGAAAACTTTTTTTAAGGGAAGGTAAAATGGACATCTTTGCTTTTGGGGTTAGATTAGATTCTCCATGAGAGTGGAACGTGGCATTTTTTAAGGGGTAAGCAGTGATCCCATTCCTCCATACATTACCCTGCTGAAAGATCTCACTCTGCCTTGCAACATTCTTGTTATTCCAGAACTGGGTTGGGCTAGTCATAATAGATGCAGGCAATCAACTCAACTTCCCCACACGCAGCTCTGCCAGTAAAACTCACTTCACCTTGCAACACTCCTGTTCTTCCTGTGTCCTTTAAGCAGAAGCTATCAGTTTGGCACTCACTGAGGATGTGTCCTTACTCCTGCTGAAATCCAGGATAACTTTCTTAGTGATGCAAGAGGAAAGTGTTGCTAAAATAGACAAATGTCTGCTTGTGACCAGGGTGAAACAAAGCTGTCTTCTCTGAATGACAGATTTTGATCCTGGCAATAGATGGAACTAACCTGTGTTCCACTTATGATTTTATTACAGCAATAAAATTCAGTGTGACTTTAGATACCAACTCAGTTACAGAGAGTGTAAATGAGATTACAGTCTAATCTTTACATAATATGGCCTTCTGCAAGGCTGTGCTTTTTCCCAAGAAAAGGATTTCCTTTCTAGTTAGAACACTAGAGTTTTCAGTGTTGATCACTGGTGTTCTATTTATTTCGAAAGTCTATGGAGCATTCACCATGATGCAGACAAGCATTGGCCTATTGGTAATATCTCAGTTTATCTCACGGGCATTTGGATCTGGGCTATGCAATCTTATGTAAAATCAAGTGCATGCCACAACAAAAAAGTATGCCAAAGTAAGGATTATTCTTCCAAAATTTTGGAAAAAAAAAAGATTTACATGTTTTTTCTTTGTTTCCTTTATCACATGAAATAATACATTAAAATATAAGAACGCTCTAGGCAATGTAAAAAACGAAAAAAGACTAGTTTGGTGAACGAGCATGGTGTAAGGCTATGAATATGGATACTTTTGTACCAAGGAGCCTAGAGGAGACACTTTTTATGTGTGGTGATACAGAAATACAGACTTATAACTCTGCACACCAGGGAGAGAATATTCCCCTAAACCAAGTAATTTCCCTTGCAGTACTCCCTGTTGATCAAAGCTGCATAATTTAAAGCATCTAGAGGCAGCTTTAAATTATTCACAATATTTTTTTTTAATAATTTTGGTATATTGCAGACAGTATTTGTGTAACTAGCAGTCTTCTGTAAGTTCTATAAATTTGCATCCACATAGAGCTCAGCTGAGTTTGAGAAGAGGGTACATAACTTTGCATGAGTTGGGCAGGAGAGACTCATTTTGACGCCATCTTAGTCACATTATGCCACAGTGCCAGGGCATGCAGGACCACAGGGAATGGCAGGGCAGAGCCGGCAGCCTCTAGATCTCAGCCTGAATGCTGCTGTGTGCCGGTTCCTAAGAGTTTTCTGATACCCTCAAAAGCCCCAAATAGGAATCCTGCAATTAGTGCATCTAACTCCTCCTTTGCTGCAGTCTTCTCTCCTATTGGTGAAAGGTCTTCGCAGCTCATGTAGGGACCCCACCCCTTTTGTGGGTTTTCATTCTGAAGCTATCCACAACTTTACACCTGAATGAATGCCAAACCTCTCTGAATATATAAAGGAAACCTGCAAGAGCAATTTCAGTTACACAGAAGGAGCAGAAGGAAAAGATTTCATCCAGCATTGTCAGACAGCCTGAACCAGCCATGCTTCTCCCTGCCATTCACTTCTACGGCTTTCTCCTGGCTTGCATCTCCACGAGAAGCTACTTGGCTTTCAAGAACGATGCCACAGAGATACTTTATTCTCACGTCGTTAAACCCGCTGCGGCGAGCCCAAGTAGCAACAGCACGTTGAATCAAGCCAGGAACGGAGGCAGGCACTACAGCAGCGCTGGATCCGACCGTAACAGTGAGTATCCCACCGCGGCCGTGGGCGGCAGCCCCGCCCGGGCCGGCCCCGGCCCCGGCAGCGGCAGCGAGCCCCGGCCGGAGCCGCGCACCCCCGGCAGCGCCCCGGCCCCGGCCCCGGCCCGAGCGCGGCGCTCCAGGAGCGGGGCCGGGCGCGGGAGATGCTGCCGGTGCCGGTGCCGGGCCGGGATCTGCCCCGCCGGGCGGCTCCGAGCCAGCCGCCCCGCCACCCCCGTGCTGGGAAGTCCTGTAGGACCGGCTCGCTCGGGCAGGTTACTTCCTGAGCGAGGCTCATCCAGGAACGCCGGGCTCTATGGCATCTATCCGGCAGGGAAGCGAGATAAAGAAAAAGGAGAGAGAGGCATTTCCAGAGCGCTCGCTTTTTTGACTCACCTCCCACTGCGGGCAGGGGAGGTGTCTGGGCTACTTTTCAAGTGCAATAAAAAACTCTGAATTTTGTTCCCGCTGTTTAGTTTTACTTCCTGCCGTAGCACTTACCCGCTTAACACCTCCAGCAAAAGTAAACAAATCAGCTCGTAATTTACCTATGATCTCTGCTCTAACTTGCCTTTTTTATATCCAGTCTTTTCCTTCTGAGTTTTATGTATATAAGTCAGATATGTGGGGATGTGGAAACCTGCTGACTTTATCTGTTCCCTACCCTGCACACCTCCTTAAAATGGAAGAAATCCAGATAGAGAAACATACACACACACCAACCCACCCACAGCAACTTGATAAAAATAGAGTCATCCCTGGAAAGTGAAGGCAACAAGTGACACCGATACCTTTCAGCTAAGCCAGGTGTGTCAGCTTTTATGAATGCTAGAGGGTTTTAATGCACAGGAAACATCTCATCATTATGAGATTACTGGGACAGCCCAGTAGGTATTCATTGTCACTGAGCTGTCACTGGTGAAAAGCTGAGCCGGGGAAGACAGAAAAACAGAAGGAAAGACAAACTCAGATCTGTGACCAGATGCTTCCAGGTACATTCCTGAGTGCAGCTGCAGGAAGGCAAGCTTGGATCTTTTCTGCAAAGCAGGCAGTAGAGCAGCCCTGTCAATATTCCCTGGGATCAGCCTGCAGATTTACAGTCCCCTCTTCTTGCCCACCCTGAGACACAGAGGACAGGGTGAAGCAATCTTAACGCAGTGCCTCAGTTTAGAACTTGCTTCCAAAAATCCAAGTAGAAACAGAAGAAGCTTGTAGCTGTGATATGTAGATGCACCTTCAAAGCCTTTTATGATTCATTCTGAAATGTTTCTAGTAATTACTTCTATTTTAAAAGCGTTAGTTAATTGCATTGTGTGTAGAATCTGTGCCGTAATTGTCCTTCAGAAAGAGGGAGAGCACAGACAGTAAAGATTGCTTATTAAAATTAAGCACACTGTGGGCGTTTATTTCGAAGTATAATTACTGAAATAAACAGTTGTGTTTATTGCAGGGTGCAGAGCCGCACACAGAGACGGGTACAAACATGCCTGTGTGAGAAGCTCTGCATGTTGGCTCTGTCAGCTGCCTGAGAGAATTTGCAGGATCCTCTATGTTACATATAATATACAGACTACTACAGTTACAAAGACGGTGTTCTCTTGAGGGCAAAAGCACCCCTCTGAAACTGTTACTGCTAATCATTCAAACTTCATAGGCAGAACCCCATTCTGTGGTAACTTCAGCTGTTACCACTTCTGCAGTGTCTGCTCAGAGCCGCAGAGTTCATGGGAGAGTTCAGTCCACTCTAACAATGGAACAAGAAGAAACACACTGTTTGAAATTAATTTAAAAGCATTTCAACTGTTTCCAAAGCAGTGTTTTCCCCCTTGCTAATGATCCAACATAATTGTTGTAAACATCACAGAGCAGATTCCCTAGACTGAGAACGAGCAGGAAACATTTCTTCCCTTGGGGCATTTTTTCTCTTCTAAAAGGTATGTCCCTGAGAAGAAGTACAGAGAATAAAATTGCCTCTTCTACCACAACTGCTGGAGTGCATGTCATTAGGATTTCTTTATGCTGTGGTATTATCCAGAGATACCATCAGCACTTAAGGCCCTTGTGTTGGGGGACACAGCAGTAAAGAGATGTCCTGTAAAGATTACAGCCTGCTTTAACTTCTGTAAAACATACCTGGTTAATGTGAAAATGACTGGCTAAGGCAATCACTCCATTCTGATCTCAGTGTTTCTTGTTCTGTGCATTCTGCAGATCGCGTTCAGGTTGGTTGTCGGGAGCTGAGATCCACCAAGTACATCTCAGACGGCCAGTGCACCAGCATTAACCCCCTGAAAGAACTGGTGTGTGCTGGAGAATGCCTCCCTTTGCCACTGCTGCCCAACTGGATTGGAGGAGGCTACGGAACCAAGTACTGGAGCAGGCGGAGCTCGCAGGAGTGGCGATGTGTCAACGACAAAACTCGCACTCAGAGGATCCAGCTGCAGTGCCAGGATGGAAGTATAAGAACCTACAAAATAACTGTGGTCACGGCCTGCAAGTGCAAGAGATACACCAGGCAGCACAATGAGTCCAGCCACAACTTCGAGGGAACCTCTCAAGCAAAACCCATCCAGCACCACAAAGAAAGGAAAAGAGCCAGTAAATCCAGCAAGCATAGTACAAGTTAGAAGTCAAACATCTTCTGCTCTCTCATCTCCCTCTCCTTGTGCCAAAATTGAACTCACCTGTAACCATTTGCTTTACCATTCTGACTGCTTAAAGACAAGTCTGCCATTGCTGTGTTCTCAGTTGACACTACATGCTTATTGCTTTGACCAAAATCAAAAGGGGCATTCTCAGCATATGGACTTTTTGGGTGATTTTCCAAATGCTCAAGATGGGGAATAATACAAGCCTTCCAAAACCACACTATAAACTTTTACAATTTCTCCAGCCATGGAAGAAAAGAAAATTTGCCAAGAGTATTCACTGAAGTCAATTTTGCAAAATGATGCTTTGTTGTGTGTTTTCCTGAGAACATTTATCAGATCTATTGCCTTTTATATCATGTTTTATGACCTTCTGACAACAGCTTAAAATACAACACTGTGTATCTGCTTTCAGATTAATTCTAAAAAAAGTGCTTTGCATGCTCACCTTTCTCTTATCTCAGTATACCAAAAATTAAAATATGCATGGCAGCAATCAAAAAGTAAAGCTGAACAAACTATTTATTTGTTGTTGTAATTATTTAATGAGCTTTTATGTGTATTTCCCTTCAAAATTTCCTTATGTTTATAGCTTTTCATATGTCTCAAAGTATTTTCCTATGATTTGGGGCTGGATTAGAACATACATTTTGTAGATAATGTAAAATAGACATTTTAGCATTTAGGTATATATATTTTAATTTTGAACATTCATAGACTTAGGTGTTATTTTGACATGGCAACATAAAACCTGTATTTTTCATTCTTCATCTTGTATTATTTTTGTTTAAAAAGTGTGCAATCAAAAAACAGATATGACTTCCTTTCAAATTCATTGGTTTCTTTTTTTTTACAAAAATAAACACTGCTAAAAATGGTATTGTCTGGCTCTCTCTATGAAAATGCACACATTTCAACCAGTCACAACACTTAAACTTAAAAAAAAGGAGAATATTATTTGGTTTTAAAAGTCTATCCATAAAATTTAGCACTGGAACGATCTTTCTCAATGTAAAAATCTTATATGACCATTTAACAGATAGTGTTTATTAATGGTACAAGTCAGGTTCTTATTTAACAATTCTCAAGCTCTAGATTTCAGAAGAAGTGTGTATTTGAGGAATTTTACAAACTAGTGAGACACCACTTTTTTTTTCTTTTCATTAGTAATGATCAATTCAGTATAATGGTACAAATTACATATGGTTTCATTTTTCTATAGAACCAATAGAGTCCTGCACTTTTATTCACAAAATTCTTATAGAATGTATCAGAAAATTAGTAATTAATCTACTTTTCAACACATAGTGCATGAATCACCTGTTCTTAATCTTTCAAGCTGTATTTAGACACTGTGGGCAAGATTTCATCATGGGATTCTGCTGTTCTTAAATCATTAACTTTTACAATCCATTTGCACCCAAAGTAAAAATTACACAAGAGGAGAGTAATGAGAAATCTTACCTGATAAGGTCTCACCCAAGTTCTCTTTGACCTTCTTTTTATCTCATCCTATTTTGCATTTTAATTCCAAAAGATTCATCATGAAGTTCTTGGCAGAGATCTTGGTCATTAATGTTGAACCGCTTGAAAATCACTGCTGCTGCCTGACTCGACTTACTGAATCCTAATTTTTATTGACAAAATGTAATGATTTTCCCTCAAAGTTACTTTCAAGAATTCACGTTAAATTTGCCATATGTAAAAGAGAGATACACTTTTTTATTCAATTTTAAGTGATTCACATGGTAGTACAGTTAAAAACCCCCATGGCATTAATGAAGTAGTTGTTCCAAATTCAATTTTGACTGTGAAAATATCAAAATTATGAGACCAGAGACCATTTATATTTAAATTCTCTGATCTTAAAGGTGCTTCTTTTAAGCATAAAAGGAGAGATGATGAATAAAGGAGTTAGCAGGGAGAGAACTGAAATTACATTGCTGCTAGGCATATCAGCTCAGCAGACTTAAAGATTTTTTTATTATTTTAACAGACATTATAGTCTCATTCAATCATTTCATGACAGAAATTTTCTTCCAAATGCCAAACACCTATCTATTTTTAAATTGCTATCCAGCTACTTATTCAACATGATAAAACATAAAATATTGAGATAATGGATTGAAATATAACCAATTTTAATGCCAACAGTCACTAAAAATCAGTAAAGCTGTTCTACCTGTTCTGTGTTTAACTTCCAGAAATAAGAAGGGTAAAAAAACTGCATATCTTGCTCATAACTCTTCTTCAGTCAATGAAATTGGTCTGTAGGAACAAAATACATGTTTAATATCAGTTTACATTTAGAAATAGGGATAATAACTTCTAGATTGTCCTTTTTGGCAGAACTACCCAAAGGGGACTAATCTGACACACTTCTGCTAAGATGACTTTATGAAATTTGGCTGCACATGCTATAGAATGACCATGGGGCCCATTTCTGAGTCTGGCATATTTGAGGGAACATGAGGGAAGCCAGCAGGAGCTGTGTCCATCAGCAGCAATTTAATTTTGACGTGCCACTTGAGTTAGCTAAGGTCTCTTCTTTGGCCTCGAGTGGCTTTTGTGGGAGAGAGCTGCAGGAAAGCAGCATAGAAATATGTTAATGTAGAATTTTCTGAGGGAATAATGTTTCTCTGTGATGCAGCTTGTAGCTCTGAATGCTTCAATGTGGCCTATACAGTCTGCCTTCTATTTCATCCTGTTACATGTGAACCCACAGGGGTCTGTCCAAGAATCCAGACAAAAGGCATTACACAAGTACATCTAGCTGGTTTCTCGTGGAGAATCTCTAACAGGTAAAGTTGCAGTGGGCAGGATATGGGCCTTTGCTCTTGTGAGGTCAGTGACCAAAGTTTCTCAAAGACTCAGTGGAAGAGTATTGCTTAAACTGAAATAATTTTAGACATTATACATCTCAAGTTTGCTTCTGAGTTAAAAAGGAGAGAAAGCATGTTAAAATTTTCACCTAAAGTATTAAGTCAAACAGGTACAAGAAGTATGTAAATGTTTTGAAAAAGTACAGTGTAGAAGCAGATTAGATAATTTTTTTAATACATTAGACTATAAATAGTCTAGATTTATTACACTAAAATTATATAGAAGTTGACTTTCTCAGTGATGTTCAATCACATAGGCAGATCAGAATTCCACATGCTTTCTTAAAAAGCATTCAAACATCTAAAAAAGAACCTAATAATTTTATAATTTCTCATACTTGCTTCTTTAGAAAACTAAAATTGAATAAATTAAAAATAATCTGTTAATCTGCCATCACTATTTCATTATTTTTGAGTTGATGAAATCTGCTCCCAGCTAAGGGGTAAATTGTTTTATAATGAATGGAAATCAATTTTCCTTAGACATTACTAGAAATAAACTTAGCCAGATGCTGATTGTTTTGATAGCATGGAGGCACTCAGAGGCACACTTCTTAGAGGCAGTGGTAGATAGTATGTGCCATTAAGACATTTATCAACTGTGGAAGTCATAAGGGCCTGACATTTGCAATCTAGACTAGAAAGGCCTTTAACTAGTTTATTTATTCAGTTATTTAATAATAGTAACAAATCTGCTGCTCTTGCCTTTCCAGCAGCCTTGGAATCAAAATCACCCAATCCAAGCTCAGTCATTTGTTTGGAAATAAAGCAGACATTTGAATAACAGCCTTCAAAATACCTAACAGATTTCTGCTAGTAAATCACTTTAGTCCTTCTAACCTTGACCTTTATATCCTTCCTGAAGTGGTACAACATTAATCAAGAAAGGACTGTTCAATACATTCCACTGTGAGAGTCTTGTTGCTACAGTATTAACCTGGAGGTGTTCAGTCGAAAATTAGAAGGAATCCTTAGAGTTGGAAGGTATCCTATTCTCATGATGCATTTCCTTTCCCGGAGGCCAGGCAAGGGGCTTTGATTTTAAGTTCATTGACATACATATAAACATCACTCCAGGCTAAACCTGAAAATTCTCTAGAGATTTATGAGCTAAGCAGACATTCTGTCACTGGATTTGCTAATTTTGCCTGAACGTCGCCCCCACAACAAAAAGCCTGCCCATGCATCTTTCTGAAAGACATCCAGCCCTTCAGCTCACTCCTTCTGTGAGTTATGTGGACTGACACACTAGGAAAGTGTGATTTGCAAGAGTATTGCCTACCACTGAGTTAATATTCAAACATCTACCTTACTCAGTACTTCCATGACAAGAAAATACTCTTAATTTTCAATTAAGGCTTATTGAACAACATGCCATGAAAATAAGTAGTCTCTACTAATTGTTGAGAGAAATCTTTAGAAACACTGGATAGTAACTCCATTTTGGGAGTTTGCATTTTCTTACCTCCCTTTGGTTTGACATGAAAAGTGAAAAGAGGTGATGTTACGTTTTCTGAAGTTCAGGTCTTCTTAATGCTTCTTTACAATCCCAAAGAAAGAGGATGTCTTAATGGAAATTAAAATCTGGACAACTTCTTTATAGGGATGTTTGTGGAATATGGTACTTCTTGAATGTAATGGAAAATGAAATGAAATAAAATAAAATAATTCAGCCATCAGAAAAGAGGCCTTATTTAAGATCCCCTGAAATGATAATATAGTTTTGTTTACTAAACTGCAATGGTAATTCATGTCAAAAAGTTATTTTTACTACCATCTGCTTAAGTAAAAAATACTAAATCACAAAAAAATGTTTTGAACACTTTCTTTACTTCTTGTCCCCTGCTCTATTTTAGTAGTTGTACAATAATGTATAATTGTCTCATTGTTTAAACTCTTAGCTGTTCTGAATTACATTACTACAGCAGATTTTGATATATAAATATTTAAAATCTGTTTTTAGAATATCTGGATGCATTATTTTTTAATTTTGACTACTGAGAGGAAAAGCAATGCTGACTTGGCTTAGGAGTTCCATATTTAATTTGTTTTGTTAGGCCCAGTGAGAAGTGACTTAGTGAAGAAGCTGTAAAGCAACTTAATAAAAACATAAACTATTCTGTGAAGTCTGGTGTTTGGTTGGATAAAGAAGAGCTATCCAGGCACAGTCATTAAAACTCTTTTACATAAAACAGTGGAGAATTGAGAGAGGGCCTAAGGAGAAAAGTACTTGCCTAGCCCTACCACAAGAACTGAGAAATAGAGGGACTATGCAAAAACACTCTGCAGCACAAAGACTTTGTTTGAATTGCAGCTGAAGCAAGTTTAAGCATCTGTGGCTTGTTAGATTATGATTTTATTTATTTGCTTACTTATTCATTTACTTTGGGATGGCTTGGAGAAAGCCTTTTTAGAATCTCTATGGCCATTAATTTGGGATGGAGAACAGAGCCTATTTCTAAAATGTAAAGCTGCAAAAATTTTGGTTTTAGCAAGGGACACTTGCTTTTGGTGTATTTTTGTTGTCTTCATTGAAATGCCTGCTGAAATTTTGCTTTAGTGCATCTTTATTGCAATTTTTAGGACGCTAGCCAGAACAGCTTATAGCACTTGGGAACTGGTTGTATCACTGCACTGCATCTGTTTTCAGGTATTGAAATTCCTGAACCTGGGTAGGTCTAGAAGAGGAGAAAGAAGAGAAGATGGATCAAAAGAGAAGATGGAACAAAATGGCAGGTGGAGGACTGCATATGTGTGTTCTTCATTTTCTTCTGTCCTCACAACTTTTCATGAGACTTCAAAAGACTTGTTCCATCTGCAGATTGCCAAGTCCACTACCCCTGGGATGTAGCAGACTGTCAAGTCTGAATACACATGGCAGAAAATCATGTCTGACTGTCTCTGTGCCTTCACTTCCCAAGCAAAGGGAAGAATGCACAGCACAGTGTGTCTGTCCTGTTCCACACTGAACCAGGGAGACTTTAGAATCTGCTGTCTTCACAGAAATGCACATTCCACTGCACTGTTCATATCTTCTGATGAGTGACCACAGCTGCCTGTTTCTGAGGAGAATGAATACTGCCCAAGCTGACAAGATGCATGCACAGGTTTCTTAGAAAGCTATCAGTCTGCCACACATCTGGACTTGCTTGTTGAAGAATTTGGCTCAAAATCTTACTTATCACCTACATAAAATATATCAAATATCGTATACATGTATAAAATTACAGTAATCTGATTTTGCACACAAGACCATTAAGAATACACTAGTGAGTTATACATAAAACCTCTTCTAGGTGTTATGCAACTACTGTCCCCATATTTTGTTTTCATCTTTTTGAAATCAGTTATGAATCTTGACATGTCTCCCAGAAGAAAATGTCTGCAACATCTTTTGCCAAGAATAAGGTAAATATTAAGGATTTCCATTTTAATTTGCTTAATTTAATACTTCTTGGCATATGTCTTCCATAAAAGCCCACATTAGACACACCGTTCAAGCCACTGTCTGAATCTTCAGAACATAGTAATTTGTGGTAGTCTTATCTCAAATACTGCAGTCCCTTGCAAATCTGTTCATTTCTGCCCTTCCTTTTGAAACTTCTGGCTCTAGCAAAATCAAATCCTCTTTCCCATGGTGTTTCAATGATCAGGCTCGTTTCTTTACAATAGTGACATTACCCTTCCCACAATTCCTTTTCATACACACACCCCACACACACACAGAGGCACAGGAGGATGCATTACTTGATCTATTTTCTGAAGTATCCAGTACTGAAGAAAACAAAATATGAAAAAACACAATAGTATTGGCACAGGTAAGTTCCAGGAAGAATTTTTAAAATAAAATTGGTTGGACTGCAATACTCAGAAAAACAGTAGCATGATAAAGAGCATTTTTCATCAAGTAGTTGGCTTGCATCCAGTTAGATCGGTATTCTGGAAAATGGTTAACCTTTGATGGTTGCCCAGCAGTGTATCCTAAACAAGCTGAGTCTGTATAAATTGTTGGACGACAGGTAGCCACATTTCTGCAGCTGGGAAAAATCTGTAACCTTGATCTTTCTAAAAATTGAACAGGATCAAAGGATTGACCCTTTCCAATCTGACATTTTCATGCTAGAACTGCAAAAGTCAGCAAAGGATAAGGCAAAGGACTAGGACAAAATTACTGTTTTTAGGGACTACCATCCTGCATGTTTTGCTCACTATAAAGCAACTGTTTGGAAAGAGAAAAAAGATTCACATATCTTACCACAAGGCAGACTGCATTTTAAGGCACATCCCTTTACTGACTACCAAAAGGGTTAGAAATTAGCACTAAAAAATCAAAAGAAGAGGAGAAAAAGGACTACTTGCACTTGATTGTTTTATCTAATATATACCATATAAAGAGGCAATGAAGACTAAGTCCAGTTTTTGTGTTGGATTGTACCTTGCCTTGTCTGCTGCAACTTCAGTCCTCAATGGAGTAGTCAGAACCAGTCTTCATTTACTGAGTAAAAGCTGACATGAACAGAATCCCTCCTACGTGAACTCTGGCAAACTGACTTCACCTTTATTTCTTACACAAGGGGCCAATGAATAACATTCCTGGTATTCTTAAAGTAAGGACAATTATTAACATGACAAGGGATGCAGAAACAATGCTTTCATTGCAGCAATAAACAGTAAAACGTGTATACCTATACATAACAAATCTGCAAATTTTCATTGGTGTTATTTGATTGTCTCAATCACTTGAAGTTTGGTGAACTGTTTAATACTCCTTCACAAACATTCAGTGGAAATAACACAGAAGACGGTAAAGAGTAAAACACAACATGATAATATACACACATCAAAATTAAAACAAAGATTCAGAGCCATGAAAATCCCAACTTTATTCCAAATCTAACTTCAACTCTTATGTACTTTCTAATGTTTGATTACATCATTCTATATCACTGGCATCTTGACATCTGTGGCTCAACACCACTTAACCAGTTCATGGACTCTGTCTGCTTTGAATCATCTTGGGGAAAGGAAACTACCATCCGTCTTTCCTCAGAGGTAACTGTTTCTTCAGTCGTGACTGGACATCAGTCAAAAATAAACATTTTCCTTTTTACTGACATGATAGGGCACTATCCTCATGGCTGGTGTGGCTCTCATGTCCCAGTGACGGAGGAAAACAGCCACAGCAATTTCCATCCCCCATGCATGTCTTCATCAGTGTCACCATCCAGGGCACTGTGACAGCCAAGGACCCCAACCCACAGCTCCTATACACAGCACACTACAGGGTGATGTTAAAGCTGAGATGGGCCCACCCAAGCCTGGCGCTACTGAGCATGTGACCAACACACCTACAGTCTACAAAGACCCTTCCAGAGCCAAGTGTCTAAGACTAGTCAGCCATTTCTAATGAAAAATTACAAGGCCTCCATCTCATTGCCTACCTGCCCAAGCACTCCCCAAAGCAGTAGCAGTCTTTTTTCAAATGTTTAATATTTCTGAATTTCAAAAATTCTCCCGCAGTCAGGGAATTTCACTCTCATGAATTATTGGATTACATACTAGGGTAATTCTCTTATCTTTAAATTCCTTTACTTTGTGTACACAAAATACTAATCAGCTCCTGAAATGACCTTCCTCATCCCAGAGGCCTAGATGATTATCAGATAGAGAATGGATAAACACTTCAGGGGAAATATAACATTTTAGGGTGAAGTTTTAAAATGCATGCCAAACATCAAAATCAATGTGTGTCAATTTTTTTTCCAGCATTTGCACAGCACACAAGCAAGATGCTTCCTCTATGCCTCAAGTATTCATAGAAGAAATTTAGCTATCAAAACCATGTAAAACAATGTCAAATGGGTTTACACATGTAAAGCACACAGGACACAACAGGTGAAATGCAATGCATGTTTTTCAACATACCTACAATGACATGCAAGCATGAAAAAACTCCTTTGTATTCAAAGGCCACATTTCCTTTACATTTCTAGCATTAATAATCTCTATTTACACTTCAACTAGTAAAAAAATATATTTTGCAGAATTGCCTATGAAGGAAATAGCACACAGAATTTCCCTTAGGGATCTGATCTATAGGTGGCTCTACACACACTGTATATAAGGCATGTAAGCAGTCTTTGATATTTGATAGTCAACATTCACATAATTTAAGTTATGCATGTGTGTAACTCCCTTGCTGTACATGCTGGTTTGATCTCAGTTCCACATACCAATAGGAGAAAATCAATAGCACGCTTTATCTAAGTATTCCACACATCTATAGCATCTTTCATCAAAGAATCTCAGACCAAGAAATAACCCTTAAAAGTCATATTTCTAAAAATACAACTATAAATATATGCTAATGTGAAATAAGATAAGATTTCCCTAAAGGTGCTAAATATACTTGGCAAAGAAAATATTTTTGCCCTTTTCAACATTGCCCCATCTATTATACTGCCTCAAGCTCTGTGTCCCCTATGACACTATATTGGCTTGGAAACCACTGTCACCACAGAGCAAACACTTCAAGGCAGCTGCTGTGCAACAGATTGAAATGGTGAAGATGTAAGTCAGTCTTAAAGGAACATGTGGATGGCTGATCAGCCCTCAGACTCAGGCAACAGCTAGAAAATTGTGAAGAGCATAAAATAACATGATTATTTTTTCTAGTGATCAGTCAGAACTGAAATAAAATATCTGGAAAAAAATAAGCATGCTTTCTATGAAGCCCAAGACTTGGAGATCTTGTGCAAAGTGCTACAAACAGCAACGGACATGCAAGATAAAAACTGAAATTCTATCCTTTGAGGGGCTTCCTAATCTCTTTAGATAGGCAAGGAACCCGTGTCAGTTTCTGTAAATAGTGAATTCTAGGATTTGAGACAGTTATTGGTGGTTTCAGGAGAGCCAAGATTGCTGTCCTACTTGAACGCAAAACCTGTCTAAAGAGAACTGGCATCCCACTTCCTTCCTTACCTGGATGTTCATTTTATGGCTTGCCACCACTGAAGTAAAAATGTATATATCTGGATAAAATTAGTGAAATACAATCCTGCAAACACAAGGTTCTGGTTAAAAGCCTGCACAACTGCTCAGAAGGCTATAGATACCATGTTAGCTTCAAGAAGAGCTCTCAGATTTGTAATATTTTTATCTTTATGCTGTCTTTTAGAAAAGATCCTGCACCTCCACAGTATATTATGGGGTTTTGTAATTTTGCTTTTACAATTTACTTTAACTTGCAAAATATTCTTCAATTGCATGCATTTCCCTTTAAAATGCTAGTGAACTTTGCAGCTTGTCAGGAACAGGCAAATTAATCTTATTTCACCTGCATTAAAAATAAAATGCTTCAAGAGTTTTGAGAAAAGGACAATTTCTCAGCTATACCCCATCTACAGAAGACTCAACGGCAATTTCAAATCAAGAAATTTTATTCTTTCACTATTTTTCCCACAAAAGCCTTTCAGAATTATATCTACCACTCCCATAACTTAATATTCTCTAAACACCCTACTATGAGTTTCAGTCATAGAAACAGATGATTTTTTTCTCCCAGCAGTCAAATTGTCAGGTGCATTTCACTATTGTAATTTGATTCCAATTTGTACATATCTTCTTTCTCCAATTAAAAAAAAAAGGAAAAAGCCCACTTTTCTTTTCAAAGATATGATTGGCATATTTACTGCATAATTGCAAACTACAACTGTGGTTTCAGATGTTATACCCCTGCACAGAAATGATTGATTAGCCTGCTCTTTACTTGCTTTGAGGTAAATGCTGCCTCTGTCCCTTTTTATCCAGAAAAAAACTGTGCAAAATTGTTCTTCCAATATGTGTGAATTTACATTTTACCCACTTCCAATGTCTATGTATGAGCATGCATATATATGCACAGCAACTAAAATATTATATTGATTAAATACAAAATGTATAATGGAATGGAACTGAAGATAAATTATGTATGCACAAAGTGTTGCTGCATTCACAAAGTGCTTCACTGCACGTTAATAACAAATGAATATTAAAAAAATGTAAACCCCCAAATCCCGGTTTTCTTAATTCATGGTAAAGCATAATATAAATATATATGAATGTTATATATGCTCTTCCTTCCACATCATTGTCTAAGAAAACAGAAAAAAAAAGAAATAGCAGTAGCAAGTTAAGTATAACCAAGATGCCAAGAATCTGATGGGCTTCTGGAGAAATTACCAGGGGCTATCAACACAAGTCAAGAATCTTTTGACTCCACAGGGACTGTGGAAAGCATGAGAACTTCAGAAACATTTCATGTCCAAGTGCAGCCAAAAGCAGCTTCAAAGTGCTTTTTGGCTGGATTGTAAAATCTCACCATGATATACAACAGATTTGATGACACTGAAGTCTGCATGCAGCAAAGTCCACCCATCAAATATAATTTATTCTGGATTGATCAAGTGTAATACCCCTAGCATAGTAAGGGAAATGGACTTCAGAGCAAGAACACAACCGAATTGGCACATGTTCCTTCACAGAAATTAATATTAATGAATGAGATGAAGTGGGGAAACACTGGCTGGACAAGAAAGAAGGCACTGGGCACAACAGATTGTGGGTATAGGTGACGACATACAAAACCACAGTGTCAAGAAGGAAGGGGAAAGTAGTTCTGAAGGCTGTTTTGGTGTTGGCAATGTCTCACTTACCTACTCCTCAGAACTCATGTACAGTGGGAGAAGTCATGGAACTAAAAAGAACTTATTTTGTTCCTTACAGAAAGTCAAACAAGAGGTATGTTTTTTATGAATGAATGCATGAAGACCTGAGGCAGGAATTCAGAATATGTTACACTGAAAAAAATTGGAAAAATGGGAATGCTGCAGAATAAGCTTCCATGAACACATTTGTATAGAACTGCTGCAAGAAAAAATCAGAATCTAAGATCATCGTGGATATTAAGAGGTGCCAAGCTTAAGAAGAAAAATTAATTTTGGGCATCTAATAATAATGAAGTGATGCTGACTCATGGTGCAAACTTGGAAGTCCTAAAAGAGACAACAAATATATGTCATCAAGGGACAACAGACAAATATATGTCATCAGTCAGGAATTAGGTAGTGAAATGCTTTCCAAGAAAAGAAAACAAAAGACCTGCTAAAAAAGAACATAGTTGCTGAACCAATGGATTTAAAAAAAAATCCCACATGCTAAACTGTCCTGAAGACAATGAGACCAGCACTCACTGGGAGGAAGGCAGTTCAATTTCTAGCCAATTCCTTCTCTGGTGAAAAGTCTCCACTCCAAAAGCTTGACACCTCAGCATGCAAAGTGCCTGTGCTGTGCATGACTTTCCTGCTACTGCAGGTATCAAAAATACCTGTGGAGTCTTGCCTTTGCTAGGAGGGATCACTGCACTCCTATTGTATGGCTCCTACTTTTGATGCCTCTGCAAGCCCATATGATCATTTCACTCCAGTCCACTGTTGGCATTGCAAAGCAGCCCAGCTGGCACATAAACTTTCATGCTTACTCCTCAGAAAGGTCTCTGTATGTGATTTTCTTAGGTTCCTCTTAACACAACTAAGAGAACCCTGAAAAGCTGTAAATAACCTATCTTCTCAAAGATATAAGGAAATTTTGCAGACTCTAAATATTTGGCTTATTTGGTGCATGTAAGACATTGAAATTTTCCTAAAAATAATGTCAAAGAGGCAAGGGCCAGGGCCCTGAGTACCCCCACCTTCAAGCCTGGATTACTGAGTTAAGGAGTCCAACTTGTCAAGTACAAACACAGTCCTTCCACTAGTAAGAGCTGTAATGAAAAAGCTAGAAGCAGCCCTCTTCTCGACCCTCCTTTCCTTGTTGTGCTTTGGGAGCTGCTTTTAAGCAGTCTTTATTGTTGGCCTCCTATGTCTGCACCTGGTCTGATGCCTCCCTGACCTCGACCTGCACCCCCTGGCTCAGCTTCCTGGCTTGCCTGGCACCTGCCACCTCACTAAGGTCCTGACAGGTGATCACCAGGCTGTGCCTCCTATGCCATTTAATAAATATCAGCCCTGGGAATTTTCCAAACATGTCTCAGCCATCACAGCTTACAGTAACACCATGAGACAAGCTGGAACATCCCAGATCCTAGCAGTGAGTTGACTACCACTGAGTTTTACCTGCAGGTGCTGGTTGATAGTGGCTGAACATGAGCCAGGCAGCCAAGAAGGCCAATGGCATGTTGGCTTGTATCAGAAATAGTGTGTGGTACTCTTGCTATTCTTGACAATCGTTAGGCCACACGTAAAGTGCTGCGTCCAGTTTTGGACCTTCACTTCAAAAAACACATTGAGGTGCTGGAGTGAGTCCAGAGAAGGGCAAAGAGGCTGGGGAAGAGTCTGGAGCACAAGTCCTGTGAGGAGTGGCTGAGAGAGCTGGAGAAGAGGAGGCTCAGGAGAGACCCCATCCATCACTCTACACTGCCTGAAAGGAGGCCGGACTCAGGTGGGAATCGGCCTCTTCTCCCGGGCAGCGAGGGACAGAAAACGAAATTGCCTCAAGTTGCACCAGGGGAGGTTTATGTTGGATATTAAGAAAAAATTCTTCATTGAAAGGGCTGACATTAAAACGGGATGCCCAGGGAAGTAGCAGAGTCCGGATCCCTGGAAGTGTTCCAAAGGTGCATGGATGTAACACTTGGGAAATGTAGTTAAACAGTGAATACGGCCACGCTAATCCAATCGGTTAACGATTGGACTCGATGACTTAAACCCTGCCAGCCTCTTGGGCTCTAGCGAACACGCCGGGCCCAGGGTTCCGGTTTGCTTTTCCCTGCGCGCCCCTGGCGCTCTGTTTATCTCCTCACTACCACAGGCTCCCCGGCCGCGCTCCCCGGCCGTGCTCCCCGGCCCCTCTCCCGCCGGGACCGGGCGAGACGCGGCTCCCCCGCCCCTCAGCGCGGCCCCGCCCCGAGCCACCCGCGCGCCGGGCATTTAAAGGGCCCATGGCGGCCATGCCCGGGCAGCGGCTCTGTGTGCCCGCCTCGGCCCGGCCGCGCTGCCCCGGCCGCTCCCTCGCCGCGGTCCGGGCGTTCCCGCGGGGCTGCCGGGGCCCGGGGGAGCTCCTGCGGGGGCTCGCGTAGCGCGGGGGGGGCGAGTGGTAGGGCCCGGTGTGCGCCGGGGGCAGGCGAGCGGGCGGGCGCTGGATTCTTTGGTTCGCGGACGTCGTGGGCGAATAAAACAGGCGGGCGGGCGGTTGCGCTGTTGGTGCCGCGGGGGGCGCGGAGCGGAGCCGCCGCCGGGCCCGGCGCAGATGGAGCCCCGCGGCCGCGGCGCCGCGCCCGGTGGCGTGTCGGTTTCGGCCGTGCTGCCGGCGGGCGGGAGCGGGGAGCGCCTGGGCGGTGCCACCCCCAAGCAGTTCTGCGCCGTGCAGGGGAGGCCGCTCGTCAGCTACGCGGTGCGGGCCATGGAGAGGTAACGAGCCCGGCGCCGCTCGGCTTCCGACCGCGCCCCGCCGGCTCCTGCCGGGCCCCGGAGAGCCGCAGGCAGCCCTCGCTGCCCTCGCCTCAGGCCCTGGGCACTAGAGCGGGTCTAGTTTTCCTTGCGGTGACTCCGTCCCTCCCCGCCCGGTCACACCGGGAAGGGACCGAGGTGTGCCTGGGCCCCCTCACCTGGGACCGAGTCCCGGGCGGGAGCTGGCGCTTCCCCCGCCCCAGCCTGGCTCTAGCGCCGCCATCCCGGGTGGCTCTCCGCCCTCCTCCCCCAGCCTGTCCATGCTTCGAGGCTGTGCCGCATTCCTTGGCTCTTGGAGATCAGCTGGTCAGCTGCAGTGGCTGGTTTGGTGAGCTGTGAGCCCACCGCAGCTGTTGGGGACAGTCACAGGACTGACTATCCATCAGCCCTGAAAAGGCATTTGTTCTGCCATTGGAGATGGTCTTTATAATGTCCAAAGGCTTCGAAAAATGATCCACTCCTCACTATGGGATGAATGAACTCACTGATGTCCAGCACTGCGTTATGCTCCACTATTGCCCGTGGAAAAACACGGACATCAGCAGAAAGTTTGAAAGAAAAGTGTTTAAGTTATAGTTGCTGGACTAGAAGCTCGTGGCCTATGTAGTGTGAAGGTGCAAGTTTAACTTTTCCATGTTTATGTTGTAGTGATATCTCAAGGAGTAATGGGTACAAATTGAATGATGGGAAATTTAGGTTAGGTGTTAGGAAGAAATTCTTTACTGTTAGGGTGGTGAGGAGCCAGAACTGGTTTCCCCAGGAGATTGTGGATGTCCCAACCCAGGTAGCATTCAAGGCTAGGTTGGATAAGGCCTTGAGCAGTCTGGTCTGGGGATGTCACAGTCCATGGCAGGGAGATTGGGGCTAGATGATCTTTAGGGTGCCTTCCAACCCTTAACATTCTATGATTCTGTGTTGGAGCAAAGGATTAAAGTAATGGGATTTCTTAGCAGCCAGGCTTTTCCTTTCCATAAGGCTGTTGAGTTCTAGGCATGGGACTGATAGTTAATAAATTATTGTCAAATGTTAACATAATATAAGTCTTGTATCTAGTGTCATTTGAAACACTGCAGGTTGGAGCCGTGTCGTGGGACATTCTGGATGTGTTGCAGTAACCCATAGGAAAACAAACCTTTAGATTTTTAGAGAGAATAAATGGGAAGGATTGGAGATTAGTAAAAGAAATAAAATTGCCAACATGTCCCAAAGTTCTTAACACATGGAAACTTGTACTACTTCAAAATTGGAACTCTTTTTCCATTCCCACCCAGGGAGGCTTCCCTCAGGTCACTTGTTACTTTATGAAAGAAATACTGCTTGTTTATTTAATTTTCAACAGCAGCCAGTTGCAAAGCTAAGCACATGAGTAAGCAAAGCATCCAATCCAAAGCTTGCCACAACTATAATTTCTGCCAAAATGTCATGGGAATCTACAGAGAAGAATTATATCCTCACTCAGTGTATTGGAGACCTGGAAAAGAGAACAGAGTGAGGTTTGGGAAGGAAATGTTATGCATTAAAAAAAACCCCAAAAAACAACACTTTATTTTTACTGCCAGTAAGCCCTGAGAAAATAGCCATACTTTGAACAGCAGTATTATATTTGTCCTAAAGATGCAAAAAATTGGGTTGATTTCTTGTTGTGCAGTTCAGCCAAGTTGATTGTGACAGTAACAACTTGGTGCTTGTGCTCAGAAGCTCAATAACCCCTGCCAGTGCTCTGTCAGGCAGAGCTTCCTGCCACCTCTGCTGAATTGCAGTGTTGATTGGTATAGATGTGTATGACGAGCTGGAACAGATCTAATCCAAAGCTAGGAATGGCTTTCATTTTCATCTCAACACTTTCACTTCTGGCTCTGAAACTGTGAAGGATGTACCTTGTTCTTACTTTGTGCATATGTAAGCACAAGCATGTAATATTGTGGAACTGTGGTTTATCACATAATGTATAATCTACCCAGAAATGGCAGATTTTGTGTTTAGTTTGATACTGTGTCTTATGTTTGTTGTTTACCTGATGTAACTGAATGGGTCATTGACTCATTAGCCTGTAATAACTTCTGTTTAACTGGACATCTGGGCTGGTGTGACTGTTTTGGAGTTTTTTTAAATCTAGAAAAGAGGTAGCATTGTATAGACAAGAACACACGAGCAGTTCAAGGATGTGCAGCTATTTTTGCACGTGCTTTTTAAAGATCAGTAGAAGAATTTTTTTATGCTGTTCAGCTGAAAGTGGTGAGACTCTTAAATATCAGTGTGGGAAAAATGGGCAGCTGAGACAAGAGCAGACATGAATGAATAAGCACTGCATCCTGTTGTGTAGGATAATGTAGGACATTGGCCTGCCAATAGTAATCACAGATGATACTCTGAGGAAGAGGAGATGAACAAAACTAGGGTAAGAAGAAATTGTTGGTTTTAATTGTCACTGCAGTGGCACTGATAGGAAGGTCAGGCCTTAGCTTCAGGCTAAAATTAAAATGTGTTAGAAAACTTAAATGTCTCTTTTTCCTATTGAATTTGTTCCTGCTTTTGTTGAACTATGCAAGGCTTTTGCAACAAGTTCCACTGATTTAGAGTGGCATTCCTTGTTTTTGCTTCTGTAACAACTAGCAGAGTTTTTCCTTCATTTGATTTCTTTTTGGTGTAACTATGTTTGTTAGAATAGAACCTTTTCAATTCTTTCTCTGAGGCAGGGAGGAATCTTAGCTCTGTATGCACACATGCATGCATATTTTACTGATCTTTAGAGAGGAAAAAAACTAAGGTAAAGATTGATTTTAAAGTATTCTCGCTGTGCTCATATTTCACCAGCTGTTGCAAGTACAATGAGTGGTTATAAAAGGAAAGCAGAGCTGATGCCTTCACTGTCAGAATTAAAATTTTCCATAAAGGTTTCAGACAGCTTTGTTTTCTTTATTGTAGTATCTTAAAACAGGGGGAGGTATTTTAAAATCCCCTGGGGAAGCTCCCAGAGAAGCACCTCTTTGGAAATGTCTTGCCTAGTTATTTGCCAAGTGTTTTTCTCCACTGACTGATGCATATTCACAGGGTCTGTAAGTCACACAATTACAGTTTTGTTAAGTGGATCTACTCTAATACTTCTTTTTGCCCAGTTGTCATTCGCTTTTTTTCTTTTCTTTTTTGAAATAGTGTAAGAGCAAAAAATAGTTACAGCAAATTTTATGGAGGTGTCTTTTTTATCATGTCTGACTCATAAGAAGCATTTTATTTCTGGAAAAAATTGAGTGGTTTCTGATGAGATGAGATCCTCCAAACTTTCTAAATCTACTGTAAAAGCTTCCTGCTTTCATTATTGTACTGTAAGAGATACATTTGTTTGAATGTGTTTTTTCATAAATCAGTAAATTCATAATGAAGCTTTTATGGAGCAAAAGGAAGTTACACTGGCATTTGGCAAATAGATTTTGTTCTTGATGCTTCTTTTTCTCCTTTGGTTTTTAATAAGGTTAGCAAAAGTAATACAATTATTTATCTTGCACCTCTGAAAGTTTCTGTGACAGTGAAAGATCCTGTCTAACACTGCTAAAGCCATCTCAGTAGTGACTGCCTGGTTCTGGCCTTTATTTGCTGGTCTCAGTAGGTTATATTGAAGAGTTTTTTAGTGGCAGTGTAAGAGTTGCAAGAGATTGAGCGTGGGTATTTGAGTCTTATATCAGATTTCAGCACTGGTTTCTGTGTGAGTCAAGTAGAGGGTTAAATCTGGGTCACATTTGTACCTCAGCATGCCATTTAGGTGATACAGTTTCAAAGTGGGCTTGTTTCATTTCCTCTGCAGCCTGTGTTTTGAAGGAATACCTTAATCTGCTGCAGAGTTAAAGAGCTCCCCCAGTTTCAGTTCTAGCTCAGCTACTGTGTTTGCACTTCTGTTTGAAATTTACTGGAACAATACTATGTTTTACTAGGTAGTAAGTCTGTATGTAGGTGATGAGGAGAAGGATAGCTGCAGGAAAGAAAGATATAGTCCTTTCTGCCTCATTGTTTGCTTTCTGCTAGTATTGGGATCCTCCCAAGGCAGTGGTGAAGTGATTGTAACTGGGCATTTGGTCAGACTTGATTTTCCACTTTGGATCAACAGCCTGTGTTGTATGGAAGCAATAGACTTGTGTGTTGTTAAAGCATGTTGGAGTACAGCATTGTCATCTTTTTTATGGGTCATGCTGATTGTTTCTGAAGCTTGATCCAATGTTACAGTTATGAAATTGAAATAGTGTTTGAAATGGTGTTTTTAAACTGGATTTGAGCAGTAGACTGGAAAATCCAGTAAACTGGAATCTATGCAGAGATTGTTATTTTGGTATGAAATGTTTCTGAAGGAAAGGATGTGACAAATTAAGGGAGGGAAAAGGGATTAATTTATTGGAGTGTATACTACTTCTTTCTCCTTCTTTAAAACATTTGCAACAGTTCCATAAGCAGATCCTCAGAAGTGCTAGCAACCTGTGTGGTGCACAGCTCTCATTCATTAAAATTTGTAGCGTACTTTACTGTATTAGTGCTTTTCATGAGTTTTAGTGGGACAAACCCTAAGCTGTCCTGTATGTAATTAATCCGGAGGATACCTTTATGCTCTTAAATGAATATGTTACATTCCTGAATCCAAGCTCTAATTATAGAACATGGGCCCAGAATGAGTTTAAGGAGGACATACTCAAGTTTACAAATGTGTTTATGCAGACACAGGGTGGAGCTGTGACCGCATCCTGTCACTTTTTGGTGTATTGTACCACTGGAGGCCTTGAGCCATTCCACCCCCTCTGTGCAGAGATTTATCACAGGCTGGCCAGTACTTGTGTTCTCTTCCCTGCTTCTCAGAGCATGCTGTGTACTACCCAGTTGCCTCAAAATCTGTTTCCTTTGACTCCAGAAAGGGCAGTGTCAGTGCTCTTCTGACACAGTGACTGTGACTATGCAGACTGTCCAGTTTCTGGGTGCTGTGTAAGGCTTCAGTCCTTCTGCAAATCAAAATACAGAGCTCTTGTTCTCGATTACTGTGAAATAGCTCTTTCTGAATTTTGCTTTCTTAAATGACAGACTCTGTGTATTTAAAAGAACTGAGATGAATCCAGTTAGTTTGCCCTAGTTCCAAATTGAAGTCATACAGAAGTGCTGTGTTTTGTAGTTAAATATAAGAGTATGCCAGAAATCATATGAGAGATTTTTAAACCTTTTGATGGAACTGTGGTGAGGGACAAATTGAAATGAAACTTGAAACCACATGATTCCAGATTTTACTTTTGGGCAACTTCAGTACTTAAAGAATACTGAGAATATGTTAGTTTGGCTGTATTCTCTGCCTTTGCTAATAGTAAAATGAACACAAGGACAAGTATTTTTCTTTTGCAGAATGCTAATAGAACTTTATTTAAAATAGTTATTTTACAATTCATTTAAACAGTTTTCCATGGAGTATTATTAATTACAACCCCCACCCCCATTAATAAGGTGGAAGATGCTCTGTTGTTTCACGTAGTTCTAGGCAACTGCTTTGTAACACAGATTAATTTTGCTTTTGAAGTAAGAATGGTTCCCAGGCAATGTCTTGTCATGTGTCATTGCAGAAATCAGTATCTTGAGCCGGTGTATTTCTGAACTGTGAATTTCATACTTTTATTTTTCTAACTGTAAATATTCAGTTCTTAGTACCTTCATTCTTTTTGTGTCTGCAATATTAGTTCCAGTAGCTTTACTAGTTTTAGTCAGTGTGTTGTACTTGTCTCTCTTTCTCCCTGGCTGGGCATGTAAGCTACATATGGATAATTTGAACATAATAATTTATCTTTTAATCATTGCTTGTCTGGTGACTTTCTTGTCTGACATGCTAAAACATTCTTCTGCCATCTGTGGGGACACAGGGAACACAATTACTTTTTTTAATGTTCTCTATGTAGGTATTTAGAAAATAGGACACTACAATGGATTTGGATTATGGTATTTCTGTTGTTTTGAAGTACAGTATGGTCCATATTACTAGAATTTGTATTACTAGATACTTTGACAGAAGTATGATTTCAGCGTAGTTTCACTTGTGATTGGTTTTCATTTTGTGGTCTGTGGGTCATTCACTTCCCTCTGTACAACCCCTCAGTTCTAAAGCAGGGCTGATGCCAACAGTAAAATCTTGGAGATCTCTGAAAATGTATTTTTGATATGGTATTATTGACTAACACAGCTATATTTTTACATTGTCTAGCTTCTTACAGCAGAAACCTTTGTGTTTATAAATATATATTTTTTGTCAAACTACAAGGTAATGCTTCTTGTCAGTATTAAAGTGTTACAGTTTTCATTCATTACCATTCTGTCAATTACTGCTCATGCCTGTCTTGATAGTGATCTTTGTTTCAGACTTTTTCATGATTGTCTTATTCCCATGTACGCTGTGTGCTTCACTGGAACATGGAATATTCCAGGCCACAGGATTTACCAGTTTATTAGAAACTGACTAGAAAACTATTCCTGTTTGATTTACAAGTTCTGTTTGAAGTTAGGAATGATGCTGGAGTAAGAAAAGTTTTCAAGGCTTTTGAAGAGTTATCAGAATGTGCCCCTCTGCAAAGTGGTTGTTGGAAGCAAGTCCCTTCCCAGAACTCCAGTGTCATTGGTATAAATCTTCTGTTATAGCTCTCCCTTAAGGGGTGGAGTACAAAAACGTGGACTTGGGTATATTGAGAAGGGCTTTATTTAGCCATCTTGATTTTTTTATTGTTATGAATTTCTTTGTTTCACATATCTTCACTTTTATTTAGTCATTCATGTCTACTTTCTCTGGTTTTGTACTGATTTTTCTAGGATAAGTTGGATATCTGACATTGTTGTGGTGGTCTCTCCTGAAAATATTGAAACAATGAAGACTATCATTGAAAAATATGGCCACAAAAGAGTTACGGTAGTACAAGGTGGAATAACTCGTCACCGGTCAATATTCAATGGACTGAAAGTGTTTGCAGAGAATGAATTTTCCAGCCATTTGCTCCAGAAGCCAGAAGTAGTGATTATCCATGATGCTGTGAGGCCTTTTGTTGAAGAAGATATTGTTTCAAAAGTGGTTATGGCTGCTAAAGAACATGGGGTATGTACTATACAGCAATGGAACTCTGTAATGTGCTTTATACTGTACAGCTTAAATTCATGATTGATAAATCAGGAATTTTCTAGCAATTTTATTAATGTGTGATGAGTTTTTTTTAAAGTAGAACAGATCCAGATTCCCTATTACACAGAGAGGTCAGGTGGGGGAGGTTGACATTTTTAAATACTGCAGGTATTATTTGGTACAGGGAATAATTGTTGCCATGGAGACTGTCAGTAAGCAATTGAATCAATCAGCAATTTGTTAGTTGAAAGGTAGGTTATGTAATGATAGTTTACCCCTTTTTCCATGCAGAATTATCTCTAAATGCTAGAGCAGTTCTGTTAGTGAGTACTAATAATAGCAAAGAGTGTGTGTACTGCATTGGTTGACTTGCAGTACTTGTGCAGACTTTGTGCTTTCATCTCAAACTTGTATGCAAATCCTGAATAAACAGCAGAATAGCTGTCGCTGTATTAATGCTAAATTGTTCTAGAACCTGTAAGCATTGCAGACTCTGGAAAACAGGGTATGTGGGAAGCCTCCAGCTGTAGATTGGGTGTTCTCCTGTTTAACACTGCATCTGAGGACTGGGATTACTCACAGAAACCAAAAAGATTTCTGACAAAGTAAGATATATGAAAGAGAAGAGTTGGTAAGAAGTTGTGTTATGCAAGGTGATAGGAGAGGTATGCACTAGCAACAAGAGGAACTGTTAGATGAACTGCCCAAGTCAGAGATGTAAGAAATCATGACTTAGCCACAGGCTTGTTTGCAAAATTTAATTATCTTTAATTTGTTCTTGAATTCTCCATTAATGAGATGCATAATGCTTCCCTGCTTCAAGGACATGGTTTGAGGTAGAAGTCATTAGTGACAGCAGATTGTTTGGGTACTAGAAAACTCGAAAAATGTACCACTGCTTGTCTTCCTCCAGAAAATGTGGTAAAAGATAGTTGACAGGTGGTTCACAATGTGCACAGTGGATTAATGAGTCCAAAGAATGAACTGTGGTGTTTCCTTAGTGCTCCTACACTTTCATAGTGTAGAAGGGGAATATATAGCTTGTTAAAATGTTTATTATTGATGCCTTAAGCATCATCATGAAAATCAAACTATGTTAAGTCTCTCTGAACATTATGTTGCAAATCTAAATATATTGAGCCTCTTCTTAGTAGGCCTATAGTTTTTTAGATAGACTTAATAAGAAATGTCAATAAAAGAGAGACTCTGCACTATAGTTTTCAGTGGTCTGGAACATAGATTTCCAGTTATTAAAACTTAAATTCTGTTTGGTCAAAAATTTGTTAAAAGTCTTTCTCATATAGCACAAAGTAGCATTTAAGAATTGATTTTCTGCCAAAGACTTCTAAATAAATCCTCTTTGTAAATCAGTTTTAAATGTGATTCTTTGAGAGTGGTAGAAGAATGGAGTTAATTGTACTGGTTTTGGGTTGAAATGAGAATAACTTTTCTCAATGTGTTTGTGTTGTCTTTACATGTTAAGGTGTGTCATATCTCATTTGAATTTAACTTATTCAATTTTTCTTGAAAGTTTTGTGATTTTAGTATAATGTTTTCTCCTGGTTTTCTTTTAAATTGAATTAAGGTATTTAAAGTAAAAAAGTAGGGGGAACCAAGGCAGTCTCCATGGACCTTCTCAAGTCAGTATTCTAGTTCATCTGAACTTCTGAGCAGTAAATATTTCCTAACCTGGATCACTGAAGTATCATTTGATCTTAAAGAGGTGATTGTGTACATGTATAGTAGGCTATTCCATTGCATGACATTTGACTGAAATGTGTGTGGTGGCTTTCTGTGTCAGCTGAGATCCACTGGCTTCAGCAAGGCTGGGCCATCAGAGAGATGTGTGCTCAAAGTCTCCAAAAGCTGCCTGCTGTTGATATTATGTGACAAAGTTGAATTAAGGAACATGAGAAGAATTTCATTTTATGTAACAAATTGGAAAACCACAAAACCACCTTCCCAGAGACAGGTGGCTATTTCTACTTGAGAACTGCAGAATTCTGAGGAACTAAATGGAAAGCTCTGACTTTCTCAAAACTGGTATGCATGGTTTTGAATATCAGAAAAAAATTGATCGAGAGCAGCTATCATGTTTACTTCTTCCTATGGTCAAATTCTTTGCATATATAAAAGGATGTCAGTTCTTCAATCTTTCAGTACAAAAAGTAATTACTTCCTCTTGCATTATGTAGAAAGGTACAAAACCTGGCAGAAACATCACATTAAATGACTTATGTTAATAGGGGTAATGCTGTATTGTTATATGTCTGCATACCAGATAGATAACATAACTATGAGAAGCTTTAATGTTCTTTAAAATGGCAATTGATCAAGTAAGTTATTCACTTCTAGCTGCCAATTGTCAGACAAATAAACTGCTTTATTGCACTTACTAATCGGTTTGTTATTTGCCTGTGGGAATAAAAATGTGTACCTTAACCAGAACTAATAAATTATGCCTTAAACCCCCAAACAACTCCTTGATTATGTCAAAATATTACTTTGTAAGCAATTAAATTCCATTTATGTTTTTGGGGTAATTTTGCAATTAAAATTATATGTTTCTAGAAACAAATTCTTTGCAGCCAGTAAAAGTTGGGAAAAGTGGAAGCCTCAGAAGGCATCAGTCCAAAGCCTCTAGCAATATCTCATTGCCAACATTGCATTTTAAACAAAACTAAAATGAAAAATGCTTACATGGAAAAGAAATCAGGAAGGTGGGGGGGAACTTGTCAGTTCTGCTATTGAGAGTTTACAAAAAGTAGGCACATCCAAAGACTTTTTTCCCCTCTGGTTAACATAAACTAGATTTGAAAGTACAATATGTTATGTTGAAAGGACTAAGTCAAAATGGCACTCTTAAAAGCTGGTTTCTGGAAGCTGTCTAACATCATTACTTTATTCTGAGCTTTAGCAAGGACCTGAACAAAGCTTACATGCCAATACAGCTGTGCAGTACTGCTCAGTCTCGTGGACTCCTACCCAGTGGCAGTTGGTGAAGGTAATACCCCCAGACAGAAAACACTTCGTGTTGTGCTCAGTCTGTTCCTCACTCTTACTGTAGCAGAAGGCTGGAGCAGAAAACATGAAACCCTGTGGATTCTGTTTCCCCCACTGATTTTGCTGTCCATGGTTGCTGAGTTACATTAGCAAAACTTGGTGGGTGGCAAACCAAAAACCACCTCTTTTTCTTCACTGACAGTAAAGGAAGATTTGGGTGGATAAATAAGATGATCTGGTGTAGTGTACTTGAATGGGGACAGAATGCTGTTGTTTTACCCCCTCTGACCTTTCTTTGCACTTTTGCTCTTGGATATTTTTGTTTTCTTATCTCCTATGGTTTTGCCATATATAGAATATTTTTACACCTGGTCTTTGTCCTCTTTGTTTCATTCAAAGATTGATTTTAGCAAGCAGCAAAGGCTGCGTCAATGACAAGATTGTTTTTGATT
This sequence comes from Melospiza georgiana, assembly GCF_028018845.1. Lineage (NCBI taxonomy): Eukaryota > Metazoa > Chordata > Aves > Passeriformes > Passerellidae > Melospiza > Melospiza georgiana. The sequence continues at coordinate 29,988,595 of NC_080430.1, read as the reverse complement.
CATATTTATACACTGGGTCATCTGAAGTTATCCTCTGCTGTGTTCTCAGAAGTTCTGCTTTCATTGTATGCTTGGTGCTTTGCAGTGCTCTCCCTGTCTTGTCAGACCCCTGTGCAAAAACAGGATTAAGAACTGATGGCATACTACTATTACCATCTTGACTGAATGGAATGAGTTTTGTACTTTAGGAGAGTGACTAACATCAGTGTAAAAGTAATTATTAATGAATTGTAGGGGTGTTACTCATCAATAAAATAGCCTTTAAACACCTACATGCTCTTAGCCTACTAAAGCACATGGAGGACCGGGAGGGGATTAGAGAGTATCATTATGGCTTCACCAAGGGCCAGTCCTGCTCCACCAACCTACTGGCCCTCCATGATGGAGTGACTACATCAGTGGCATGAGGAAGAGCTACGGATGTTGCCTCTCTCATCTTCCCTAAGGCCTTTGGCATAGTCATCCACAATCTCCTTCTCTTAAAATTGGAGAAAGATTTGATGGGTGGACTGTTCAGTGGAGGAGGAATTGGTTGTCTGGCTGCATTCAGAGGGTAATGATTAACACCTCAATGTCCAGCTCTAGATCAGTGACAAGTGGTGTCCCTCAGGGGTTCCTGCTGCAACCAGTACTCTTTAATACCTTCATCATTGATGCAAACACACAGGCATCAGATGCACCCTGAGCAAGTACATAGCTGACACCAAGGTGAATGGTGTGGTTGATATGCCCAAGGGGTGGATGCTCTGCACAGGGACCTGGACAAGTTCAAGCACTGGTCCTGTGCAAACACTGAGGTTCGACATGGCCAAGTGCAAGCTCCTGATCAGTAAAGGCTGGGGAATGAAAGGATTGAGGGGACACTTCAGAAAAGTGCGTACTTGTGGATGAAAAGCTGGTCATGAGTGACAGTATGCGCTTAGAGCCAGAAAGCCAGCTGTGTTCTGGGCCAGGAGTGTTGTGGCCAGCAGGTCCAGGGAGGTGTTTATGTCCCTCTACTCAACTTTCATGGGAACCCACCTGGGGTACTGCATCTGGCATTGAGGGCCTCAACACAGGAAAGATGTGGACCTATTGGAGCAGGTCCAGCAGAGGGCCACAGAAATGATCAGATGGATTGAACATCTCCTACGATGAAAGCTGAGAGAGTTAGGGTCAATTGGCCTGGACAAGAGAGCTCCAGAGAGACCTTATTGTGGCCTCTGAGTACTTGAAGGGGGCTTATATGAAAGATGGTGACAAACTTTGTAGCAGGGTCTATTGAAATAGGACAAGTGGTAATGATTTTAAACTAAAGTAGAGTACATTCAGACTAGATAGAGACAAGTATTTTTTTTTACAGGGGGGTCGTGAAACACAGGAAGAGTTTTCCTAAAGAGATGATGGATGCCCCATCCCTTGAAACAGTCAAAGTTCAGCTGAACAAGGCTGAGTAACCTGATCTCACTCAGAGTTTAAGACATCTGTGCTCATTGCAGCAGGGTTGGACTACATGACCCTTAAATGTTCCTTGCAACCCAAACTATTTTATGATTCTACATTATTGTAAAGATCAGGAGCTCCTTAGCAGCCCTGATTGTATGAAGAAATGAAGTGTGATTATGCTGTTGTACAAAAAACAGGTATACAATGCATTTTTCCTTTTTAATGGATAACTATTGAAAGTATAATGACATTTCCATAGCTTATGGCATTTTTGGTCCCATAGAAATTAAAACCATCTAAGCCAAGTTGTTAATTGTTTTCTGTGTTAAATGGAGAACTAATGCATTGTTACTAAATACTTGTAGTCTTAGTCCTAAGAAGATGTAATGTTTGATGGTGGGAGGACATTGGTAGGGGAAAAACAACTCTGTCATTTCCCAGTCTCAATTTAAGTGTTTTAGATAATTAATCACATTTATTATGAAGGATGCAACTCACCCAACTGAAATACAGAAACCATAGACAGAAACTCAAATTGCAGTCTCCCTTTTTTCTTGGCATTATTTGTGTGTTGCACTAATAGAAACAGCCTAGTACTAACACAACCAGTATTTCTAAAAGGTGGCTTAATCCACCACTTTTTAGTTTCTGGAAATCTACACACATTGTTTTTTACCTTCCTTTCTTTTTTTTTTTTTTAGATGGGGTTAGTTTATTCTGAAAATACATTCCGAGCATAGTTTCCTGTACTTAAATGGTTGTTTGGGTCATTTTTTTGTAATGTCTATAAAATGTACCCCCTTTAAATTTAGAGATGTACCCCCTTTAAATTTAGAGAAACAGCATATATGGTACTGCTGTTTATTTGAGGCTAGGTAAAATCTGTGTGCTTTATCTGAGAAAACAATGTTGCATTTGGGACATGAAGCAGCCTTATGCAAAGATAAGTCTATTTAGCACTCAGATTTCCCCTTCCTGCAGCAGATAAAAGGTTTAAAGAATAGTTCCTTAAAATAAGGGAAATCTTATCTTGTCCAGCATCTGTGAGAAGCTGAATAAAGGCCCTGGATCATTCTAGCAACTCCTACATTCCAAGATGTGGAAGAGGGTCTTAGCCATACTTCTCTGACTAAAGATTAGGCATGTAAATTTTACTCCTTTTCACCAAATATTGCGTTGAAAAGAAAGATTATCTGAATTTTGAAAGAGATATATTCTCAGCTGCATTTTGGCTGAGTTTGTAATCTAGGTGTTTGTGGCAAGGACAACACCAACCCTGCAGGTTAGGTGGAGCTTCTGAAAGCCAACTTGGCCTGTTTCATCTGCTGTAATCATTTGCTGGACTGGTTCTGTGCTTATGCTCCTGTTTCCAAGAAGTCAGTGGGCTGTAGTACAGAAAGAACTAAAACTGCCTTGAGGAGCCCCGGAGCATGTAGGAGAGAATTCATGAGGTATCAAATCCACACATACATATATTTAAGTCACTGTTTGAGCCAAACTGACATGGCAAGGTGTAGTGATCCGTATTATTAGGCCCTTTGTAACAGAAAGTGTTAGATGAAGCCTGTATAAAGAGGTGATTTGAAATTTTGAATTTAATGAATTCTAAGGGAAAGAAACCTGAATCCAAGGTTTGCTGCAAGGAGAGGCACAAGGAGTTCTAAGAGAAGCAGCTGAGCAAGTTCATAAGGCAAAGACATTTGATAAGCATGTGCAGAGTTGCTTAGGGCACTGTGTGACCACAAACTTTAGTGCCCACGGGGTTTGGTTGCTCAGGACTGTATGCGTGGGAAAAGAGTTGTTAATTAAACATTGCAGTTTTGCATTCAGTTGATTAAATTGTGCAAGAGTCTTCCTACAACACATTGAGCTTTTTTTTCTTCACATAAAATGATGCAAATCATGTGTTAAATGATATGCAGTGGATCAGTATCCTTCACATCATGATGTTGATTTTGTGATGATGCACGCTGTCTGGAGGTAAAATATCCTTCTTAAAATATAAACCTCCTAAAAAAAAGTTTAACTCCTGTGGCAGTTGCATCAAGATTTTTGCTCCACTGAATACAAGTGCTAACTTGTCCTTATATTGATTTACTGTAATATGCAAAATCCTTGGTGGCAGAGTGCGCGCTCACTGATTGCTTTTTGCAATGTAAATCAGTATTTGGGGTATGAAAGATATCTTGTTGACTGTAAGTTGTGCTTCATTACTTGTTAGTGCAAGGTAATACTATGCAGTCAAAATAAAATAAACAGTTTTGTTAATTTTAGTGGCAACAATTATTGGGTTTGTGTTTCATTGATTTTTAGAGCAGATGTTTTGTTTAAATTTTGCCACCTAGATTTGCAGTACAGCACGAGTTAGAACAAGAAAGTTCTGGTAGCTCATCTTATTGTCAGTTATGTTGAATGAATGCCAAAATGTAAAGCTGTAAGTATGATTTAAAATGCTTCAAAAATTACTGAAAACTGATGGTGGGTTACTGGCCATGTGATTTGCTTTGAAATATTTGAATTGCTTAGACCGAATTATACATCTTATGGAATCCATTGTAATTGTGTTTAGTGTACAACTATTGCTAACAACTGAAAAGAATAAATAGGTCATAAGAAAATCTTGAAACTCTGCACCAGCATGTGCTGCTCTTCAGGTGAGGGATGCCATGTGTGGTGTGTATCATATACTTAATATTAAATTGTTAGTAGCGTTATACAGACTCTATGCCAAACTTTAACATATTTTAAAAAAATGTATCTAGAAGAAAAATCACTTATTAAACAAGAGCATGTTGTTAAACATTTCCAGTTAATGCGCTGTGACTAAAAGAAAAAGTTAAATATGTTGACTAAGGTAGTAGGATCTTTTTTGGCTAATAATGTGACAAAAAGTATTTTATGTAATGTACTGTGCTATTGTATCAATGGAAAACGCTAACTTCCTTGACCATTCTTGGATTCTCACAAGGAATGCACAGATAAAGAATGCACTAGAAGAAATGCTATGTTATTTGTATGACACATTGAAAATGTATATATTGGTTTAATACTATGAACTTTTCTATTTTATGCTTCATTGTTTTAAAAATTTATGTCAGTAATTCATGATACAAGAACAACATAAATGACATTCTTATGACTTACTTTCAGTCTGTTTAAAAAAAAAAATCCAATCTTGATATGAAATCAAATGTTCACATAACTGTTGCATCATTGTTTGCAGTACCACTCTTCTTCCCTTTTCCTTAGTGCATATGTACTTGGTTTTCCTTCTTCTCCACTTATGGTACATTTTTGAGCTTGTTTTCAGTGCTGTGTGTTGAAAAATTGTACCCTGTTATACATCTAGTTCTGCTTCTTTCCTCTGCTTTAAATATCTATAATTTTTTTAAAATATATGTATTCCTATTATTCTGTCTTTTTGAGGGGAATCTTTTCTATTTTCTCTGAGAGATCTTATTTGTTCCACAGAATAACATTTAGAATTTAGCATGTGGTTGATCAGGCCAAAACAATATTTACTAATGCTTAGAAGTAAAGGCTTTAAATACAAAAGAACAGAAATTATGTAAAGTAAAAAAGAACATGTGCAATCTTAATTTTTGAGCAACAGTTGCTGTTATCTTCCTTAGTTTGCTCTAGCTAATTGGGGTTCTGACATGTCTATATGTACATGTGCTATCATCAATTACTCAGATAGTATATTCTGATAAAGGTGACCTCATTAGAAGAAATATTTTCTTTTTCTAAACAGTGTCATAAATATACATTACATTTGTTTAAGGCATCCTATGTCTTTGAAGTCATTTCAATGTACAACATAGTGTCAGCTCATTAACATTGGATCAAAGTGTATATTAAATTTCTGATTAAACATCCCCTCTCTTTCAGCTAGGAATAAACACAATTATAACTTCTTCCTTCCTGGTGTTGGTTTAAGATTAACATGTGCCCAATTTTAGTGAGTTTGACTGTTGCTTCTAGCCAGCTGGGTAAACAGACTTTAAGGAAATTAGGTGAAGTTTAGCATACAAACCTTTTTTTCTTAGTGTTCAAAACTCCTTACATGTGTTCTAATTAACCTTCTTTTTGTCTGGCTGATGATTAGGTTTAATATCTGTGTAAGACTAGGCTTGTTTAACATTTCAACCAATTCTGTCCTTGGGCAATTAAAAGCTGCCAGTGCAAATGTGTCAAGATAGCTGAAATTGCACTGGCTGGTGATACTGCCTACATAAAGGAAATTCTAGTGCTCACTAATGAGACTCAAATATGGCGTAGCCATAAGGATTATGAATTTTGTCTTTTGGTTTTTTCTTTTGCCCAAAAAAATTCAAAATAAGGTAATTTGAGAATTATTCTTTTTGTTAAAGAAGATACCCTTGCAGAAAGAAGGTAATCCTTTTTCTTCAGACCTAATTTCTAATGGATACACAACCCAGATTGCAGATTGTGCTTGTTTGTCAGTAGAAGGAATAGGTAGAAGGAATCCTGGCCCCACCACAGCACAGTCACATAAGTTGTGTCTCTCCTATGCTACATGGGAGAGTCTGGGTGTGAGTGTGGGTGAAAGTATGCTATGCCCTGGCCTCAAACTTACGTTTCTGCATGCTAATGAGAGCACCTCTACCTTTATTGTGGTGCACTGTCCTTTACTGAGTCATCTTGCTTGTCCTGTAGTCCTGACTGACTCCATGCTGGTCCTTCAAGAGAAGTGTGCAGCTGGCTTGGGGTGGTCTTTTGGATACAACATCTACAAAATGAGTTATGGGGGCAGATGGTGACAGCTTTGAGTTAAGACCATGCGACCAAACTGCTGCCTTGCCTTGCTATCCAGAAAGTAGGTGGGTTCTGGGTGCAGAATGAGGTTGTGAACTCTGAGGACTATGTGCAGGCTTGTATTAGTTCAGTTTGGAAGCTTGGCTAGTTTGGGCTTGAACAAGTGTTCACATCCAAGTTTAGAAAACTTTGCTCGCGTGGTTGAGCAGTTGTTTTCAACTGCACTTCTGTAAAGGCGTGGTGGCTTATGGCTTGTGTCATGACTTTGTTTCTGCCTCCATCTTGTCCCTTGAAACAGAGTTGTTTTGCTAGGATTTCTATAGATTGGAAGAGGAAATACCCTAAATCTTCCATTTCTGCACTGGAATCATATAACTTCTCATAGATTAAAATTTTGGTTATAGAAAAAAAAATGTAGTCCTAGATAAGAGCTGGATACAAAATACGGAAAATGAAAACCAAAAAAAAAAAAGAAATGTAAGAAGAAAAGGTTAAAGTATGGTATTTTAATGCTATACCGTAAATGTTTATTAGAAGTAATTCTCTAATTGCTTTATTTTACAAAAAAGGTTATGTGCCTTTTCTTTTATTAGATATAGAAGGAATCTGAAAAGAACATCCTCTTAAATATGTGAAATATTTTAATCTTATAATTAACTTTTTGAATTTTGGTTTGAACGTTCTATTTGATAAATTTGAAATAGGAACTCTTTCAGTGGAGACAATTCTTCTAACTCAAATATTAATTACTGATTGTGTCTGAAGTATGTTGATTACTGTAGATACAATTAGTTTGAATGCAAATGTCTGAATAGAAGTGCAGGTTTCTACCTGTTTCATGTATCAGAGATACTGTGTTTATTTCTGTATTTTTTTTCATACTGTGGATGGCTGTGAATGCCCTTCCTGGAAAGTAGTTTGATCTGTGTAAAAGAATACTCTCCCTGAAGTAACATGTGGAAACAGTTTGATGGAAAAAAATGAGAAGAAATTAATCATAGTTATTCTGAGCTTCTTTTGCTGGTTCATAGCCAGACCTAATTTAGACTGAAATCCCTATGGGATGGTAGTGTTTGGAAACATATAAACAGTCTTTCACCCAACAAAAACCATTCCAGGACATATTTGTAAACTGTTAGATACCTAGCTTGTCTAAATTAACATTGATTGTTATTGTTACGTAGTTCACCAGTGTCCTAATGCAATTCTTGTCTTCATGGCAAAGCAAGATAAAATTGCTTGTATGTTTACCAAGTTCACAGTTATAAAACTGACTTTAATGGTGTTCCAAGATAGATATAGTGGCCCTACTAAGTGTGACAAGCCCCACCATCTCCAGCATACAGTTTCAAAGAAGTTACCTGCTTTGAAATGATGATAATGTATTTCTAATGTACTTCTGTTTTCAGTGTATATATGCGAGCCAAATTTATTTTTTCTAAGGCAGGGTGGCTAAATTATTTGTGAGTCTTGCTTCAGTCATATTTTGCTTGTCAGAACTGAAAACAAGTCTGAATAAAGAATTAAAATGTATAAATATGAATATTGAGAAAACATGTAAAAGCTTAAGAATAGGAACATTCTTTTAAACTTAGCACTCAAAGGCTTGTTTTTCTATGTCTCATATCAGGCCTATTCCTAAGTAATATTAAAACATTGAATTGTTAGTTGGAATGATTTAAATATTAAAGAAATAAAACATAAAATATACACTTAATAGTACTAGACAGCTGAGAAGATAGCATAGGGAAAATGAATTTCAGGGGAGGCAGAGGCTATGAATGGAGAAGAAAAGTATTGTTGGTGTAATCAAAAAATGAAAAGAAGTCATGTTAGAGATGGAAGGCTTTGCTCATTTATGACTAGACTCTGTAAAGTTGTAAGCTGTCATTCCCACTCTCTTAAGCTGAGGGTTCCAGGCTGGTGGTGTGGCTGGACTTTGGGGGTCTGTGTTAGTACTTGGGGCTTACTGGGGACAAGGTAAGCATGCCAAAGGCACAGCATACTTTTGTTTTAGTAGGCTGGCACGGAGGATCTGTGGTTGTCTGAACTTGTTACCACACTGTTCTAAAACAAAAGGAATTGTAGTTCTGACATTTTTTTTAAGGATTTTGTGCCACTGCAACTTTTTTGTTTTTTTTTTTTTTTTTTTTTTTTTTTTAATTCCTAGTCCATGTCATTCAATTTGTTGAGATTTGCAGCTATTTATCATTGTTCTGTTTCAGCACTGGCTACCCAGAATGACCAAATCAGCGAAGTGTGTTGGTTATCATGCTCTTTTGGACCTTTTGGCTCCATGATAACTTGTTCTTGGTGTGTTGTGCTGTAAGTGGGGAGTGCTGGTCCCTGTTGAATACTGCAGTGTGTTTTGGATATCTGTAAGCTGGATAATTTGTTGCTTTTGATAACAGCTCCATCTCCCTCCCTAATCCTTATGAAAATTTTAATGGGTTCTGTTAATTAGGATAATAATTCTGTATATTAGGATTTTACTACCTAATATAACCTTATTATAAATAAAATGAGGATTTTAATTATTTATGAATTTTCAGTAAAAGTAAGCTGTACTTCATTATGTTAGCCAAATTGTTATGTTGTGTGTCAGCTTCTGTGATCTAAAAATTCATATTTAATTTTGTAATAAAACATGTCATTGATACTTTTTGGATTCAGCAGTCCTTGAACTGATTTTGCTGTCTGATCTTAAAGCTCATCCTGGTTATGGATTCACTGAATACACACATCTAAACAGTATGATAAATTGAGAACAATATGTTACTGTTTAGTGAAAAGATGGGTTAGTACACCTTGGATCCACTGGAAACACTTGTGATGCTTTGTTATACTGACCTTCCTCATGCACTTCATTCTCTACCTTTTTTCAGTCACCATTGAATCTTTAATTCTTGAATACATGTTATGGTCTAGGCAATTATGCAAAAAAATGAACACAAGAGACAGATTTTGTAAATGTTTTTGATTTGTACAGTTTAAAATGAGTCCTAAAAGACACCTGTTGCTTCAAAAAGCATCTGGAAGTGGGTTCAGTTACACCAGATCAAGGGATGAGCTTGCCTCTGAGGGACAGGACTCTGTCCCTTCCCCTGAAGTTGATAGAATTCTGCATTCTTAGGACATTTTAGCATTGCTTTAAGGAAGTTATAGATTAAAAGGTTGTTTTTTTCTTCCAATATTTTATTTGCAAAAGAAAAATAACAAGTTAGTGGTATTTGTTTCAATGTCTGTTATGCTATGAAACAGTATTTTAAGAGCTTGGTCACTCATATTTGGATACTTTAACTGATTTATTTAACAAAATGTGCAAAAACGAGGAAAAGAAATGCATTTCCTGGACATGCCAAGGTTAGTGCTTGAATGTGTTTGAAGTAGGGTGGCTTGAAGGCTGTAACGTGCACATTTAAAGAAATTCAGTTTAACTATCCACTTCACCTTCAGGAAGGGTGTGTGATGCATTTTCTGTGTGATTTTGAAAGCAAACCTACTTGAAGTCTGGCTTAAAATTATTAGAAATTGGAAGACAAGTACTCTTGAGTAGGGAAATGTCAGTATAAGACTCAGGCACTTGCTTTAGACACACATATCATATGTATTTTGTGCTCTGGTAATTCAAAGTGCAAAAAAGACTTTTAGAACTACAGTGACATTAGCAAGTACTTATAATTTTAAATGAGGATAGGTTTTCTTTGTTTTATTAATTTTTAAGTTCATGTCTGAACTCAAGTCCTCACCTGAGAGCCAGGCTAAATACTGAGAAAGTGCATTCCTGACGTAAAGAGCAAGTCAATACTTCTCAAATTAGAACAAATAAAATTCAAATACCTGAAACTCAGTATATATTCTCTTTTACTAATATAGAAATAATTTTTTATTATTGATTTATAACTGCAAAAACCAACCTGGCAATCCCCTGCCAAGATTAAAATGCTTGCTGTTGTAACTGAATAGATGTGGACTAGCTGAATGATTGTGTTCTCCACTTACACCCCACAATTATCAGGGACAGAAGTCCATTTAGATGCAATACTGCCTCATTGTAATATTGTCCCTACTGTGCCCTAATATTTAAGTTTCTGAATGAAAAAATGTAGTCTATAGCCTTGTTTTAAATTCCTAAACTCCCCATTCAGTTCATTGCAAGGCTGCTAGGTGGAATTCAGAAAGGCTTTGTGCTTTTCAGAGTGGGGGGAAGGTTTGTGCTAACCAGAAAGAAGTACTGCAGAATGAGGCATATATCCTTAAAACATGCCCCTCCTTAGCCTGTATATAAGACAAAACTCACAGCTCAATTCTTTTGATTTCCCATGCCAATTGTTGTGCCTAGACCACGGATGAAGATGCAATGAGCCAGTTTTGGAAGCAGAAGCACGAGTGGTGAGGTCTGTGTAAGCCAGCAGGGGTTTGGCAGCTCTGTTGCCTTATAGCAGCTCAGGGATGTTGCCAGCAGTACTGCAGATGCAAAGATTCCTGTATTTGGGACTCAGCTCTCTTGTGCCTTACGAAAAAAGTACAGGGCCACAGGCCAGTGTTTTCTCTTGCTTGGTCCCAATTTCACACAGTTTGAAAGTGGCCTTAAGAATTAATGCAGTTCATGTGTCACTGAGGTGGCAAATGCAGCCCTGTGATGGGCTCAACATCATCTGGTTGAGACAGCTCATGTGTGTTTGTGGGACAGAAAAAGGTCCTGTGGAAAGTGAGCCAGTAGTGAGCAAAACAGAATCAGTTTCTGTACCTTGTCTCAAGATTTTAAGATTTTGACTCAGTGCTGCATCTTAGCAAGTGTGCTCAAGCTCAGCTTTTGGGGTTTTGGACTGCAGCTCTTTATCATATGAAGTTTTTCTGAAGAGTTGAAACTTCTTGGCTTTACTAGGTACCAGAGCTCTCCATTCTGCTTTCAGTCATGGACTGAGTTGTCTTTTTCTGGAGTAAAAGCTGAGGCTTTCTTTTAAATCAAATGACTGCTTATTGTCCTGTTTTTGCATACACAGAATTTCTCTCCTTTGTGTGATCAGAAGTCAGCCATGAATCTTATTCTTTGTATTGAATTTCATTTTTTCAATCAGTGTCAGGTATAGTTTGAGGGGACCTGCTGCAGAAAAAAATCTTATTGTGCCCAACTTGTGATTTCCTATTGAAGTGGCAGGAGGAGAGGGGGAAAAACTCACCCTGCCACGCTGGACTCAGTTATGGGGTATTGTAAAATAAAACTCTAGTTGTTTAAAAAATGCACTTGTTAAATGTTAAGTGCCGTGAAGCTTTCAATTACTTGAGAAGTTAATTGCAGAGTTTAAAAAAAATATTGCATTTGGATTTAGTAGAAATTAGGTCATTCTGAATTGTTTGGAAGAGCTAGGCCTCAGCAGAGCAGGAGTTGTGGTTCAGTATTGTCACAAAGATACCAATACAGATATTCATAATTTTTTATTGTGCAATAAACCAGATGGCAAGAAAACAATGTGTTTCAGAGTTCTTTTAAGAACATAATTCTGAGTATTCAATTTTATTTAGAATTGCAGTTTGGTTTTTTGTTCCTCAGAGTGCATGTTTCACTTGTGAGATTTGGTTACGCAAGTCACATTGTATTCTTCTAGCCTGTTTTATGCTGAAAATGTAACATGACAGGATTGTTAAAAACTGTAATAAAATATTGGATCAGCCTAAGGAAGCCTCTTTTGCTAAATGGCTTTCTGGAATGGTAACTGTTCCAGAAAAAAAATTCAAATATATAGCTCATTACAGAAAAACTGTGGGTAACATGCTGCTCTCTCTCTTTTCCCATGACCTTCTAATTTTATAATTTTATGTGTATGTGTGTGTGTGACCAATTAAAGTATGACGGCACAGCAAAATAACATAGTCCAAATGCCCAGCAGCTGGGATATAGATGTAATAATCCATGTCCTTGAATCATAGGAAATAGAGAGGGGACAAGTTGCAGATAATTTAGTCTCTACTTCTGCTATGCATAGCTTTTGCTCTAAGTACATCTGTTAAATTTACACCTCATTTAATACACTGACATATTACTAAAATTATAGTGGTGTTTAGTTTTCTCAGTTTGTCTTTTCTATTAGAGTAATAAAATTCATCCTGGCTAGGACAGAAAGGTGGCCTAGATGACTTCTTGAGATTCTTTACAGACAGTTCTAATGTGATTGCCTGCTTTTTACTGACCTTTCTGTACCACATTTTGTCTTTGGATGATAGTGTTTTGCTCCATGTAGCTTTTGTATAGCTATCTCTTTCCATGTATTAGAAAGGAAAAGTGCTTTTCAGATTTTGAGAAAGTACTTCAAATATTTCTCTTCTCACATTTATCTTTTGAATCTTGACTCTTCCTTCACCCTGCCCTGGTTGGTTATGCATATCAGAACTATTTGGGCATGAGAAATTGGTTCACATCTCTGTATTCATTCTGTAAAAAAATGAACTCAGAAACTGTAGTTTGGAGCTCATAAAGTGCTCAACATGCAAACTGCTTTTGCCTTTGTTTTATTGTTTAGTAGTGTAAAATGGGGAGGGAAGAGGACTTGTTCTTTCTCTTCTGAGGTTGCAAGAACTCTTTTGTCTTTTTCTGCCATTTTATGATTATCTGAGGTCAGAAATCTTCGAAGAACGGACAGGACTCATATTAGGGCAGGATTTGCCAACAGTGATAAGTAAAATTGCTCATTTGTAATAAGGGACCTATTTTTTTTCTGTGTCAAAATTCACTAAACTTCAGAAAATATGAGTCTGCAGTAAAGAGTGTCAGAATTCACCACTGGGAATTATTCTCTAGGCATTCTCTTAAGATGTTGGATATATCCACATATCTCGAAATAGCATCAATTATTCTTTTTTTATTCATCTTAAAAATTCATAATTAGCAGAATAGTGTGAAGATGCTGTTCTCAGTGTTTAGCATTGATGGAGAGCATGATGGAGCAGTGGTTATCATTGATGGAGAGCATGCTTTTTTGCCCTGTGACTTGGTAAGCAGTGTTCTGCCATTGCATTCTCTTCTTCATTATTGTATAGACCACTCTTGTCCCAAGTGTCTTAAGCTACAACCAAAGCACATGAGCATTTGATGAGTTACTGATGAATTGTGGGTAACTTTCTGCTATCAAAATGCCTAAAGCCATGTAGGAGAGTTCTGTTTCAGAGATGCCACAGATCTTTAATATTGATGAAAAAATCAAAGGTAAATAAATGTTCAGTTTATTTCAAACCTAAGCAAACTAAAACTGAAATATAAGCATATAAATATCTGCTCTGCAGCACTGTGCTGCTGGATATTGAGTACTTTCAGATGTATCTGCTGTGTTCCCTCTGATTTCACTGGTAAGTGTGGTAACTCAGTATTTCACAGGGTGAATTCAGCACAGAGGAACAAGCTCAATCTTCTGAAACTTTTCTTGCAGCTTAGTTCTGATCTATTCAGATCTATTTAGATCAAGTTGAGATCTGTGAAAGCAATAGATGTTGTGGATTGTCAAGACTTCTCAGCTGTGTCTGCTGCTGTTTGCTCTCTGAATAGGCCTAGACCTGTCCTCATGGAAACTGCCTACAGTGTATAGAGAAGAAAGTCTGAAGAATGTATGTCTTAGATCTGTACATGTCTTTGCAGTAGATGTTTATGAAGGGCTTATGGTTTCTTTCTTTTTTTGGTAAATTTTCCCTTGAAGTGTTCTTATACAGTCTTCCATTGCTACATTAATCTTGAAAGTCTCATACAGACTAAGTAGCATGATTTACAGATTATGACAAATAGAAAAGATAAAGAAGGAAAAAACTGAATTTTCAAGCTTTTTTGACAAAAGCTTTGTGATATAAATTAATATGGATAACATGTAGGTCTCTCATTGTGTTTTGTTCCACAGGCAGCAGGAGCAATTCGTCCTCTAGTTTCTACTGTTATTGCCTCTGCTGCTGATGGCTGCTTGGACCACTCACTGGAACGTGCCAGGTACAGAGCAAGTGAAATGCCTCAGGCTTTCTTGTTTGATATAATCTATGGAGCATACCAACAGGTAAGATATTAAGGCTTTCTAAGACCTTTTTTCCATTTAATTCAGTTAAAAAAAGAAAAAGGTAACTTTATTTCTCTTCTTTCAAGAATAGAGCTTCAGAACCTATTTCAGATTACATCAAACTGTATGCTTATTACTTCTGAGTTTTTTAAAAAAGGCTTATAATTCTAATTTATTCAAATTTTTGATTAGTTACCTTTTAAATACAAGAGGGGGTGATAGGTCTAAATGGCTGGAAAGACATTATTGTGTATTAAATACTTAAATGAGTGGTTTATATGTTTCAAGTTAGGTGTCTGTATAAAGTATTGTCGACTGAGAGTATCAAAGGGTTTTGGATGCACAGTGTAATAATGACATTTTATAGTAATTTAGTGGGATACAGGCTGTTCTAAAATACTGAGATAATATAACATGCTACATCTAGGTAAATGTTCATTCTGTTTCTTGTTGCATGTGTATTACATACTTTGATTAGTGGCTGAAAACAGTTTACTTGTCTCTGTTGTAATTTTTCATTTTTTCCTAATATATTACTTTGAAATTAACTTTATTCAGGAAAATTAAAGTTGTGGGTAATGTATTAAACCCTGACTCTTTTGCCTTAATTTGCCCTGAAGACTGCTTTCATTTGCCCCACCCTGCATTCACAGTTTACTGGAAACATTCCAGGCTTTCGTCTCAGCACTGCTTCCTTTTCATTCATCACTTTGTGGAAATTGCCTGTCCAGGTATCTTCCAGACTGACTGGAAGCAGAGCATTTCTTCATTTGTCACTTGGAAGCAATTATTTTTCATGTTCATGCTGACAGTCATGCTTCCCATCAGTCTTTCAATTCTAAACAAGCCCAAGTTTCTGATACTCACTTTCAGAGAGTACAAAGCTTAGAAATCACTAACAAGAGAAAAATGTGAGGACAGGCAATGAAGAAGCTGTTACTTAATTGTTCAGTAATTGTTTTCCTTAGAAAGGTTGGCACAAATTCTATATCATACCCTTTGTGCTTGATACTTGAAGATATTAAATGCTGAAGATGAAGGCCTATCCAAAATGAAGAGCTACTCAAGTGATTGGACTGGCTTCAACCTTTTTGCTTCTGACAGGAGGCAGGGGGTTGTTCTTAGTATATGACACACAGCTGATACTTCTGAGATTCTACCTTGAATCTAGTGGGCATACTTATAAGAAATGTATCCTCTATGTGCATAAGAACACATCTCAAGAAACCACTGCTGCTGTTGGTTATACAACCCTTTTTGATTTATCTTTTAGCAAATTTCATGTTTATGTGCTGTTTCTTGCAACCACCTTCCCCTCCACCCCCCAAACAACCCAGTACTTTTTCTACCGTGTTTTTTTATAATTTGCAAATATGGTAGAGCTGGCAAATACACAAAAAGCTCTTGTCCTAAATGCCTCACTAAAAAGACAACCATATTTGCAGTTCCTGTGCTCCTCTGAATAGAGTTTTTTTTCTCACATATGCATTCCATCAGTCTTCTTTTTTGTATCCCTGCTCTTTCAAGAACAAGCCACCAAAGTTGTTAGAAGCAACCAAGGCTATGGTTTCTTGTCCCCAGTTTCCTTTGCTTTGGCTAAATTCTGGTCATTTTAATGCTCTGTGCCTGGACCCTTGGGAAGTATAACACTTTGCTAAAATCTCTCAACTCATATTGTTTCCTAATAATTTATGTTTCAATGGTGTCTAGCTGTCCAAGTCAAGGATTAAGACCCTATTGTTCTGGGAACTGTACAAACAAATAAAAAAAGACAGATAATCGTTGTCCTGAAAAACCTAGTCAAGCTACTGTAGGACAGATTTTTGTAGGAATGGATGCAGTTTATGATGCTTTCTAAATGTTAAGGTATCCATAATCACTTCCCATAGCCTGGTGAAGGTAAGCACCATTGTACAGATGAACAAAGACGAGAAACTAATTTTGTTAGTCATGTTGCAAGTCATTCACGAAGCTGGGAATGGAATTTGTTTTGGCTGACTCTGCCTGGGATCATGATCCCATGCCTGTATATTTTATACAGTTGTGACCTTTATGCAACAACAGTGTGGGGGAAAAACAACAGTCAAACATGCATTCCTTGGAAAGAAACTGTCCATTTGAATTAGTGCTTTGAGTAACACAAGCTTTGCAGTTACACAGTGGTAATGTGGAATACTGCTTTCAAACTCCATCTCTATTTAAGTGCACTGTCAGATGTGAGTAGGTAGGTTCAGACTGTTGACTTCCAGATATGTTTGTGAGTGTAAGATGTCTGAATATATTTACCACAAGTTGCAAAATTTAGTTAAAGGTCACATACCTGACCCTTACAGCTTTGCTATCTGCAGTTTTTTGGCTTTTCTTCTCTGATAGCAATCTGGGAAGAGCAGTCTAGAGGTGTTTCTCCTTTTATAGCTGTTTTAAATTTGTCTAGAGGTGCTTCTCCTTTTATAGCTGTTTTAAATTTATCTAGAACTAGAACAGAGTAAGGTATTAACACTATTAATATATGGAAAAATATATTTATATGATTTTTACCAAATTAAGTAATTTCTTTAGAAAACATTTTCCATTTCTAGCTCAAATAAAAAAAGGATAGTAGTGACTTGGGGAAAAATACATGCCCTGTTGAATCTCCTCTAATTAGTTTTATATACAAATATCAAAAGTTTGATTTACACTAGTATCTTAAAATATATATGTACTACAGGGAATCCCCTTCACATTTGGTGCCAAAAATCCAGGGCAGATTTTGAGGAATTCAGTCAGGTTGTTCACCTGCATTTCATTGTGATACTTTTAATTTAGTTTTCAGTCTTACATCTTCCCTGTTGCCTAAAACAAGTATTCCAAACAGATCTTTGTTCAGACACATATTACTTTCTGCTTCAACTGTTATGATGTCAAGACTTCTGACTTCATAACTATTAACTTTCAAATTTATACAATTTATAAGCTTTATAACATTTATAAAAGTTACCAATTTTATTTGTACAATGTGTATCTGGCTCGGGGTGGACAAGAGAGCAATGCAAATAACTGCAAGCGGAGAAAGAACTGTATTTATAGTGTTTGTGGGTCTTGCAGGTGGGAGGCTTTATGTCAGCCTGGGATTTTCCTCAGGGTTTTAGGTAAAAGGACATATAAATTTGTTTAGGGAATAAAAAGGACATATAAATTTGTTTAGTGGTGTTGCATCACTACTCTTAGTTCTGCTACGTCCTAATTTGTGAGTTCTCCTTTCCTGCACAATGTAATGAACCATAGTAAATGGACAAATAAAAAAATTTAAAACCAAAAATGCAAATCTCTAATAACTAGTAAAACCTCTGGAAAAGTTCCAAAAAATTGGCAGAATCTATGATTTACTTCAGTTCTGAACTATCTGGGGCAAAATCAGCCAATTGAACTTTTTAAAAATTATTTTTATTTTATTATGTTAATAACAATTTCCTAATCTTTTAAAATACTTGGGTTTTTTTCTATTTTTATCAATCCCAATGAAAATCAAGAAAGTTTAAGTGTTACTTGAAAATCCATCCTATCCAAAGATAGCAAATAAGGTATAGATTCCTTGGACCAGACTTGTTCATTTTTGCTTAAGGTAGTTTCATGTTTCTGTTCCACTTCTTAATTTAAATAGGAACAAATGTGGAGTATGAGCCTGCAAGCCTGGGAGGAGGTGGGTGGGGGAAAGACTTCACTTTCCAGAAGTCAAGTGTTCCCTGGAGCAGTACCTTTTAAAAGAATTAGAGTATCAGGAAGTCAGGTAGACTACCATTTTCCTTTAATCAGAGTAGGCTGAGACTGATTTTTGTAATACTTGTTTTTGACATATTGTGAAATGCACAAAGATCTCAAAGGTTTTTTTGTTCTTTTACACAAAGCATCGTGTTGTGTCATGTCATGTGTTCTGTACAAAGTAATGCACCTACTGTACATAAAGGCTGAAATACTCAAAGCATTGAACACTTGAAATACATCTGCTAAAGCAAGAAAGGTAACAGGAACATTTAAACAGCATTACCCTTCCATGATCTGGAAGAGAAATAACCAAAAATGGAAGCAGAAGAGGAGTGGGGTAGGTGGGAGATTCTGACCAGCTTCTATGTCAGATATGCAAACAAACAGCCCTGCTGAGATGATGCAATGGTTAAGGAGTTGTCAGCATGGGTGTGGAGAATACCAGAGAGTTGCTCACCAGTGCCACCAGTCCAGGGAAGCCAAGAACCTTGTGAGAGGGAATTGTTACCAACAGCTGAAAAAAGAGCAGGATATGTTAGAATGCTGTGTGCAGGAATCCTTGATATGTGAGTGGTATGGCAAAGTCTGATCACTAATTCAAAATTAAGGGTTAGCTTTTTAAGAATCTAATTTAAAAAGTACACATTTTTGTTCTGCTGATAATTTATGCATTATTTTACAATTTTCCTCAAGATCTGCTATATCTGTGGAAATTTATTGCAGGAATTACATACTTTTTGGGGAGGGTGGGGTGTTTGTATTACATGTATAGTTAGTTTAATCATCTGTCCATAGTAGACCTTTTGCAGAGCATGGAAGTTTATATTTAGCTAATCAGAACAATGAAGCTGAAGTGAAAAAAAAATAGGAACAGGAAGCAGGAATACTCATTGAAGGAGAATGAGCTTCAACATGTTTAGAGACATTTCTCTGATTCATGTTTGTTACCTCCTTACAGATCTCCACACAGATCAGTGTGATCTTAGGCATTCTATCTAATCTGTGCAGAAAATATGTAGGGATTAGTACATTTTGGGGCTACACTGAATTAGTGTAACTCTTCATAGCCAATATTAAGCACTCTTTGAATATTAAGCAATTACATTTACTTATGGGCCATTACAACATCTGCCTGCATAGGAGAGAACAGCTATATATAAACATAGTAATGACAAGATACACAACAATAGTGTGTCAGAGAGAATCATTCACATACTTTGATGCTGAATTCTGGGAGGCAGATGTTCTTCCACTCCCCCAAAAAAATCATTGCAAGATGTCCATGGATTGGGTGGAGATGGGGAAAGAGATAGTCTGCGAACTGTCCAACCTGGTCATTAGTGGAAGAAAAGGAAATCCTGAAATGGTTCTCCTCTAACAAACCCCTAGAAATGTGCAGGGAAGATCTTGCCAGACTAAGAAAGGAAGTTGGCTATTTTTAGGGCCATTGTAAAATTATTTGCTCAAAGTATTGTCTTTTCTGTATGTAAATAATAGGGAGTGTATTCCATGTGGATTTTGTAAACTTCTAAAGTACTTTTTGAAAGGGCACAACATTACTGGCATTCTTTTTCAAACATGTGTGAAGCATTTTAGTATTCTCTGTAGCAGGGAAATGGAGTCAGCTGTAGCAGTTTAGCAATATTTTGGCATAGGTCAGGCAAAGTCCTTCGAGGCAAAATGTCTAGACTGATTTGGGGATTTTCCTGTGGCTTCATTCTTTGTTAAAAACATCAATGTCTGTCAAATTATTATTGCCAGGAGCAAAAAGCGATTAGATGAACGGTAGTAGACAAATTGTTGACTAAAACCTTGGCAACTTTGGGAGAAAGGGTCAGATTTGAAAAAGGACTGAAGGATCAAGATATAAATGAGACAAAATTTGGGCATTTAATTCTAGTGCTGGAATCCTGAAAAAACCACTGCTCATCTGCTTGCCAAGACTAAAGATATCTGAATCTTCAAGGCACCTCAACCTTTATTTTTAACATTCACCAAACATGAAACTTTGTGTATATCAAGGCATGTAAGTTGTCACCAAGGTTTACCAACTTAATATTTTATCTCCTTTAAGCATTCAGTTGGGGATCATTTTTTTGTCTGATTCTCTTCTGTCCCGAGTTAGTGGTATGGGTCAGAGCTGTTCATATTTAGTGTAGTGTAAAAGCTCTGAAAAAGAGATCACCATTGTTTGAAACATATGACAAATAGTGCACAGAATATATGTTTTATTGTAAGTTGTACTGGGTTGTTTCTTGGCCTTGGTCTTTTTTTAAAAAAATCAGGAATCTTTTATTAAGTGTATTGTCTTGTGATAATTTATATTCAAAATTCATTCTTATTCAAAGTGATTTTGCAGTTTTTGTATGCTCTGTGTGTGTGTAGGTCCACTTCCTTTTCCACATCCCCAGGCTCTAGTCACCCACTTTACTTTTACAGTTTATAGTTATATGTCCAGGTCTTAGAAATATATGCCATGTAACACCATTATTGTATTTGTCCTAATTCTGCATTCTAGTTTGTGTCTATAGGTATTCTTCCTTCTCATTAAAGGTATTTTGAAATACTGAATCAAGAAGTGATTTGTGAATTAGGCAAGAGCTGGCTAGACTAACAGTAATCTTGTAGTATGATTTGTATGGAGGCAGTGCTTCAAACCAATGTTCTCTGTATGGAATCTTAAAGGCATCATTCTTCCATCTGTTTACAGTTTTAGTGTAACTACCTACTTGGTTGGTCCAAGTTAGCTGAATACTCAGCTGAACAGTTTTTTGAAGTTCCTAGCCCTGGTTTTAATTATTGGTGTACTACTTGTATGAAGATGGCAAATATCTGTGACTTTTCCAATGTACAATCTAAGCATATGAAATAATCTTACAAAAAGGAAGCATTTCTGATTTTTCATAGGTCATTAGGATTTTAGATATAATGGTTTCACAAGGAAATCTGTCTACTACTAAGTGTTAGGTAATCTATTTCTTCTTACATGAGAAATTTCACATTATCAACAGCACCCTTTCATTGCTGTGGTCCATTTCAGCTTTGATTTCATGACTTGTTTTAGTCACATTTGAAAAAAAAATGTTTATTTGGAACTTCAGTAGAACCTGAGTTCTGTTCCATTTAATGCACACTGAAAGCTGGTAATTTTTTCCTTGTTTTGATGCAAAATTGCTATGGTGCTAATTTTTTAATAAGGCAGTTTTGCAGAGGTTCTGCCTTTCTCCATTCATCAGGCTGATGCATGCAGAGTGTTTAACTACAGTGCTGTCAACCTCACCTAAATGAATATCCTAATTTTTATATTCTGAAGGTTGTAACACTGAGATATTTTCCAAAGAGATATGCTATTCTATCTAGCATCTTTTTAACCTGACAACTTTACCCTGAGGAATAGGAGGAATAAATAATTTTTCCTATCCTTAAAGCCTACCCAATTCTAAAGAATACTTTTCAGGGTAAATGTGCTAAAATAAATTTTGTTAGTAATGCTTTCTTTTATTCAAAAAGTGAAGCTAGATTGGTGGTCTGGAGAAAACTATGGTAGTTTAGATAGTTCTGTACTTGATTAGTTCTTTGGCACAATGGTAGAGCCAGGATATTGTCTGAATCCCCACCTTGCCCTAATTAAATTCTGCCACAAGAATGTTTGGAGAGATTCTAATGCCTTGCACAAGAAAAAAAAAGGTTTTTTGC
This sequence comes from Melospiza georgiana, assembly GCF_028018845.1. NCBI lineage: Eukaryota > Metazoa > Chordata > Aves > Passeriformes > Passerellidae > Melospiza > Melospiza georgiana. The sequence goes on along the minus strand of NC_080430.1, from coordinate 29,966,918 downwards.
TAATGGGATAATTACTTCCATTTTATGTCACTCCTCATCCTGTAGGATCTCAAAGAACTTTGCAAATTCACATATTAGCTCTTGGAACTGTTTGCTGCAGTGGTGCAAAGCTTCCACTCCATGGGTGAAATTTGGCATCTCTATGGCAGTGAAAAGACATTTTGTCTTCAGGTATAATTTGGAAGGTGTATGCTAAGAAGACACAATGCAAATATTCAAGTTGGAAGTTAGATTGGATTATGAGAATACTGTTGTGTTACTGGCTTTACCCTGGTAAGTGTCCTGTATCCATGAGAATCACCTGTTTGGCACAGGCTCAGAAAATGCTGAATACTGAGTGGGGATCCTGGTACCCTGTGTATGGGAGATCACCCACCTAAATTGTCATCTGCTGCGTGTTCTGAGAGTAACAGAGGAGACAAGGTAGTGAAGCTAGAGGTTTTAATCTCTTGTTATTGACAGTTTGGTGTATTGAAAGGCAAGGAAAAGGACCATTTAAAATCTTGCATAATTCAAGAGGTGATTTTTCTGAAGTAAATTATTCCAAGAACAGTCTTATCTGTTAAAAAAATTTAAAATTTAAAAATGCATTTTAGCTTGGCCTGAATTTGGCTAGCCTTTGCTTCCAACCTTGATTAAATTATCTGTTGGTTTCTTAATTTTATCATGTGATGTATTTAAAAATCTCTTTATTGGGAGAATGTGAACAATTACGTCTTCAAATATTCTTAGAATAACCTAAATAATCTGTCTTTTCTACATGAGGGCAAGATTTTTCTTGTCTTTGTCTTGTCCAAATAATTGCTTCCCAAGTATTTTTCCAATTTGCAAGATAATTTAAAAAGTGTAAACAATGAGTCCTAACACAGTGTTTTGACTGCTATTCTTGTCACATAGATTATTGCCATTTTCTTATTTCTTCATGTTGTAACTAAAATATGGGTGTATATATTTAGTGTACTTGGAAGCAGCATGAGTACCAAAATGTTGCAATGAGCAATCAAGAAATGTTCAGGGGCTTAATGGCAGATTGCCATGAAATCATGGCATGTACAGGAAAGGCACTTGCAGTTACTGCACTGAAAGATTTTGGAATATATATACAGATCGTGTAAAAAAAGGCTTGCTTAATTCTGTTAGGGAGTAAATTTCTTTATCTTTGTTCTCCTCACTACTACTGCATCTGGATGTTTGTCACAACAGTTTTAATAATTAACTACAGTAAAAATAGTTTCAGAGATGAGATAATCTGGTTTATGTTGATCTCAATGTTTCCTCATTCATGTTTCCTCCTTCTGTTTGCTGCTTCTGCTGTCTCTTATTTAGCTGTGGCATATTGATGTAGACTGAGTACTTTCTGCAAATCCACTGTTGGATTCAGCAATTTTTGGTTTCAATGGTAATGAGCATGCCAAAAAAAAATCTTTATAAAATATTATAAAAATGGGCCAATTCAGGTTCAGTGAGAGTTTGTGTCTACTTCTTTTCTTAACTCAGTAAAATGTTCCTATGATGAATGTTCATGATGTATTCTGGCATTTCAGCCATGGAAACTTGATTTGCCAGGATCTGGAAAAATCCTAAGGCTCTGCTATTGTTGATTAGTTATGCATTTTAAGGGCAAGTGTTCTGATATTGTTACTGAATGGATTTACATGGGAGAATAAAATGGATAGGCTGCTGACAGTGGAAAAAGTGCTAAAGATTACACAGTCAAGGGTTAGGGAAGTGAAAACACTGACTCTACACAGGCTTTAAAGATACCTGTATAAAGGAGCATATCTGAAATTTTTCTTTCAGTTCATGCATAAAAGAATATTGTTTTGTGTCACTATAAGCTAAGGAATGATGAAAATATAAGAAAATAACAGTCCTGTATTGAACCTTTTTTTTTTAATCTGTGCTGGTTCTGTTTTATGGTTGCCAGTTTCCATATAAAGATACAGTAAATTAAATACCAGGGAGACACAGGCTGCATAGCTGCTCTTTTCTCTAACCTCTTATTCTATGTTTACACCTTGCATTTTAGGAAGTAGTAGTATTTTTCAAAATGTTTTCAAACAAATTTGGGGGAAGAGGAAGAAGACTTTGTGTATTCCTAAAATCTGTATCTCATTCCACTTGTAGCACTTTATTCAAATATCCACTCTTGGAAAACAAACCAAAAAAACTACCCACAAAAAAGTGTCCCCAAAGCTACCTATTAGAATGCCTTTGAATATTCAACAGTACAAAAGCATTTTTAAGTAACATATTTCCTTCTGTGTCATTTAAAGAGCTAAACTATTATGTTTTCTTTCTTTTGTGAATATGTTTTGTGCCAATATTTCCAGCTGTTTCCATCATTTCAAATCTGTGGTCTGAAACTTAAACTATGTCTATTGTTTCACAAAGCTATGTGTGCATGTCAAGTTCAGTTAACTGTACACTGTCAAACTTATGTTAAAAAGGCTTTCAGTAATAAAGGGGCTTTAGAAGAATAAGAGTTTTAAACAGATTTTTGTATTGTTACTTCAATCTAGATGTACACTGAATTACATACCGAAGACTTAGAATGAGAATGGTTGTATACCTGGGTCAGTAAGAATTTTCTTCACAAGTATTCTGGATTTCTTGTAGAATTGTAGAATATCCTGAGTTGGAAGGGACCATAAGGATCACTGAATCCAACTCCTGGCCCTGCCGAGGACATCCCCAGTAGTCCCACCACCTAAGAGCATTATTGAAATGTTTCTTGAGCTCTGCCAGGCTTGGTGCTGGATCACTTCCTTGGGGAGTTTGTTCCTCCCTCTGGATGAAGAACCACTTCCTAACATCCAACCTAAAGCTGCACTGATACAGCTTCAGGCCATTCCCTGGGGTCTTGACACTGATCACCACTGAGAAGGGATCAGTGCCTGCCTCTCTGATTCCTCATGTAAGGAAGTTGTAAGTGCAATGAGATCTCCCTTCAGTCTCCTCTTCTCCAGGCTGAACAGACCAAGTGACCTCAGCCCCTCCTCATAGGGCTTCCCCTCAAGGCCCCTCAGCATCTTTGTTGCCCTCCTTTGGACACTCTCTCATAGTTTAGTGTCTTTTTTATATTGAGGTGCCCTAACACTGCCCCCAGCACTCGAGGTGAGGCCACCCCAGTGCAGAGCAGGGCGGGACAATCCCTGCCCTTGACTGGCTGGTGATGCTGTGGCTGATGCAGGACGTTTTTAATGGGTGCTCTTTAATAGTGCTTAATTTGTTAACTGAATTTCTTAGGGCAGTATAGAAGCTTTTGAATTCTGCACTTTGAATATGAATTTAAAATTTCACATATGAAGATGTTTAGCATGAGATGGTATATAAACAGCTGGCCTTGTGCTGCTACTTCATTTCATTGTTCTCCTCTGACATCAGTGTATCAGACTTGGAGAACAGTACACTCTGACAATATGTTTAGGTTGAAACAATTACAGATAATTAGAGTGGTAAATGTCATGATATACAAGTGTTAGTGAAATATGTTTTTAATTATTACTTTGCTTTGTGTCATATTTCATCCCTTGAAGCAAGCAATGCGCTCAAGATGCCTTAGCCCATTTATGGAACTTCTCCAATCCCTACTAATTATCTGTGATTAATACTTTGCTAAAAAGTTGGAATTGCTTAGTTTTGTCCTAGTTGCATTAATTACCTGTATATTTAAAAATGATATATTTCAAATGATATATAAATTCTTCACAGCTGAATTTATTCCTGAAATTTTCTCTTCCATTCTGAAGCAAAAATAAAAATGCATGGGTTTTTTTTGGTCTGTATGTTGTTCACATTAGTGGAAATTTTTTTGTGTTCTACCAGAAAATTTTCCTTAAAAAAGTGGAAGAAGGAATAATTTTGGTAATAAATATTTGGAATTGAAAGTTAGTAGGCCATTTCTGGTTTTACTGGCACTTTATCTCTTCTTTACTTAAGGGATCACTGCATTTTTATGTATTTTGGAGATAGAGTTCCCTCTTCTTTTGTCTTCTTTATTGACCTTTTTTGTATCCTGTATATTTAAATTTCTGCTTAGTATAAAAATGTTCCAAAGTGGTTTTTTGAAATTCTTTCCTTTTTAAATTACTCTGTGTTCTTGTGTCCATTTTGTTTTGTAACTCAAGCTAAAAAACTGTAAAGAGCAATAACTTTTAAAGTACTTTTCTAAGTTGGCTGGCAAATTAAAATGTCAGAATTCAATGATTTAAATAATATAAAAGTGATAGTTATGTTTGTTTTTTTTCCTAGGGTGTCTGTGTGTATGAGTATTGCAATTCAGATGTGTAATGCCAATGAATTTCTTGAATTTCACTGATACATTATAAAACAAGAATAGAAACTAAAAATTGTCTTCATCTGTTTTAATAAACTTCTTCAGGAATTAATAGAATGACAGGTTGCATTGCAGTACTCTCTTTTGGTTCTTTAATCCACTGAAATTTTTACATGCTTGACAATTTTGGTTTCTAGAATCCTGGAGGGGACTGGAAACTATTGAGCACAGTATCTTTGAAACATGAATTTGTAGACATGTGGTTAAATTTGACATGGTGAAATTGTTTGTAAGGTAAAGGTTATGTATTGCGGAGCTAATTGTCATTCTTTGAGGACTTCACTGGCATCTTGTTTGAGGTTGATTGAGGTGATAACAACCTAAGTGCATTAATAAGATGTTTCACAGAAGCTTTTACTGAAGACTCTTGAAGGAAATTTAAAGATTTGAGACTTAGTAGAGTAGATTATTTGTTAGAAGATAAGAAACAAGGTCAAGTGCATGACCAGTTTTCATTGCAGTAAATCACCACTGGAGTTGCATGATGGTGTGTACTGAGACTTCTGCAGTTATTTTGTTCATAAACAATTTGAAACAGGAAGTGGAGGTGTGCATTTTTTTTTTCCTCATAGTAGTGATGAGGGCTAACTGAGAAGGTTTGTAGAAGGATATTATGGTAAAATTCATAGTTAAGTGTAAAAGGGCAAAAGGGTTGAGCCAAGTTTTAAAGTAGTTTCCACACATGAAATGACTGAATAGATATTGATCTCTTTTTCTGTGGAAAGATTTGAGATGTGGTGGAATATTTTGAAGAGTTGAGAAGGTGTTTTTTCTGTCAGAATACCAGAGCATGTGATGAAAAGAGTGATGAATGAGATACTCCCTGCTGCAGTTGCTAAAAAATACTGCTATTCAAAAAATAATTGGGTAAATTTAGTTTTCCTGTAATTCACTGAGTGCTGTTAAGGCAGTTGCTTCTGGTTTAGTGTGTCCCTCAGGGACTTTTTATTATAGGGATTTCTGAAGGCAGAATAATAGCTTTATAGGAGGCAAAGGGAGTATTCTGGGAAAGTAAGAACATATTAATGCCTTGTTCATTATTACTTATTGTTGACAATTCACTCTGAAATAGAGACTGGACACAGTGGGCGAGCCAGCCTGTGATCTTCTGAAATTCCTCCTTTTTTTTTTAATACAAGATTTTATCTTAAGTTATCCTCGTTACATGGAATTTGTGTTTCTGGATGGACTGCTAATTTAGCAATATGAAAATAGGGTAGAACTTCCTTATCCTAGGCTAATTCATCTTGAGGTAGTCCTGACTGATAAACTCCCAGTTCCTGCTTTTTCACCTGTGTTTTGGCTCAGGATATTCTTCTCCCTACTCAGTTTTTCCTTAATGAGGTTCTTATAATCAGTATCAATAGGAAGCCAAACTGCTTGGGAAGGGTGTGTCAAGAGAATAATATCTTTTCTAGATGACTAAAAGATAGCTAAACATTTGTTTGGTGTGGTTTGGGTTTTTTTTTTTAATCAGTAAGGCTCACGTAGCAGTGTGGGACTGCTATTTTCTGTGCAGATAACTGGAGAAAAAGATAGAGGGAATCACATAAGGAATATGGAGGTTCTTAGTTACTACCATCCCTTTTTTTGATGCTGCAATAACCAAAACAGCGCTTGAAGGGTCATGTTTCTTCATCTATTAAATTGTTCCTGTACTCTAAAGTTGTGTCGCTGGAAGGTCAGTGGTGTATTAGTGAGGCCTCTCTCAACTCCATCAAGAATATTTTTATTCATGTAACTTCTCATTCATTTATTTAACAATGTAAAGGTTTAGCAAAGTACTTGCAGCACCTAACTGAATTAATCTGTGCTTATAAAGTGTTTATTTACTTCTGTAGGACTTTCCTGAATAGCCACAATAAGCTTCTTGGAATGGTTTTATTTCTGATCCATGCTTAACCTATGTGCCTAATACAGATGTGTTACTGTGGATAGGACTGTTGAGATGTAAGGTTTCATTAATGAAAGAAAAAGTGTTATTGCTTAGAAGTATCTAAGACTAATTTACTATATTTTTTCTTTTTAATTACTACAGTGTACAGACTATGACCTGGATTATGGAACTGAATGTTTGCATCTGGCTCTGAAATACTGTAAAACAAATGCCAAACTTGTTGAAGGAACAGCTGACCTCTGGAAGGTAAAGACAATAATAATATCTAGTTATATGTATATATATATGATTTAAAATTAATAAAATTTGCATATTACCATAAAATTTCAGATGTGTTTTCAATTGTAATTTAGGCTTTTATAGTTCATTTTTCGGAATTGGTTTTGTCTCGGCTCTTTTTAGAGCTCATTATTGTAGAGAGACTTGGGCAGGTGTTACTTGAGATAATCAATGAAGACAGCATTTTCCTGTAAATAGGAAAAACATCTAGGTATTTGAATGACCTGAGAATCTGTAAATCTGTAATCTCCAAAACTAAGAATTTTCTTTTATGATATGAGCTTTCTCATGCTATTTCTACATCTTTTGTCTATTTTCCTCCACTTTTCCTATGAGGACATCACTTTTTTTTTTTCTCATGGCAAATATCTGGCTATCAACAATTTTATTTTTAGGGTGGCTCATTACATTCAGTAACACTGTAATATTTAAGACTTCTTCAAATAATCTTTTACATATATTTAAGCATCATTTACCTTGTCTGGTAATCTCGCAGTTTCCTGATGAGTGACAAAGCAGCTGTGTGTACAGATGCCAAAGCATATGTCCCTTCTACTTCAAAGTATTGCATGTCATTGATTTGGATGGTGGGACATAATTCATTTTTAGTAGCTGTTGCATCAAGCAGTTTTAAAGTTTTTTATATTTTATTTTATTTATTTTATTTAATTCATTACCACATTGAAGGAGCTAGAAGCAGCTTAAATCACTGCATCTGTCTTTGACAATAAATTTCCTCCAATGAGACATTATTTCTAATAGTATAACCATAAATCTTCAAATCTTTCATGAAAAAGAAAGGCAGTTTCCTGAATCTGCAGTGCAAGTTTCCTGTGCACTTCAACAGCAAAATTTACTTGTGCATTGGTTGCATGCAGAACTTATTTTGATGTCTTGTTGGGGATATATAGTCATTCTGAAACAGAATATGGTCTGTTTTCCTATTTAGTCTTCTGAGGGACAGATTATGTCATGCGTATTTACATGACACAGTTTTTTGGATGGTTTCATCTTCTGCATTGCAAAGCATGGTACTTATGTGAAGGGCAGCAAAATACACCACTAATGCTCATTTAGCTCATTAGAGTGTTCATCTGGTTCTTTGTTATCTGTAGGTACTACTGGTTTCCAGCTGATAAATGTATCTTAGAATGACAGAATAATTTAAAGTCTGAACGAAATAGATAGATGTCATTGAGTCCTACACCTTGCTGAAAGTGGGACCAGGTTAGGCAGTGCAGGGCCTTGTCCAGCTAAGTTTTGAATATCTCCAAGAAGGGAGATTTCTCAGGCTCTCTGGGGAAGACAATTCTAATGAGTATCACCTTGTATGGGAACTTTTTTCATAATATTTCATCAACATTTCCCTTAATCCCTCTTGCACTGGGAAAGGAAGAAGGGCCAACAGAAAGCAAGAAAAGTCCAATTCTTCACTATGGCCATTAATTAACCTTTCCCTGCCTTCCATCTTCTGTAATTTGGGCTGAACAAGCCAAGTTCTCTCACACCATCCTAGCAGCCCTCTACTGGCTTCCTCATGTTCCTCTTTGTGTTGTACTGGGGAGCCCAAAGCTAAAAGCAGTACTCTGGAGTGTTCTCTGAAGGGCCAAATACAGGGGAATAATCCCTATATTACTTGTAATAAGTGTTACTTCTGTACTGATACATCCCTGTTGCATTCCTTTTCTCCACTGCTCCCCACTGCTGACTCATGCTCAGTTCAGAAGGTCCTTCTCTCTAAAGCTGTTTTCTGTATTTCAGCATCAGCATGGACTGCTGCTGCCCAGGATAGTTCTGTCCCAGATGCAGGACTCTGTGTTTATGTTTTTTATAGACCACAAAGTTTCTCTCAGCTCCTTTCTCTAGGCTTTCAGGAGCCTTCTAAGTTACTGTTGGATCCTTGAGCATATTGAATGGATACTTGTTCATTTGTTATCATCTACTAGTTTTCTGAGGGTATTTCCCCTTTCTCAGGTTGTTAATAATGATATTTGTATTGTCCCCAGTATCAGGCCCCAAGGAATAGCACTAGTAACCATTCCCCAGTTTCATCTGGACTTGAACTTGTCCACATGTTGTGCACATCTCTGTTTTAAAAAGGACTTGTTGAAGTGTCAGTGTCACCTCCAACACTGTTTATGAAAAAGTTAAACATCCTGATGCTCTAAACTTTATAGCATGCGGGATCCATTGCAGTAGCACTGGACTTTAGAGAGGCCTATAAACATTTGGAAAATGATAACATGTGGGAAGGGAAGTCCTCTCCCTATGCAGGAAAGAGCAGCAGAGACATTGTGTGATAAACTGACTGCAACCCCCATTTCCCATCCCCATGTGTCACTGGAGGGGAGGGGGTGGGGAAAATTGGGAGTAAATTTGAGCCTGGGAAAAAGGGAGGGGTGATGTGAAGAAATTTTAATATTTGGTTTTATTTCTCATTATCCTACTCTGATTTGATTGGTAATAAATTAAACTAAATTAAACTAATTTCCCTGAGTTGAGTCTGGTTTGTGTGATCTCTCCCTGCCAGTATCCTGACCCATGAGCCTTTTGTTATATTTTCTCTCCCCTGTCCACTTAAAGAGGAGAATGACAGAGCAGTTTTGGTGGGTACCTGGTCAACCCAGCACAGTCTCAGTGTTGACAGTGTTGTGCAGTGTGACAGTAGCAAGAGCATCCATTTATGTGCAGGCACTGTGCTGCAGGCAGTGCAGAGCAGTGAATATTTTACATGAACACAGAGGTGCTGGTGCCAGGCCATTGAAATACCTTCTTGCGTGCTGTGCCCTAATTTTGTAGCTAAAACTTGTTGATGTCTTCTGTGGCTTGTAAAGACATTAAAAATGGAAGGCATAAAAATGACAAGGTCTGTAAAATATTACATTGTTTCTGCAGGAAATACTCATTTCAGTTTAGAGCCTACAGAGCAGAACAGCTCCTTCTTGAATAGCGCCTGGTGTTGGTCACTCTGTACTGAGGTGTTTGGCAGGTGACCTAGAGCAGTACCATTAAAGAACAGTCATGCTTGGTCTGCAGTTTCATGAAATGCAGAAGACTGCAGTCACCTCAAGTGGTACTTGCTTAAAAAATGATTTGGAACTATTGTTGTTACTAATCAGCTCTCAGAAACACAATTTTCTTTCCTTAGCTGTCATAATACTGTAATTTGTAATATATTGTTATTATTTTCTGATAGGTTTTTTTAAACCTGAGCTAAATGAAATTTCATATGCCAAGGACTGATATTCCCTCAATGGCTCCAGTCTTATATTTTCAAGACAAGGCCAAGAGATGTTCCATCCAGATAAATAAGAACTGAAATAAATAATCATTGTTCAATTGAGGTTTCAGAGGATGCATAGCAGAAGGACTGCAGTCAATTAACAGTTTGTGTATTGAAAACCAGTTTCATCCTATGTGGACCATGAATTTTTAAAGAGCAGATCAGATAATTGTAAAAATTCAGTTTATGCATGAGGTGTGCAACCTACATAACATTAAATTACTCAAAGGTGTGGAAAATTGTGTGTGTTTATATATTCTTGAATTAACGTTAATTATTCTACCTGAGCATTTGTACATTAGAAAGATTAACATTTCAAAGTCATTGTTAGAGCTAAAGCAGGAGATAGGTTTTTTTTTATTTTCTGGGAACAAATTACAAAATTAAAATAATTTTTTGTAGTGAAAACAACCAAGTGATTCAAATTACTTCAGTGTTATAAATATTCATAAGTTCTGTTTTAAAGATAGTTATTATATAGATAATTATAAGATACATGGGATCAGGATAGCAAAAAAAAAAAGAAACATAAAGTCTCTATCAACACCACATTTTCAATTTCTCTGTGTTTGATACCTTGGAAGTAAAATTACTTTAAATATTCTAAATAGGCTAAAAATTAACTGACAGAATGTGTTTGTTGTACTCTAATATGTGTGTGTATGTGTGTATTGTAGATAAAAAAATCAGTATAATAACACTTCCTAAAAATTGAGACAGATTTATAGACAATGTTGACAGTGTAAAAATTCCTCACTATTTTTAAAAAACAACAGTTTATTTTCTAATCCTACAAGACTATCTCATACAAAGGAGCTCTGTACAATGTTGTAGTATAAGAGGGGAAAAACTTCATTAAACTGAAATGCAGTACATTTGTGTGTATTTATTGTGTAAAGAGTTGTATTTTTGCATTTAATGTACATTTTTGTAAGTCTGAACCATCCATCAAACTAAATCAGTTTGAAGAAGAATTTTAAACATCACATGGAAGTAATTTTGGGGAATAACTTCTAAAACAACATCTTCCTAGGTAGTGAAAACTAGTAGTCTGACAATTAACAAAAAAAGACACACAGAGAAACAAACTCTTCTGTTGATTTTTGAGGCTTTATTGAGGTACAATAGATTGTTAATTATACAGAAAAGTAGAGATATTAAATAAGTAAGACTGTTCTGACTTTGCTTTAAGCAGGTCATGTTTTCATATTTTGTGAATGTGAGGTATTTGTGTTGAGTTTTAATATTTGGCCTAGTGATATGCTGCATTGCAGCAATAACATTCTGAAAATCTTGGATCACTGTATGTTCAAGAGGACAAAATGAAAATTAATATTTTCACATGAAAAATGAGAATTTGAGTAATTGGGAGCCTGTGAGTTTGATATTGATCAACAAAACAAAAGGGTGCACTGCTACAGGCAAAACTTGATCAATAAAGTCATGGGATTAAAGTAATTAATGTCAGGCAACATGGAATTTATTTATTTTGTGAAATTGACTTCAAGACTTTATTGCAAGACTGTAATCTTGGCTGATAAAGATGGTAGTGCTGATACAACGTACGACTGGCAGAAGTTTGACTTGTTACTGCATGATGTCTTAATTAAAAATAGGATGACTGTAAGTGTACTAGTTCTTATTAAATAGATGAAAAATTAGATAATTGATATATTTCGAAAGATAATTCTCACCAGTTTCTGCAGAAACTGTTATTGTCTCTAAGGTATTTAACAGTTGTCTGATAGAGTTTGCAGACAAAGATTTAAGGATCTGTAAATAAAAATGTAATTGATGAGAAGTAACCTATTTATAAGGATTACTTAGAAAATATTTTCAACAAAGAGTATGCTTTTCATTGCAGCTAAATATAAAGAGCTGATGTTAAAAACAAATGAAGTGTAGGTCATATTTAGTGAATTGTTCTTGGAAGGCAGTGACTTTAAATGTAGTATAGGCATCCCATTCAGAGGACAGGAAGTTTACACTGTGTGTGGGCAAAATACTGTATGTCAGAGAAACAAAAATATGAAATTAGAAAAGATATGTTCAAGTATTACCAGTGCATCTAGAATATTATGGAGAAATCTGGGCTCAAGCTCTGTGCAACTGTTATAAATAGGGAACATTTATGGAATTGAATTTAACATCTTAGTCAAATTGAAAGAGGTGTAGAGACTGCTTAGGGGTGGTTGCAGATGGTATCTGGAAGGGTTTTTTCTGTGAACTCTCCAATTTTCACGAAACTTATAGGAGCTTGTATCTGAAATTATCTTATAGGATTAAAGATTTGGAAAGAATTACAAATGAAGCATGTGATATGGACTTTGTTGATTTATTTCTCTACAAAACAAACCATTTACTGATATCTGTCTCAGAATTTCAGAAGAGATTTTTTTAAAGGTTTATTCTTAAGTTTTTATTCTCCTGTGTTGTTTTTCTCTAAGACTGCACCTATCATTTTTTAGATCAGACTGCTGAAAAATATTTTTGCACCTCAAAGAGACTAAATGTTAGGGTATGAGACCATTTCTAACAGACTTTAGTCTTGTTTTTTGATAGGTTTTGATATGAATCTGATTCACTTTACTGAAAGTTCAGTATAAAGGCCCTCGAGAATCTGGTGAATAGAAACTTTGCAGCAAAGTCAGTCACTCAGTTGCTCACTCCAGCCTTAAATCTAATTTCAAGATATTGATTCTTCCCAACAGTAAGTAGTAATGTACATGTCTGTATGTAAAGTCAGACTCCAAAGATTTATCAGGGTAGATTAATTCTCTGGCTCCTCCTCCTCCAGGACAAACTGTACGGAAGTAAGTTAGTTTTTCATTTTAAAATAATATAATGCATTGGGGAGATCATGAGATGTTATTAGTCTGTGTCTGACTATAATCCAGAGCTTAATTTATGAGATTGAAAGGAAAGTGATTACAAGAATCCTTACGTTAAAATCAAGTAATCACTTGGAGACTAAGATGCTGCTACTGTTAGTGGTGTCCTGCTGAAAGATTTACCTTGCAGGACTAAAGCTTTTGGAGTCCTGTTCAGTTCATTTCAAAAAGAAAGAAAAAATATTATTCAGATTCAAGAGAAAAAAAATTCAGAAAGTCCAGTAAAATTTTATCTAGCATAAAATGAATTTACGGTAAAAACAAATACAAATATTTAATACTTGTGTCAGTTCAAGTCACTGCTTGTCATTGTGAAGACATTGCTAGCAAAGACTGCCAATGTCCTGGGTAGATGCTGACTTTAATGCTCTGTTATTTTATTTGCAAAGCCTATGTTTGTGAGTGTCAGCCTTCATGAGGGTACAAAGACAGTTATGAAGGGTGTTTTTGCAAGTACCAAGTAAATATTCAGCATCCTACTGTTCATCTAACTTGATCTGATTAATATCTTCAAGAAGAATTTGATGTTTATCAATTCTCTGAAAGCTCACACTGTTTACTTGTAGTCTCACTGACTCCCACTGGTTAATTGGACTCTTATTAACAGTAACGGTATTGCACTACTGAAGGATTGCATCTCTATCAGTAAAAGCAATAACAAGGTTTCTCCCTGGCTGTCAATGTGTCCCAACTCCTGTTAAAAATTTGTTCCTAAGTCCTGTTAAAAATTAATCTATTTGCAGTAAAATTACAGTACAATGGATGTGTAAAAAAATTGATGCATTATCATGTTTTCATGATTTTTCAAAGTATTGAAAAAAGCTTTAGATTTCAAATGAGTTCTAAGCAGATTTAAGTGTTTGGGAAAGAGGTTTTCTCAAGTCTCCAGTAGTTTCTGCAACTTCTGTTCTCATAAATTGCCCGTGATATTTTACCAAAATTAAGAAATTGACAATATCACTTGTTTATGGTGTTTAAAATGTAAAGAATTGCCTTCAGGGCATTGTTTTATTGGTTTTACATTCCTTCTTGCTGTGTTAAATCTAATGAGGCTTGTCTGTCCTTTAGGTGACCTACAAGCGGGATCTGTATGCAGCTGAATCAATCATTAAGGGTACGTGTTTGTCCTTGTGACTGTCAGTTTGCATATTCCTGATTCTAATTAAGAGTTTTGTGTGTGATAGTTTGAAATGTCTTTAAGAAAAGTTATGTGATGGATAAAATGTGCTTAGGCAAGTTGTTTTAGCTTGTTTACTGATATCTTTCTATTAGGAATATTTATCTTTATTTACTTCTCTCAGAATACAGAACCTTATAAAAGACTGTGTATATTACAGTCAAATAGATATTAATTTTGAAGCACCTTATAAGGAATAAGCAATTTTTTTTCTTTCATTTTCAGGTCAATTCTGAATATATTGAGTCTTTCTATTCTACATAGTGCAGTGAAAATGAGATATTAACTCTTTAGGGCTTCTTCACTGTTTTACATACAGGCAGTTGTTGCCTAAATTGATATAGCAGTTATGTGATATGGAGGTATTTCATTAATTTCTAAATATTTTGTTGAACAGTTTGTTAACCTTTTTTTTTCCCCTGGTGGCAGTGGTTTCATACCAGTTTAACATTAAGACTGGATTTAGCCTTTATCTAGGTGGACTCGCTCTAAAAACAATGTAGGAAGGAAGAATTCTCAAATACTGTACAATGAGATAGTTATTGTAAACTGATAGGCAGTGATTCAGGGGACCCTTGCCTGACTCCTCGTTGAGAACTGAGGGATAAAACCCCAGAAACTGATGAAGAGAAAGGGACTTCCCTTTGGATTAAAATTTCCTTTCCAGAGAAATATTTAAGGAAATTTGAGGAAAACCTGTGTGCTATTGAGGTCACAGAGAGTGACTGGCTAGTTGTTCAGTCTCGTTATTACAGCAGGTAAATATTTCACATTAGAATGCCCTGTTACAACTACTTAACTGAATTTTTCAGGCACAAATCAAAAAGATGGAAGTGGAAAGCCTGGAAATTTCTGGTTCTGACAAGCAATGGGTTCCAGTAAAGATGGAGCCAGACTCTTCCTCAGTGGTCAAAAAATTACAGACTTGGAACAAAACTAACCTTTATCCAAATGAATTTCCATGCTCCTGTGTATACAAGGGCTTCAGTAATCTCATAGATCTTTAAAGGAGATTAGTTGTTACATTTGTTATATATATATATATATATATATATATATATATATATATATATATATATATATATATATATATAGACTATGTATGTATATATAGACATATATATATGTATGTCATGTTACCACCTTTTTTTTTTTTTTTAAAGCCTCTTAAAGTACAGTCTTCTTTCAGCTAATGCTTATAGTAAAAAGCTTGTGTATCTTAAAGTAAAAATGAAGATTTTTGTGGTAGTCAGTCAGGCTAATCCCTTTACTTATCTAATGTCCCTTTGCTGTGGCAGCATCCAATATATCTGCTTCAGTTACCACAGTATTCTTATTATGGTGGTCTCTATGACAATCTGTACTTTAAGATTGTTGAAGTTTAGATTTGCTTCTTGCTGCATTGCATGAGTTCAGGAAGCAGAAGCTGTACGTGTTCTTTGCTCATTATGCAAGTAGTATAATGAATCCTTCATAGCAAATTAGGACACTGCATAACAGAGCTATCTTGCATCATTAATTATCTTTAATGGGGTTTTGAATTGGCACAGTTAGCAGTTTGAAAGTTGTGCCTTATCTATTTTGTGCCCTTCAAAAGGCTTAAAATCTCAGACCTTCAGGTGACTATAGCATGAATTATTTTGGTAGTGGACACTTGAGCCATGTAAATTAATATTAGGCAGATGATTTATGCACAGTTAATTCCACACTTAAATCATATTTAAGGGGAGTATGTATTTTTGTCCTTTGGAGCATCATCCTGATGTACCCCTGTATGGCCTTTTTTTGTCTTATGGTTGTTAGTTTTACAGAAGAAATCTTATTAGCTCTATTCTGCTGTGTTGTGCTGCACCTGTGGGAAACCTTCAAGGACAGGTCACCTTAGAGAATGGCAACCATCCCAACGAGCCTAGGCATGCTCAGTTAGGCCTTTCCTAGAAGCTGGGTAATTGACTATATCACAGTGTCTGCTTTTCTTAAGAGTTCAGAACCCACTATGTGGTGTTATATTGTAGAATCATGGAATCATAGAATGGGTTAGAAAAGACCTTAAAGACCATCTAGTTCCAAGCTCATGGCCATCAGCAGGGGCACCTTGCGCTAGATTGAGTTGCTCAGAACCCCATCCAACCTGGCATTGAACACTTCCAGGAATGGGGCATCAACATAATCGCTGGTCAATCTGTTCCACTGCCTCACCAGCCTCACAGTAAAGAATTCCTTATTAATATCTAATCTGAATCTAATCTAATCTCAGTTTGAAGCCATTCCCACTTGCCCTATCACTACATGCTCTTGTGTAAGTGATGTGCTCTTGCTTATCACTTCTTGTGCCATGTAGAGTGCCTCAGGGGGAAGTCCTACATGACTGTCAAGTAGAGCTGCAAGATACCAGCTCGCTAAATGCTGCCTTGCATGCTGTCAAGGTCCTCTAGAGATGGCCCAGAAACTGAATGCATGGGCTGGGAGGGTGCTGGGTACTAAGGGCTCTGACCTCACACTGCTCCCCACTGCTGTTTCAGTCTTCACAGCTGATTTGTTTATTATTAAGTTTATTATTGTTTATTTATTTATTTATTATTGTTTATTTATTTATTATTTGTTTATTATTAAGTTACTGTGCTGGATACACGTTTTATCTCTGGATGAGTGCAGTAGTGATGAAGAACTGGGTGTACACATTTAATTTTGTGACTACGATTCCAAATTTTGTCATCTGCAGTTTATTAGTGATCAAAACTTTTGGTTTTCCTCAGGAATTCAACAAATTCTCCCTTGCTAAACTTGACTCAGGTGGAAGTAAGAAAAATATACATCCCTACATGCATTTGTTTTACCTTAAATATTATATGCATGCATATCATTCTTCAAGGCAACACAAAGATACATTTCACTGATGTAAATAGACTAATGAGTTATTTTTCTTTTGAGACTGTTTTCTTAAAACATTTCTTTTTAGTTTCCTGACTTCTTCAATTCTCTTTTATAACTTCTGTAAAAAGCAAATTTAATGCTTTTCTTTAGTTAAGCAGGTATAAACTTGTAGAGTATGCAGACAAGGTGGTACACGCCTATTTTTAATAGTCTTGAAGTAAGAAAACATTGTCTTACAATAAGGGTGACTCATCTAGAAATGTAGTTAAGATCAGGCTAATACAAAACATCCTAAAAAAATTCCATTAGGATTACTGCCCTGAAGGTAGATAACTTTGAACTCTAGTTCCAACATGTAAACTTAAATGGTGCTTCTCAGAAGTTTGTAACTTACAGTTTGACTCTCTGTCCTCCTCCTTCTTGTTTTTCTTTTCTCAAGGGCCTTACTTTATAAATTACTTTTTCACAAGAGCATGCATTTGCAGATTGGATAATTTGCCATCACATTTAGCTAAAAAAGTATCTGTTGAGGCAGATAAAATGATGATTTTTGCAAGTTTTTTTGCCGAGAAAAAGATTGTAATGCCTTCAAAGTGTTTATGACTTGTGTTCTGTGAAGAAACTATGTGACTGTTTATAAAAATAAAAATTGAGATAAGCCTTGTTTAGCAAAGACAGAGATTTTATCTGCATTTTCATGAGCATGCTCATGAACAAATGGCTATTCTAAGCTCTGAGCCAAAGAAATAGACTGGCAGGTGGGGAATACTCCTTGGAATAGCTACTGTCAGGTGAAAACAACCCTCTTTTCTTGCCTTCTACCACAAAATGTTCCTTTCTTTCCTCTGTACTAATATTGATAGGGTCAATGTCAAGTTTGACTTTTAGTTTTTGTGGCTACAGAGACATGGGGAATGGGTAAATAGCAACAAAAAAAAAATTGTTAGATATTTTTGGTTACCTATATTATTCAAATAACAACTTCAACTATTCTGTTAGGTGTGAATGAATGCTTGGCAGTATTTATTTAATTTTTCTTATATTTACAGTAGCAGCATTTCGTATCAAAGGTGTTTCTAAAGATGCCAGAGGAAACCATCCTGAATTTCCTGACCAGTCAAGCCATTGCTATGGAGAAAGTGCAAATGGAATTCTGATAAATTAATTTACTACTCGGAATTCACTACAAACTTCAAAAGCATTTTGATGATTAGGATGTGCTTCCAAAATAATAGGAAAAAACTAAGAATGGTGTGGTACAAGCATGTTTCCAAAAACAAGTGTATGTACACATGTATATGTGCAATTAAGAGAAAAAAATTTATGTCTGTAGGCTAAAACCTATTTGCCATTCAGATGCATTTTTTTTCTTATGGTATTAATTCTCTAGGATATGATATTTATTATCTTTATTCAAACAAAGTATTATTTTAATTGCTGCTTGTTTGTGGCATGCTCTTCAAGGTAAACTTCTAAGTCTCCCATCAGAGTACACTTAATA
The DNA here is from genome assembly GCF_028018845.1 of Melospiza georgiana. Taxonomy (NCBI): domain Eukaryota; kingdom Metazoa; phylum Chordata; class Aves; order Passeriformes; family Passerellidae; genus Melospiza; species Melospiza georgiana. The sequence goes on along the minus strand of NC_080430.1, from coordinate 29,948,677 downwards.
CACCATCTAACTATGGTAGTTCCATAAACATGAACACATTTTAATTTATAATTGTGTATGATTCTAGGATAAAGACTGTGGCAGGTGTTGCTGCATAATTATGTGATCTAAAGCTTTCAGCATATCAAAGGAGGGTGTGAAGAAATTGAAAATTAGGTTTTCTGATGTAGAAAAAATAGGTTTGATGGAATAAATTGTGAAATCTTGTATCAAATTTAACTTTAATGAAGAAAACCCCTGATAGGGAAATTTAATATTTAAATTTGACAGCGCAAAGTTTAAGCTATTTTTTATTTAATGCAAAAAATATGCTCTGAGCGTATGTTAAAAGTGTTGGAAGGGATCAAATGTGATCCATGTGAATAGGGAACACTACTCCATTATCAGGTACCGCTGGAATGAAGCTGGCAATAATTGGCTGATGTGTGTTAGCAAGAGGCATTTTCCAGGAAAACAGCAAGTTTAAATAAGTAGAGGAAGCCAAAGAAAGGTAGAGAGTTTGATATGTAATGTAACAGTGAGAGAAAGCAACTAAAAAAAGTGTTGGGCAAATGAAGAAAAAGAAATTATGGCAGAAAGTAGTTAAGTAGAACTGTGGTTCATTGTGGGAGGACAGAAGGAAGCACTAAAACTCAACCAAGGGAAGTTCCAACTTGATAAAAAGAATTACATCTTTCACCCTTGACAGACAATCAAGTAGTGAACAGGTTGGCAGAGCAGTAAGGGGCTGAGTGACCAGGCCTGACCTCGTGGGTGATCCTGCTTTGAGAAGGAGTTTGAATGAGGGACCCTCCTGATGGCCCTTCCAGCCTCAATTATCCAGGGGTCCAATGGAAAACAAAACGTTTTTAGCTGAGTATTAAAATTCTTTATGACATGGCCATGTCATGGCTTTCCAGAATGGATATTTCATTCACCCAAACAGAATTCTGAAAAACCAGGAATGAAATGCTGCACACAGTGAATTTCACTGGCAGGCAGCAAAGCCCATGGAATCCCTGGAGTTACGAGCCAGCACTCCAGCTGGGCTCACTGGGTTCAGTGTGACTACACTGAGTGACAGAGCTCCATCACCTTAGCAGAAGTGGGACACAGGCAGTCCTGGGGAGGAAAGCTCCACTCAGTCTTCCTTCCCTCAGTGCAGCAAAGGTGCAGTCTAAATTAACATATGGATCTTTTTTGACCACTTGAAATAGCTTGGATTTAAATGGTAGTTGAGTTTCAAACCTCAACTAGAACAGAACTGTTGCTTTACTATGATGATTTTATAGAAGATGATTTTCCAGACTTCCTTCATTCATTTCCTTGATCATTCAAAAGCATGCAGCATCTTTTCAATGTTTGTATTATCATTACTTTAAGGTCCTCCTACTTTATTAACATACTTTCCCCTTGCAATGTTTTGTTTCTTCTCTGGATAAAAAATACAGTTTTCCACACTTCATTGTGTTTTCTCTCTTCTTTATTAAACCCAGCCTGCAAATCTCAGTTGCTTTTTTGTAATTGCCTCTCCTTTCTCATTTATATTACAGGAAATTAGAGATCTAAGAGGGCTGGAGAGAGTAGTGAGATGGGTTTTTATAGCTGCAGCCTTTGAGCGGTCTTTTGTGAGAATACTTCTGACACTTGCTGTTGATTACAGACTTCTTTTTAAAAAGAACTGTTTGAGCCTAAGTTATGGTCCCTTTTTGGATTCCACAGCCTTCTTCCACATGTGAATTTTTGTAATAGCTCCAATCTGACCTTCTTCATTAAATTACTTAGTTCAATGGAGTCTGAGTTCTTGAAATCTGATATGCTAGTCTGGTTTATTATGTATATCTATTTTGTATCTGCACTTTGTGTACAGTACTAAATTCAAGTGGCTCTTGCTCTGATTTCAATCTACCCATTAGTTTCTTTCTGCTGATAAGAAATTAATTCAATATGGTTTCCCATTTTTCAGACTGTAAAGTTATTCTCTATTAAGTAGAAGCCAACTGTGATGCATGTTCAGTATACTTTTTTTGCCCAGTGAATCTATGGGAAGATAATTTCTCCCACAGTTGTGGTATCCTCTGATTTCCAATCCTGTGAGAACTGGCCATGCATTTTTTTAATTCTCACTCCCATCTGGTTGTGATGGTTTATAAGCAGATGTTTATTGTTCTCTCCCTTTCTTCCTCCCTCCCCTTCTTGCTAACTTAATACAAACTCAGTTGCCACCAGTATTTTTGTTGTCACATTATAAATATTAAACATAATAAATATCCATTATTCAAAAAATCATTCTAATTATCTGTTGGAATTCTCAGTGGTGAAATCACTTTTCCTGGTCACAGAAAATTGCTTAAAAATTGCAAGTCACTTTCCAATAGTGTTAACTCTACAGCAGTTTTAAAATTAAATTTCAGGTCTTTATGTCTACTTTTATAAAGAAGTCTGTGAGTTTACAATAGAAAGTGAGATGTTTCTGCACTACTGAGGTTATGCATCTGATTGAACTTATTGTGTGGTATGTAATTATAGAAATAACTTTCCATATGCAACAAATACATATTGTTTATATCCAGATTTGTTTGAAGACCAGTTACCCCATCTTTTTATAATTTTTCTTGTCTTTCACTCCTAATTTATTTTGTGGTGGTGTTTGGTATATTTCTGTCTCTGGAGTTTCATTGAAGTCTGTTTTAAAAATAATTAGACTTTACATGTATGAAATTTCTAGTCACTTATGGAATGGCTATCCCAAAAGTATTGGGAATCTTGTGGTTTGTTCTCTGTGTTAATTCAGCATCTAAAGGATAAAGGCCTTAAATAGACTTGAGAGTTTCAGACTTGAGTTTTGATTTGTTGGCTTAATGAAAGGAAAATGTTCACTGAATCTAAAACCTGTTGTCAATAACAAGAGAAATTACTAATTTTGTGAAATACTGGCTTTGTGGAACAAATCAGGCAATAACTTGCAACTGCTGTTCCTCATAGCAACAAAATACTGTATTTTGCCCCTAGTAAAAGATCTAGGAAGTTGCCCAGGCCAAGATATTTGTCACAACTTTGCAACTTTGCTATTGAGGTGAAGAGTTACCTCTGCTGTCTCCTTAAACAGTATCATTAATTCATTTTTTGTCAACTTTTTAGTATATATTGTTGAGAATATGACTTATATTATCTCCTGGGTTTTTTTTCCTTTCCCCCCCGCCTCCCCCTTTATTTACTCAATATTACTGACACTGCATTTAGTTATCTGTTGAAGTGATATGAGAGATAAAATTTTCAAAAAGTTTTCTTGGTTGTCATCTAGTGTCAATGTGGACCTGAACAAATATCTTTTAATAAATTTAAATGGGCTTTGGAGGTAGACCTGTAATGGTTTCATGTTGTACAAAATAATATAAAATATAATTTGAATTTTGAGATGTATATTATATAAATTATATAATTACATTAACTGTACTGTGTAGCCTTTAAATTTACAGCTGTTGATAATATTCTGTCAAGAAACAACAATATGTGGATTGAAGGTAATGTTTAGCAGATTAGTAATTTGGATTAATTTATTATTGCATGAAGTCTAAGGTTTTTTTCTTTATCACAGACAACCTATCACAACAAGTTTGTGTTATCACCAATGTGAAGGAAACTCTTGCACAAGTAGGTTTCCTCCTTCCTGAATCTCTGAAAAGCCAAATAAAAGTAAGTACAACTCTATGGCTATCAACTGTCTGATTAATTTAATGTTTCTGGTTGTCACTACTCCTAAGAAATTATTTTAATAATGTGAAAACAGAAACTGAGACTTCCTGTGTCACTGTAGTATTTATCACAGGGGATTCACATCAGGTGTGGAAGTTACCAAGAAAGAAGCATCTTCTCTCCAGTTGTGCTGTAGAGGGGCATCTTACAGTCCACTTAAAATTTCCATATTAGATTAGAGGAGAAATTGAATGCAGACAACAGAGAGGAAATTTTCTTTAGATTTTATGAATTTAGTAAACCCAAGTTGTTACAAATATGTTACAGAGGAAATGCTTTTGTTACTTTGAAGTCTGACTTGGAGTATGAACCAATTAGAGTAGGTTGTTTTCCTGCAGAGCTGTGAATGCAAAATCAAATTAATCAGCCTATTTGTAGAGCAATAGGGGTACATTTCCCTCACAGTGAATGCTCATAGGAGTCTTTGCTTTAGGATATTGATGGGATGTTCTACTGGCATTTAACTGTCTTTTGCTTTTTCATTATTCTTTCTACTAGAGCTATCATATTTCCATTTTCCAAAGGTGATTGACATTTGGTAATTGCTTAGACCGGTGTTGGGGTGATTCCTAATTTTATAGTATGTGATGATATCACATGTTCCTGTTACCCAGAGAAACAGACAGGAATAACTGTTCAAAAATTCAAGTTTTCTGATTTGCATAATGTTACTTCTGCAATGGCTTTATTCATGTCTGTTGATCCTCTGCATGGTTTGTTAATTATTAGAAGGATATGTTTCCCTGTGAACCTGTATTGCTGTCCTTTATCTGCAAGTGTCATTTGACATTGCATTGAAAGTTTTTGTTCAGGAAGAACTGTATTTAGCATGGAATCTTGCTTTATATCTATTAATTGTCAACATCTAAAAGTGAAAAAAATTAGCAGACTTGAATAAATCTGAATGGCTGTATGATGGGGAAGAAGTATGTCTCCATTTCACTGACACCAGATGCATTGCTAAATCTCTTATCTCTGTATAAACTATTCTGCTGTTAGTAGGAGGACTCACTTATCCCTATGTTTTAAACAGTAAAATCTCTTGAGTTAATTTTTAAGTTTACCAATATACAGAATTTCAAACCTTAGAAAGAATATATGCACAAGCCTATTTGTTCTCCAATGAAGCACAGTACCTTGTGTGAGAGAGATTTGACTTTTGCAAAATACTTATTTTAAGCAACGTAGGTGTAGTGCACTGAAAGCTTTTCAAAGGTATAATTGGAAGGTAATTGATCTAAGTAAGAGACCAACAGGGAATCATTCTGTTGAGTACGTATTATCTGGGACCACTGTTTTAACATTTTAGATACTTTTGACACTCCAGTTCTCTGTAGCAACCGTATTTGTGGAATATTTGTTAACTTCTACATATGTCCTTAAAGAAGAATTAAAAAGAAATTTTCTTAGAAGGATTTCTGAGAGAGGCTCTACTAACATGATAATATAAATAGCAGGGGGAAAAAAGAACTATAAATTTAACTAATAAGATAAAGAAAATAATTTCTAAAAATTTTTTAAGGCTACAGCTGTTTCTTATGAAGTACTTTAACAGTACTTTAGTCAGTGTTACTGTAAACAGTATGACTAATGAATCAATGTTTTGTCTAAGATATCATACTGTGAAAGACATAGCTTGAGTTTTCCCTTACATTTGTTGTTTATCCCTTTCCCTTACATTTGTTGTTTAGCCCTTTCTTTTTAGCAAACAAACCTAAATGGGAGCTGAAGGTATTTTCTTCTGTGAGTGGGAATCATGTATTCCTGTTTCTTTAGTGACAAAGTGCTGCTGTCACATGAAATGGAATCAACTGGATGAAGCTGTGTGCCATTTTTGTGACTGGATAATTATCCATGAGTAGGATATGAAAAAAATTGGTTGCTTTCAAATAGAAAAAGAGCTAGCATTTCACTAGTAAAAATTCACCAATTTCTAAGTGATTGAATTGTCCATCTGTGGCATTGGTGTTAATTGTGATTTTAAATTCTGATATAATTTAAATAAATTTGCAGGTTCCAAATGTTCTGGTATTAGTTTTTGACTTTATGGAAGTGGATGTTGAATAAAGTTAAAAATTCAATACAGGGCATCTGGTAACTAAAAAAATTTAAAGAATATCACTTTTTACTAGGACCAGAAGTAGTTAAGGAAATCCATATACTCCTTTCTATTTAAACACTGAAACATTATGTGAGAATCACTTTTTACCAAGGTGGTATTTTTAGGTAATTTTTCCTCTCTAATGTTACTGGTAACATTGATGAATATTAATTATAATTTGAAAAAAGTACTATTGCATAGGATATTAAATGGCAAATAGAATAATAATTAATTTTAGTTAAATGATGATTTATTGAAGCTTCTACCTAGGCAATTGTGCTTCTTTTCCAACAAAAAATTTTTATTTCATTTTTGCTGGATTATGTGGCGCTCAAAAAATGCTAGTGTGTTACTTAATAAAATTGTTGAAGTTTAATCAAATTATGCACTAAAGGAATTTTTAAATGTTCAGCAAAACTTAAGTGTCATGTATTCTAATACCTCAAAGCAAAAAATAAAAGTAGGCCTTCTGCCTTGGGTCATGTTCCAAATACCTTCTGAAAAGACACTGGCTTGCAGTAGGCTCATGTTCATTGAGGTATGTGCAAGGTTGTAGAGTTACCAGGGATTTCTGCTTTTACATCTTCAGAGATTCAAGCCAGGTGAGCCCTGGAGTGCTGCATTTTCCGAGTAGTTTTGGAAATTCAAAGTAATTAGTACCTTCTGTGACTTTTAAAAAAATTAATTTTAAAAAATTAAATTTCAGCTATTTGTGTCTATGCTATCAAATTTTGACCCCAAAATGTTTCTAAAATATTTAGACTATCACTATCAACATCTTAGTTTCAAATCATCTTCCTTTGCAAACAAGTTAGCTTCTGATTATTACAAAAATTAACAAATACAGCTTTACATAGCACTGCAAAGCCTTTTTAAATGTTGTGTTTGGTACTTTTGTTGGATTGGAGATTAAGTGGCATTTTAAGGGAGCACAGCAGTGTATTACTTCTGTTGCTTGCTATGATACTTAACATGTGTTTTGGGAAGAAATAAAGCTCAGTTGTACTGTGAAACAGTGGGATTTGCAGATTTAATGGAAGTAATATGAAGATTTTTTTTCTCCTGAATTTCAAGATTTTTTATTTGCTTCAAAGTGTTATCTTCTCTTAGGGAACAGATTCACCCTCTGCTACCTGGTTTACTGTTGTACTTAAGGCAATATCAAAGCTGATAAGGTAGTAGAATCTATTTTATATTTTAACAAAGATAAGATTATTTAGCTTGTGTTAAAGTTTGCAAAATACATATGTCTGTGCCTAAGAAAGTATTTTAAAATATTTGTTGAGGTAATTATTTCAAGGAGAAACTCTAGATGAGTCTTGTACTCTTGTTCTGGGCAGAATCCTGGAATACCAGTGCACCTGGTCTTTCTTGCATACTTATTTTATTTTATTTTTAACTTCATGAAGACAAAATATATATATCTGAGTATTGTAGAGGTTTTCTCAGAATTAGAGGTCTAAAATAATTAGATCATTTTATGGACAGTGTTTTCATCCCTCGAAACAGTTGAACATCCGAACCCAGGCAGCAGCACTCGTGTCTGATGCTTCCAGGGCTATTTCTGGAATGCCTACCCTGGGCAGCATACTTCAACAAATGTTGGGCTCCTTGATTCACTGTTGAGTGCCCCAAACTTTTGAGCAAATTTGTTTTTGTAGTGGAAGTAATAACTGCCAGTTTTAAATCATTTAAATGAACAACTTCTGCTACAGTGGTGGAAACTTTAGCAGATAGTTAATGATGAATTAGAATTTTTTACTTTTTTCTTTTTCTGTCTAATCAGGTTGAAGCTATTTCAATGTCTCTAAGCAAAAATGATAGCTGTCTACAAAACATCCTTTCAGGACGGTGCTACAATTTTGTTTGTGTAAATGTAAGTAGTGAGGATGCGTGCTTTTATTTTACACTTAAACTTACTAGTAATGGTAAATAATAATTAAATATTTGAGTAATAAGTTGTTTGTTATTTTTGTCATCATGTGCTGTGTTCATTCTGATATTTGGTGTTTCTAATGTGCACTAAAATCGACGTTTGAGATACTGGTCTGTCCATTCTCCTCTGGTTCCACACTTCTGTCACTGTGTTGTTAACCAGATGTGAATTCTTGAACAAGAGGGATAAAATCTGAAGTAGTTTAAAATTTCCTCTCATAACTATTGTATCAAAGTGAGTTATTATAAGGAGAGGCCTGTGATATATGAAGTCACCTAACTGTGCATTCATTACTACTGTGTCTAAATTAGTGTTTCCCATTCTGCACATGTGCATGCCATGTGATCTGTATTTGAGTCCATGTATGGGAACAGGTTGATTTTTAGATGAACCATATCTGCATATCTGAGACCAATCAAGACCCTTAAGCTTTTTTTGTTTGGTTGTATATATATATATATATATATATATATATATATATGAAGGGTTATTAATATTATTAATCTCATTATTTTTCAAACATCTAACTTTACCAGAAAATATCATGAAAGTATATATTAAAAACATATTAAAAACAATAAGCTAATCAACCAAACCCCATCCCCCTCCCACCCCAAAAGTAAAAAAGTGATGTATGTTCTTCTGGTAAATAACAGTTCTGCAAATTCCATTTTTATGAAATAAATGTTGTTTTCAGTAATTCTAAACATTTCTTTTTATTTAGGATAAAAGGTGGGCCACTCAAGAAACCCAGGAACTAGTAGATGTGTTGGAAAAATCAACTATTCCTCTCTTATATCCAGTTGTCCTTATTTTGGTAGGTAACTTCTGCAAGTTACTGTAGAAAACATCTCATTTATTCTTTTAAAGTATTATTTAATATAAATATAAGTAATATGTAATATAAATAATTTTAAAATTAGACTAGATTTGCACTGCTGCTAACTCAGAATAAAATTGTAAAATCAAACTGTAAATTGGTCTCCAAAGAAACTCATTTTCACTTCAACAAATGTACTGCATGCTGTCAGAAAACAAACTGACATTAGCAAATGACAGTTTATTAGTTATATATTTCTGGAAGGGCTTATTGTGGCTGGCTGGTTGTACTGAACTGTTAACTCCTGCCTTGCTGTTGTACTCTGTCTCTGTGGGGATGCTGCAAAGCTTGTGCTGTGCTTGGATGCTCAGTTGGAACAGAATTAAGTGGCTTTCCTTTTTGCGATGCGTGTGTGGTCCTGATGGCTGCAGTGTTTTTCGTACAGGCCAGGATGCCTTGGCCTTCTTGGCCACCTGAGCCCACGCTGGCTCCTGCTCAGCCACTGCCAAACAGCACCCCCAGGGCCCTTTCCACTGGGCACCTTTCCAGCCACTCTGCCAGCCTGTGGTGCTGGGTGTGGTTGTTGTGACCCAAGTTCAGGACCTGGCACTTTGCACTCTCAAACCTCCTAGCCTTGGCCTCAGCCCATGGATCCAGCCTGTCCAGATCCTTCTGTAGAGCCTATCATACCTATTATAGCCTCACCTATTGTATGCTGTTCTCTTGGAGTGAGTTGCTGTGATTCTATGAATATCAATATTTAACATTTTGTTTCCAGACCATCTTATTTTCTTGACCCTGTTTCTGGGAAACTTCAGGGTATAACCTTATTTTACTGAATTATCAAAGATAAATTACTTCTGCCTTTCATAATCAGAGCAATTACATATCTCCAATTCTGTTGGTCATTTGCAAAGCCACTGGATGTGCAAAACAGTCCTTTTTGCACTCCATTAGTTTTCATTAGTCTTTTAGCAAGAATATACAAAACCATATATCTTTGTTATATTTTGTTGTATTTATATATATCTTTGTTGTATTTTGAGTGTGAAGATAAAGTTGGAATTATTTATCAACTAGCTAATGCTAAAGTGTCAAAAGCATACTTATTTTGCCCAATTGATAGCACTTTCCAGTCTGGACTTTCAATTAAATACTTTTTTGAGTGTGATGCTGGGAATGTGAAAATAGTTTAATACTTGAAGCTATAAATATTCTGGTCTTAGTATCTCCTAAGAAATAGTAATGCAAGTAATTCTTACACTATCTCCCCATGAAACTCGGGTTTTGCCCCTGAGATACTAGGTCTTGAAGTCATTGTAGAACCCAGAACCATTTTTAATGAAAGTATATTTGCTTGAACAGCCTGAAGCATGCATGAATTATTTAGGTAGACTCCTTTTAAAATAGGTGTAGGAGAAAATAATAAATTTAATCCCTTTAGTATACTCCACATGCATCAGTTGTTTCTGACAACTACTTGAAATTTCTAAGAACTAGACATTGGAAGAAAATCTCATAACTAGGTGGAAACAGTTGTGAATATTTAAAACACTGATAGAAATACATTTGTTAAAATTATGTTGCCTAATTGCACTTGGGCATCTGGTGGATGTACCACTCTATCTTTTAGAAATACCAGAAGGGAAGAAGAAGAGATCTTGTAGGTATGTTTAGAGTGCCAAGAATTAGCTTAACAAATCATTGTCTCCTATTAATCACTGGAAAGTATTGGAGTCCTTTAAACTTCTGAGCTCTAAAACTCATTACAGATGTTATGGTAGACAGAAACTTCCTTCAGCAGTCTTAATTTAAATTCAGTGTTCGGTGTCCTCTTCTCTAAGGCTCATGAGTGGGATTTTCATCAACTTTATTCTTTCCTGTATATATACCTTTTTAACATAATAACTGAAATAATTGTTCATGAAAAATCCTGTAGTACACTTTCTTTCAATGTAAAAGGAAATATTAATAGTTCTCAGACAAATGTGAATCAGAATTTTAAGCAGTATATTGACATTTAAATGCATAGGTCTTAGGTACCAGCTATAAGGGAAACATGTTTTTTTACTCTCAAAAGTAAAACTCTTGAAAGAATAAATGGGGAGAGCAGCTGACTGCTTCTATTCCAAACTCATAACTAGGAACAGTCTAATGCAATTGTATTTGGGTAATTGGAAAGGTCTTGTCTATTCTTTGATTTTATGACAAAAAGCAATTTCTTCATAATAATATGATAATTAAGGAAAAAGTCTTTTTTTTTTCCCTTCCAATAGTCATCTTCTTTAGTTGTAGAAATGACAGGTGTTATTATTGTGCCAGACTCTCTGTTTAACCAGCCCAGTGAGCATTGATCCAATAAAAAGATGAGCTTGCACTGGACACGATGACTTTTTTCATGTTCCCACCTATCAGTTGCCCCAGATTCAAAGTCTATCCATTATCCTGGTGCCTGACTGGGTTGTTTCATGGCATTTGTAAGCTGAAGCAGCAATGGGATCACTCTATCTGGACAAAAAGGAAGATTAATGTTGCAGGAGAAATAGGCATCACAGAGGTAAACTTGAGGCAATTATTTGTTTGCATCAAGGCAGTATCTTAAATTATGCTGTAACCTGACAAATCATATTCTTAAACTGACATTGCTTTTTTGAGCAATACATTTTCATGTTTGTAAAGGGTATGAATGGATTTGATTTTTATGTTGTTGCTTTGCTTAGGGTTAGAAAGAAAGGAATGTTAGTACTTCAGCTCTGTAGTTGCAATTATTTGCATTTCAGTACCAAAGTTAGTTTGAGAAAAATCTCTTTTCAAAGCTGTTAAAGAGGTTAATGGTAAAGAAGAGCTAGGTTAAGTTCTCTCAAAATAATAGGTTTAATAATTTCTTGTAAATAGCTGTAAATGAGTAGTACTTACTTAGCCTTGTTTTGGGTAGAAAATAATGAAATAATGAGTGTGTGTGAAAATTAATCTCTACTTGTGTAGTAGAAGACAATAGCTTTGCTTCTGGTAAGTATGCATTTAGGAAATAAACAGCTTTTTTTAAAAAGTGCTCCAAGGGAAAATGAGTGGGGACCTATTTTCTGTCAGTGTAAATGGAACACAAAGTACAAATAGAACTTGAAATAATTTTCCTTTTAGGAGTAAAGGTATTTCTGCTATTAATAGACATTGAAACCTTATATGTACAAATCATCATACTTAATTTTGATTTCTACAGCTAATAGAAGTTTTGGAGGGAAGCTGAATAAAATGTGGTATATGTAAGACTTGGGAAAGGATTGAGCTAGTTGGTACCTCCCTGAAATACCAGTTACAGAAGCACAGACTATTCTGAGTTGGAAAGGACCCACAATGATGATTGAGTCCAACTCTTGGCCCTGCACAGGACACCTCAAGAATCACACCTTGTGCCTGAGAGTGTTGTCCAAACACTTCTTAAACTCAGTTCAGGTCCTGTAAGATCTGCCATGTTTGTGCAGCATCCTTGATGGAAATGAGACCTGCCTTTCCCTGCCCAAGGGCTCAGGCTTCTTTTGAGGTAGTTTCTGCTTTTTAAACTTGAAGTGCTATCTTGAAATTAACCCAATAAAAGCAACTAATTTGCTATACTGAAAGGATAGTACATTTCCAATTAAACTTTAAAGAATTTAGTTTTGTCTTGAAAACCTTCAAGATACTTATGAAAGACACGTGTATTCTATAGTCCTCTGATAGTAAAAAACCCAAGCAAAAAAACTCCTCTGAAAGTTAATCTAGAGCTTATAAAAGAATGTTGTTTGTTTTCAAATTTAATTGAATATTTTTAAGATGCATGACATGTTCTGGCATATTGGTTTCTTCTGCTTTGAAAAAAATAGTTTTCATGTCCCTAAATGTGTAAGCAGTGGAATTCAGTAGTAAATAGAAGCTAAGAAAAGCCTTTTTTAGTCTGTATTTTTATGTATGCTTAACACATAAAAATCAGATACTAAAAGCCATCAGTCTAAACTGGCACACTATGGAAAAAGTGGATTTTGTTTTTTCCTCATCTGTTCTTTTGCAGGTGCACTTGGATATTCCAGAAAATAATTCTTTCAGTATTGGGATGGAAGACCTAACTACAATCAAGAAATTTGCAAGAGAAACTAAAAAGAAAAATATTTTAGTTTATGGTCTCCTTATCCAATATAAGGTATGTAATTATCTTTCTGTGTGCAAATTATCTTCTTTTGCAGTTTATATGATTAATGATAGAATCTTCATTTAAAACAAAATCAAAGGGAAATAAAAATGACACGAAAAGGATTTTTTTGGAAGATTCTTGCCTGTTCTTGTTCAAAATTCAGACAAGCCTGTAGTTATGAACAAAAATGTAAGCTTTTTGATTAGAGAGGAATAAATGATAAACACCTTTTAGAAATGCATGAAAACATCAGGACCCTTTTTGCTTTTCTGCTTAGGAAATTGCTTTTTCTCAGCATTAGAAAAAGAGAAAAATAGTGAAATACATTCAGCCAGTGATTCTGCAGTGTTTTATGTCCCTCATCAAAATGAGTTTGGTACTCAGGTGACAGGAAGGGCATGGTGTATAGGTGTTGAAACAGTGTCTGTAATAGCAGCAAATTGCCTCAGCTGGAGGCAAAAAGAGTTTGCACTCCAACATACTTTGTACTCACAAAAGCTATTTTAAAATAAACCATTTGCCTGGGAAACATGTTCTGTCAACCAGAAGAGTGGGCTGCCTTGCCTCCAGTGCAGATAAAATTTTTCAGCTTTTTAACTCAGCAAACTGAAGTTTGAAGGAAGAAGCAAACTAGAAATTTTAATAAAGAAGAATAAATGTAATCTTAACTGCTTTTTTTTTTAATTATATCTTTGGGTTTATATATAATTGACTACATGTGGCTTTAATTTTAAATATTTTTCTGGTATACCAAGCACTTGATTTTTTCCCATCAAATTCTGTTGCTTTATTAAGAGCTGTGAGTATCAATACCTATCAGTTTATGTTTTTATAGACTTTTAATGCCAACACAATATGAACATTGCCATTATATGACATTAGTTCATCTCTTGTTTGTAAAACACCAGTGGACATACAACTGATCAGTTTTCTTTCTGCTGCTATCAAATCCCATTTTTTCAGGCTGATTTCTGGCTTCTTTTGATAAAAATAATTTGAATAACTATTGAAATATAGCTCTAAGAGTCGCCTTATCATGGTAAAAAGGAACACTTCAGATATTGCTGTGGTCTAACTGCAGTTTTTGCCTTTTTGACTTCATTGTGTGTATGTGATTTTATATTCAAGTGAATCAAATAGACACATGTGGATAGCAACAGTTAGTAAACCTGACTGGAAGACAGAAAAATCTTTTATAATCTTCAGTGGATTTTGATGTGCATGTCAACAAGACATTTTAATATTAATGGGCACATATAAGAGCAATTGAGATCTCAGTGGGAATTCTTGATCTGTGGTGATAAGAGAATTGCAGCAGACTGCTGCCTCCATTCTTTGAAAATAAAAGCTAGAATCATTATGTAAGATCATTGTAGGGAGAATCATCACTTATTAGCATGTAGAAAGTCTTATATAGAGTAAAACACTTCAAAAAGTAAGTAAACTATTTCTAACTGTCTTGTTTTATAAAGGCTTTAAAACATGTCCATGCTCACAGAGACAGGAATATAGTCTTGAGTTCCTGCTGTCTACTTTGATCAATAACAAAAGAATAGGTTGTACACATCATTTGTATATATGTGATATATGTATCAAGTTTACTTTTGGCTGCAGATCTATATAGAACATTATTGTTTCTAGGTAAAGGCCTATGGAAAGATTTGATGTATGAATCTAGAAATTACATAGCCCCAAATTTATTGCTGGTCTGGGTGGGACTGAGAGACTGTGAACAAAAGCAAATTTTTACATGAAAAAACATTTTTAAAATAGTTTCTTTTTTTTTTTTTTGACTCTGAAGTCCAAAGCATAATTTCATGATTTCAGTCACCAAGGTATTTTACTTCTAGTACAAGCCATTAATAGATGAACCTGTACATGAGTTCCATCATTCATATAGGCATGATGAGGAGTCCAGAAGAAGTAGAAACACAAAAAAGCACCTGTGCTAATGCAGGATACCCTATTATTGCAATAACTTCTGTCACTAGATGCATTCTAGAAGTCCCAGAAAGCTGTAGTTTATTTCAGGAAAAGAGTGATGACAGGTTACTTCATGGAGCTTTCCTCTAGCTGACAGGTTTATATCATCACTACCAGACATACACAGCTGATAGGTACACATTTCCTAATTTAAAAAAAGGGGAATTTATTGAGACAAGGCCATGGTAATGTTCAGGTGAAATTATGTTATGTTTCATAGGGTTATTTGATTAAGTGGGTGTAAGGATATGTTGATATAAAAGAAAATGGGGGCAGTCTTTTGGATTTTGCATTAGAAAAGCAAGTTTGTTGAAATAAATACATTTTGAAAATATAGCTTTTTTATGTTTTGGAAGTGGAAATTAAATGCTTGTAGAATCATGGAGTTCAGTTTTGATGGTATTGAAGGAGCTGTGAAGCCCTAAGAAAAAGTATGAGCCTTTACTTTCACTTCTTAAAAGCAGTGTTTGTTTGGTATGTAGAAAAAGATGCGAAGTATTTTTATGATTATTTGATATACCAAGAAACTAATCAGGAGAATGAGAGAAAAAGGCTTTAATGTGCTGTATAAATGACCTGCTTTTAACCTTTCATTTGCCTATAACAAGTGCATGGTACACAAATAGTTATTTGTCTTATAAACATCACGCATAGAATACCACATTACTGATATTGATATACAGATCCACTTCATAAAATCTCTAGTTTGCATGCTAAAAATACAGTTAATTTCCATTTATGTTTTTTTTTTCTTTTCTAAAACAGTTCTGCAATGCTAGAAGTGGTTTACACATTCAAAATGCAAAGGGCCAAAGAGTATTCAGTATCTGAGTCTGAACTTAGGGAATTTGTTTATGACCATTTTTCAGATAATTTGAAGGAAATAGCTGATAAGTAATGTGAAGTAAAAATAGGGAGAAAGGTGCATTTTTTAATGGATGATATTACTGGCAAGGGTTGATGAAAATGTTAGTAAAATTCCAATTCCTTAATTTAATGAGAAGTTCACATTGAAAATAGCAATGACTGGTATGGTATTATATATTAGAATAAGAATCTTTGTTTTAATAATCATATCAAGAAGGATGTAATGGAGAAAGCAAATTCTGAATATTAGGATGAAAACCTATAAAAAGATGCCAAATTATTAGTAAATAATGTCGTACTTAGAAGGAGACTTAAGAACTGCTAAAACCCCAAAGAATATGAAAGCGAATGTCAAACCATTGCATGCATGCAGGGATGGATATATATTAAAACTATTGATTTTTATCATTGGAGGCACAAGATTTAGGAGGATACCTCAGCTGCATGTTGTTGTTCTATGTTCTGAACAATGGAATTATACTGAAATTGGGCCTTGATCTCTCTCTCTCTCTCTCTCACACACACACACACACACATATATTATTATCTTTAAACATGTGCTAGGTAGTTAATGGGGTTATGCTTGAATATGACAGTAATGTTTAAGAAAAACCCCTATTTTCTTTATTTACTGCTCTTCTCCCTTTAAAAATATTCATAGTAATAATAATAACAGTCTTATGACTGAATTACAAAAATGATCAATAAAATAATAAAAAGAGACAAGTAAAAGCATTTCCTAGCATGGGAGTTCAAATTTAACAGCTTGTAATGTTTACAGAAATAAAATCTTGGCCTGTAAGTTTCAATAAAGACTGTTACTGTTTGGAAGGATTAAAAAGGAACAGTAATAATCCAAAATAAAGCACATTTGGATGGACATAGTAAACCACAGAAAGCTTTAAAATAAGAAAGTAACATTAATATATCTTGGTTATAGAACTGTGTGAATTCAAAATAATCCTACTTCAGAGAAGCACTGACATAATGTTGTGTCAGAGCAGCAAATATGTGCTGGGCCTTGCCTAGGGTACAGTGGGCCCAAGTACTTCTGCCTCTGAAACTTCTGTTTGGTTAAGATAAAGGAACTATTCACTGACAGCCAGAAAAATCACAGTACCTACAATAAAAAGAGACAAATGATGCAATAGAATAATTGTTATGAAGCTGTTTGAAACTGAAAGGAACCTGAACTGTGGGTGTTTTCTTATGCAAACATACTGAACACTTACTGTAGCCTTAAAGATTTTTTGAAGACAAGAGGCTCGTCTGCAGTGTGGTTGATGGCTCAAGAAATACTTAGTGTGCTAGAAGTGTTTTATGTCTGTCTTGGTAAACCCCAAAGGTAAACATTTATGATTTCTTTTTCATCAAAGATCTCTTAAAATAGTATTATGGGTAAACATTAAGGCAATGTTTCTCAAAAGAGGGAACACACCCCTCAATGGGATAATCCACAAACTAGAAGTTGGTTTGGCAACCAGTAGTGAGATAATGAGCCTGGAGGGCAAATGAAGCAAAATCACAAAATAAAATTTTGGAAACTCATTAAAAAAAAAATAGGTTCTGCTGTACATGACCGCTGCATGCTTCTCAATTCCTTAATAATCAGCATAGAATTGGTCAAATGATTGCAATCTGATTAAAATGATTGGGATGCTGTCTGGAGACAGCAAAAATGACATTTTAAAAAATTTCAGCTGCAATGATGTAATAGATTGTAATGCATTTATTTACTTACATTTATTCCTAGAAATCCTTAAGGCCAAGTAATTACTGTTTAGTATTTTCAAGAGGTAGAAGTTGAACTTTTAAATTTTGTGATCCTATGGACTATTCACTCTTTCACCAAGGAAAACTGTGCAAATTATGTGATGAGCCAGAGTGGTCTTGTTTCCATGGAGTTTAGGACAAAAAAGAAAACCAAATGAGTCTGAACCTTTCTATATGGATAGGCCCATAAAAATCAGAATCTGTAGCTTTCTCAATACAAACTCATAGGCAGTCATTCACCAGTAAAACCAGAAACTGATATTTATGGAGGCTTTACACATTTTTATTCTTAATTATTAGTACTATCTGCAATCAGTCATGGATGCGTATTTTGCAATAAGTTAAACTGACATGATGAGAAAGATTTACAAACATGGCTTTGTATTTTGAACTGAAATCTATTTGATCAAGCTGGACTTTTGTATCTCTTTTGTACCATTCACAGGATGTCAAGAAATTAAAAAAAAGAACATGTCTCTGGAACATTAGTCAATTAAGAAATGTATTAGGTCAAATTTTACCAAAATGCTTTTGAAGTTTTGGGCTTTGAGTCAGGAAAGGTCATAAACACAGAACTTTGTGACCTCACTTTTGCTTGCAGCACTCTGGTGCATGACAATTTGGGAAGCACAGCTGCTTGGCTGCTCATTTTAGTAGATATCCTGAAGCTTGATACTGGATAATATTGATCAAAAAATTGGGATTGCTATTCTTTTATTTCAGAGTTTTGGTGTGTCTACCTTGAATGCATGCATATGTGCTCTTTTATTTCCTTGCTTTTTTCTCTTGACACCTTTCTCTGTTGTTCTCTTGTTTCCCCTCAAGTCTTCCTCCTCTTCTAGCCAAAACAGGTAACAAACCAGCAGATTTTCTCCAGATTTGCAACTCTTCTAAAAGCACTCAAATGAATATTTCTGCAAACTAATTTCTCAGTGCAGTACCAAATTCCCAGTCTGAGGAAGATGGGCTTTTAAGAAAAATAATTGGTAACCTTTACGGCTTTCATTAAATAACTGTAGGTTTTTATCACAGAAAGGTCAGAAAGTTGCTCAATTTGTCTCTGCTATTACAAGTTCTGGGAGTTTAACAAGCTGCACAGAAAACTATGAGGTTAATATTTTATGCCTTTTACACATGACCTTTTTAGACTTGCTTCAGCTATTGAACTTCTAATTGGAGAAATCAGAGTTCTTCCATCAACTTGTCAGTCAAAGTGATTAAGGCATGTAGGCATATCCTAAAAGTCGTGACTTCATAAATTGCCCTTTAAACATCCTTGCTCTTTTACCTCAGTTCAGCCATTCTGACAGTGTTATTCAATAAATGTTGCCAGTTGTTTCTTTTGTGGACATTTTAATTGTATAATACATATTCCTCTAAAAATAGCTCCTTAATATGAAGAATTTTGGGGAACAAGTGGATTTGAGGTGAACTACCAGATTCTCAAGTGAAAAGGAAAATATGTAATATACAATATAGGAACTTGAAAAGTATGTTACTTTAAATTATTCTGGATACATTATTGTAATAGGAAACAAACATTGAATTGGAACCATTTGCAAAAACAAATACTATGAGCATCAAATCTGAGTTTCATCTTCAAATCTGATAGTATGAGTTATTCTGATTTTTATTTCTTATTAAAGCTTTGATGTTGACCTCTTATCTCTTAATGGAAACATAAACATTTAAGATGAAAGGACTTCGACACAAAATTTTGTTTGCAAACAAATGCCTTTTAACTTTTCTTTCCATTGCTAGCCTGCCTGACAGAAACCTCTGAAGACCATTACATCTGTTTAAGGGCAGTTGCACTTTTGAGTTGTTAGTGCTGCAATTCTCCACTTAAAGTGGTGTTTGTACTCTTTTACTGTCTAAGTTGGACATCAAAAATGAATCTTCTCACTTGGCTTCCATGCTGTCTCCCAGAGGCATCATTTAGTAGGTGACTAAAATACCTATAGTACAGAATACTTCTGGTTTTTTTTTAGCTTAGCTCTGATTACATGAAACAACAGTAACAAAGAAGCTTTCTAAAATTGTTCTGTGTGCTTAAGAGGCATTTTGAAAATGTTAACAGCTTGCTGTTGTGTTGGTTTCCTAAAGAGTTTTGTATTTTGAGTGCACTTTTTCAATTAAAAATATGGCTGAAATTCTTCAGATAACTTTTCCAGTTTCAAAGCAAAGTTTAGTTTTATAGTGAAAGTATGTAAAGGTTGTAGCAATTTTCATCACTATATTGGACCAGGAAAACTTAGGAAGTTCTTCAGCCATTTAAACACAAAAATTCTCTTCAAGCTGTACATTTTAGTAGTTGTAACAGATCTTCAGGCTCTTATAGTGTGGTAATTCCTAAAATTTGTGCAGCAGAAGCAGTAACCATCAAATCTATATTGGGAGTATTAATTTCCTCTTTCATCCTCTACTGCTATATGTTAGCAGGAGTCAAGTAATCCAGCCTCAGGCTAACTTTGGGGTATTTCTTTGGAAGGGCTGGAAGACCGGCGGTTGGGGGTTCTGTATGTATTTGACACTAAGCCTCAAGTCTTATTTGTTGTTTGTGTCCAGTTGTTCTGTGAAAGTCATCCATTATGCATCATACCAAATGCTGAAGTATTTAAAAATGTGATATAACACATGGCAAAGGCCCAGTAATGTCAAGAATGAAAAATGCCCCAGCATGCACAGCCATCAGATCCCAGTGATACCTGGTCTGTCCTAGTAGCTGCTTTGTGCCCTTGGACCTTTTTCAGCTTTGTCACCCGTCGCCTGTGGAAGTATCTGTCCTGATACATCCCAGGTTTGGGTTTTGCTGCAGTGGGATTTATTATACTGCAAAATGTCAGCATCAAAGATGGCCATAATGGACCAGATCAGAACTTTCTCTAAGTCATTGTCTTGTGTCCAACAGTAGCTGTAAGGAAATCCCTAGGAGAGAATCAGACCAGGGCAAGCATATATGACATCCCTAAACTTTCTCCTTACACTCAGTAATTCCTAAGTATTTCCTGAGCCAGAGAGGTTTTCTGTGGAAGTATTAGCCCTGATGGGTTTCTGCTCCATGCTCTTGTCTTCTGAGATCTGTGTAAACTTTTAGCCTCCAGTGTGTCCCCTAGTGAGCAGCAACATAGATTGGAAAACAAAGAAAGAGGTGGTTCTTTGCAAAGTAGTGCCCTAAGCACAGGAGCTTGCTACTGTATGCTGGGATCTCATAATTTAGAATTTGAAATAGAGATGAATTGTTTTACAATCACTTACTTTCAACTTCATTTATCATTTTATTGTCTAGTTACTCAGTTCATAATGAGCTTCCTGCATTCCATGCCAGTCAGCCACTACCCTAATGGACTTCATATCATAAGCAAACTCATATTATTACTTACTATTTTTTCCAATTTTTTAATGAATGTGTTGAACAACATAGATCCTATAACAAATCCCACCTGAACTTATGTGGGTTCTGTTCTGAGGACTAAGCATTTTCTCCTACCTGCTCTACTTAGTCTTTTGAGCAAGGATTTATCCCTGGCAGGTCTTCTGTCTTATGTCTTGGAACCTTAGTTTTCCTCAAAATCTTTGGGGAGGAATTTTGTTGAAAGTTTTGAAAATCCCAGTAAATTCAATCAACTGTCACCCACTCCTTTGAAGAAATATAGTGAGAATGCACATTCAAACTTAAAAACAAAAGCATGTTGACTTTCTCATAATCTTAAATTGCTCCCTGCTATTACTATTGAGTATTTAATTGTTTGTTAAATTTTCTGGTACAGAGTTACAGCTTTCTATTCTGTAGTTCCTGTATCTTTTCAGAATTTTCTTGTTTTAAATTGGAAATTATTACCAGGCTTTTGTGCCTGCTAAGGCAATTTTTAAACTAGAGATGATGCACACCACTAGGAACCTGGTACTTCTCTTCATTAGTGATAAGGCCAGAACAATCACAGTGCATTCTGGTGCTGGCTTGTGGTTGCTGAGGGCTATTTATTTTAACATTCAAAGATAACAGGAGCAAATCTCGTGGCATCTTCATCTCACCAATGTTAAGTTTCTAAACATTTCAGCTGGCTTTCATCTCAATATGTTTTGGAACATCTGAATATGAAAATATGTTCATATCTCAAGACTGTGAGATGCAGAGTGTTTGAAGTTAGATGAAACTGTTCTCTTAAGACGTGGAAATGTGTGGATTGAGGCTTAACAGAAATCAGAGAAAGATCATAGGAAGTCTCCACTGGGTAGTGATTTTCATCTGAATTTTGTTGTGAAGTATATCGTGGAAGTTATTTTCCAGCTGAATACTTGGATTGAATAAAAGTGGAAAATGTCTACATTATAGATTTTCCAGCATTTTCAGTCTGAACTCATTAAATTTGATTTTAAAGTATTCTTTGAGGAGCTGCTTTCCTAAGCCAATTTTTATTTATCCTCAAAACTAATATTTTAACCATATTCCAAGCATTACAGTATACTTTCTCACCAGGTCAGAGGTCACATTTTCTATTGAGCATCATGGCCCATTGCTTTGCAATGTACTTATATAAATTGTCTTGATTTATAACTGTTTTGCTCTTTGAAGTTTCTACCCAGCAGCATCTTTTAAAAAAGGGGATTGTTTACATTTGAGTTTTATTCAACCTGTGTGGTACTGGCAGCAACATGAATGCACGTTTTTGGCAGAACCTCTGCCTACAGTTTTTTCCTTGACTCAGTCTTTCCATTCTTATGCAGCTATGAGCTCAAGTGTTTTTCCCTTCTTTATTTAATTCCAGTGTTCTGTGCTTAAATTGAGTAGACCAGGTGTTGAATTTTGTAGGCAAAATTGTAGCAAATGATATGAAAGATGGAGATAATGTGTGATTTCTACTTAAACAGCAGCAGTATAATGAAGTATGCTTTGTAAGGCTCACTACACGGCAACTTCCATGGTCACTTGCTCCCAGAACTGTGCAATTATAAATGTTTTTCCTGTGAGGTCTTTCATTATTCAAAATGAAATAAAATGGGTTCAGAACTTTCCTTCAACTAGGTCAGATACCAGTTCCATAGTTCAGCTTTTGATTTTTGTCATCCAAGTGTGCTCTATGCTTGCCATGTTCAAGGCACAGAGATTCTTCCACAGAACTATGGCATAACTATGTTTACAAGCTCTTGAGTTCATAAACCAAAATATTGATCATGTCAAAAGGGAGAGCATGTGCCTTTTCCTCTGAAGTGAAGAGTTATTTTTTTATGGAATTATATGTTCTCTGCATGTACTGTTTCTAAATCTTTTGGAAAGAAGATTAATCTGCTTTGTTTATAGAGGTTCAAAATGTTTTGGGATTATTTACAGCACTCTGAAGTTCCTTTAAGCATGTTTTTTTGTCAAAATTCCACTTCCTAAAGTTTACTCCAAACCAAATTTTAAGTAGTTAGCTGTTACTAAATGAGGGCTAACCGTGCACCTACGTCCAGTTGATGTAAGATTTTGTTGATTAATGTACTATAACTAGTAATGGCATGTCACGCCACCCCACTTTTTTCAGGCATGAATTGAAAAAAACCTCCTTCTCTCCTAAACAATATAATCTCTTTGCTGAAATAGTTTATCCCAAGAGTGAGAGTGGGGATGAAATTTAGTGGTGTAAGAAAACAGCCACTGAAAGTTTTCCTAGACAGGTTGCATGTCAGTCACAGCAATAGCAAAGGGAGGATGGCAGTTCTGTCAGCTGCACTGCTGCTTTTGTTGTTAACAGGGTTTGCATTTCTAGTGGAAGGGCCACTGTGGTTTCATGTGCCAGCAACTGCTTGTAGCCATGTCTCTAAGAGCTTGAGACAAGTATGCTTCTAAAAGAGATGGATTTCAATGTCAGTGCTGAACAAAATGAGTGGCTAATAATGTTGCTTTTTCTTCACGCATAGAAAAATAGGAATTAAGTGACAGAAAAAAATCATCATCCAACCCCTTCGCTCTACATGCAAGATTGTTCCTTTAAGGAAACATTGTTGTCTTTGCCTTCCTTCTGTATTGGTTTTAGTAACTTTATCAATCTTGCCTATGTGACTTGATAAATCTCATCTGAAACATGTTTGTCTTGTATACCCATCTATTTCAGCTATTCATTGCTTGGCAAGCATTGTTATGTAATTAACTCTGTATATTTTTCCTTTTCTAATTCTTTATAGTATGAATTAGGCCATTCTCTCCTTCTGTTTGAAAAGGGCATATTTTGTACTAATTGATATTATAGCATTAAGACAAACTGCTTGGAGACTCACTGGCTCCATGCCTAATTACCACCTCCATATTCTTGGTTAAGGGGAACATGAGCAGCATCCTTTTGAACACAGAGACATATAGAAATGTTCAGGGTTATTATTGAAAAGCAACTGCTCAAA
Organism: Melospiza georgiana; assembly: GCF_028018845.1. Classification (NCBI taxonomy): domain Eukaryota; kingdom Metazoa; phylum Chordata; class Aves; order Passeriformes; family Passerellidae; genus Melospiza; species Melospiza georgiana. The sequence continues at coordinate 29,924,919 of NC_080430.1, read as the reverse complement.
TCAGAATAACATACTTCTTTTTTTTGTAAGTCAGGATCTTTCTTCATGTTGCCTTTTGAAAATAATGTTCACTCTTGCCTCAAATCCACAAACTAAGACCACCACAAACTAAAGTGCTACAAAGGGGCAGAGCTAAGATAGCTTTTTCTTTACAGAAAAAGAGAGTGAGAAACTTGTTTTAAAATAAAAAGTTCTTAAAAACTGTGAAGCACTGTTGAAACTACCAAGGGTTGGCTTTGGCTTTTTTTCCCCCCAAAGATTCTGTATCAATATTCCATTTTGCTAGAAGCAGTACAGCTGTGTTTAAGAGAGTACTTGCCAATATAATTAAGGATGTGAAGGATCAGATTCACTTGGGATGGGAACATTGGTCAGAGAACCTTAGAGTGCTAATTCATAGCATAAGCTTGCACCAAATTATGCCAAAATCAGAATAATATTCAGTGTCTAGCCTAAAACAATGCTAAATGATTTGAGACAGCATCAGTTTAGTTTGAAATGGAACATTTGCACATGGCTCTTAACATTGTTTCCATACAGAAGTGCAGCAACAATTTTCATTTTAATCCTAGGTGAAGTGTTTTGCAAAAAAAGCCCTCTGTATCCTGATAATGTAGCAACTGTGTCTCCTCACTGATGTTTTTCAGCCAAAGAATACGCACATTCAAGTGTACAGGCAAAAGTGATGTTACTGCAAAGAAGCACTAGAAACTTTATTGGTTTTTAACTGAATTAGAGTTTTTTAGTTTAAATAGAGAAGTATTTTCACTGAGAGTGATAAAATTTTGGCACAGGTTGCCCAGAACCTGGAATCATTCACAGTCAGGTTGGACAGGGCTCTGAGCAATCTGATCTAGTTGAAGACTCATTGCAGGGGGGTTGGATTAGATGACCTTTAGAGGTGCCTCCCACCCAAACCATTCTGTGATCCTATGATTGTGTACTTTGGTATTGGGTTAAGCTAGTACACTTCAATGCTACTAGTCCAATGGCTCTTTTTGTTCCTGTGATTTTATCATTCATAGCAGCATGTTTATTATTTCTACAAGCTTTAGTAAGCACTGTAACTTGATATCTTTATAAATTGTGTTTACTCTAAATTCGCGTTATCTGTAGGACTTGACTTTATTTGGTAATCAAGGTAAAAACAAGATGAATGTAAAATTTAACAGAAGCTTTCCACTTAAAAATAGAATGCTTTTTTGGTGACATTAGGAAAAACTTTCTTGGCTGTGCATAGAGGTGGTTCTCAAAATTGAGAAAGGAATGTTCTTATTTGTATAGTTTTCTTAGTAGATGAAGGTGGATTTACTCTGTGCAGTGTGATTTGTTCACTTACTTAAAAGTACTTGTAGCCTGTCCTAACATTGTGTTCTGTGAAAAGTGAGCAGTGTCTTGGCTCTATATGCATTAGGCATGCTTTCTTATGTATCAGATGAACTCCTCCTTCTGTGCAGCCACTATAGTGTCCTAGCTTCTGTCCATTCACAGGGATCCTTGTTAGAGTTCCTGCTACTGGAGACTGTCCAATCAGAACAATGAGCCCAGGTGGGATTGGAATCTACAGTAAATGAATTAAATTTAATTTTGAATTCTTACTTCCCACTTTTCTTTGCTGAAGAAGGTAAGCTGCATCCTGGTAGGAAGAGCCAACATAATACTAGGAACAATTTTTACTGTTTTCTTGTGAGACAATGCTTTCAGGCACATGATGTAATTTTGGGGGTTGTCTTGTGATTTGGACTCAATGAACCTTGTCAGACTCTTCCAGCTGAGGATATTATATGATTTGATGATTAATCCAGATTTAGCCAAGTGATTCAGCTCTATAACCCTTCTCTCTTGTACACACACTGTTGATGCTAGTGGAAGCTACAGCTGTGAAATTTGCAGACGTTCCTCTGTATTCGTCATGGATTATTGTCCATGGGTTTCAGCTTTCTTTGTGGCTGCCCTTTCCACAAAGACTTTGAACAGACCCCACAGAGGCTTTGGCATTTTTTCCCCATTTTTTTCCCCCCAGGGAATACACTGCAGCTCATTGCTCCTATTTGGTGGTAGTGTACAATATGTTTTAGTTGTAATAGGGTTTTCATGTGTTCATAACCACCCTCAGCTTGGGCACCTGGTGTCAAGAAGAGAGAATAAGGGGTAAAGAGACACCTCCCTTATGGCAGGGGGGAGAAAAAAGGCAAGACAGGAGGGAATGTTGCAGGAGAAAGAAATAAAAAAGACTGGGAATTGGGCAACAGCAATGAACTTGGCTTTTTATGGCATGGGTGGAGTAGCCAGTGGAGTCCATGGTCATTTTACCAGTCTTGGTAGTTTGCCACGCTTGTTAGTGCTGTTCCCAATGTGTCTTGTGGATTGAAAAGTGAATAATCATATGCTATTAAAATGCTTTATGCAAAAATATCCTGAAATAGTCTGCACAGAAACTCCTTAATTTTTTGAGTTCTGACTTGTGTTAATCTTTGTATTTTACAATTGAAAACTGATACAGTGAACTGTTTATTTCCTCGCTATTTTCTCAAAAAGGCATCTAATGTAAAATTAATTATAAGCTGGCTCATTGAATGTAGAACATGGTCCATAACTCTTCCATTGAGAACAGGAAAAGCATTGCAATAGCCACATCATCTCTGAATGAGGGAAGGCTCTTCCACTCCTACTGCCGAAATTTGGAAACTCTATCAATACATACTTCATAAATATAGATGAAAATATCACTCACGTTTTTAATCTTTCTAGAAGATCTAAAGCATTTAAATTTAAATTTGCAGTTCAGATGATGTATCCCCACTTGGCAACTGTAAAATAGGTCTTCTTTTTAATATTCACTCCAGGGATATAGCGAGCAAAATAAGATTAAAGATATGATATTAAAATAAGATAAGAGGTTTCTGAGGGTTGTGCTTTGTAGGCATGTTTGGAAATATTTGCTCTAATCTACTGAGACAATATTTTACTACATATGAAAGATATCTTGAAGATGTGATTTAGGACAATGAGCATACATTTTACATAAACATGTTTTATCCAGTAAAGACCAAGTATTGTCTTGAATTGATGAGTTTATTATCATGGCAATAATATAGATCATAGTAAAAAGATATTACAGGAGGAGAAAGCCAGAAGATTTAATCACTGCAGTCCAGAGGTGAGTTATTTTATATACCAATGAGTAATTATTTTATATACCAATGAGATTTTATAATGCAGACTGGATTCTTAACCCAGTATAAAAAAGTGTTGATTTGCAATCCCTGCAGCATAAATAGTACATTTCTTCATCAGTCAGCAATACTTTTATTACTATAATTATAGTCAGAGGCAGTAGGATTTTAGGTATCTTTATCCAGATGATAATTATATATTTATTACTCAAGTTTCTAATGTTTATTTTAAACCAAGACATTCCTAAACATGCTCATCCATGCAGGAACACTCAAGGCCTACCAGGAGTTACAAATGCACCCTACACTTAAACATGGCATGCTATTGTGTTGATGAACAGTATCTGTTCATCATGGCATAGAGAAGGCTAAAGTGGGAGCAACTACAAAACTGTTCTTTTTTGCTTGATCAGTCAGATATAAGTGAAAGTATCAGTGATACAGATCATGTTCTTGCTATTCCATCTTTCTCACTTGCTGGAGTTTATCAGCATCTTTCGGTAGAAAAGAAACTAGGATGCAATGTTTTTAGTGTAAGCTAAGAGGAAGAGTGAGCTGTAGTAAAAATTCAAGTAGCAGAAAGGAGTTGTAAAAGTCAGAAAATAGGGTTCTCTGTAAAATTCCTGTGAAATTTGCCTACCACGATCCTTAATTTCTGTGCTTTTCTCCACCCTGGAATTGACATCAGTATCAAGTTAGCAAATACTTAGTGGCTTGCTTCAGCTGAAGCATTTTAGCTTAACTGCCCTTGTTGAAAACACCATGTGATGATGAATAGCAGTTTTTGGACATGCAGTGCAGTTAATTCGTAAATCTCCACACAGACACCCTCTTCCAGACGTATAGTAGCCCCAGGCCAGTATCTGCGGAGGAGTGGAATGCGTACGGATTCACAGCTTTACTTCACAAGTTTCTTGTGTGACTCCACATTTTCCTCCCCACAGCATTTTATGTCTTTTAAGTCTATTGTGTCTCAGAGTTTTTGAACTGTTCATGCTATTAGTTTTTTCTCTCCACACCCTGTGATAGGTGAATAGCCTTCTGCATAGCTCTTCATACATACTATTGCAGTTATTAATGCTTTCATTGTAAGTGAACATTATTTATGAGATACTTGTAGAGTGATTTATCTCTTTTCAAGTATGAACAAGCTATCAGGTTTAGAAATAAGCACATTTATATTCATTTCTCTGCATCTGTGATTGATGACACGACCACGGATGCTATGCTCTGTGTGGGGGAACACATTCTAGGGAATGCTGTGTCTGGCCAGATCTGGAGATACAGATCTTAGTCTCTGTCATCCTTTGTAAGAAGATCTGGGAGGAATGAACATACAGGATCAGATTTGAGAGAAAGAAAAAGTGGTGAGGAATTCTCCATCATAAGCTTGGAATAGAGAAAATATTCTACCTCACTCTGAGCATTAAGGCTGAATAATGGGGGTTTGGTTTCTGTTTTGTTTTGTTTTGCCTGTTTTTTACCTTGTAAGATTTTGATTTATTCCATTGCTTTGATATTCCACAATTATGGTGTTTAAGAAAAACATTCATTTAAAAATAAGTGGCATGCAAATTAATTATGCAGTATTTCAGAATTTATTTTGATACCTCATTCTAGTATTTATATATGTTTATACACAATGTGGGGTTTGGTTAATTATATTCAAGGAAGCTGAATTTAAAGTAAGCTGGATAGAAGCCTGGGACCTGTGAGTTCTAGGAGAATGGAGGGTTTGTCTGCATGTCTGGTTGTGAGAAGCAGGATTTTGTTAGTGTTATGGTCCGTGTTGACATAGTAATGGTACTTCAGTTTTTCAATTTCATGGGGATAGCTTGGGAGCAAGAGTTTGAACAGGAAAGTTGTGGTGATTCCCTCAATTTATGCTTCTGTTTACAAAAATGGAATTCCTAACAGCTACTCAATTATGAAAATAATTGTGCCAGACTACTCATCATATTTCCCTGCATATGCATGTTAAAAAGCTTTCCTTAATGACTGATGAAGATGTTCAGTAGAGACCCAATTATTGTCTGAGATGCTGAGGGAAAAATAATTTCAGTATCAATCAACTGAGTTATGCAGTGATGCTGGTATATCCTATTGAAAAAAAACCCAAACCCCACTCTTATTGAAGACTGGTTGATGATGCTATAAAAATTAACATTAGCAAAGTAAAACTTTCACTTTGAAAGACAATGGAAAGTTTAGTATTAGTGATGATAGCATTTTAAAGTAAGATTATAAAAGTGACATAAAGCAATGGTAGGGCCCTTTATTCCTTTGGAATTGCAAAATTTAACCCCCAAAATAAACACACAGATTTGCTAAGACTTGCAAGAATAAGAAACTTCTCCCATAAGACTTTTAGATATTTTCTGGACGTTTTAACTGTAAAATTCTGGGTTTATACTGTGATTCATCAGAACAAGCTTTGGAGAAGCCTTTTTGTTATGCATTGCTGCTTTAGGTTGTCAGATTAGAAATGTTTTCAGGCTGCGTCAGTACTTGAGCCAGTCAGTATAGAAGGAAGAGCCCCAGGTGGATCTCCCCAAAGTAACCCTCTGGTACTAGTGTTGTAGTATCTTAGCATAGCTGACAAATATTAAGTATGTTTACAGTGTTTTGCCTCATTTTTTTGTTTGTTTTTTTGTGAAGTTGTAACACTAGTATAACAAAGGGAACCTCTGTGAAATCATACTAGATTGTATTGCTCCATGTGGAATATACTACTGAAATATTTTGCTCATGCTATAGACCAATAAAACCTCATAGTCTTTGCTGTTGACATCCCTGTCAGTGGTCACTGTCCTTCCAGTACCAGTTCCACTGGAGTTTTCATGAGTAATGTGAACATCTCTAGGTTCAAGACTTGATCATATCATACTGCTTCATGTGAGGAAAGATGTTCTCCATACAGAGTTATGTACACACTTTCAAAAAATACAGCTTGAAAAACGCCCCCGGCAGTCTTGATTATATCTTTGCCTACTATAACTGAAAAAATTATAGACACCTGAAATTTATAATGAGCATGGTGAAATCACAATGCCAACTCATAGCAGAAGGCTTTGACTGTAAGCCTCTGCATCTTGAAGTTCTGCATATGCTGTGTGCTTTATCCATGTCGCAGGGTGATGCTGTCTCATCCAGCTGGTACCAGACTAGAGTCAAAGCAGCAGTGGTGCTAAAGACTCCTAGAAAACGTTCTCTCCTCAGACTCAAGTGGCTCCATGAATTCTGTTCATCTGGGCTATTGTCACAGAGTGTCTACTACAGATGGAAGAGTAGGAAAAGGAGGGAACTCCTGATGGCTTTATGGTGGCAGTGTAACAAAAGACAGGAAGACTCAAAGTGGAAACAAAGATGAAAAGAAAGGACTGACTCCATATATGAGGCTTATAAAGGAGATTCATGCCATTGCTTCTGCCACCTGGTGTTACCATGTCTGACAGACAAAAGGATGATGTAGTGCTTCACTGAGTATCCACCTGATATATCTGCTCTTTGGAAACCAAAGATTTGTGACATAACTGTCCTTGGAATTGCTGGAGTGAACACACCTGATCTAGACCTCAGATTTGAACTAGACTGAAGTAAAAATCTGCAAAATGTGTATTGCTTAATTACAAGGTCCTCAGCAGCATCATTGCATTGGTCTGCTCTTACTGTGCTGCTCTACCTGGTGAAGACAGCTGAATTTAGGAAACTCCTAAGAAGATACTCTTTTCCTGGGTTCTTTGGGTTAAAATATTGACCTGAGATTCAGTTTCCTATCCCTCCTGCACTGGAAAGTAGCAGCAACTCTCCTCTCCCTACAACAGCTGCTTGCCTTTCCATCTTGCCAGGCAATCGTCCCTTCTCCTTTCATCTTTTTGGTACAGGAAATTCTCTTCTCCTCTCACCTGCAGCAGCATCCTTTTTATAATCAAATAGTCCCTGTCCCTTACTCCTTTCAGCAACAGAATTACCTGTTACTTTTATTATTTACTCTAAATTATTTTCATTTCCCCTATTTTCCCACCTCTGTCCAGAAGTTTCCACTCAGCTCCTATGTTTTTGGCTACTGGTATGGAGCAGAAGTGGTCTGGAATGGGTGTTTGGCTCAAGTGAAACCCAAAAAGCCTGGATGCAGCTAGTATAGAGGCTCTGCTTGGGAGGAGACCTCCTCCAGCCCAGTGAGACACCCATCTGATTGACCTTCTACCCTCCGTGCTCCTCACACAAGTTGTCTGGTGCAACTGGTGCTTAAACAGATGTTCTGTGACTCTTCCAGGGGATCCTGTGCCAGATGGCAGGATCCACAAAATGGATCCCTGTCACTCTCACTCACTGTTATTGGACTCAAACACAAATACAATCTAAATGAAAACAGCATTAAACACTTTAGCTAAAAGGTACACAATGCAATTTCTTCTTTTACTAATTGGATGAACTCTTTGAATCAAGATTTTTATAATGTTAGTAAAACTGCCAGCTCTTATTTTATTGCTTTTTATTGCCTCAGGCAAATATATAATTTTGATATTTAAATAATTGGCATGAAAAAGTTGACAGTTACTAGAAAAGTTATAACCGTGAATCATCAACTCAGACAATAGCTTTTTTTTTAAACAGGGGTGGGGGATATAAAAGACTTCCAGATGTTATTTTGTTCATGTCCCTCATCAGATGAGAATATTCTGAGCAGGCTGCCCCAAGCAGGTAGTATTTCTCAAATACTGATTATCAGAAATTCTTCCTGACATATCCCAAAGTTCACTAAACACTCTCCACTGGGTATGTGTGGTAATCTGAATCATTCTGCAAGAGCAGCATGATCCTAAGTGGAGCTGGTGGTTCCTTTTAAGTGCTGTTCATGTGCTTTTACAGTGAGATGAGCAGACTACACAGACCCGAGCTGCCTCGTGGATATTCAGGATTGTGCTTCGTTATGAGGAAGACAGTGCAGATAGTGAAGGTACTGTGTGCCTGAAATTGAGTGCAAAGCAAACTGTGATGGGAAATGCTTCATGAAGTTCAGTTCACGATTGATTTTAAAAATTTTAAATTGAATTTTAAAAAAAATTATGTACGTAAGGATCTTGTCTTGGTAGGAACAGTCTTCATCATCTGCTTTATTCATGGCAATTAATTTTTATAGACTGAAGATGAAAAAAGTGTGAAAACAATAAGCATTGTTATTGCTCAGTAGTATTTTGGTCATTAACTAGAGAATGTTTTAAAATGTGAAGTAGTGAGAATGCAGTTACCAAAAAAGCATTTTGTCACAGTGTGCAGGGACATTTAAAGCCAGCTGGCATTAACATAGCAGCTTTGTACAGTTTTACCCAGTCTCCTTGTCAGCTCTAATGCTCAGAGGTCAGAATGTGTTTTTCTCTTAAGTGTAAACATCTATCTACAAAGGTATCCAAGGCAGCTGGTGACTTGCTGGTTTGATGAACAATTGTAGGGCTTGTCTGTGAATAGTCACAGAGTCATTCAGGTTGTTAAAAGACCTCCAAGATCATTGAATCCAGCCTGTGATCCAACATCACTTTGTCTGTTAGTTCATGGGACTAGGTGCCACAACCAGCAGTTTCTTGAAGACTTTCAGGGATGGTGATTCCACCACCTCCCTGGGCAACCTTTTCCAATGCCTGACAGCCCTTCCTGTGAAGAAATTCTTCCTGATGTCCAGCTTGAACCTCCCTTGGCACTGCATTTCCTCTTATCCTGTCACTGATTGACTGAGAGAAGCGGCTGACCTCCACCTGGCGACAACCTCCTTTCAGGCAGCTGTAGAGAGTGATAAGGCCCCTCCTGAGCCTCCTTTTCTCCAGGCTAGGCATCCCCAGCTGCCTCAGCTGCTCCTCACAGGACTTGTGCTCCAGACCCTTCACCAGCTCCGTTCTCTGGACACACTTCAGCACCTCAATGTCTTTCTTGTAGTGAGGGGCCCAGAACCTCAGCACTGGCCTCGCCAGTACAGGTGGATGGATGCTGTCCTGTTCCTGCTGGCCACAGTCTTGCTGACACAGGCCAGCATCAATAATAATCTTGTAACAAGCAGATAATGTGTTCTGTCAAGAGTTTGTTAAACACCTACATAAATGCCATTTAAACTTTGTTGTTGTTGATTGAAAGTTTTGCTGAGACACACACTCCAGCTTAAGCAAGAAGGACTGTGTTTGATATGACTTATAAGAGTAAACACCTCTATGCAAAATAACATTCTAGACATTATAAGAGAAGTAGGCAATTCCAAGAGGTATGTTAAGAGAGCATTGAGGATATGCATGTGCAGTGATTTCACTGGTGCACTGAGATGTGTTGTATAGCTGAGAACAGCACTGCTTAGAAAGTATGATAATAAAGTACATTGTGCTTTTGTTTTGGTGTTTTGCTCCCAGTTTTGCTTCATACGCTGATAAATGCTGACAGTTATGCCTCCAGTTGATGCCTGTTACAGCACTGTCAGGAATGTTTTTCAGATTGGAAGGGATGTCTTGAGATCTGAGCAAGGATTTTAAACTGAGGAGTAGGAAAGAAATGCATAGCTGGTGGAAGCAAAGACAAGTAACCTTGGCAGTGTAGAGGAATGCAGTTTGGATGTGTAAGGATGGGATCAGGAAAGCTAAGGCACAGATTGAACTGTACTTGACAAGGGATGTGAAAAATACTTCCTGAGAAATGATTCAAACTTGGAAGTATGGGGAAACATGGTATGGCACAGGAAGAGTCGAGTTTCTTTCCTCAGGTGTGTTTGCTTCCAAAGTTGCCTGAAGTGAAGTTGACTTCAGGCAACTTTGGAAGTGCACATTTAAATACTGATTGGTAGCAGAGGTTGAGCAGATTGAACTAGAAAATAATTTTTCATTAACAATTGTCTTTGCCTAACAGAGTGGATTTGATAGGTATGGCTTGGGAATAGACTCAATAAACTCATGCAGTTACAGATAATGCAGGGGGCATTTTTAGAGCTCTTTTCTTCATTTGTTAAAATGAACTTGTAGGTGAACTGGCAGTATCTGTGAGTTACATACAGTATGTGTCATTTATCTGTTGTTTCACTGTATACCTTCCATGAATTAAGCAACAGTATCTGGCAGGCATATTTCATTTTTCTGATATGCTCTGTCAATTGTTTAATAAATCTAGGCATTTAGCAAATGCAAATGAGATTAATATTAGGTTGACCCTCGCTGAAGCTTATGGAACTTCTTAAGTCAATTATGCTCAGTTAGGTGTTAGGATTCTTAAATGTTCATGTTTAATTGGTTTACCTTACCTTGGGGGACAGGTGTAGTAAATACTGCGAATGGAGACTTCTAACGTGCAGAGCCACTCTTTTTACTGACCACAAGGAACAATGGAAACTTCTTCCATTTTAATTTGTTTTGTCTCCATCCTGATATTGGGATACTTCAAATTCTGCTGAATTCTTACTAGATATAAGTATCTAGATCAGTGTTTTCAGTTCCAAAATCTTCTATGCACAGTTTACAAAAGTTGTAAAAATAACACAACATAATATAATTGTAAAAATAAATTCTTTTAAGAATTCTCATTTTTTTAATGTAAACTAAACCACCATATATTTGAACTTAATGCTTTGCATTGTAGAACCTTCTTTGCTACACTAAACTATGGAATCAAGATGCCTGGAATCTGAATTTCCTTATGTTCACATTATTTACAAAGATTCTGAGCAAATTAATTAAATTGAAGACAGACAATCACAGGTCTTTAGGAATATATCTGTTACTTAACGTGTAGAACTTTTACACAGACACTCAGTAAATGGAAATTGGAAATAAACCTGCAAGAGAACGACAGGCAGAAGATACAAGGCTGAGTGAGTGAGCAGCTATAGCAACTGCTTTGAAGTACAATTTGAACAAACTCCAACCTCCTCTTAGGTACCATTTATAGGAATTTAATTCTATCAAGTTCTGTTGTAATTTTCAGTTCATGACTGACAGCTAATGCAGGCACAGAATTACATATATTTCTATTATGAAACAATACTTTTTACAATATATAGCTTTTATTTTCAGTGACTATTCAAGTAATAACTTCATAAGTTATCACAACAGACAAAGTGCAGCATTTATGAGAAATAAGAATCTGTGGGACTTAGTTTGGTGTTTTGCTGCTTATATACATCAGGGTATATTTGCCTTTAGAATAGATTTTTTTAAAATGCCCCTCTTCCACACAAGAATTTTTCTCTGCTAGATGAGATTTTCTCACAAATACAAAGTTCTCTATGGAATGATAAAAGGAGAAAATAATTTCTTTTCATACTATGGATTATTTGATTATTTCATCCAGCTATGATATCTAAATAAATGGTAGGTGTTAGGCTCCTGATCTGAATCACTGTGTAGGAAAGGAGAGGTTCATTTATATCTTTGAAGGGGCGTGAGGGGAAGAAGCTTCCTGATTTAGCCATCCACTTTATTGGAGGTAATGTTAGAGTAGAGTAAGTCAGACAAGTTAATACAGAGAGTTTTATAGATTTTTTAGGTTTAGTGATTCTGTGTTTTAGCAGTTTTGCTTTTCCAAAAGCAGAATATATCAGGAGCATAGTGTCAAACACATCAACTACTTGACTTGCAGGTATTGTTGGATTTTGAAAATTATACTTCTGAACTCACTCATCCTTTTCCTGTCCAAGATCTATTGAAAATAATGAAGTTTTTCTGTGAATCTGTGTTTAATTCTAATATATTTTTGGATTCTCTCATCTGATGTAGCAGTGAATTTTACTAGCTATGTTAAAAGCTGTTCTCCCATTGCCTAGTTTTGTAATTCTGACTTTTTTGTGGATTGTGTCAATCTGGTTGTCCAAATTTAAAGTAAGTTTTTGTAGCTACATCCCTTTTTCATCCCTGTAAGCACTCAGAACTGTTAATGTTGTACAAAAGGACATTTTAAAAACACTCTGACCCATATACAAGCCAAATTCCTCACCTTTCTTACTTGCCTTTGGAATCTGATTCCTGCTTTTATTTATGTAATGGAATTCTATAGTTTGCTCATTTAAGCTTCACAATAGTGTTACACCTTCTGGTCTTCATTCTTTACTTTTCATGTAATGTCTGAAGCTACAGCTGAAAAGCAGAATTTGCCAAAGAGTGAAAGCAATACACAGATAGCAGAAGTGGACAAAATATACTTTGGGTGAACACATTATTCATGCTGATTTCTGCTTCTGATGGCTGGCATTTGAAGATGTAATTGAAAATTTTTATAGTAGAAACAAAGGTATGCATTTTACATGTTTTATGAAGAATGATTTTAACTGTATCTGAGGTACAGATAATTGTCAATAATGCTTTGTCTTAAAGCCAATGAGATTTAGAATCCCAGATTAAGTACACCATGGATAAATTTGTGACAAATGAGCAATTCATATCAGCCATTTTCACACCTTTCCAAGAAAGACGCTGTTCTTGGGATGCCATCAGAACCTTGCAATGCAGTGGCCAGAAGCCATCCTCAGTTTTTGCAGCTGAAGTACATGGTGTTTGTTATGTGTGATATCAGAAAGTACATATCTACCCACTGTAAGGCTGAGGGAGTTTGTTATTGCCCACAGCCTCTGCTGGGACGTGGTTCCATCCAGTGAAATAAACAAAACCAAGTCTTGGTGATCTGCTGATGTTGAATCTTGGATGTGTCTCTACATAAGGTGGGACTGGCAACCTGGGCAGTAGCTAACTAATCTGTTCTGGTGATTTGTGATGCTTTTTATGTTTTTGCTGTTCTTTCAAGAAAAGGAACTGATTCCAAAATTAACTTTACAAGATTCCACAACTTACAAACCTTAAGTGCAGTTGCAAGTGACACAGCAGTCTGAATTACCTGACTTAAATAGAAGGATTCATGTACTGTCTTTTTTAATGAATGCAAGCAATTAAGCTTCTTGAATTTTGACTGTTTGGTCATGAATGAGTGCTATTCTTTATATCTGAACTTTAAAAAAGTATTATTTTCAGATTCTAAGTTATCAAATCAGATCATATTTAACTGTAAACAGTGGGTGCAGGCAGAATCTCACAATCATGCAATTCTTCTGCTTTGTAATGCTGCTTATCAGACTTTTCTAGTTCTTTTCATCTGAACTGTATTTCTCTTTGCCTAACACTTTTAAGAAATTGAAAAGTAACTGATAGCAATTGCTTTTATAAGTAGCTTCAGTCTTCTTGATAAAATTAATGTCCTGGAACTGGTGTGCAATGACATGATTCACAAATCAGTCTATTTCTTGTTTCCTTATTTTGATGTTTATTTTCCATTTTATATCAGTAATATAATCCAGGCATTTCAGTCCAAAACAGTACTTCTTGGGTGGTAAAACTCAATAGGTATTTAGTTCCATGCCTTATAAATCTACTAGAGGCAAATTATAATTGTCTTGAAATACAATGCTTGTCATAACTTATTACAGTTTATGTATTATCTATTGTGTAAATACAGTATTGGTTCCTTTAAGCACATACCAAAGTCAAAGCAGAATATAACATCACAGTGGCCAACACAAGGACACAGAAAATTTTCTGGGGTCCGTGGCAGATTTCTCAGAACATTATCAATTAAGCACAATAAAGGATTGCTTCAACTTACTGATTTGGCCTTACAGCTCCTGGTATTTAGTGACTCCAGAATATGAATTTGATTGTTACATATTTAAATATTAGAAAAGAAAATGTTTCACTGAAAGAGTGGTCAGGCTTTGGAATAAGTTGCCCAGGGAAATGGTGGAGTCACACTCTCTGGCAGTGTTCAAGAGGTGTCTGGATGTGGCACATGAGGATATGGCTTAGGGATGATTCTGCTGGTGCTGGGCTGATGGTTGGGCTTGCTGGTCTTGAAGGTCTCTTCCAACCTTGATGACTCTGTGATTTGTTTGCTTAGTATGATGGTAGTTGCAGAAACAAGGATTCTTTAAAGTTTATTATTTCTCTAAATGCATCCTAATGAGGTGGAATTAATCTAGAAGTGCTTTGGGAAAGATGATTTTTGGCATATTTACAATTTATAAATAGCTCTGAATTTTAAAATATGTTTTTTCTGATATTTAGGTTGATGTTTAGAGATTTCCTGATTAATAATTTTAAATGTCATTGCAAAATTATAATGCCCCTAACTGATATTTATTATCATTTTGTACAACGCCCTTTTTTATTTTAAAATTTGTTGGAACAAATTAATTCTAGTGTACATTCATAAAGCTTTGAGATTGGTCATGAAGAAATACACACAAATTAAAATTGACACTTCAAATTTCCATCCTCAGAATCCTATAAAAGTATATTGAAAAACTTAAAAGGAAGAATAAGTCAGATAATTTACTCTCAATAAGAATAATACTCTTGGCATATATATGAATTGCCACTGAAAAAGATTTCAGTAGTGAGTTTGGACTTAATGATTCTCTCTGTAAAACTAAGACCTTTGTCTTGAAAGTTTAGATAATGGAACTCATTGCTTATATTGTCCAGGATATTGGTAAGAGAGCAAATATTTGGAAAAAAAATCAGGGAAGTGGAAGACAGGAAGTTTTTTCTCTAACATGTTTCTATAATATTGTCTATATTTAGTTTATATAGTGTAAAAATGTGTGCTGCACCATCACTGTTATAGGAAGAGTAAATCACTGATGCATGGACACAAGAATATTTTTTAGGTGAAAATTAGCCTAAACAGTTCAGGAAATCCTTTCTGCTAGTGTCTGATCTGGTTATACAGAAACCTGTTCAAAATAGTCAAAATGCAGTAACTTAGAAAGGATTTTTAAATCCCGTCTTTGGACTGGAACAAGTCCACAAACAAACTAAAGCAAAAGAAGCCTGTGTTTTCCTAATGGACCTTGAAGGGAATATGTTGCTGTTGGAGTTGTTTGACTGGGAGAATGGAATCTCATTTTGAGCAGCAAAAGTTGAAGTTCTTACCAGGTAAGCTTCAAGTAAGTAATGGAAAGAGAATCTCAGCAGTTATTGTGAAGGGGACATTGTGACTGAGGACAAGCTGGAGTGTCAAGAGAAGAGGCTGTGGCACGTCTGTACTGCTGCAGACATAATTCTGCTGACTGAATGGGCAGCAGATTTATGGAAGCAGAACCTGCAGGGTAAAAACTGAGGCCAAGAGCGGGCACAAGGGAATACAGTTTGTTGAAGACAAAAGAGATATTGAATCAAGAGAGGATTTAGTGGAAATGGAGTCTGAGATTACTTCTTTTGTCCAGAGGAAACTTTTAAAGCATGTCCATGAAAAGCCAAACCACACATTTATCTAATCAATACAGGCTGAGGAGACGAACAATGTGAAATCAGTGTCCATGTAAAAGGATACATGCGCTGCTAAATGCAGCTGTGAATTTGGAAGCAAATACTGAAGCTGGAAGGAAAAAAAGATAAAAGTGAGTCAAATTAAGAGAAAAAGTAAAAGTTGTGCTTTCTAGTTGGAACTAACACGTAAATTATTTGAACAGCAGAACTGGTTTTTAATGCTGGATAAGGCTTAAACAGAGCTACATTCCTTTCCTTTTTTTACCAAATAAATCTATGACATAATAACTCTGCAGGCTCTCATAACTGAGCCCACAGGGTGAGTGCTGGGATTCATATCTGTGCCATCCAGTGTTCCCACTTGACTAACTGACCTTTTCATAAGTATTATTTCCTCGGTAACTGTGGATACCGAGACCAGAACTCTGCAAAACTAAGCCACTACATTTCCCTTAAACATAAATGTTGTAATTGTTATGCAGTTTCTATAAAAAAAAAAGTATTGACTTTTTAAAAGGAGTTTAAAATTCCTCAGCAGTATTATATCCAGGATCTGTAATGGTTAGATGCTATCAAGATTTTTGCTATGAGATTGGAGGCTACTTAGTGTTCTGTTTGCTTTCATTTTTGACTGTTCTATTCAGAGAATAAGCCAACAATTTTGTTAAACCCTCTAAATTATTCTTCAGTTTGTTTTAAATATTGTTCAAAATTAGCATATTTTAAAATACTTTAGACATTTTGCAAGTGAATTATACAAGTCTCATGATAATCATGATTCTTGCATCACTTCTAAATAGTGGCAACAGCAATTTAGATGAATATTCAATTTTTATAGGGAAAGGTAAAAAAAACATTTCACATGCAGGTAGTCTACAAGAGTCTACAATATCACCTCTTCTACCTTACTATTTTGGAAAAATGGCAGTCCATTTTCTTATGAAAAATATTAATGCTATCCATCACTGTGAAAATAACATTGGTCACTTGTTCAGCCCATGCATTTCAATTAGCTTTGGATGACCCACATTTTAAAGTAAAGACTGAGTGATGTGATAAACTCTTACATATCAAGTTTAATCATGCCCTTGGAAACTTCTATAGATAGTTTCTTCAATGCCTAGTACAGAAGGTACTAGGGAGAACCAAACTTGCCTGTGCAGCCAGTCACAGACATATTTTAAGTTGCAAGTAGGCACAAGATGGTTTTAGAATTTTTGAAAGGAAACTTTGGTAACAGTTTAATTGAAAGTGTTAAAGGTCTCTTAGTCTCTTCTGTTATGCAACTCAAGATACAACATACACGAAGAAAAGGATTAACACTGAATGATAATCCCATAAAAACATATGTGTTCATAGCTAATAAAATATTTAATATGCCTTATTTTTAATAGAATATCTTAATTATAGGGTGAAATTAATCCATCTGCTAAAACAAGACTCATCCCCTTTTTATTCTTATTTTATTCTATTTCTTTCTGTTTCTTTTAAAATCTTTAAAATAGCATTTCTTCTAAAAGCACAATATTGTTTTTTTATTTTACTAGTTTTACCACTTGGATATATTTTCATTTTGAGTGCTTTTGTTTGTGTATAGACAGGCTATTGTGTTATGTGATTTGGGCTGATACTTGTTGGCAGAAAGAGAGAGAAGTCTGTCTTGGCAAACAGATTTTTATGTAAAAGAACATCTGTGAGCTCTATCTTTGTGGTGTAGCTGGACCCTCATAGCCTAAGAGAAAACTAGAATCTAAAGGCAAGCACATCTGTCCCTTTACAGCTATAAGGATTATACATTATGAGTTGAAGGATAAGGATTTACTGGTGAACCCTGAGGAATGCTACTAACTGCTTTATCTGTTTGCCATGGTTTTGCTGCCAGGCAAGTTATGTGCTCTTTTCTGCCTGCCTATCACTGGGCTTCACTCAAGGGCTTTTTATGGAAACTGGCTATTTACCCTCCAGCTGTGCCATGGTTTAATCAGTAGCTATGGCAGGAGAGAGGCCTCCATTTGATTTAACAGTAGAAGGATGAGCAGGTGGGGGTGAGACTCAGAGTAGCCATCAAAGCAGGAGCATTAAGGTTGGAGAAGACCTCCAAGTTCATTAAGTTCCACCTTTGATAGAATACCACAGTTCCCACTAAATCATATTGCGAAGTGCCACATCTAATAATTTTTTTAATACTTCCAAGGATGGTGACTCTACCACTTCCCTGGGTAGCCTGTTCCAGTGCTTAACTGTTGTTAAAATTTTATTCCTGATTTCCAACCTGCACCTCCCCTGATGCAACTTGAGGCCATTTCCTCTTTGCCCTATTACTGGTTGCCTGAGTCTGACCCCCACTTGGCTGCATCCTCCTCTCAGGGAGTTGTAGAGAGCAAATGGCTTTACATCCATCCACACTTCCTTGGGAAGAGAGAGTGTCAGGTGTTTGCCATTCCTCTTGGCTACCCACTGAAAACAGAGCACTTTACCACAGTGGTTTCCTAGTGTGTTTTTATACTTTCCTGCCCTGTCTGTTGGATTAGGTGCAGACTGGTCACTGCTGCTCTCTGAACCTCTGCTCACACCAGATTTTAAGACTCATCCTTCCTCTAGAATTAATCATTCAAAATTCATATGCTCCCACTGTTGCTTAGCTGAAAACTTTAAGTAAAGGACAGATGCTCTATTTGCACTGACTTTAGACTATGGACTAAGGATGACAAAGAAATAAAGAATAGAGAAACTGAGAGTTTGGATCAACATTTTCAGAAGTTATTATTATTATTATTTCCTTGTGCCTTCTGAGTAGGGATTCATTCAGCTCATGTCCTAGAGTGCTGGTCAGATAAATTGTCCTGTCTTAAGTGAGTAGGTAAACATTGTGTAGGTAAAATACCTCAAGGAAAACAATAGAGTGCAAATGCACTTTCTCCATTCACAGCAGTTTTGAGTGTCTTTGAGCATACCTGTGCTTTGAGGTACTTTGCTTATGGAATCATTCATCCTTGCAAGAAATTTAAGTTCCTTTTCTGCTTATGACTTTCACTGTGTGAAGACTGCTTTGGAGCTGGAACAAGTTTGTGTTTTGTGCAAAAGAATGTTGAGAACAATCAGAATTACTGCAAAATTGATGTGTTAAAACCTAATATTGGTGTGAGAGACAAAGGGAATAAATCTTATTACTAAATTCTGTTGTAACTTGTTTTACCCCTGCTGACTCCTCTCCTTTTACTCTCCAAGGAGAGATGTCACCTCATGTCCTTGTAACTTTTGTCTCATTTCTGGATGCTTTTTCATCAGCCTGTGTTGGTTTTTTTTGTTGTTTTTGGGGTTTTTTTGTTTGAGTTTTTTTCATGTAGTTTGTGTTCTTCTGTTAAATGTAAACTAGCTTGGCCTTACATGAAAGTCTTGAATTGCAAGGAATTTATATTTTTGCAGCAGGGTGTAGAGCCTCAGTTACAGACAGGAAAATACAGAGATGGACATAAACTATGCCTTAACATCACAGACATGTAGTCAGAGAAGTAGAATCTGAGTGATAAGATGAAAGCTGTAGGATGGACATTCAGGTGTGATTCAAAGATGTTTTTATATTTCAGTGTGTAACTTGTATACACGAAGTTTTTATGATTTATGCTGCAATCAATCCCTCCTCACAGAATGATGAGATGATGCAACTTGAGAGCCACTTTGTATGCAACTAGCTAGATTCAATTAAGAGTATCAAATTAGGGAAATCTGTGATATCAAATGATTAACAGTGATCTTCTGAACAGTCACTCGCTCTCACTGTGTCTTGCTGCCCAAAACACTGACATCTGAGTCACTTTAAAGATGCTTTTGAAATTTTGCGAGAACAGTTTAAAACAAATTGCATATTAGATCTCCTGTAGCAAAATACAGAGTTTAAAATTGAAATTCAGTCTCTGCAACTGCAAAGTAACCAGGCTTGTAATACTGTCATTGCTTTTAGTTTGTATTTCTGTAACCAAGATTGGAATGTGGCCTTTACCCCACTGAACTGATTTTATCATCCTAAAAGTTTGGAAGCCACAGGGCTGGATGTGAACAATAGCCCAGCACATGTCTACGCATACTTTGTCCCTCAGTATCTCTTGGGTTTTGTTTACTTCTTTCCCCAAAGAAGAATTTCTGTTGTTGTTGCTTTTTAGAAGGCCATATGGTTTTTCCTCTGAGCCATCTCAAATAAAATATCTGTAATCAAAAGGAATGTTTCCAATCAATTCGTTACTGCAGCCGTGTGCTTGTATTTCAGATTATTCACAGTCTGTAGGAGTTGTATAATGAAGATTTTAAAGACTGAAGGGACACATGCCTCTTCTTATTTTGGAGAGCTGAATATCTATTATGCTTATATTACATATAAAGTTAGCACTTATAGAAGGGAAGAAAAATGTGCTTTAGACTGGAAGAAAGGGAAAAAAAAAAGCTCACATTTCCTCTGCACTGATTTTTAGCATCCCCCCAGGAGATTCAAATGCATCACTCATTCTTTCCAAAAACCTTACAATTTTGTTAGTCATTAATTAAAAGATGTCCAGTCTTTTTATATAACCCTGCTAGTCACAATCACAAATTGTATGTCACAAAGTATATGAAACTGTTGCAGCACATTTGTATGCCAAGTTCTGTAATCTGGTAGTGAAAGCATTTCATGTCTTGTACAATGTTATCAACTTAGATGTTTGTGAACTACTGTGTTAATTATTTTCTTGAAAAGTGACAAAACCAATCAATGTTGTCAATGCAATATGGTATAGAAAGGAAAAACCTCTAATAGTGAAATATACTGTGTTGAATATACCCTAAATATGTACTTTTTGCTTGTGCTAGAAGTTTATTGAAGAAGTGCTGTATTGTTTCCTCTATTCCCAATAGGTAGTTTTTGGAATTTTTTTGTAATTTATTATTTTTCTTTTGTAATACAGTTACACTGACGACCCCAGATCTCACTGGGTAGAAATGTCCTCTGTGCTTCTTTGAAGATTTTTTTAAATTACTGATTTCACCTGCAGTATATGGCACAGCTATCTGTCGACAGAGCCTCTGACATTGATATAATCTCACCTGATCTTTAGCAGTGGGTTTTTAAAAATATTTTCAGGGTGAGATAGTTTTCTATTAAAACTTTTAACTCTGTGATTTTTCCTTTTCCCCCTTCTGACTTGCTCCCCTACCACTTCTCTTTGTCTTCTCTACAATCTCATTTTTGCCTTCCTTCTCATTGCCAGCTAGGGCTAAAACAACAGTCATCAAGTGAAACAGAGCTTGAAACTGCTGCATTTCTCTGTTTGTAATAGGAGAAAGCCAGCTAAGCTGTGCTGAGCTGCTTTTGCTCTGCTACCAGCCCCCATATGTCAAATGCAGTCGTACAGATCTGTAGCTGCTCCATCTTTGCTTGGTGCCTGGAGAAGTGCAGTGGTCTGTAAATGATTTGTGTGATGAGGATGTTATGTTTTGCAGGAGGCCAGCACCTGTTAACTCATTTTTTCTGTGGTGGGTCTGCTCTGTATTCCTGGCTAGCTGCAAAACTCCGTGCTGCAGCCAATGAAGTATTGATGGACTCTCACAGTGGACAAGACAGCAGATAACCCACGACACAAACACTCTGAGGGGAATGCTGTTATAACTTCTTCACAAGGGAAGTGCAGGAGCAGGCACTGATCTCTTCTCTCTGGTGACCAGTGACAGACCCAAGTAATGGCATGAAGCTGTGTCAGGGGAGATTTAGGTTGGATAACAGGAAAAGGTTCTTCACCCAGAGGGTGGCTGGGAACTTGGACAGGCTCCTCAGGGAAGTAGTGACAGTACCAAGCCTGGCAGAGTTCAAGAAGTGTTTGGAAAATGTTCTCAGGCCCGTGGAGTGATTTTTGGAGCTGTCCTGTGCAGGCCCAGGAGTTGGGACTTCAATGATCCTTGTGGGTCCCTTTCAGCTGAGGATATTCTGTGATTCTATGTCCTGCTGCTGTGTGGAAGGCTTAAATCCTACTTCCACTTGAATTTATTAGTGCTATTGAATTGATCCACAACTTTCTGAAAACAGAGGAGTGACTTGCTACAGCTTCAGCTGACTTCAGACAAGTCTTAGCTTTTCAGCAAGTCACAGTGAGCAAGTTTTTCAGAGCAGAAAGCAAGGTTCCTGTGCCTCTGGAACATTTCAGCTTTCCTGTACTGATGACAAGAATAATTTTTTCCTTCCCCTTAAAAACCCTGATGGTGTTGTTTTTTGCAAGGTTACCAGAGAGACACCTCATAGACCCTGTGGGTAGCACAGTAACATATATTAACATGAATACATATTATGTTAATATTAATATTTCATATTTGGTAACATACTGTATTAAGAGACCACCTTTAAGAAACCTCAAACACATAATATAGTTTTGCAGACAGCCACATCTGTTAAATGGCCTATTTCTGCCAGTACTTTTGTACCAGTCCCATACAGGTGGCAGACCTGCTGCTAGCTCAAGGATTAGGTAGCTTTTGGAGCAACTTAGAGGGCAAGATGATTCACAGGCATTGTGCCGTCACTGCTGGCACACTCACTCTTGTAAAGAGCTTCCATCAGATAGTGGCTAAGTGCTGAATGAAAACTCTTGCCTAAGATGCAGTGATTGAATGTACTGAAAGTGTTCTTCATAACAAGCTCTTCACAGAATTTTTTTGGTCCAGGAATTTTTATTGATCATTCGGCATGATCACGCAAGCAGTGCTTTTTACAGGGGGAAAAAAAGATTGGAGAACTGAAGGAAGGAACTGAATCCTGGCCACTTACATGCTGTAGAATATGCAGATAATGGAGCTGTTCTAAACCTGCTGGTCTAGGGTGAATCTGTCTATTCTTGTCATACTAAAGAAAGGAATCCTATTTGAGTTTTTGTTAGTTTGTTTATTTGCTTGTGCTGTTTTGTTGGACTTTTTTTATTTTTAACAAATGAGTAATGTTTATCTTCAGGTTTAAATCTGTGAATCTTACATGAAAAGATAAAAGCAAAAGCACCAGAGACTTAATCCTCACAGACTCCAGAAGATTTAAAATATTTGTTTGTTCTCAGTAGATTCACACATTTTAAATTTTGATGGCTCTCCAATTTCTTTGTATAAGCTATAAGACACATGGCTGATCAAAAGTGTGAGAGAGAGTTACAGTACAGTATTTATGCACAATTTATCCAGATTTGGCTTGATTATCGTGAATGTATGCCCATTTAACTACAGGGAATTAACTCAGATCTATCAGAGTTCACCAATTAAGTGGTTTGCTAAACTTCATAAGCACAGTGACAGCTTGGTTCTTCCTGTGCCACTCACTTTTTTCCAATCCTCATTGCATCCTCAGTATCTAGGTTTCAAAATTATTTCTATTTTGAGGAGTATCCACTAATGAAAAATTGATTGCATTTTCTTAGTTCAGAAAGGAAGGCTATGTGTACAGACGTTCAATTATGAACCTGCTCTAGTAATTTTGATCCCAGCTACCTACCTGAACTCAAGTGCTACCTTAATTACTTATGTATTACTTGAAAGAAAACCTAAAAATATCCACAGAAATACTTTCCTTATCTTTTAGAATGATCTGCATAGCTATCTCCTTATTGAGATAAATTGTTGCATTGATATCATGTATGAGATGACACTTATCAATAGATCCTTTGGCAAATGGATTAAAAATGTGATGTGGAAGCATTTTAAGAAGAAAGGAGACCTCAGATAATTTGTACTATTACAGAAATGGAGGTTTCTTTAATGTGTAGATGCATGCCAGTACATATCTTGAGGGGGAAAAATGCTTCTTTGTGAATCTACAGATGAATTCCTCCTGGTATGATTAAACAACAAACCATGTTAGGTCATTGATTTCTGGTAGTGGAAGAACCTCAGTCCCTCTTCAGAACAACTGCTTCAATTGAAAGTATTAATTGAGGAAGAACATTTCAAGTGTTGAGGTTTTAGAGGCTAGATTCTCCACTCAGTTTCTCTTGGAGCAGATGAAACACTCAGTATGTGATGTCAGGTGAGTTTTGGAGGGATCTGGTATAGCCTTAGTATAAATTGCAGCATTCTGTGGAGTTTTAGATTAGCAGCAGCTCCTCTTGTACAGCCGTCATATTCCTTAGCAAGATGCTTCCCAGAACAGAGGCTGTTTCAGCACTTTTCTGCCCATTTCTCCTGGGGGCATGAGTTCCTTCTGTTGGCTCCAGCCTTTTCCCTAAGGTAGCAAGAATGTGCAGTACAGCACAATTACTGTCTTGTAGTGTGGTTCATCCCTCTCTCCTTCTCTGTTTTAGTGGGAAAGGTGTCTACAGAGTTACTTTTTGTTTTTTTAATGACACTGCTTGGCTGTGGTAGCAACATGAAATTTATGCCTTAATCTGGGGGGCACTGTTTGATTGTGGCTCTGTGTATTCTTGATGCATCTGGTAAGGACAGAAAGGCTCAAGTGTCACTTCCCAGTGGTGTGTAGGCTGTATCCATACTGGTAAGAAAAACAGGCCAGGGATGGTTCTGTTGTCCTAGGGCTAAAAGGCACAGCATGCGTCATCTCCATATGGCTACATTCTCATTCCCAAAAGAGGGTGGCCTCATTCAGCCTGTCCCTTGGGAGCATTCCTTGGCCTGTGCTGTCCCCTGAACCGTGCCCAGCCATTGTCTGGAAACATGTTAGCTGTCAGGAGCCAAAACTGTGCCAGGGAGCAGGCTTACAATGGAACAGCAAGGGCAGGAGCATGCCTGCATGCCAGCACATGCTCTGACCCTCCTTGTGTTCCTGGTGCAAACATAACCGTGTTCATACTGATATTGCCTAAGTTTAGCAGTGTCTTTAAATCCTGTTCTCAGGCTTTCTGTCAGCCATATAATCAGGACTATACAATTCTATTAGTTTTAAAAAACTTTATTTAATGGAATGTCAAATAATATTAGAGCAAGACAGAGTGCAAATAATGGAACACAGCAGTTTTATTCTTTCAGCAGTACAAGACAGAGGTGATACCTGCAGAGGCTTTCTTTTTTTTGAGCTGAAAAGGATAGGTGTGTTTTTCAAACTATTCTTAAACAAAGCTAGTACATATGTACATTGAAATGCCTATATGTGAAGTTTCAGTTGGGGAAAAAACCGAAATCCTAAACAGATTGAAGCAAGGAAATTAATTGTAAGGGAAATGTCAGTAAGTATTCAGATATCCTCACAGTTTCTTAAATAAATGCACATTTGTAAAATATCAGATTACATATTCCAAACACAACTTTAACTCTGTCCCTGTAGCCATTCCCAGTCTTAATCTGCAGACCAGAGAACCCCTACAGTCAGAAATTATACATCAAATAAATTCTGAGTATGAGTTACAGCCATCACACAACATGGTCACATTGGAATATTTTCACTATTTAATAACAGACAAAGTAGATATTTTATTTTGGAATCAAAGTGCTGTTATGTGGATTTATGGTTTCTAACATTGGCAGTGTTTCTGAATACTTTTTTTTTCCAAAGTACATAAATATAAAGTGGTAAAAGTTTTGGTTTTAGCTTATAAATGTAGTTAATAATCCTTTCAAACAATAAAAATTTCTATTTAATAATGGCCAAGAAATGGTTGGGGGGTGGTTTTTCTTTTTACAGGAGAATCATTTCAGTCAACTGGATGAAATGAGTAGACAGTGAATATCACAATGGTTTGAGGGGAGTTCATGGCGCACCAGCTGATCATGTGGAACTTCAGTTATTAATCCATTAAAGTCATTACTGCCTCCAAGTCTTCAAAGGTCACAGTCTTTTTAAAGGATTTCTTTAATGAGGGCAAGTGCTATTCCTGTTTTCTCAGAGCAGTGTGTGCAGGGCCGTGCAGGCACTGCCTGGCGCGCTGCAGGGTGCTCTGTGCCTGGGACTGGCCGTGCTGAGCAGTGGGTGGGCAGGAACGTGTGAGAGCTCTCGGGGCTGCAGGAGAGGAGGATTTGTATTGATCCTCCTGCTCTGACATCCTGGCTTTTATCCTGGTTACAATATAGGCAAACATGTCAGGCAATTAAACATGTGAAGACGTGGTTCTGCTTGGTTATTTGACTTCCTGCAACTAATAAGGAGATTTTTGAAAGATTTAGTGCTATGCCATTGAATATAAAAGAAGTTTGGAGGCCTGTATGTGCAATGGAGTTAGGTGTGGTAGATTAAGTTTGTCCTGGCATCCTTATTGAAGCTTCCCTGTAGGCACTATCAGCTGTAATCAGCATTGTTGCCAGAAATAACATTGCAGTGTCAAAACCATGAGTGTTTCAAGGGTATAGTCAGAGGACTTGAAGTGTTCACTTGTTTGTTTAACTTTAAATTAATAAGGGCCCACAGGATTATTTTCCTTTCCCGGGTTGTTGTTAAGTCCTGTTATTTTATTTCTTTTTAATTTTCTTTAGAACAGCTTCTGGTGTTCAAATTATGTTGAAAATAACTGCTTACAGGCAGAGTGATGGCCTAAAATAAATAGAGTCCTAGCAGGATTTTGAAACAAAAAATACCTAAAATATAGTTTAGCTGTTTCATCAGTCATTGAACAATGTGTTACCTTTCAGTAGCTAAAATTTTTGCTAAGTTATTTTCTGGGTTTTTTGTTTGTTTTTGTTTGTTTGTTTGGGGTTTTTTGGTTTTTATTTTGTTGGGGGTGGGTGATTGTGATAATGACTAGAAATGATGAACAAAAGTTTTAAGTTATACCCAGGCAGTGACCATGAGATACTACGATAATGATTCTTATCATAAGAGTGAGTCTTGATTCTCAGAAAGATACAGGATAGAAAAATTGAAATTCCTGGAGGAGTCCAGTTCATGGTGTTATTCACTACCTCCTTCCAGTGAGACTGTGGCTGTGAGAGTAAAGCAAGTTGAAGTCAGCACGTACTTGATTTGATTTCTGTGGCACTGATTTCTCCTGCACTCAGAGGCTGGCTCCTGGGCCCAGGTCCTGGACACTCTTCAGTGAATGGGTGACCTTGAGATCAGAATGGGATAATGTTACTGGGAAGGACCCTTAGCACAAATCTAAAATTAATAACCCCTATGATAAATACTTTAGAGGATTGCCTAATTGAAATCCTCACTATGTAATTCATGAGGCAGTTAAACCATCAAATGGAACTGTATTTAAAATAAGAATATATTTTCTATTGCATTTTTACATAGTTTTCCTAAATGAGATGACATATATTCCTTTAAAGAAAAACACTTATGGTTATTTCCAAAAAACAGACATAGAGTGACCAATCCTACACAGGGGCCAGTAGGTTTCCTGAAGAGTTATAATGATGGTATTAATAATCAGATTATTAGAAGTGAAGTAACTGTAAAGCTTGCAGTTCTAATTTGTGCTGCTTACTTACTATGTTTCTGGTTTTGAACCAATTTCAATTCAGCAGTCAGTTTCAGTGGTTTTTAGACAACTTCTACATGCAGGTTTCTGTGCACATTATTCTGCCACATTGCCTGCCTTCCAAATATTGCTCATAATTCTTTGCATGTTTTTCCTTAAGAACATGGAAATTAGCACTAAAGCCTTAGATTTAGCTTTAGAAAAGGCTTTTTTCAGTCTAAAGGAATCTTAGGGTGTCACTTTCAATCTCTCCTGTGAAAGTTAAATTTCTTTCTCTTGCTTCCTTTTATGTTCAGAGACTTAAATAATTTATTACTGCAAAGGAATGTGCGGTGAATCCAGTAACCAACAGAGGATGTGGAAAGATTTATTGGGAGAAACATTAAGAGCATTCTGGGCCAGGTGTATTTTGTTTCTTTTTGTGAAATGGAAAAAAAATACTATACACCTCCAGCCAACTTCAGATATGGCTGGAAGCCCATTTGGAAGACAGTGTCTGTAATTGTGAAGTGCTTCTTGAGATAGACTGAACAAAAAGTGATGAAGGGCACAAGGAGCTTTGGCATTGCTGAATAGCAAGAGCTGCATTGCTGGATTCTGAAAGCAGCTGCAGCGTTTGCCATCTGAGTGGTTGTGCATGAGACTTCCGCTCTCCTTGTGCTTTATCCAGCACTCCATACCCATGGGAAAAGAGGGACTGAGTGCCCTGCTGAACCACAGCAGTGGAGTCTGAGTTTGCCTTTGCACCCTTGGCCCATGACAAAGGGTTCTGAAGGAGCAGGACCTCAGCAGCCTTCTGCACTCCTTGTTTAACTGAAAAGGCGTCACTCGAGCAAGGCACACGTCATCAACGTTTTTATTCTACCACAGTTTTGTAGAACTCTAATAAAAAAATTTTACTGCATATTGAAATATATAACATGAATTTGTGAGAAGTGTAATCTTTTGCGAGGTTACAAATTTAATTATTTGATGATATTTATGACAAAATGCTAGGCAAATACAAAAATAATTTTTTCCAGAATGATAAAAAAATCAGTTATAAACTAGCTATTTCTAATTCAATCCAGTTAGAATCTCTGGCATGTTTAATTTCATTTACATAAGTAAAAAAGTTAATAAGAGCATTATCGTAGAATCATAGAATAGTTTGGTTTGGAAGGTCCTTGGAAAGTTAGTTGCCTATTCAGACCCTGCTCCAGTAAGCAGGAACATCTTCAACTAGATCAGGTGGCTCAGAGCCCTGACCAACCTGACCTTGAATGTCTTGAGGGGTATCCACCACCTCCCTAAGAAAACTGTTACATTGTTTTACCTGCCCATCACAAAAACTTTCTTTGCTATATCTAGTCTGAATTGACTCTATTTTAGTTTAAACCATGCCCCTTGTCCTGTCACCACAGACCCTACTAAAAGATCTGGCCACATCTTTCTTGTAGGCCCTCTCGAAGTGCTGAAAGGCTGCACAAGGTCACCCCAGGGCCTTCCCTTCTCCAAGCAGAACAACCCCAACCCTTCTTCATAGGATGGGAGGTGCTCCAGCCCTCTCATCATTTTTTGTGACTCTCCACTGGACCTGTTTCCTTACTGAGAATGTTCCAGGGACACCTTTTCCCATTCAGTTTTTTCTTGTTCACCTGCAACTTCTTAGTCTCCAGTTCCCCTCTGTGCTAGCTGAATAGGCAGGTCCCTTCAGCAGTTGCCTTATTTATTAAAGAGCATGTTTTGATATTGTGTTTTTGTATAAGTTGTGGAAACAATTTCTTCTTTGTCCGCTAGTCCAAATTTCTTAAGTGTTCTCTACAAATTCTTCCTTTGTGCAGCATCTTAGAAAAAGAGGTGAAAAGATGTGGAATCAAACTGCTCCATCCTCCTACCCAAGGCAGGAAGATCTATCTGTGTCACATTTTACATGGATGTGAGTCTTATGTTATAGGACTCTCCTGATGAGTTTCCTTGATGTGTCCAATAATCTCTTCCACTGTATACTCGTCCTGATCTATTGCTTCCATCATGGAATAAATGGATGGATAAAACCTATTGTTTCATCCATCATGGCCATGGAGAACAGCTCTTGATTTCTCTTTGTAGATTCCCGCTACCTCTAGAGTTTTGTAGACCTTTCTTTTTCTCTGTTGCTTCACAGAAATTGTTCTCTCCTATTTCTCACTCCAGGGATGTGTCCATGCCTGACTATACCTGTTGCTATTTCCCCAGTGCACAAATGGAAATCTTACTGGTAGCAAGAGGCCAACTTTTTATAGGCCATACAATTAAGAAAACTTGGTAATTAGACACAGGAATCTTTCAAATATGAACTGGAGTGCTCAATTATAATCAGTGTTTCATTTTATTGCTGTTTCCTCTGTTGGTTTCTATACTTGCCTATCAAAACCAGACTACTTTTTGAAGTTATTTGATACAAAAATCAACCTAAACCATTGAAATCACAGTGCTTGAATGCCTTTGTGAATTCAAGTAGTTGGTAGACTGCAGATGGGACTCAGTAGGTGCCTAAAGTTGCAGGTCTTTAACTCTGCCAGTCAATTAAATCCTGTATTTTGTTCCATGTTTTCAACCCCAAAAATTTTAATGCCTTTTAGATTTTAAAATTCAGTTAGGAAGCCAGTGACAGAATCAAGTTTTTTGGTGGTCTCTGAATAGATGGAATTCTAGCAGTTTTGCAACAAGAAGATTGGAGAAAACAGTTATTACCATGAAATTGCACTTTCTTAAAATAAAAGTTTTAGAAGTTCTTCTTCTAATAAAGAGCTTTGTTCCTTCAGCAATAATATGGTAATTTGGCATAATTGAAAATGGATTTTAAATATTTACTTTTTCCACTTTTGTAAATACATTGTTTTCCCTACTCCCTCATTTTTCTTTTTCTCTTTGTTCCAGGACCCTTTGCTGCTTCAGGAGACAGTAAATTCTGCTGCTGCTCTTATCATGGCATTGATAAAGGACAGAAACCCAGAGCTTATTGGCCAGCTGCTGGTAGCATAAGACCATAAATCATGTGTAGGTTTTGGAAATGTTAGTTTTCATCATCTGTTCACCAAAGGTCTTAAGTAATTTTATTCTTTGTTGAAAACTCTGGATTTATGCCATTTATTATTAAGATCATTTAATAGCATATTTTTGATATTTAAAATACAGTCTAATATTATGCATAAAGTGTAAAAGGAAATACAAATAATTCTGAGATACACTGGGTATATACTGTGAGGAATGATACTGAAATGTTTTTCAAGGTACTGATCATTTTAAAGGTGCACAGAGGACACCAAAGCATTCATGCAAAATGGTCTTTAAGTATGTATGTGTGTCGTACTCTAGGACTGCATGAATTAAGTTTTATTTCAGATAAAGCACAGCTCAACTTTATGTGAAATTATTTTAAAATTGCTGCTGTAATACCTCTTAGTGAGTGTAGAGTTCCTTACAGAGTGTGGCTTTCTTGCCATAAAGAGAAATGCCAATTGCAGGAAGTATTGGAAAGGTCAGGTGCCCGTTCTCTGTGGAATGCAGGTAGCCTCAAATCAGAGAAAAGATACACATGGGTACAAGGAGGTGCCAAGCCCCAGTTTTCCAGACGCAGTGAGCTCTGGCTGTAGCCTCCGTGGTGCTGCACTTCTTCCAGTGCCCGTGTGCCATCATTCAGAGCTCCTGTAGCTCCACTGAAATAGGAAGAGTCTGTTAATTCATGCATAAGAATACAATTCGTATCTCTTGCTGGTTAGCAGAGGTCTGTAGTAAATAGCAGCAAGGAGAGCAAGCATTATGAACTCAAAGATACTCAGCACTGATAGTCAAGTGCAGACCATTGGGACAGGAAGATGAAATGGTGAATGGTTATTATGTGGAGTGTCTCCAGGTATCACAACCACTAAGAGCAATACAAGCAGCGTCCCTGAAAACGTGTCTTTCCCTATGCATCAGACCCAGGATTTTGTCTCTCCTGCAATTTATGAAGGGGCTAGGTTAGTGTCTTACATATTTGATATGAATAAAGTCTTGGAGAAGCATCCCCACTAGAATTGTCCAGTGAGTCCCTGATTCAGTCTATCACTGTCAGTTCAGCAAGTTTCCCTCTATAAACAGCATCCCTCCCCTTACTCCCACCATGTTCCACTCCCTCTGGTGCTCAGACAAAACTTAGGATAACAAGCTCCCTGCTTGGTCCCTTTCCCTTCACATGACTATTTATATCTCTGGTTTAAATCCATTTTAGAAGCCGATCTTGGTCCCAAACTTCCTTCATTCCAAAATAAAATAAAGAGTTGTCAGCTGATGGTTCTATACCCAAGGCATACATTTTATTCCACACACAAGTCATGCAAAGATAACTAACAAATTTCTTGTGCATCATCTGCTTTCTTCTTTGCTTCTTTCTTCTCTCTGCTTTGATTAATAATTTGTCCTTTTCTGACATTGTACAACATAAGCATTCATATTAGCTCTGTGTATGGCTATAGAATAGGCATATTTTATTCATACATATATTCATGTCTGTCCATATGCAGAGCACACAAATAAATGAAGAACTAAAGAATTTATTACTGGTATTCATAATTTAACAGGACAGCTCTCACAAATAAGTTTTCTGAATGTGCTTTTACATTAATAAATTTGATGAAGGAATTTGTCCCACAGGCTTTTAAAAGACATGATGAAAGATGTCTCTTTGACTGTATTTTGTTATTCTTGTTTGCTTGAAGACAAAAATGCAATCTGTGATGTGTTTTCCACAAATAATAAGAAGGTGAATTTATAAAACCCTTCATGTTTTCTATCCACTCTAATTTATACACCGTGATACTGCATTAACATTGGTTTGTGTGCAACATCATTTGCTTAAACAGAGCTTTTATTTTTTAGGATTGTTTTATTTACCTCATTCTCCTAAGAGGATTTCAATCCAATTAAAAATTATACCGCAGTGAAGTCCTGTAATAAAAAAAAAATATTATGGTTGTTTAGTTGTTTATGGATTTATTTTTGAAAAGAGAATGGACAATGCACAAGAAAAAGTAAGTTTTGGGTCATCCAATATACTTAGTACTAATCCTAAATGGAAGATAATAAGCTTTATTAATGTACTGTTAATCATTGCATTATGGCTTTTTAATCTTTAGCAATCTTTTAAAATAATCTACAAAGACTGAGAAGTCCAATTTGCTGGAAGCAAATACACCAACAACAGAACTACTAGAACAGATCACAAAATACTAAAACTGCAGTAAAAAAGAAAAGAAACTAGGCTATGATTAATGCTATTGTGTATCCAAACCAAATTTAAATGGTTTTTGGGTGATTGTTAGTACTTACAATGGGAATAAAGATATAAAATGAAATTAAGAAACTGGCTGATCGTTTTTTGTCTGTGCATAGCTTCTCACAAATAGCAGTATACATGAGAAACTTGGCAGCCTTTTGTACACACATGCTGTTTTGAATTTAACTAGTGAATCAGTCACCACCCATATTGCTTTGAACATTTGGACAGAGATAACAGAAAGTAAATAGAAGCTCAGACTCTGCCAGCCTTGCTTACCTTACTCCTTAAGCACTCTAATTAGTATTCCTTGGGTAGTGTTCTTTAGAAAAGAGAATGCAAAATGTGGCCCAAGAAATGCTTTTCACAAATGCAAAGTTGAGTGAATTAGATTTGTATACTGAAACTAACCCACTTCATGCAAAATCTGAAATCTGTATTACTTTGTCTTCAGTCAGTTAGGTAGAAGATTTTCTATTCAGTCTTTTTTTGTTTAGCTTTTCAGACAACCTAGCTTGAAAAAAAAAGGCTTGATGGTACTCTGAAGAAGAAATGAAAAGAATAGAAGATGGTGGCATTATTAACAAAAAAACCCCAACACCCCAAAACTATACCAAAAAGCAAAGAGAAAGAAAGTGAGATGTTACCTATTGTAATAAGTGGCATAATAGACCCAACTTTCATTAAGCTCATCTTAAAAATTAATGTAGGCTGCAGAACAAAAATCTTTTGGATCTCGTGGAGCCTTTGGTGTATTCAGATTTGTATTTCTATGTGACATCAAAATATCATCATCCCCACAGTGTTGTTCTATGTGCCATCCAAAGAGAAGCTTCCAAAGACATAAAGTTTCCAATCACTTGGCAATTTCTGAAGATACAGCAACTTCTCCTGTCTGTAGGTCATTCCACCAGAGAAGGGTCACACTTTGGTTGCTCTGTTCTCCCTGCCTCAGACACTTGCCACTCCTCACTGCTTTTTGTTTGGCTTTTGTTTCTGAAGACAAGCACATTCACTTTGAGACCTGAAAAAGTGTTTTTTTATTTTGTATCTCCTTCCTCTTTACCCATAACATTGATCTGAAAAATTGTAGTTCAGCTTATCAACCATCCACCAATGTGCAGACAATCCCTTCATTGCTGTCGAGGGAGGTTTGGGAGTTCAAGAATAAGCTGATGCTAACAGTGTTCCTGTAGGCCAGAGTTTGCAGCAAGATTATTCCTGCCCAACTCAATCCAATTTGCACCTGATTTTGAATAGTCTGTAAAGGCACACAGTTTGATGACTAATGCCCTGCTCTGGGTGCCTACAGTGAGATACCAAAGGCAGAGTGAAAATGGGTTCAAATCTTTGTGCCCCAGTGCCTGCACTTTCAGCTTCAGACTGGTAATTTTTTATGACATCTGTCTCCCTCAGCCCATTTCCCAGCCCAATTGTTTACCAGAATTCAGTTTTTATTGTGCTTCTGGCAAGCACCAAGGAAAAGAAGCAGTCACTGACACTGCATTTTTTCCCAGTGTAGCTTGATTTTGATTGACAGGGCTGTAAAGCACTTGTTAAATATTCATTTTCCTTCATTATTTCTTCCAGGAATACTCAATTAGCTTAGAGATCTAAAAAACACAATTTCAGCACCTGTGCTGAGGAAACAGTCCCAACTGTAAAGATACTTTTTGTGATAAAGTTACTTCTCTTGCAAACACAAACCTGGGGAGCAAAGTGGCATTTCTTAATACATTTATTCTAAGGTTAATTAAAGTATGCTTTCAATATTTAGATTGAAATGGATCTTGTCCTTCATCCTGCACCTATCCTGTCTCAGAAACTAAAATTATAATTCAGTTAAAATGCCACAACACCAAATTATATAATACAGTTACCAAGATAAATGAGAGAGCAAGAGACTTGGACAAGAAAAAAGTGACGTGAATTTAAATAGCATAGAGAAGAAGGAGGTAAGGGAGAATATACCAGAGCTCCACCAGATGGCAAAACCTGCAGGGGAGACCCCTTGAATGGCACAATGGGCTAAGGGCTGCAGGCAGGAATGCTCTCCAGGTTCAGTAGCACTTCAGATGGCAGCTCAACAAGGCATTTCTCTCTTCAGCAGCCATTTTAGATAACTCTCTCTCTTGAGTCTTTCTTTGTTGTTACTTCTGCATCTCTTTCATTACTCTGCCTCCTTTGTTTTTGTGCCTCACGCCAGTCACTTCAAATTTCAAATTTATTTTTCATTTCAGCCATTCCTGTTTTCTCCTGTGCTCTTTTCCCATCCTTTCCCCTACTTCTGTTGCTTATTCTTTCTCCCTGTATTTGTCACTCTTTTTCCATTCCTCCCGGCCCACCATGGTCGAAAGGGACGATCCCCCCTCCCTTCCCTTGCAAGACAGGCCGTGGTCTGGCATCAGAAACCCTTCCTCGCTCCTGGATCGAGAACTGAGGCGCTTGGGCTTTGGCACCTCCGCGCCGCTCACAGCTGGGACTGAAAACAGATGTCACTTCCGCTGCCAGCTGCGGGCAGATGAGCAGCAGCTGCCCCAGGGCCAGACCTCCTGCATGGCAGCTGCTGGGCTGACACTGAGAGCTGCCTGTCAGCCCGAGCCAGGCTGCAAGCAGAGCCATCCCACGGAGGGGGGACAATCCGCCCCAAGGCCAGACCCCCCTTCCCCTGCCTCGGTAGCCAAACCAGTGTTTGTAAAGTCAGCGCCTAGTCGAGGAGCCAGATTTGCAAATCTATCAGAATGGCAACAGCAACAAAAAGTGAAAGAAAAAAAAAGCCAAATCCAGGTATGGCTTACAGTCCTGGTGACTGGAAAAAGTGTGTTTTCACTTAGTAACCAGTGGTTTTGCCAGGAGTTGCTCAGAGACAGAAAGCAAGGAACCCCACGACGCTGTGTTCAGCAGCTCCTTTGCACAGCAGAGACGTGGCCTCACTGAAGCCCCACCGAAGTCAGTGGGACTGAAATTTCCTTGCAGTGCACTCAAGAATGCACGGCATCCCCTCCCTCCAGGCATCTTCAGCTAAGTCACACATAAACATGCTGGTTATGCTAGGGGCTTATTATTATCATCATCATCATTATTTTTATTGTGCTGCAGTTCTAAGTGTGTATTTATGCTGTGCTCGACTCCCTTTGCATTTTATGGGGAACATTATGGTCTTCATTATGCCCACTATGTTTTGGAATTTAGTTGTGACTCCAGCTTAAGTACCCACAGGCCTGTGGTACGTGGGGTTATAGGGACACTTCTGAAGTTCAGAATTTAAAGTCTGTCTTGAGCACTCACTCTGAATCCAATGACAGCACAATAAGCCTAAAACAATGATTTTGTGCAGGGCTAGAAAAAGACTTGGCCTCTTTTGGACACTGTATTTTGTCCCTCTCTCCTGTATTCTGGCATTTAGGGCTGTGCTGCTGTGTAGAAATTTAGACAAGGAAGCTGAAAAACTGTTACCTGTCTGCAAACTAACCCTGCAAAAAGTGGCTAGCTCTCAGCAGTCACCAGGTGAGATGCCTTTGTGGGAGAAGGTTCATTGTAATTCCTGCTGCTAAGGGATGTGCTGGAGGCTTGTAGGGCTGCAGCAGCAGAATCACAGATTTGCCTAAACGGTGACTCAACTTCAGGGCAAGATGAGAGTGTTACTCTGACAGTGTCGTGCCCCTTCGGCAGACAAGGACGTGTATCCATGGGTGAAGTGCAGGAGGGTCAGGCACTGCTGGGTGTGGCTCCTCTCCTTGGCTGTCAGTGCAGTCTTTGTGAGCAGCAAAGGAAGCCTGGCTGTGTGTTGTGACATGCAAACCTCTCTGAAAATGATAAATCTGAAAATGCTCAGAGGTGAACTGCATTCCAGACTGGTAGGTCAGGATAAGAAAAGGAAGGAAGGAAACGAGGTGTCTCTCACCCCTTCTGGGAGTGGCTGCTTACAGCAGATCAAAGAAGCACTTTTATGATGGATATTTCAAGAAAAGCTGCAAAATGCCTTGAGTGCAGAGCAGAAAATACTGATTACTTCTCCTTGGTTGTTTGGTTTTTACTTAATCTTTAAAGCAACTGGCTTCACTGACTTTGGTCTTTAATCCTGCTACCGATTGTGCAGCTTTATGTAGGCAGCTCCACAGCCTTGGAATGTGCAGAATTTGTCCAAAGCTTTGCAGCACCATGGTTACTTTTGGTTACTTACAGTATAAGAATGGTCATTACAGTGGCAGCAATGCACCCTCTGCTGGTGTTCATCCATATTTTATCCAAAATCCTCCCCAAGTTAACTACCAACAAATACTGCTGATGGCAGAGGAAGGGTCAATGTTTTTCTCTCCATCTTTTCAGATTCCCTCCCAGCAGTGATAAGCTAAGGTGTTGAGATAGGATGAAAAAACTCTGGGCATGGTGTCGGCTACAAAGTGAAAAACAAAGACGCAACTACCTTCAAGAGGAGGCTGGAAAACACCCTTGGCATGTGGGCTAATGGAAAAATGGGGATTTATGCTAATCAGGGTGTGTGGGTGGAGGATGGCAAGGCATTTGTTACTGTCTGGGACGGCTCCTGCCAACAGGTATCAGCCTCAGGCTGAATTTTTGGTACTGGTTTTTGCAGACCTTTTTCATTCCTCTCAAAACACACACTGAGTAAGATTCGTTTCAGCTTTCCGGAAAACCCTAAATTACAGATGAAATGGGCATTTGAACAATTCTGTGTTCAAATTATGAATATTCAAGTGGTTGATTTGAATTCTATTTTGTACTTTAGTGAAAACCTCAGGTCTTTTCCTTTTTTTAAAAAAATTTTTTATTTTTATAATTATTAAGCCAGATTTGATAAAAACCTTAGAAGCATCAGAAAAAACCTATAAAATATTATCTGTACTGCACTGTGATAGATGTGGTCCATGACTCAAATGAGCATTAATGAATGGCTGGGCATAATGGCAGTAAGTGGGAAACAGATGAATGTGAGCACAGCCTACACTAACAATCTTGTATGCAAATTAAAAAACTCCTGTTTTGAATGTGAAGTAAAATGGGAAAGAAATCTCAGTAAGAAAAGAGATCCACTAGATTCAGCGAGGATAACAGAATGATTATCATAAAGAAATATCCTTTAGAATGAGTCTAATAATTTATATTCTTTATTATGTTTGTATTTTTCTGCAAGAAAGGATTCAGATGGATCCTCAGAGGATCTTTAGAAACAAAAATGCCATATTGTAGATATTTAGTGTGGAAAAAAAATAAACTTGAATGAAATTTTGTTGCGGGTAATAATGCCTTGGAAGTAAAGAACTCTGCTCTTCAGTAGCTCTTTCATGCCCTCTGCAGTTAAAACTCTGTTTTGTATCTATGCAGTCAAAGTCTGTTTTTCCTGGTTGCAGAATTCAGTACCTAGGGTTAAGGAAAACTGTAAAACTGTTGCAAATTCTTTTGGATTGCCTGTAGGCTAGGTTGTGACTTTTATTATCCACTCATATTTTACAAGCATTGCAGAAATGCAGATGATCCTGTGCTTCCACAGAGGTGCCTCTTTCACAGCAAGAGCTGAGAGCACAGAAATAAACAGAGATGCCCTCCCATGTGAGATCCTTGCTCTACATGCAGGCCATCCATCTCAGATCTGGAATTTCATGCATATTTGCTGTCAGGTAGGAGTTATGTACAGATGACTGTATAAACTACTTAAAAGCTACTGTGAGTCTCATCATTACATGTGACTTTTTTTAGCATCGCTTTCAGAAAGTGTTGATCATATCTTTGCATAGAATTATCTGAAGTGATTCATCCTACCCAAAACAGTTATAAAAGCAGGTGAGAAAAAGTGTCTTATTTCAATTGATTGTACCTCCATTGCATTCAACTTATTTCAAAGACATGTCTGACTTTTGGGCATAAAAAATTGTGAAATAGTGCACCATAGCCCTTCTACTTATATTTGAAGAGAAATGTGCATAAAAATTTCATTGGATGAAAGAAAAATAGTTTCTACAGTGCCAAAGGTCAGTCCTGAAGTATCTAGAACAGGACTCTTGGGGAGGAAAGAATAAGCATGATATAATTAGGTGAAAGAATGAATAACAATAACAATAGCAGTAATAATAATAATAATAATAATGATTAAAGGAATTAAAAGATGCAAAAGTCAGAAATGCTGAGAAGGTGATCTGCTATTTAAAACATCAAAGATATCTTATTTTTCATAGCAATGACATTTTCAAGAGTGACTGCTCGTTACTGATTCTGGCATGGGCTTCCACTATATACTAGAACAGGTTCAAACATGTATATTTTATATATGTAATTGAAAAAAGGATAACTCCTGCAAGCTGTCAGGGCTATGGCTCTCACTGTCACTGCTGTGTTCATTAGTAGAAATAAAATTTGAACCCTAACACTTATCTAGTAAAAGTATCTCCAAAGAAACAAATATATTGCTATACACTGAATGTATTGCTTTGGGCTCCTGATCTTCACTGAGACGTTAAAGTGCCAACCACTTTTACAACAGTGACTGCTCTCCAAGGAATTCCACAGCCTAAATTAACCATCCAAGGAGTGAGGCTGGGCACAGATGCTGTAAGGAGGCTGAGGAAGGCCAAGGACCCAGGCACTGCTTCATGAAACACAAGCCCCACAACGGTGAGGCCAATGCCAGATCACAGAGACCCCTTAGGCCCCCACTGTCCTGCTGCCCTCTTTTCTCCCCATTAAAGAGGAAAGTGAGTGTGGTGCACATGGTCCCATGTTTCAATAAAGAGCAAGGAATCTGGTTTCCTGGGCACTAGTCCTGCCCAGGGAAACTGAGAGCTGGCAGGTTGGTAAACTTCACTATGCTTCAGCCCCTCCCTCTATGCAATATGAATAATGGCTACTTCACAGCAGCATTTCTTACAGTGAATTCATATTTATGAAGTATTTTGTAAATTGAAAACCATAAATGCTTGAAGGAGCTGTCTTGTAAAATTTATTACTGCTGAGATGATACTCAAGTGCTGAAAACAACTCTGTGTATTAGGGAGGCCTTGATTAACCAGCTGAACAATGGAAATCTTGTTTTGCCTGCATTCATTTTTCAGTGGCTCTAGAGATAATAGGTGGTATTACTCATGTGCCTGAAATACAGGCAAGGACCTTGGACTGCAGAATTTGTCAGTATATTGAATTTACTCAGCCATGTTTCTCATTTGACTCATTTGATGTTGTGCAGTAGATTTACAAATGCTCATCCCTATTTATGTTGTTTATGTGCAACATGAATTGAGCTGAAATCCTTCTTGGACAGACATTTGATACTATGCTGTTAAGAACTGGTGTTTTTTTAAAGCATTTAATAGACGACTGGACTCCCAACTCGTGTGTGCAGCACTAGGGGAGCAGGGCCAGCCACACAGGTGTGTGTAACCCTGCCAGCCCAGGCTGTGCCACCACAAACAGAGGTGGAACGGGCTGGGGGACCCGAGGAGAGGGCTGGGGACAGCAGCTCTGTGGCATTCATTTCCAGGCAGAGCCTTCCCCTTGATCCCTGAGCAGACTTTGCTGCAGGCGCCCTGCATCCCCAGCCCAATCCAGCTCCCAGCTCAGCCCCTTCCCATCCTAACAGGGCTGGGGGTGGAAACACCAGCAGGAAACATCCCAACATCCCCAAACCCTCCTCACTGCTGACTGCTCTCTGCTTAGGGCTAAAGCTGACATTTTGTAGGATGAGGAGGAGACAACACTTAGGAGTATTCCACCTGAATGAATCTTGGGAAGAAAACATGTTGTCTACAAAGTTGAAGTGATCTCTGGAACCAAATTGGAATAAGTCAGGGGTTTTAGCTCATTAAAAACACATAGGCTTCAACCAGTTCACCAAAGCCATGGCCCAGCATTTCTGTATTTCTATGCTGGCTTCAGAGGAGAGCAGATCAGGCTCTTGTCCCCATCGTACAGCTGTCCTCTGCCAAGTGCCAGAGGGACAACCATCTTCTCCTTCTCCTTCTCCTTCTCCTTCTCCTTCTCCTTCTCCTTCTCCTTCTCCTTCTCCTTCTCCTTCTCCTTCTCCTTCTCCTTCTCCTTCTCCTTCTCCTTCTCCTTCTCCTTCTCCTTCTCCTTCTCCTTCTCCTTCTCCTTCTCCTTCTTATTCCTGTCCTTCTTCTTCCTCTCCTTCAGCACTGAAGCAAGCAGCAGGCACAGGGAGGAAGTTGGACATCTCTGGAGTCTTTGTGAAAGATGTTCAACCAGGAAGACTACTCCATTGGCAAGATGTGGCATTAAACAGCAGAATATTCCTCCGATTGGGCAATACACTATTATAGGGAAATGCAGTTTAATGCAAAAAAACCCCAAACAAAGCAAAGCATTTGGAGCAAGCTGCACTTGGATGCCAAACTGTTTTACTTTGATTGAAAATACTCTGATAGATGTTTCAAATTTTCCTTTTTCTCTCACTACTCATAACAAAATTAAAAAGAAAATGCCATTTTCTGGCCTTTCTAGAGGCTGAAGATATTCAAATGTCAGACTTCACAGAGGGACAAAAAAAAACCTAATCTGTGCCCCTCAGCTTTGCCACAGAGTGGTGGTGAGAGAGATGATGGAGAGGTGTGTTGGAGGCAGCAGTGCAGGAGGAGGGGGCTGTACCAGAAAGGGAGGGATGTAGAAAACAGCACCTCTGGAAGCACCTGAGAACCACAAAGAAAAGGGCTGAAACCCTAAAATAATTAGCAAGAGGAGAGAAAGTAAGCGAGGATGAGGTTAAGGTTGCTCCTGGGACAGACGTGCAGCATTTCAGCGGGAAGCCCGCGGTGCCCGCGGTGGCTGCGGGGGTCGGGGCGGCCCCGAGGCAGGAGGAGCGGCGGGGCTCGCCCTGCAGGGGGAGTCGAACACCGGGAATGGAGCGGCGGGAGCGGCCGCGAGTCCCGGGGCTCCCGCGGCGCTCCGGGCCCGGCGTGAGCGCGGCTCCGCAAACACCGGAGAGCACACAGAGCCCGGCCCTGGCAGCGCAGCCCCGGCAGCGCGACTGAGGCGCTCCGTGTGGGAAAGCACATAACGTGATAAAGTGATAAAAGCTGGGCGGTGGGCTCAGCGAATGCAAAGCACTTTATGATATAATAAAGGCGGATGAGCTTATTCAGCTCTATGTTACGATGAGGAGGATGTGCGTGTGCGGCCTCCTGGCATGCACCAAGGTTCAGGTTGGGGATTTCCAGCTAAGGAAGGACAACCTAAAATCTCTGCCCTCTGATGTAGTCAGTCAGACCCAGGCTCACGGGTACATCCATCTAACTTAAGCTGTATTAAAACTTAAAGTTTACAAGAAGAATGTATATTGTTTGGCAAATCCTACACAAAATTTTTTAAAATTACATTTGTGATATTCATTATCCTAAAAATTATGTCGTACAATCACATATTCATGGCTAAGGATAGAATCAGCAAAGGTTGAAGATAAATATCTGTTCCATACCAAAGTACTTATTCTCTGGCTCTCACTTGCCCGCTTTCTTTGGGATGATGTGTGCAGGAGGTGTGGGCCCTTCCCAAGTGGGTCCAGAGCAGTTTTGTGAATGACAGCCTGGAGCCAAGGGAGCTGCACCTGGTATGCAGTTTGGGGAAACAATTACCAGCTCCTCACCAAGTGCCAGAGGGTCTGAGGGAGCTGCAAGAGCTGCCTGTGATCTCTGTCTGGCAGACACCGAAAGCACACGCACATGCACAGAGGCACGTTCAGAATTGCACCTGCACACGAGCTGATTTACAGCCCCAGGGTTTCAGCCAGGGCCAGTCAGGGCTACTCTCAGTTGTCATCAATCTCTTTATTCTTTTGCACTGTTGGTTGCATCCACTTATTTTAGGCACTAGTGCTAGAGTGTAGTTAGTAAGTGCCTCACCCCAGTTCAGGGAGATTCATAGCTCCAAGTTGATTGGACTCCTTTGCTCAATGTCAAAATTGTCTAAAGACCACTTACATGTGAGATGTTTGAATATCCTGCACATACCAGATCTTCTTACGCACTTTATCCAGCCTAAGTGCTGACTGCTATCAGTGCAAAATCCTTAGACAATATTCTGGCTGTACCAGCTTGCTGTATTCTTGATCTTTCTCATTAGATTAGATACAAGTGCTAATAAATGACAGATTCCCTTTCTCTATCTGTGAGCACATCACACTTTTCAGATAGACTTTTTTCAGATTTCACATATTTTATCCAGTCAGCTCTTTCCAATTCTGATCTATTTGAGACAGAGATTGAAGTTTTCCACTAGTTACTGTTAGCATTTGCTTAAACAAGCACACCATAAAATTTAATTTTCAGTGGCTCATATGTAATATTTTGCATGGGAAGGTCCCCAAGTACTTGATAAACATCTATTAAAGGTGACAGCAAGCAATGTGTAATAGCCAGGGAGAGCTGTTCCTATTTTGCTGAGAGACAATTTGTGAGTCTTGATTTACCCATAGCCTTGACAGTGAGATAATGCAATTACACTTCTTGACAGCAGCACACTACCAGGAATTGCTGCTGCCTCTGCCCTCACCTTTCCTTAAAATGTGATCCCTTCCCATAATAGTTCATTGGCTGTTTCTGTGGAAGACTGTGACAACTGTTATGAAAGATTCAGCTAGGTGTTGCATAAGAAACTAACACAACTAATTTTGGTTTGCAGGTACTCCAACAAAAATCCATAGTGTCCACATTGAAGATCAGGAGCTTGCTCCAGATAGAACTGTAAAGCAGCATGTGGTTTAACTATCTCTTTCTGTATGCTACTCACAGAAAGAGAAAACAGCTGTTGAAATTGCAACTCTTCTGGTACCTTCAGTCACGGACAGCCCAGGGAAGCTCCCCTGAAGCTGGCAGTTTTGGCCACCTGGAATCAAGTAAACAAATTGTTCATGGAGTGCCACTGGTCTCCACGCTGATACAAGGACACATTGAAAGCAACTGAGGAATCTCAGCTGTCTGTGTGAAAGCCCAAAAAGAGTATCATTTAATGCAATGGTTGCATAAATGAGAAAAATAAATGGAGGCAGGAAAAAAACTTGCCTAGATATCCCCCACAATATCCTAGTGGTCCAGCCATACTTTACAAGGTGCTGCTTCTGAACATTGTAAACATTATCCCCCCCAAAAATCAGCCTCCTGTCCATTGTTCTCGGCTTGCACTCATGAGCACTGCCTTCTGCAAATCTTACCATCTCACCTGCAACCCAGGCCTGGCATGATGGTGTTAATTTGATTCTTCTATTAGTCTGGCTGCTGTTACTTGTGATTCCTCTGCAATATATTCCTTTTCATGGTGTAGCAGGAGAAGGAGCAGATAACAACAAACAGCTTGTTGCACAATCCTGAAAAGTCTCAGGAGAGTCCTTGTGGGGGAGGTAACTCAGAAGGGCATTGATACAGTGAATAACTGTGGGCTTTCTTCTCAGGAAAAAAGGTTCAATCCATTCCTTATAAATATACCAAACAGTTTGAGAGAAGTATTTATTTCTGACCAATTTCTCCTCTTTGGAACAATCCAAACTCCTTAAATGTTGGCCAATCCCTCAGGTCCTAAAAGATAACAAGAGCAGAAATTTTGACAAGTTGTCCAAGGTACTTTATCAGATTTCTCCTGAGGAATAGAGACCAAAAAACTATATGGCTCAGTAGTCACCAGAAAAAAACATTGCACTCTTATCTTCTGAGGTGGAACAGGATTTAAGTCACAGGTACAACCTGCGGTAATCTCCAAGAAGTTACTCTAAGGACAATTCTTAAGATAAAGGCTCATGTGTTGTTTTGGTTGTCTTGCCACACTGTAGAGATTTCTGTGTGCAGTTCAGGGGTAGAAACCAGAGCAGCTTCAGGGAGGGGCAGAACTGGGGCCCACTGCCAGCACTTCCCACTGCACACACTTCTCACAACGGCCAAGGCCCTCTGGCAGCTCCTGGTCACACTCCTGTCCTGAATCTCAGCCTCAGCCACGTGTCCTGCTGGACAGGCTCCCTTCTGCTGCACCAGCTGCAGACCTTCCCTTCACAGGCTGCTTTTGTCAGCCTCAAATCCAACATCTCCAGTGCCATAATATCATCAGCTTCACACGTGCTTTTCCAGTGGAACGCCTCTTTCCTACTTTGGATTACTTTTTCCTGGTCTTTGAGCTGAAAAATTTCATCGACCTTGGTTTCCACAGAAGACCAGAGATCTCTTAAATCCCTCTTCTGTTTCCTAGAAATATATATACTACCTACACCCTTTCTTTTTTTTACTCTCCTGCTCTATAATATCAGAGACAATGCTTTTCTTCTCATTTTTATGCTATCTTCTTCCTCCTGGTACAGCCACTAACTTTACCAACTGCACATGGAAAGGGCCCTCGAGTGCATGGTGCTCTGAAACTCTGTGCTGCTCTACTGTCAACAGAAGCCTGTTCTGATGTTAAGTTTACAGAGAGATCAACAGGTGCTGTTATAATTCAGAAATACTCAGTTTTGGAGCTAAATCTTCATGAAAAAAAATTTCTCAAAGGTTGCCTATATTATATTTATATCATATGTACTTTGTCTATAAATAAAATCTATAATCTTTATATAAAAAGTGTCTGGATGCAAATATATGCATATATATATTTGTTTGCATTTTAATGTCCATAGGTCTTGGAGAAACACATGTAAACAATATGCAGTTTGGGGAACAAGAATAGAACCTGTCAATATTTAAGATGTTAATGTTTAAAACCAGACTGCAGGTAAGCAATAAAAGAGGCACCTTCATCAGACATGTTCACAAATATACTGATAACCTAAGCCTGGTGAAGCCAGATGTCAGACATGAAAGAGCAGGCAGGAAGCTTCAGGAGGCTGAGAGCAAACATGAAG
This sequence comes from Melospiza georgiana, assembly GCF_028018845.1. NCBI lineage: Eukaryota > Metazoa > Chordata > Aves > Passeriformes > Passerellidae > Melospiza > Melospiza georgiana. The sequence goes on along the minus strand of NC_080430.1, from coordinate 29,879,980 downwards.
AGAAGGATCTGAAAGGCCATGAAGAGTGAACTATGTTGAAAATTAGATAGTTAAACCTGAGTTACACTGAATAAGCTCCAGTTTCTAATTTGACTGCATTGTGGGTGGACCAACACAAAATGTTTACTCTCAAGACTTGGCAGACTGTTATCTTTCACCTAAGAACAACTTGCTGAGGCATTTAAAAGCAGTGCTGAACACCGAGGAGACAAAGATGGCAAATATTTTTCCCCAGCAGTAGGTTTTGTTTTTTCTCTCACTAGTCCCTAATGCTGTCATAGTGTTTGCAAAATGAAGAGGTGTGTAGTGTGGTATGGCACAGGTATTATGGAGTCTTTTTTTTTATGGTATTATTATGGTAATATGGAGTCTTTTTTAAAGTTTTATGAGATCTAGAAAGCCGTATGCCAGGTACAGTAGTGGAAGCTGCATGGCTCTGAAGAGCTCTGCCTCTGTACCCTCATATGTGCTAAAAAAAGCATATTTATCATATACCATACTATGTCTTCCTCTATTTTCCTTTCCATTCATTTATAAAATGACAAGTATTTCAATTATATTAAATACATTCTAGCAGAACTGCAAAGTATAGGACAGTTTGACTTCACAAAGCTTTATCTGCTTGATCAGGAGCTTTTTACTGTACCTATATGAGAGAGTCAATCCAAAACCCCATTTAAGCCAGTGGGAACACTTTCCAGGTCTTTAAAGGGTAGCAGAGCAGTTCACAGGGTGGGTGAGATGATTAGCTTCAAATTCAATGTTCTTGTGCAGACAAACTTTGATTTTCAGGTTTATTGTCTTACAATGAGGAAAAGTCACTTAGGACAAAGTGCCTCGCTCAGCTGATAAAGTTTCAAAGAAGGAACCCTTTCTGTTTAAGCTGACTCTGTATTTCTCATGCACACTTCCAGATGACTCTTTGCCCCTGTTTTCCCCTCAGGTTTGGTTGCAGGAGGTCCTGCAGACCCTGTTAGCACTGTGGTGTGACCCAGCCTCCTGTGGCAGCAGCCACATTGCTGCCATGCTGTGCTGTGGCCACTACAAGGAAAATGCACTCCTGGGAGATTTTAGCTTAAGGGGAACAGAGGGGAAGGCTGAGCAGAAACAGGGATGCAGAAAGGCAGGAAGAAAACAAGAAAATACTGAAAACCTCTAAGTGAACTTGCAGAAACTTCAGAATGGGTTAAATGGTTCTGATGGTTCAAATGGTGGGCTCTGAAATCTAGTTCATTCACCTCCTTGGTAGTTATTATGCTGTCACCATGATTTAGATAATGAGTGAATATCTTTTTTCAGCATTTGTCTTAATGGTCTTGTCCCATTTCAACTAACTATTTGCTAAACCCTCTTTTTGTTCAAAATTGATAAAGATAGGATCTCCATGTGAAACTATTGGAGAGCTCTTTATGTTACTTAAATAGCGTTATTTTGCAAGTATGATTTCCTTAGAATCATCCTGCCATATTCTAAATCTAATCTGAGGTCTGGATGAAAATATGTAGGCCCCTTCCCCAGCTATCTCCCACTGCCAAACTGGCCAACCTTCATCTGCTTTTAGGAGTTCAACTTTTTCACATACCACTAATTAATCCTAGTGATTAGTTAATAAAAGCTCCTCTCACTGCTTTCTTTTCTACCTTATGTCTATTCACTAATTTATATCAGAAATAATCTAATGGAATGATCTGTCCCAGACTGCTAATTGAAGAAAGCTGGTTCATTGACTCCAGAGCACGGAACACCAAAGGCCTTGCATTTCTCAAAATCTGAGGAGCAGAAAGTCAAGGTGGAAAAGTCACTGGCTTCACAGGTTTGTGCATCAGAGCTTACTCCCGGATGGCTGGGAACCCTCCTGGTTCTGCTTTTTGTCCCCAGTGCCTGGGGGCAGAGAGCCTGAAAGTGTTTGGCTCAGACACAGCCTTCCATGGATTGGAAGCTGGTTGGGTCAGGAATTCCCACCAGGTTGCAGGTTCTTGCAATGAAGCCCAGAAAGTACCAGTTAAACATGAGCTTTTCCCTGGAATACCTGGCCTGAGACCTGATGAGCCAGCACAGCTATTAGTGAAAGTGATGTTTTTTCTCAGTTTTGCAGTTGTTAAAATAACAATTTAAGCCAAAGGAGAAACTTCTTTGAGGTACACTCCCTCTGTAATTCTTTCTAATGCAATTTTTTATAATATCTGACTCAAGAGAAATTTGAAAAGTAATCATTTGTATTTGAGCTGGATCCAAGTTCTTGAAAAGTCTTGCAAAGGCAGAATCCTGGATTTTGGCCATTTCTTTGTGGGTGGTAAACAATGATCAAATTAATGATTTCAAATTAGTTCAAAATCATCTTGAACCAAAACCAGCACAATTACAAGCAGATGGATAAACAAGGACAATGGGAATTCACAATTTAACTGGCAGCTAGTTATTTTAAAACACCTCTGGTAGAGGGAAAACAAACCAAAAGATTTTTAGGGTGTATTCAGTGGGGCAGTGTGATTACATTAGCTAGAGGCTGTGAGATCCTCCCCACCAGTGACACCACTGCAGGCACTCAGTTGCCCAACATCTTTCAGGACAATCACAGAAACAAAACCCTGGCCAGTGGTAACTGCAGAGGGGAGTCTCGAAAATAATTTCAGAACTTTATGATTTGTGCTTTTTTACAAAGAAAATTGTGTCTGACACAAAAAACCCACAAACCCACAACCCTGTCTCAAAAAGTGGTAGACTCTGCCTCTCCTTAAAATAATGTCCCACTGGTGAGAGTTGTCCAGGCCTGTGGATGGGCAGCTGAGACATTCCCAGAGTGTTCCCAGGAGCTGAGGCCAGTGAGTACAGGGCAGACAGCTCTGCTCTAGTAAACACTCTTATCCTTCACAACCATGTGTCTGCTTACAAATTGTCTTTTGGGAATGGTTGTGGAAATCCCCTGCTTCTGATTTGTGCCTGGGAGTGGTTTGAAGGGTAGTTGGCAGCAGCCTTGAGGCTGCTAGGGATGTCTCACTCTTTAACACCATAAATGATCATAATTTAATGCCCAGGACAGTTCCCAGGCCCTGTTTATTTCACAAGGATACATGTGAACTGAGAAGAAAATGAAGATGAAATATTTGGTTTGTTGAGTATAGAACTGTCATGTTCTACAGGACATTTATTACAGAGATGGATTAAACCAATGTGATACTATTGCCTGGTGCAGAACTACTAAACTCACAGAAGAATCCTTTCAGTAGCATTGGTATTACTTCAGAAAATCAGCTTGTATCCAGCACTTTGCAGTTGCAATCTTAATTTTGCCAGCATCAGCAAAGAGCCAAATTAATCTGCAGTAGACTCTGATGTGACCTAAGAAGCATTTGAGATGGGTTTCATCAGTGATCATGGCCCAAACTGGAAAGCATCTGTTAACTTCTTGTCTTTTTTGTGCATCTGTTATCAGTCCCTGGTGTTTTTGGAAGCTGAATTTCCTTGCACACATACCAAAATGCTCACTTCAATCTCCTTCGTGCAGCTCACTACGAAGCCCTTGATTAATGCAGAAAGGGCCGAACCTGAGGAGGGACGATCAGCCCAGACTGCTGCTGGCTCCCACCAGCTGAAAACAAAGCTTTTAGACAATTCAGGGCAAGTCAAAGCCTACAACACCTATTTTAAAGCTCATCTGTCAGCGTCAGCGACAGAACGTACATTCACCTCCACAACCCTCATCTGTAATTTTGTCAGGGTGGGTGAAAGGGAGTGAATACAATGGCTTCACCTCTTCTGATTCTTAATGATCCTGCCTTCCCCCAGCCAGCCTACACAGAGATGTTTGCAGCCATCAAATGCACAGACTGCCAGACCTAGGTGTGTTGGACTGCGCCTCCAGGGATCCTAACCAGATGGAATTTTAGGAGAGGACACAGTTCATTTCAGAGCAATCCGAACGAGCAGCTTGCTTTTCTTTATTACACCATTGCATTTGGCAGCAATCCACCAGAGGCAGATTCTCTGCTCTCCAAGGAATGATCTGCCCACTCTGTCCATTTAACAGGACGTTCAGCTCAGAAAACCCAGTCGCTGATCACACATGTGGAGCAGATGTGCGAGCATGCGTAGCAAAATAAAAAATAAAAAATCCCAGCAGCGTACTGGGAGAAATGTAGCGTAACTACTGAAAAACAGTGACACAAAGGCTCTGATTCTGAAACAGTGGTTATTGTTGTTGTAAGGAGGATTTTTCTTATTACTCTTTCTTAGGGAGGAAAAAAAAGCGTAATAAATCCTTTATTATTTTTCTCTTTGGAGGTCAGGGAGGATTATTCATGTTATACTAATGTGGCTTCTTTGTTCGATTTCACAGACTTCTCCTTACAAAGATATGATTCTAACTATTTTGACCAGACTATCTTGGGGCCCTACCTCTCAGGAACTGAGTGCTGGAAGACTTCCACTGGTAAAAAAAACACAGCCTTTTAAAAGAGAGGATATCAGAAGTATACATCTTTTATCCATGCCCCACACACTTGCATATAAAGGGAGAGCACCAGCTGTTTTTCTCATGGTGAATAAGGGTTACTTGGGGAAATCTGACTTCCTGTTTTTACATGGACAGCTACATTGTTGCATGGCCAGTTAATTTTGGTTAGGTCAATAGAGCAAGTTTAATTATTGGAACCTACCTTACTCACTCAACCTTCACACTGTACAGAAGAAAGAGGAATTTCTAGGAGCTCCAAACTGCACAGAAGCTGAAAAGCTCCTCTTAATTGCATGGCCCCTGCTCAAACATATAAATCCCTTTCTTTTTTTTTTTTTTTTTTTTGGTGTGGGGATAGCAGGGAAGATGGGATTTGCTGAATAGTGCAGTTTGAGAGTGCAGACAAAATTTCTATCATAGTTAAAACTATACTGAATGAAAATCTTATAGAGATATATATTTTTATATATATCTATATATAAGTATATATATATATATATATATATATATATATATATATAAAATAATCCAAACCACTACAAACTCCCAAATTAACATATGTAAAACACTGGGAGAAGCATAACTACTCCTACAGATGTTGTGGCAAAATTGTCCATTTTGTCCACAGCAGCACAACTCAAACAACAAAAGCTTGCACAGTGTCAAATTCAGAGAGCAATCCCATTCAGCTGCAGGAGGTTCTGTGAGCACACAGCTCTCGAGTTGTGGCTCTCATAACCAGGACCACTGGTGATGGTGGAATGAAATAGTAACTAATCCCAGGTACAATCCTCTAAGAAACCAGGAGTATTTCTGTCACTCTATGATGTTCATTTCTAATTTACTTTAACGGGAATGCTTAGGGATTTTTTTTTTATTTAGTTCAGTCACTGGCTAAGCCCCTTCCTCCATTTCATATGGTGTTACAAGCTATGGTGGATTTCTAAATCTTGGTCTTGGTTAATGCATCAAAGGACATATGGGCTGATTTCCTTCAGTTTCTCATAATATGCATGTAGCCAGCTGCATGTTATTACATAACTTTAGACTTAAAGCAACCAGATCATTCTAGATACCATGATCTATTTCTGTGTTTTTGATACAGTAATATTACAGTGGGAGAAAATCACCAGTGCTGTTACAAAGAAAGTTTGGGTTTTTTTTTAAATTCATATCCTTGTTCTTAATAAACATCCCAAGGAAAAATATTCAACAGCAGCAGGCAGTAATAAAGAGGCAAAAAATGGCAAAACCACAGTACTGAGGAAACCTATGTGAAAACACTGGTTGTGTCTTCCTGGTTACAGAAAACAAATAGAACTGTTCAAAGTGCTTGCCAACAAGGGCCTGCCAAATAAAATATTGTTTTATGAAGTCAGGAAAAAACTAATTTTAAAGGTTATTGTAGGTTATTTGTGGTCACGTCTTGTGTTCATAAAACATGATGTCATCTTGAACCCTTCACTATTTTTATTTCAGCCCTATAGGTCTTTGTCTGAGACACTATCTCAGCAATTGTAGAAATTTAGAAGTTATTGGAAAATACTTACAAGAGTCTGTACTACAAATTTAATAGGAATAAAATAAATTAGACACAAGCCAACAGAATGCAAGAAACTATCAATGCAGCTTTATTTTAGAGGAGTTTATTTATCTAATCCAGTAATTTGGAATTATGAGATCACACCAGTAGCATTAAATTAAATCATTTGAAATGAGAGATTTGGAGAATTGTTTTCCCTACTTATGTTTGTTTCAAATTAGATTAACACCACAAAACTGCATCATGGCATCTGATTCTCTGCCTTGTCCCTGGGACACGAGGGGAATGATTATGAAGGCCACTAGGATAAACATTATGTCACCTTCTGCTTTTTTGGTGGAAACAATTCATTCACCTCAATGAGTGAATCATCCCACGAGCCAATCTAAAGTGAACTGAAAACGATGGAGAGGACAGAAGTTAACGTGATGGTCACAAGGAGTTAAAGACTCTTCCTGGCCACCATTAAAGCTTTTGCTTCATTTCTTTCTCTCTGTTCTATCTAACGTTTACTGACCCATCATAATGCCAGATGGAGTACATGAGATTTTGTTTTTTTCAGAATCAAGGCTTCCTATAAATGGTTTCTCCCACTTGAAGCTACCTAATTAACAGCTGACTCAGGCCTGAACACTTCCTTGAATGTTGTGGCCACTTTGGGGATTTCTTCTTTTTAGCCACTGACAGCCTCTTCTCTGGCACTCTCACTGCTGAGACAGTTTGTCAGAGCAAAGAAATGCTTATGATATCCCTTGTGCCCCTTTGGGCTTGTGTGCCTACTAATTTTTTCATTAGGATAAGAATACCCCTCTAGTTCTCCTTCTTGTTCCGTTTAGGCTTTGTTTTATGGTCATGGCAAGTGGCTTGACATGAAATAAGTCTTAAAATATGAGATTTTAAGACAGAATTCCTCATTTTCTTTCTGAAGCCCCTGACTCTGTGCTATCCCAATGATGGTGGAAGCAGCCTGCACTTGGAAGAAGCTGTGTGCTGGGACCTGCCCCAAAGGGAGCAGTTCCTTCTGGCTTGGCTTGTTGTGGGAATGCAAGGAGATTCATGGTGGGTGCTATGGCATTCTCATGGGGTACCAGAGCATTTCTCCTGGTGCAATTCCTGGCTGCACTATTCTCACTTCTTTTCTCAAAATATGCCTGTCTTTAAATTTAAAGGATACTCTGTGTGGAGCTTAGTGGCAGTGAGGGGTGACAGTCTGTGTCACTCACATGGGAGGGAGAAGTTAAGGCAGTTTTCACCCATTTCAGCCCTCTCTCTACCCTGGGCTGCTGCAAGCACTGAGGCAGTCTTCAAATTTTTGTGGAATTTACGTAGCCCAGAGGCCTGGGCCAGTGCTCTGCTGATGACAGTGTGGTTCCAGGTCCCTGAAATGCATGTGTTTGGGCTCTATGGCCCCATCTCCACAGGACGGCCCATTTGATTCCTGAGGTCAGCAGTGACTTTTAGAGGGACACCTACAAGCCTTCCTCATGGCCGCCAGAGGAAATCCTCCTTCAGCTGATTTCTTCTGAAATTTCCAGAAGTTCCTCTCACTACATGAGCCTATTTCCTGCATAAAAGAGCTGCAGTCACAGGACAAATTTTACTCAATATATCTTACCTATAAATGACATTTCTTCTCCTAGATCAGCTTCTAATACCCTGCTGATGTTTGTTTTTCTGTCATGTTGCCAGTTGGAATTCCTGATGCTATTTCCACGCTGAACTATCATATTTGTGGAACGAATCTCAAGACTACAGTTTTTATTGATGGCTTATCTTTTGTATTACCTGGGCAAACATCTTACTCTACCTACAGTTGAGTCAAACTTCGATTCCCACTATCAGTTTCACTCCCCCCAGGTGTCTCCTATCACCCAGATTGTAAATATTTTTCTTTCTACCAAGTGGAATTCATACTTGGGAAACCAAGAAAAGGAAAACTTGGGATGAATTTAAAGATTCTTCCATTCCTGTGGTTAATCAATAAGATTCATGTGCAAAAGAGGAAAGCAGGCAGATTATGTTTTCTGGTGGTAAAAATGCTTGATTTGCTTGTTTTACTCAATAGCTAAATTCAAAATAAGGCAAAAATGTGACATGTTGAGCCACTATATTTGTGTGTTTCTTAAAAGAAACTTGAAGGATCTCTATTACTATTTCATTTCAGTGGCTGAACTATTTGGTCTCTATCTAGGAACATTCCAGCCTAGTCTATTGTATTCAAAGTACAATTTCTAAAGCACTGAATAATCATGTAACTCAGTTCTGGATTCAACCACTTTCTATCTTCCTCCTTAGGCTACCCCTACACCTCTACATTTACAGAAGGATTAATGGGGTTTTCTGTGGTTTTTTTGTGTTTGGTTAGGGTTCCATGACATGGGGTGTTTTTTTGTTTTTGTTTTTTATTGTTTGTTTGTTTGTTTGTTTGTTTTGTGTGTGTGTGGAGGTCTCAGTATTGGACAAAATTATGCTTTAAGGATAAGGTAGGGATGGGATGAGGAGGAAAATAATCTAGCTGCCTAATAATTTCTCTGTAATGTGACTGGAAGCATGTATTGTATAAATCTATAGTAAAAGGGGGCCATAGCCCTTGCATTTTAATATGCACTTATGCCATAGCTAATAAAAATAAATCATACAGTATTTGCCATAGGAAATTGCAATTTGCCATCCTGGTGTGCCACAGAAGATTTGGTCTTGATGATCTATTCCTGTGTTGGGTACAAGTAAATAATTAACATTGCATAATTCAAACAAAAAGCATAGCATTGATTAGAAAAATAATTCAGCCATTTCTGAGATAAATTATGAGAACTTATCTTCTTTATTTCTAACTCTTTACTTTTCTAGGGCAGTTCCCTGTAGAGGCTCCTTAAGGTGTAGGAACTGTATAGCAGATATTAATTATGGGAAATCTAGCAGTACTTTCTGCCTCGCCTTGGAGAAAGTATAGATCCTTAGATCCTTTAGAAAAGGCCCCACTTTGATCCTACCAGGAACTGGCCTCCCTGACTCTTCCTACAGGACTTTTTCTGGATGAGGATTGTCATTAAATTCACCAAGATGGGCCCACCACTGGCCAAGGCTGAGCCAGGCAGTGACGGTGGGGATAACAGATATCTCTGGGGTACCAGATTTCACGGGATCACACAGTGGGTAAGGTAGGAGGACATCACTGGGGATAACAGATATCTCTGGGGTACCAGATTTTATAGGATCACACAGTGGGTAAGGTAGGAGGACATCACTGGGGATAACAGATATCTCTGGGGTACCAGATTTCACGGGATCACACAGTAGATAAGGTAGGAGGACATCACTGGGGATAACAGATATCTCTGGGGTACCAGATTTCACAGGATCACACAGTGGGTGAGGTGGGAGAATATAACTGGAGGTCATCTAGTCCAAGCTCCCTGCTCAAGCCTGATCCCCTAGAGCATGTTGCTCAGGTTTGTGTCCAGATGGATTTTGAATATCTCCAGGGAAGGAGACTCTATAACCTTTCCTGCCAACCTGTTCCTGTGTTCAGTCCCCTCACAGTAAGGAAGTTCTTCCTCACATCCAGGTGTTGCTTCCTGTGCATCAGTTTCTGCCATTTGCCTCTTGTCCAGTTAGTTGGCACCAACCCAAACTGGAGAAACTACACACCATGAGTTCTTCCAGAACTGCACAAGCAAACTCTGTGGTGGTTTCAGTCTCCTGCACACTCAGTGAGAAATTTGCATCAAAATCTAACAACTGTAATGCAGAAGAGAGAAATCCTTTTGACAAGTGCTGCTACTGTTAATAAGTAATTAGACATTATGTATTATGAAATTCTCCTTAAGAATATTTCACAAGTACTCAGAAAGGGACAAAGGCCAAATGGTATTAATTAATTTAGTTTCAGTAGGACAAGGAGGAATTTAAGTAGAGATATCTATCTATCTATCTATCTATCTATCTATCTATCTATCTATCTATCTATCTATCTATCATCTGTGTGAATGAATGTATTTGTCAGATCAAAGATGTCCTTAAAATATCCAGCAAAGAATACTATTTCTGTTATGTGACTAAATCACTGATTATTATACAGATGTAAATATAATTGCATTTCTATATGGTTATTGTATATTGAGAAATTGTTGTTGCACAATTTTAATTTTTCACTGGGATTTGTATGTGTAGCAATGAATAAGAATACTTGATGATTTATGATTGATAAATGGATATTTAATAATTTTGTCTCTTCATCACCATTCTAATGAACATCTGCCAAAATGCCTTATTTGTAAATACTATTCTGGGAGTGTGTGATAAAATCTGCCTTGTTCCTGGTAGTAATCTCAAATACAGGTCATACAGTGTGGCAGGAGCAGAAAATTTGTGTGTTATAAACACAGTCATGGCACAGTGGAATTAATCAAAAGATGCTCCTGATTTTATAGATAAATTTTATCTCAGTGTATTTGAGAATTTGTTCCACTACTGTAATGTTACAAACTCTTGATCCATATCGAGGTTGCCATGGGCTTTTGCCCAAATCAGCTGGGAGCTGGGTCAGTGCTGTGTGGGAGTGCTGATCTGCTGGAGGGTAGGAAGCCTCTGCAGAGGGGTCTGGGGAGGCTGGATTCATGGGCCAAGACCAAAGGCATGAGGTTCAACAAGGCCCGTGCTGGGTCCTGCACTTTGGTCCACAACAGCCCCAGACAGAGCTACAGGCTGGGGGCAGAGTGGCTGGAGAGCTGTCCCATGGAAAAGGACATGGGGCTGACAGTGGTTGAACAGGAGCCAGCAGTGCCCAGGAGGCCAAGAAGGCCAAGGGCAGCCTGGCCTGGGTCAGGGATAGAGTGGCCAGCAGAGCTAGGGAACCTGTGGGCGCTGAGGAGATCAAACCAGGGGAGGTTTGGTTTGGAAATCACGAAGAATTTCATCACAGAAAGTGTGATTAGAGATTGGAATGGACTGCCCAGGGAAGCAGTGGAGTCATTGTCTAGGAGACATTAAAGGAATGTGGCACTTAGTGCTGTGGTCCAGTTGACATGGTTGTGTTCAGTCATTGATTGGACTAAATGATCTTAAAGGTATTTTTCAAATTGGTTCTGTGATGCTGTGATTAGGTCAGTCTCAGTAACATGTCTTAGCAAGCAATCCATTCAATTTACTTCCTGCTTATTCCATATTTGTAGCCCAACACAGTCTGCTCCCTTTTTAGAGGACTTGTCTGAAGATATATTAATATATTCATATATGTGTGTATGTATCATTACCACTATTGTTCTGAAAGTAAAGGTGTTAATCCCTAGCAAGTAATATCCTGTACAAGTGGCTTTGTAGAACTTCTGCAGCTCTTTTGTTTCTCTTCAAGTTGACAGAGAATTGTGACACAAAGTAGGAAAATGATCATTGCCATATTTGTAATGCAAGAAATACTTAGGGATTTGTAATATTTAAGAGGATATCTACTAGTAAGAATCATATTTTCAAGTCATCCAAAGTGAATCTAGTTTGTTCTATTTATTATGCAGCTGAATACTTAGCCTGTGGACAGATGTTCAATTTGCAGACAGCTGTGTTAGTTTAAGATGTTACTATCCCCAGCTGCTTGCAGCCAGCCTGTTACTGAGGGCCCCTGTCCATACAGCTCTGCACAGCTTTACTTGGAGTTCTGAGACCAGCCAGGGCAAGGTCACCTGGGCTAGTTCAAAACATCTGCAGTAGCCAGTGCTGTTAGGAAGTGCTGAAGGCCATGAGCTGTTATCCTATGGTGTCTTTATTGTAGCAGAGAAGCAACTGCACAGTGGTGAACCCCGAGTCTTCTGGGAGCATCTTTGCTGGGCAGACCAAGCGCAACATGCCTTTCACAGAAAGGCACCAGCCCCGAGTCTCCTACACGTAATCAGTTACACATAGATTGTGAATAATCATCTCCTTTGTGGATCTTCAGTGGGATCTGGTATGTAGGAAGCAATTCAGGTACCTAAAAAATGTGTATCTGATATGCATGCGCCTATAAATATCTAATGCCATTTCACCTTTCTTTTTTTTGTTGCAATTTGTATGTCTTTGAAATCTCAGGGTTAAGCTGGCAGCAGACACCTACTTTTAGTAATCAGATTTTCCCTCTCAGTGTTGAATAGCTCTCACTGACCAAGGGTATTTGTTTTGGAGAGCTACTAAAAACTTTCATACAGCACAGTCTGAATCCAGTGACCTAAAAATTGAAGGATTACTTTAGTGATGTTTAAATAATTTCAAATTCTGAATTCTTTGTGAGGAAGACCCTGAAAGAGAGTATTATAAAAATAATATGTCTCTATAGACATAATAAAATATTGCATTAGCCAGACCTTTTCCTAGAGGAAGTAAAAACACTCTTTCTTGGTTAGAGTCCTGAGATCTGTTTCTCATAATGTGATATTTAGGAGCAGCTATGAAATGTCAATATTAATGCTTGTATCATTCTAATTTTACAGATAAAAAGAAAAAAAAAAAACACACCAAAAGCCTTGCTTTTTTTTTTTTCTCATTATCTCATACATGTCTGAGAAAGTTATGTGCCTGATAGCAGTGTGAAACTAAAGTGCATAGTCCTAACAGAGGACTCTTGAGGTTGTCATATATGGGAAATGGCGAAGGGCAAGTGGCCCCTAAATTACTGGTCTACTGTTCTCAGGTGTGGGATTGGCTCAGTTCTTTTGTGCAAAACCCTTTGCTTCTGGACAGAGTGCTTGTTACCTTTGCTCTCTGGTTTGCACCTGCAACAGTGGAATCCTTTAGTTGCACTGGAGTTCGCATCAAAGAGTTGCTGAAAGAAGAGGTGTAGATATGACACATCTACTGGCCACTGTGTTCTCTATGCAAGTTTTCTCTGCCTGAACATATTTCAGAAAGCTGAGGGATAGTCTTCACAATTTCAAACAAACCACTGAGTTTTAACTAAGTGATTCCACATGCTGGTTGAGAAAGACTCTATATTTGCCCTTCAGTGCACTGAACCTACAAATCATGTTTGTAAGACCTTTTTTTTTTCTGTTTTTGACCTATCACTTTAAATTCAATGTATCTATTTTAGCTGCAATTTAAAACAAATTGTCCCAGTCTGATGAGGACTACTTACTTTCAGTGCCAGAAAAGGGCATATGTCACAAGAAATAGTCTGAACACGTACTTCACTGCTGCTTATTTGACAGATGACCTTGATGTGGATCTCCACTGGGGGCTGAGGCTGCTTATGTCCATGTTTGGTTCAGGTTGTCTTGTTACTATTTCCTTACACTAGGGCAAAGATACAAGTTCCTCTAATTTTTATCTCAAGGGTTCTCAGCATAATCCCGAAAGAACAACTTAGGTTTTAAAGGGGGGAATCTAGACCAGAACTCCCATTTGTTTACCACTCATTTTCAGTGTTTTACAAATACCCAGTATCCAGACATCTCAGCCTGTACTAAAATAGAATGAGACTCATGAGGTACAAAGAGACTGAGGAAGCCACTGTATACTCCCAATACCTGGTTATCTCCCTAAAATACTAGGAAAAAAAAGAAAAAAGAAAAAAGTTTGTATCAATATACATACAATCTTTGGGTCCCACATGTTTCCCACTTCAAGGCATAATTATGAAACAATATTATAATAAATGATAGTTGTATAGTCCAATACAGAGAAGGAGAAGTGAGCCAATTCTTTAAGACACATTTTTTAGTGTCCCTTCTGCTTTAGGTGTCACGGGATGTTGAAAAATTGAGTTCAACAGAACCATGGAAGATGAGGGAGGATGGCTGTGTTGCTATGTGGTCACAGATTGTCTGTGGACCAAGAAGAATATAATTGAGTTTTCACTATAAAGCCACTGAAAATGCTTCATATAAAAACTTCTATGTATTCTCCTTCCTTTTTCCTGTCTCTCCCTCTCTGTTCCCTGTCTAGAGACTGTCAACACTTATGAGTAAGTAAAACAATACTTCTGAGTATTTTGATGCAAATTGAAAACACTATGACTTAAATTTAAATTAACTCACCTAATAGTTAATAGTTTGAGGGCATGAGCAATGCAAATAATAGAGAAACACATCTCTTAATTGTTTCATGGCCAATGGCACCTATAAACTGAAGATACACATAGATATAGACATGTATATATTCATATATGTGTGTGTCTCACCTACAAGCAGGGCAGCCAGATTAATGAGGCTATTTTATTTCAATGATAGTGAATTCAAGTCTTTGGGCGGAAAAATAATCTTTTCAAATGCTAAGTTGGTTAAAAACAAAACTTTCCTAGTTTCTAGATGCTCAAGAATCTTGAGTTACATGGTATTTTTGTTAATTTTTAAGTAAGCCCACATTTTCCACAATATTTTAGGATGCTTTTTCTATGATACTGTGTGTATGGTATTTCATACTGGGATGACAACATTAGGAACACATTCAGTGGCTGCATAAAATTTTATCCAGACAACAGCTCAAAATTATGCATTTCACACTATTGTAAAGGAGTTACAGATCAAGAACAGGCTTCTCAGACACCCACTGACTGGACTAAAACACCTTTTTAAAAATTACCCTTAAAGAAAGAAAATAGGGCATTTTCTTAATGCTTTGTATATATTGTTGCTAAGTTTTTATTACAGAGGTAGAAAACAATATAGTTTTCTTTGCTTATTAATGTTTACTCTGTTTCCATTTTGCTGCATACTTGTGCCATGATTCAGCCCCTAGAAATAGACATATTCTTCTGGGCTTCTAATGCTCTAACATCTTGGCTCTCACAGCAAACAAACTTTTTTTGCAACAAGTTGCCCTACCTACAAAAATACTTTCTGAAGGTTTTGTGATTTGGAGTTGCATTAATCTGAATGATAGGCTCCCCTCAGCCTGCTTAGCATTATACCTCATTCAATAGACAGTTTAATGGATGATCCACAGCAGTACAGTACATTTTTGAGCTCTGGGAATTACTCTGTACAGCTCGAGATTTGGGACTGGATTTGGTGGCTGGAATCCAAAAGCTTTTTCCTTTTTTTTAAGTACCAAACATTGCCTCTTGCCAAGTGGGATCATTTTCCCATCTGTTGAAGGGTTTTCTGCCCTTAGTAACAATATGCATTTTTTTCTGGCTCCTTAATGCTCACACTAGTAAAAAATAGAAGCAACAGAACTGAGCAGTAATGTCAGTAAGCAACTGAAGTTAAAGGCATCAGGGAATCAGACCTATAGGTGTGAAGGACCAAAAGAAGGCCTGTCTGCATCTGGAGGGGCTTAATGTAACCTCCATTGTTTCCACCTCCTTTTAAGAGATGATGTCTCATTTAAAAATGGTTGAAAACCCTTCCCCTGTGATGTTTTCTTGACTAACACAGCAGCTGCCTTTGGAAAGTTGGGAGGGGGATAAGCTGAGATGGAAGCCTTTGAGAGCAGCGTTTATGCCACATTCCTAAGGACTCCTGAGTGGGAAGCCCTAGTGTGGAATGTGCCAGGGACACAGCATGGTGTGCCCTTTGACTCTGCCCAAATACTGCTGCTGGGGAAGCCCTGACCCTCACAGAGGGGCACTGTGGCTGAAAGAGCTGAAAGGGGACAGGCTGGTGACAGCCCAGCTCAGCCAGGCACAGCTGTCACCCCAGAGTGCATCGGCCTTGGGGACACCAGGGGCACCGAGCTGGGACCTGCTGGGACCTGCTGAGCTGAGTGCTGGACCTGCCACAGTGCAGTCCTGAGAAGGCTCTTTGATCTTGGATCCTTAGAGTTTAACTCTCCACTGTGGTAGGGTATGCATTAAAAAGGGCTAATGTGTATAAATGTGGACACACCAAATATAAGAGATGTGTGCTAGGACATTGAATGTACAGGCTCCAAAGAAATCACTCCAGCTGTTATTCCCCAATAACTGGAAAATGTACTTAAAAAATCATTTTCTGTGGCTATTTTTGTCGCAACACATTCCAGAACAGCTGTCATAACACTGGGAATTTACTTCCACAAATATATTCCAAAAAGTCCCCTTTATCTGGCAGCAAAAGACTCAGAAGGAGAGACTACAGTGCACAGAGCAATAATCCAGATGCACAGGATAAAAAAACTTCTGGTCATTACTGGGTTAATCATAACTGTTCTGGAAAGTCCCAAAAATTGCATGTAGCTGTTTCAAAAATCACGGGAATATTTTCAACATTTCCACTGGGTCAAAGCAAAAAATAACTATACATCCTTTTTAGGTGATTATATTCAGAAGACTGGTCTTGCTAGAGTGACTTAACACATCCATTACTGCAATTATAATTTAGTGATAATTACTCTGTAGAATTCCAATGTTCTATTACCACAAGTGAGGGCCCATGGAGGAAAACAGCATCCACCATCTCCAGGGCCTTGGAATGAGTGCCTGTGATTTTTTAATTTCCAGACTCATTGCACTTAGTTTGGGAGAGGCTATACATGCATTGTGTAGGTTAAGAGCCCTCTCTTTGCTGATTAAAATGAAGCACTGTCATTGACTTATCAGATCCAATATGTCTAATTAATATGGAAAACAAGTTTGACCTCACATTGGTTAAGACAGATGACTTCCTTATACAAGTTCTAAACACTTGTAGGCATTAATCCAAAGCTTAAAAGCAATTTGTGTTTTATGAAAATCTATTTAAGGTTCCCTTCAAATAGAATAAATCAAAACAAACAAACAAAAGAGATAAAACAAACAACCTCTTCACACAACTCATATGTCCAGTCAGAATATCGACCCTCTATGATCAGTATGACCAAATCCATGCTGGCATACCACTATGAGGATGTTCAGAGGATGTTCAGTGCTTCAGAGACCATGATCAGTGCAGCATTTCAGAGAGGCCTGTTTTAGCACTGAGAAGGCAAAAATATGAGTTATCAAAACCTTCCTTCTTTTCATGCTTTGGTCTCTCAGTGTGATCATCAAGGCATGAGAAGCAATACATTTGTCCATTAACAGAGTTAAAGACATGAATATTGTAGGGGTATGTTACTCCTCTAAGGTGTTGTCTGGCTGTGACATTAACCAGCTTTTGAACCAAGCAAAGGCACAAAATTGGTGACATAAATATCTGTAATTGCATTCATAAGACCACAAATAATCCAAGTACTTGATTTCTCACTTTCTTTATTTTCCCACGAGGAGCTAGGGCCTAACTGAATCCTTCACTTTCCATCCCGTGGCTCTAGGAAGGAGGTGGGGGAGAAGGACACACTTGTCAGCCTATCTGATGTAATCTGTGGTCTGGGTTTGCCCATACTTGAAATGGCAGTGATTGGAAGTTACGGCTCCTTCCCAGCTCTTGCAGGCACAGCTGCTGGCTCACAAGGCAAGAACTACACAGGAGGAAGAGGAAGAGGAAGAGGAAGAGGAAGAGGAAGAGGAAGAGGAAGAGGAAGAGGAAGAGGAAGAGGAAGAGGAAGAGGAAGAGGAAGAGGAAGAGGAAGAGCCCTTCCTATCATGACAGATGGGGTAGATGTATACCATAACATTAAAAAAGGAGAAGGGTTGAAAGATAAAGAAAAGAGCTACTGTGTTTGTGATAGTCACTGAAAACCTGACTGAGTCTTTTCATCATGCCCTCATTTTCACCTCAAGGGAGGATCTGTTTTGCTGTCTTTAAAAATTTGGCCACCCCAAGGAGGATGTTGATGTTCTCACTGTGTTAAAAGTCAGCCTTGTCTGCACTGATAGAGAGATCTCAGACAGCTCTGCAATAGACCTTGATTTCCAAAAAAATATTGAGCTACAACACTTAAAGGGCCTTCAGGTTATCCAAAAATAACTAATAATTTTTTTTTCAGATGTTGATGTGCCTTTGTTCAATGACAGATTTCTGGAGGCAAATGTTACAGAGTCAACTAATGAGCCATTTCTTGCAACACTTTCAGTTTGGGTTCAAACCGGAAAGCACAGATCCAAGTTCTGCTGCCTTGGGGATATTTTTCAATGCGAGGTTTGGATCCAGCCCACTATAAAGAGCCACTATACATGCAAAATTTTGAGATTGCTGTAGGTTTGGACTCTATCCACTGTTAAAGTTCAAAAGGTTTTGTCTGGGTATTTTGACGTGGGCCTATCTCCATTTTAGTTTTGGAAACAAAAAAGCCCCAAATACACATATGAAAGAAAATCCCCTAGCAAATATGCAACTTGCCTATCATATGTAGAAACAATTTCAGGACTCTCAGTCCTCCAGGTAGTTTCTTGTGCACTGACACGCATTGTTTTCAGTGGACTCCACAGGTAAAAATTATGCACCTGGGAACAGCCATTTGCAGGATCAGGCTGTTGTAAAATGATATGCTGATGAAAACTTAAAAGGTTGCTGTAACACTTGATTGGATTGGTGCAGACTGTTAGCAGAGGCTGTCTGGATGCAGGCTATTGTCACTCTCATTTTAGGAAGCAATTTAAAAAAATTACATTTCTTCACCCTTGATTTCCAGGACATCTCTTTCTCCCTCTTCTAGGAGGAGACAGTTTGCAAGTGCATGTTAGCAAATCCAAATGCTACAAATGAGTTTTACAGTCCTCAGGGCTGGCTATTCTCACCTCATGAATCCAGAAGTGTCTACGAATTTGAAGGATTGTTTTGGGGGGGATGATCTCATCTCCCAGCTTTACATATTCTCTAGTTTCGTTTTCCCTGCAACTCATTCCATGCAGTCAGCAAGCAAGCCAGACTTTCTAGAAAAGGACAAACTACTATTGCTTCTCTTCCTGTTCCTTTATGTTTGCTGCTTGTGTTCATCATCTTGCCATGAGGCAATAGCTTTTGTCCAGGGGTAGTTATTTCTTACGCTTGTAACATTTAATGCGCTTTTCATGTTCTCAAATAGTTTTACTATTCCACAGATCAAATAAATTCCAACTTCCAGAGATGATACAATGAAAGCTTCAGCTTCAGAAGCACAGCTGCAAATGAAGCCTTAATTGACACTTTACATAAAGGGCTGAAAATACCTAGCTAGTGAAAATGCAGTAAATTTGAGAGGTCAGAGCAATAGAGAACCCATCTTCCACAGGGTGTGTTACACATAAGGTTAGGAAACATTCCTGTGAAGCAGACTGTATGTGATGTGTGACCAAAAATATTTCTATTTTTATCACAGAGATAGTGAAAAGTGAACAATACTCTTTCCCTTTGTTATTAAATCCTTTCTGGCTGAAGGTTTTACCATCTTTAGTTATTTAATATTTTTTTTTCTTGTGAAAGGAGAGATTTTTTTATGGTGGGAGTTCTTTCAAACATTTTCTGTGTAAAGCTCAAGAAAAATTTGCAGATGTCAGGAACTAGTTCTAGAAGTTCACAACAATTGATGGATCAATTGTAAAAGACCATAATGAGAGTTACAAAATAATCTCCTCAGAACTTCCCTATAGCCCAAATTTCATATTCCTGTTCCAAAGCATGAATGTCAGAAAGCTTCTCAACATGTTCATCAGGCCTTATTTCACAGGAACAAAACAACATTTTTCTTCCCAAGAGCTTTTCTTGGAAAGAAACACAGTATTTGTTAGCTTGAAAAAAACTCCAGAAGTGGGTCAGAGGACAACAGAATAAAACATGGAAAATTACAACCCCAAATGGTTAAAGATTCACAAGTCTATGGGCAGGTGGCAAGAGGGTCAGATCCTGAGTAAGTTAATGCAGTTTCAGTAATAGGTGGTATTATTAGCTCAGCCTGCAACTGGTATTCTTATGGGATGTCAAATATGGAATGTGACGGAAATATTTCATTATATAATAAATGGGCCTCTGTGAACTAAATCTCTCAACCTTTTGCCGCTGACTCATCAGTTGTTTCTGAAACACTGTGTCTTTGACATTGCTACAGAGACTGCCAAGAGCTGCCTCGACCAGCGCCAGCTGGTATTTGTGATACAAATGTATTCCCAAAGGGCATTTGCTTTATTTTAGTTTTCACTATACCCCAGTTATGCACTCGTTCAGGTTGTCTGTTTTGTGCACTTAAGGGCAATGCATTTCGGGAGGGTTTTGAAAAGAAGTGTCTCAAAAGTCAAGATAAATAATTATATTAAGAAAACATTATTTGGAAATTTTGCTGTGGCCTTTTACCTACATTTAATAGTGATCCAAAAAACCAAAAACCCAACCAATCACAACCACTATAAAAATACTTTTGTTTCATTATAACACAGCAAAGATGTACAAACCATTTTAATGCTGATTTTACAAACAATAGAGCATACAATAATATTCTGCATCCTATTATATTAAGAAAAGCCTGTCTAGTAGTTTTCTCACTCGGTTTAGAACAGTTTGGAAAAGGATAGAAGAAACAGAAATCACAAGACCTATAATATTTCCTAGCATCCTACTAAAAAGTGTCAACATATAACTGGAACTATCTTAGAGGCCAAATGACTCAGAGGCACACACTTTTAATGACTGCCGGCCAAAAAAGGCAGAATAAATGACACAACATTATGACTGTGCAGGATCAGTGAAAGAAGTAATGCTTAATTTTACAACCAGCCTCTGGGATTCATCGTCACAGAATGCCAAAACTTTACGCAGGTTAAAAACCTGAGTAGCTCATTCAGGAAAGAAAAGTCCAGCAAGAGCTACGAAATATGAGAGTAAAAACTCTATCTCAGGAACTCCTTAATGTCATAATGTAGGGAGAATGTTGTGTGAGCTTCTCCTGCTTTTTTACAGGCAGAAGAGAGGGGAGGGTGCTCATTTTCCCAGCACTACTGGTGCAAGGTGCTGTATTGCTCCTCTGAGCCAAAGAGGCTCAGTAGCTTAATAATTGTGTTTGTGCAAAGGGAAGAGAGGGAAATCATTGCATGTTGGCACTGTGGCTCAATAGTAAAGTCCTTGGCATGTTCCTTGCTTCTTCTATCCTGTTTTCCTCGATTAGATATGACCTCTTGGCCTTTCTGTGTGCCAGTCCAAACACTCTAGTGATGGAAAACACTTAATTTATCTCCTTTCAGTTTGTATCTGTATCATCCTATTATGGTTCCTGGTTCGACTTCTGTTGGTATTTTATTGCTAGCTAGGGTCCTGCAACAGGAGATATACACAGACCACATCAAAGAAGAACAAAATGTTACTTGCAAGTGGGAACTACTACTCTAACAGTAGCAATGACTTCTCTAACATCTGTTGTTTTCCAAAGCATGCTGTGCATTTTTTACCCTACCTATGTATGAGCAGAGACTGAATTTTCCTGAAAATTCCCGCACCACAGCAAAGCCAGAAATGTGCAAAATAACTCACAAAATGAAAATAATAGGAGATTCATAAATGGGTCTGCATTAGTGTTTTCCAGAGACTGCTCTGAAATGTTGTGCAGCTCATCACCAGGGCTCCTTTCTTCCCATTTCTTCCCCACACTGTTTGCCTGGCTCCCATGACCACACAGGCCCAATGTACAAGCTCAAATAAAAATCAAGGGCACAGCACCGACGAACAATTGCTATTTTCTTTTGCCATCTGATCACAGTTTAGCTACTACTGGATACTGTTTTCTGGCAGTCCTTAACAAAGGAATCCAATCAACAACATTCATTCTGCACATTGCCTAGTTGGCCCTGTCTTTGATGAAATAGCTGACCCTGTATTTCTGAGAGAAGTTATTTTCAGTAACAAATATCCCATTTTTTTCTGGTAGCTGGGGAATAGGAATTGACATGATTTATTTCTTTGGAAACAAGTAATGGTTAATAAGCAAAGATTTGAGGTTTTTATTTAAGATTTCAAATCTACTTTTGCTTCAATCTTTTCCAAATCATGCTGACTACTATGGTCTTGGTGTTCAAATGTATTTTACGTAGCCTCCTCACACCCCCAAGTAGTTCTGCTGCATTTTTGTGACTGAGCGTTGCCATTCATCGCTTGAAGTAGGTAACAAGAATTGTGCAGTCCTTCAAACAGAGGAACATCCCCAAGGCTTACTTCAAGTTCTGCTTTGAGTTTAAAGCCAAAGTTTAAAATCTGATTATTGCATCTTCTTTTTAAACATGCTTTTAAGTCTGTTCGCATGTGGAAAATATTTTCAGTTAGAAAAACATAGTTAATATATTTATTCCTACAAACTGAATATATGACACGTGGTACAAGAAACTTTCATATGTATGAAAGCTATCCATATGAGTTTTATTGCTCTTGCTGTTTCTTATGTGAGTCTGCTGCTGATGTGGCTAAATAAAATTTTGCCCATCCATCGGTTAGCAATAGACAAGGGTTTATGAATGCATATTGCTTCTCACAGGCTCATAGAAGATCCTTCCTCTAACCACTGATGTTCACTTAAGGACCACTTTATTTTTCTTCTGCTGTTGTTTTGTTGTTTTTTTCCTCCTTCTGTGTCCTTGATATATGTTTGTTAAAGAGTCTGTTACTGTACATGGTATTGGCCAAAGTCTTGTCCCATTTTAGAAACTGCAAAATTCATTTAATTCCTCAGGGTTACATGGAGCTGTTTCAAATTCATGGCAGTAAAGGAAGATGATAATTCTGCCTTCAGTGCTCATCTGTTCCATATAAACTCCCTGAACTTGCAGGAAAAGGTCTTACATGAACATGCAGGTAACTGAATGCCATTGACCTTGCTAAGAAAGCTTGTGTTTTTTTGTTGTTGCTGTTACTATTTCTTATTATTATCTGAGTAAATAGAGTTAAACTAAGGAGGACATGGTAACATGCTGTTTTAGGCTACTGACTTCAGAAAACCTGGTAAGTGGATTAAGGCAGAGTAAGCAAGCGGAGTGTTAGGACTAGTGCTAGAGAGAATGCAAGGTCAGGTCTGTTTTGATGAGTTCATCTTGGTTCCTTCTGTGATCCTCACTGTGGGTGGTAGCTGTCTGAGTTCCCCAAAGTGTTTACAGCTGAAGTCATCTTAAGACAGGTGGATTTACTTTGAGTCTTGCCAATTTCATATTTATTTTCCTTGAATTCCACCATAGTCCAAATTGTCCTGCTGTTACCTTATGAAGAGAGATACTTGCCAGAAACCTCCCTTTCCAGTATCTCTGTTAGAGAGTTCCTGCATTTAAAAGGTGATGCATACTGACTCCTGGATTATTTATTACAAAAACCCAAAACCCACAACCACAAAACAAAAACAAATAAACAAGTTCAAAAAAAAACCCCCAAAAAACAACAACTCCCAGAAAACCCCCTGGCAAACCCCAAAAGTCTTGGCTTATCTGTAGAGGGTAATTCTCATGTGGGGAATCAAATCTCTCAACAAGATGATCAGTCACTATCCAGTAATGACTGTAATCTGTGTTGCAGTGACAGCTTGAGCTGTATTAGGTGAGACTTCCCAAATTGTGAAGAGTGTGGTTCTGCGGACACTTAAGCATGTCCACGATTCATTGGTACTGATTCATTGGATTCATTACCTGCTAAACATCTCCTAATTGTTTTAACTACACACAGAAGATGGGATCATTCCTTCAGCTGCACTTTCTACCATGTCTCCAGCCTGTCCTTGCTCTCCTGTCACTCCCTTGCCCTTACCTCTGTGGGAGAAGCCCTGGGCCCAGGCAATTACTGACTGAGTGCACTGGGAGAGCACACAGGCACAAACTTCATACCCAGCTACACCACATCTGTAACCACAGGGTAAACTTGAATTCAATCCTTCTGTCACATTTATAACTTGAATTTCAAAGCCCTTGCCACATTAGAAAGAAAGTGCTTATTAGAGGATTTCTGGTAGTTTCTTAGGGCTGCATTATGGCTTCTCTGATGGGGTTTATATAGACAAAAGAAATGATGAACAGCTCTGCAAGGGACTGTTTTGATACAGTTGGGAATTTTAGCTGTTCTTTGTATTAAAATTTGGAGATGGCTCCTACACATTCTTCTCACTGACTAGAAGTTAGGCAAAGAAGAGAAAGGCAGTTAAGCTTTAGAGAAGAATAAAGACAATAAAAAAAAACCCAGGCAGAGATTAGAAAACAACAGAAACACCATTTGACAGAAAATGAAAACAGTTGGTACATGACTTGAAGGCATTTCAGCTCCTCAACTGGTTGCACGTGTAGACAGCTTTGACACAAATATTTTCTTGCTTAGATTTATAACAAAATGTACTCAAAAGGGTGACAGGCATTAGTGTAGACTCAGGGACTGAGGTAACCCAGCCAAAACAGCAGAAATACAAGGCATTGTGGGAGCACATGAGGAGCACGTGTGCAATGCTGTGTTTGCCCTCTTTCCCATCTACACAGAAACACACTCACGTGTAATTCAGGTGTATGTGCCCTGGTATCTTTCCCAAGCACCTCACACTTCAAATGATATATATATATATACACCTATATATACACCCATATGTATGTGTGAATATGCATATAGGTACTTATGCATTTCCTGTACTGTATACTCACAGGTTCTATGGCTGGCATTGGTGTATTTCCCAAAGTGTATCCCTCTTGGACCAGGAACACGTCTTACTGTGTGGCAGGGACAGCTGTGGCCACCAGTATTCAGCCACAGCTGCATGTGGTGTTCCTCTTTCACCAAACAGTACCCAAGGGACAGCAATGCTGCCATGCTTTTCTGTCTTCAAGTATGAAAAATCCCTCCACTTTCGGCTGGGGTCAGCTGCGAGCCACCGTCTGGGAAATTTAGAAGAGCATGTGTCATTTAATGAAGCTTAAAATCATCTAAACCCCTAAAACATGCAGGATGGAAAGTCACTTTATATATTGGATGTAATGTATGGCTTGCAACATGCAAGTGGCTGGGTGTCTGCAGGATGAGGAGTGCTTGGAAAAGCTGGTGCTGGGTTGGAGGTGGGCCAGGCACCCAGTGCTGCTGGTGGGGGAGTGTTTGTGTCTGGGGGCTGTGCCAGACACAGGGCACAGCTCCATGTTCAGCTTGCCCAACCACCCAGCTCTCTAAATCTGGAGTTTTGTTTCAGGGCTGCCTCTTGTGATGATGGGAAGATTATCTGCTGTGGTTTATGCATGTTTTTCTATGACACAAAAAAGGAATTTTGTAATTCTGTAGATTGTTTCTGTTTCTCTTTTTGTTCTGGTCTTTTGAATTCTCTTGTTTGTTTGCTTTTCTTTTAATTTTATTTTTGTGTGTGTGTGTATGTGTGTCTGTATCTCTCTTTTTCCTTTCATGCTTTTTCATTTTCTCTTTTCTTCCTTTGCCTTGCTAGTGTAAGGGTTGAAATGAGTGAGACTCCTAATACTTACACCCTGAATTTGAGGTCACTTAGTAAAATATTTACTGAGCCTCAGGGTCTGGTCTGTTAAAAACCTTCCCTATTATGAGAAGGACTTAAAGCACAAATATC
Source organism: Melospiza georgiana (assembly GCF_028018845.1). Taxonomy (NCBI): domain Eukaryota; kingdom Metazoa; phylum Chordata; class Aves; order Passeriformes; family Passerellidae; genus Melospiza; species Melospiza georgiana. Next base: position 29,854,697 of record NC_080430.1, on the reverse strand, counting down.
AGTATGATGTTTAATAAACTTTCTCTTGAAAAATGTAAGATCAGTAAAAACATTAGTCACCTACAGCCTTAAGTTTGGCTGGCAATTTATTTAATGAAAAGTTACTTTAAAAAAAAAAAAGTTGGGTTGATTTCATCTCACCTTGCTTAAATTATCTACTGTGCAGATGTTTACCCAAAGCTTGTCCCCACAGCCTCCTTTTATGGCTAATGCAGTGAAATAGGCACATTCTTCCTGAGATTTATTAGGCTGATTTCAGACTAAGAAATTGCACCCTAGAAGATCTTGACTATTGCATGACTTGCTTCAAGATGACTTTTGCTCCTAAATATTATAGCTTCACCAAACAGAAATTGAAGGACATCAGTAGTTTGAAATCCAGTCCTTAAAAGTGAGTCATAAAACAGAATTTAAAAATCTGCATTGATCTGATTACCTTCATGTAGTTTGATTATTTAACGCTTCCTGACAATAAATTCAAAATTGTCTTTCTGGGTTCCAACATCAGCTACAGAAAGACATTATCCTTCTTTTAACTCTGTCTTGTGGTAAGGAAATGTATTTGGCTTCATTATACACACTGAAAAAAACTCCAACCTATAAAGCATCAGTTTCCCATCACTTAGATTCACTTACTTGTAAGAAATCTTAATTGAATAGTTGCTGACAGTGATTTATATTTGTAGATGTTTGTCTGATTAAATTTTAACTCTTACTACACCACAAGCTCCTAAAATCTCTCACTCAGGTTATATGAAGAGGTGTGATCATCAACAGTGGTTTCTAACTGACAGATGTCAGGAACTATTAATTTTCTTTCTTTTGCTTGTCATTCTTGCTGCTGTTTTCCTAACATTTTTTTTCTGAATGAAATTTTTGTATAAATAAAATCCATAATTTTTTGTCAAGTTCATGAATCCACCTCCTAAGGAAGACATGAAAATCAGCTAAATAACCCAATAAAGAAAAAATGAGATTTAAACACAAATGATCCAACATATATATATGTATGTATATATTCATTTATAGATATATGTGCATAAAAAAACCTCTGCTCATGATTGGAGCTGAGAACATTTTGGTTCCTATGATAGATTAAAACTATTATACCTTCTTCAAATCTTCAAAAAATGCCTACTTTTCCCAAGCATGTCACAGATGATCTCTGCTGTGGCCCTGTGTGTGGCCAGATGGAACTCGTGGTGCCTGCTGTTGGACACTTTCAGTCAAGCTCTACCAGTGGTGACACCCTGGGAGCTGTGGCAGACAGCTCTGGGGATGTCCATGGCTGTGCTGTGGGATGCAGGCAAGGAGAGCTTTTGGCTCGTGGTCTCTGAGAAGGAAATTTAATGTCCTTCAGCAGCACCCCTGTGTGAGATGCTAAAGATGCCCTGATTTATTAGAGCTGGTTGAAAATTTTCTGGTGGAACGCTTCTCTGATGGATTTTACAGGATTGAAACATTTGACAGGAACATTTTGATTCCATTGAAAGTTTCAATGGAAAGCAGGCAGGCAGGCTGTCCAGGAAGCCTGTGCTCCTGGTTGCATGCCAGCCTGGCCTTCCCTGGCTCCCTGCTCCTTCAGCTTCCTGACACCCCAACCAGGCCTCTGCCTCAGCACTGGGGTGGCTGGGGGAGGGAAACATAAACTGGGGGGGCACTGGTCCCTTCACAATCACTTCTTTCCACAGAAGAGGAAGTCTGTTTTGTAGGTTGATCTACTAGCAAGGTGATGCTGACACTATTTGCTTTCCTTTTGCTTGCACATCACACACATTAGAAATATGATCACAGGTAGAAAGAATTCAGTATATTCACACTGAAGTAACGATGCAGCTGTTAGTGCCTGAAGCATTTATTCCCTAAGATAAGGTCCAAAAAAAGTCACTGTGCAGACTCTCAGGATGGTGAAAACAATTCACATTTTATCTCTAGACATACACAGAGTTGTCTCAGTAGAAACCCTCCAAACAAAAGAGATATCTGTCAAAATGTGTATATATGTGTGTGCATGTGTGTGTGTGTGTGTGCGTGCATGTGTGTATACATGTGTGTACATACATATTTTTTTCTCATACCTTGTTTATTCATTTATGTATTTATTTATTATATATTTATTGTTGAATTTTCTCAGGTGAGGATAACTAAACTCATTTTTGTCTCACCCAGCCTTGAAACTAGACTTAGGGGGAAAAGAGAAAGTGTTTGTTTAGAAATGCCTCTAGTATATTTTAATAGACACCATAGAAATTTATAAGCCTAGATAAAATAACTTTCCATACATGTTGGTTAATATGCCTGCTGACTTGAGCTTTGTCTTAATGGTCATCACTTGAGCTTAGAATTCTGTTTTGGGCCATGGCAGGCACCTGTAGAAATCAGTTGTCTCATCACTGCCCACACAGACTGCGTCTTCTTGTAGGTTTTATTGGCATGTGCAAGCTAATTTTCACACCACCTGTATACAGTCAGTAAAACTACTAACACAGAATTAATTGTTTCTGAAGTATTTTGGGTGATTTGGATTAAACAAAGGAACAAACAAACAAGAATGTCCCAATGTATGTTCTGCATGCTACCACCTGTGGAGAAATACACAAGCTATGAGTTTTTATGTGCACATGCTTACAAGTTTTGACTTCCATTGAGGTGTCACACTGCTGATTATTTCTGTGCTATTTCCTCAGATTTGGTAGGTGACACACTTACAGTACATCCAATCAGTGAATCAATAAATAATGAAACCTGTATATTAAGAAAAGTTTAACAAATAAGTGCTCATAATGAAAGTCAGTGTTGTGGGCTTTTTCTCCATGGTTTCACTGGCAATTGTGCTTTTGATCTGGGAGCTGTTAGGAGCTGTTGCACCACAGATGAAAGGAGTTAGAAAATTCCATATCATAATGCAGTTAGATCAGTAATTCATGGAGCAGGTAATTCACAATGACTTGCTGGTCCTTTGATTGCACACGGTTTATGACTATTAGCAGTTTCCCCTTTCAAATTTGTATGCTTCCATACTTCCTTTCTGACCTCTTTTTCATCATTTATAGTCCAATTTGGTAGTGAAAAAACATAACTGGTGCTCAAGTGCATGGCTGTCATTCAAACCTCAATGCGTTAGTGAGCAGTTTGACATTTGTGACTATGAAAAAAAAACATTAAGCAGGTGTACAAAACACTAACCAGGTCCCTCAAACAATGCTTTATGGGATTCACAACTTGCCTCTAGGCTATAAACCTGACTCAGCCTGAGTTTTCAAGGTAGATTTAATCTTGATATTTACACTCCAAATGTATCTTACATTAAAACACAATTGCAATATAAATGATAGAAACATATTTTAAATGGAAGGTCACAGGAAGAGACTGTGTTACTGCAGGAGACTTGCAATGATGTGTTCTTTGGGGTTTGACAATTATCTGTCCTCTTCTTGCAAAATCAAGGGCTGCATCTTCAGCCTCAGTGAACTGGTTTGCTCAGAGGGGTCCTGGCTCTAACATTTTCTTGCTACTCCTCTAAGGGAGTAAGGTTCAAATTAAAACAAACACACAAAAAAATGCTATTTAATCACTTTTAACATAGTCATCTGCTGTACAGGTGTGCACATATCACATTTTATTTCAGTTATACTTACCAGGTTTCTGGGAACTGCTGTTGCGGCTTTACAAAGGTAGAGAGATTTCTACAAGTTGCAGGAATAACATCAGGTAAACTTGTTAACAGAAGTTACTGTTTTGTCTCTAAAGGACTAATGTAATGTTGAAGTTGCTAAAAAAGCTCCCCAGAAAGAACATTGAAAACATTTGAGTAGTCAAGAAGGAATAAGAACTGTGAGTCTGTGAACTAAACAGTTCTTTAAGGTGTTCAATTAAACTAATATTTATGTATATATGAATTTAGAAACGATGCCAAAGTTCTCCCATGGAATCCCTCCCAGCTTCCAGTAGGCAGCAGGTTAGGGACTTCCTTCTCCAGAGGGCATCCGGATCACAGTGCTTAGTAGCCATTGATAGACATATCCTTCATGAATTAGTCTAATCTCCTTTTGAACCCTGTTATACTTTTGGCTTCTGCATCATCCTCTGGTAAGGAGTTTCATGATTTAATTGTACATTGTAATGAAAAGTGCTTCCTCTTGTTTGCCTGAAAATGGCTGCTCAAAGTTGTGAGTGGGAGCACACATGCTCTCTTTTGTTTAGAAGACAGAGTTAGTCTGTTCAAAGCCTTGTTCTTTTGTTTCTTATCATAAAAAAATCTATAGCTAACAGAATGTAGAGAACGACATTTTGAGACTGCATCAGTACCAATGTATATGGACCAAATAGCTGAATATAGAGGCAATTCAATTGCAAATACTATTTTTTTATATTGTGCCTGGGATTGGTATGACACTTGTGAATTTTGAAAGCAGGAGTAACATAGGAAGGTTCAGATAAATGTTTTCAACACATGTGCACACACACGTGGGTGTACATTATCAGACTGTTTCTAAAGTAATGTGTGCTCATGCCCTTTGTGCAGCTTTTTTTCTTTTTTCAGAAATGTAAAAAGGTTTTGTGGGCAAAATGTGGCAAATTCACAGAAAGTGCGGAAAAGACTACACAGAAAAACTGAAAAGTCAGCATGGCAGCAGCTTGTGAACCATAACAGCAAAAAGAAAGTGGACATTTGCCTCCTTCTCACCCTCCCTTTTGCTTTGCACAGGGTTGCCAGGTGGTGCCCATGCCCTGTTTGAAATGGCTGCCACAAGGGCACTCCCACATCAGCAACTGAAAATGTAAGATGACTTACATATTTTGCTGCTTGTGTCATTCTATGAATTAAGTTTTGCTTTTTTTTTGCTTCTTGGAAAAGATGACAAAAGTTTTGTTCAGCTTTGTGAAGGAAAAAAGTACGTTGTTTTAGGATTACAGTATATTTTTAAAATCCAGATGAAGGTTTCCTTGAGTTTGCCATTCTCTCCCTCTATGAATTTAAAAAAACCTAAGTAGAAAGAAAAAGAAATATACAAACAAATATATTAAAATTAAAAATAAAAAATTAAATGCACAAAATATTTAAACAGTTTTTCTAGAATAAGTTTAAAATGTTTCAGGCCTTACTGAAACATGGCATTTTGATATTTTCTTGCATAAATTATACACAGAGTAGATTATTTTCCTAACATACTTTTTTTGAAATGTAAATTATTTAGTCAGAATATTTTTTACTAAATAATTTTTTCCTTCTCAAACCAGGTATTTTTTCCTGCTCCTTTTTGTATTTCGTTCATTCCTTTTCCTCTCAGTACCACTAATTTTTTGCTCACAGGTCTACAGAAAAATTCAACCTTGACTCTTGGTGTTTCCATGTCAAAGCCTTGTTGAACAAGCTGGATATAGTTCAGTAGGTACAGAACAAAACAAGCCCAACTATTTTTCCTAACTTGAGAGAAAAATAAACCCCACATTTGTTTTATTTTTTTTTTTTTTTTGGTATCCTTACTTGATTTTCCTGTTTAAGAGGGCACAAGTCCACTGACTGTTATTGCTAGAAGACCTTCAAAGCAAATAGTATTTTTTTCATTAACGTGAATACATTTCCTAGCATAGCAAAGCCCTAGTCCTTACTAACCTTTGAGGCAATTCTGCAGAAAAGTAAAAGGATGAATAATTTTAGAGAGACCTTGGTGTTTTAGGCCTCACTCCACATTAAACCACTTTTGGGGCCTGAGGATGGTGGGCCGTAGCTGAAATAGCTGAGTAATGAGCTGCACAAATGGTTTGGGGTTCCTTTGCTGTCCAAATTAACACTTCTAGGCAGTGAAATGTCTGATAAATTCCAACTATCCAAAGGGCCACAGGTTATGGACAAAGAACAGTTAAAATTTGTCTCTGGGTAAGAAAGAAGTCATCTGCAGGACGTAAATGAGTGACATTCTATTGAGTCTCCTTACTGTTTATATTATTTTATTGGATATTTTCTGGGTTGTCTACTAACAGAAAGGAAAGTTGAGGTTTTTAATGAATTATTATTTTATTCATTATTCAGTGAATTAAAACCAAATCATTATCACCTCACTGACAGAAAAAGAAGTAAAAAAAGAAAACAAAACCTTCTATATTCTTCTTTTTCCTGCTAGTTTATACTCCAACTTTAAATGGTTTTGCATGTTTGATGATGAATGTATTGACAAATTACTCTGAATCTGAATCTACCATTTTAGATGTGAGAAAGAGCAGACTTTTCCCAAAAAAAAACCCCCAAAACCCTAAACATGAGAGCTGATGCTCCTAGGACTTTAATTTCAAAGGTTTTGAGGCATTTTTAAGATTTCAATTTAAAAAACCCCACAGTGCTTCAGCAAAAGAGCTGATTTAAGGTTGTAGTGTGAAGACTACCAAGACTGTTATAAAATGGGAGTGGAAACAAAAGGTAAACAGTTTTTTCCTAGGTACAAGAAATCTATACTTTGTTTACCAGACAGGTCTTGGAAACTGTTGGAAAAAATGCCCTGTAGCTTAGCAAGCCTAAAGAAAGCAATTTCATAAACATAGATTTATTTTTTTTTTGTTGTTGCTTTGCAGGGTAAAAAAATCCCAGAAGGATTAGTCTTCTGCTCAGAATATTTGGCTGTTTCTTGCAGGTGTTTGGCTTTGAAAATGTTTGGGCAGAACACCAATAATTTGGTTTATAGATTACAGTGTTGCCCAGTTTCCTGCATGTTATTGCAACGTGGAACAATACCATTAAACCACCCCACATCTGCTATGGACCTTTTCTGGGGGTTTTTTTGCCTTTTTAGACTGTGCATCTCTTCACAAAACATTTAAGTGTGTCAGCTGTTTATCCAAGTAGCTACAGGACATGTCTTTCAAGATAGCTTACAGACACATCACATTTCATCCTCCTGAAGGGGAAGAGGACAGGAAACTTAATTTCAAAGGTCAGCATTGCTGAAACTTTCTGATTTCCATAAAGATGCCCGACAGTGACATCATATCTACTCTGTGTTCCCATGCTTTATGGCTGGAACTCCATTGCATGATGGAAATGTTGCAGGAGAATAACTGATCTTGACTTTCACCAGTGCTGTACTAGGCAAAAGTAACAAATGGCGTCATTGCTGAAGCTTGTGAAGCAATATTTGCAGTCATGGCTGTAGCTGGAGCCAACAACAGAGGCACTGAACCAGAACTTACATAGAACCCAAACCTTGCCAAAGTCACATGTTATTTTATTTATTTGTTTTAACTTGACTAAGTAGGGTTTTGATCATCTTACCATGGCCCCTGTTCGTAAGAGTTCTATGGGCTTGTGAGAAAATAACTCTTTGGTGTTTTTAAATATGATTTCAATTAAATATTGTTATTCAGAACAAATGTTTCCACCTACCACATCATGCAACTGCAATCTGCGCTTTTGCTTTCAAGTCTGTTATAGTGAACACAGGTTAAATGACCACATAAAATAATTAATAGTGGCCTTGTGTAAAAAACAAATACATTGAGAAATAAGACTGAAAAATCCTAATCTCTAGTGTACTTGACCAAAACAGCATTCTGTTGGCCAAATTCTAAAATACTGGCTTTTGAACCATGACTGTAATAAGCTTCCCAGGAATTGAAAGCAGGCCACTTGCTGCAGGGATACGTTCTCAGCTGAAGGGTGCATGTTGGAAGTGATTATTAGTGTTTTTAATTATATCACAGCAAGTACTGTAACAAGTCGATCCATTATTTTTTTTAGTTCCATTTCTCAGCCATTCATTCTGTTTAAAGATGTGGCTGTGTTCTGCTCAACACCTGACACATGCTTCTCAAAAATGGTTTCATTTCAAATGTAAGTGAAGTGATCCCTGCACAAAAGGCCTGATGCACAAAATTATTGAACCCTCATGTTTCTGATGGAAGTCAGGGTGAGTTGTTCCTTAAAGACCCTTTCTGGACATTGCCACCAGTGGCAGTTGATTGGGTAAAAAAAGACTATATGGTACATATACATTATCACATTTTTATTCTTTATGCTAAATCACAGTGAAAATTCTAATGAAAAAAAAATAAAACAAGGAATAGTGCAACTTGTAAAATAAAGCTTTTGCTAAGTACTCGCAGTCTTCCCAGCTTTATGAGAAACGCTGCCATGAGCCATCTTTTTAATAACTTTAGGAAATATAATGTTACAAAGTTACAAACATTTATAAAAGCCCACTAAATGTTATGTCAGACTTAAGGGCCTGACCTTTTTAACCTCAAAACTACACACATTTTAACCAACCTGCTTTCATAAAAGAAATATTGATAGACCCGTAACTCTTGTGAATCCAGAGATTACTGGCATAAAGAAAAGAAATAATACATTCTGCAATACATTGCAATAAATCTGTATACAACATAGTTTATAGATTTGTAAGTTTTAGATTGTCATGATAGCTTTCAGTGTTTATCAACAACATTAAAAAAGCTCCAAAAAACAGTAAGCAAACCTGGAATACCACAAACCAATCAATAAAGTTTAAAAGTTTCAGTGAAGCTAACCTATAACAGGTCCTTGTTTGGAGAACACGCTCAAGAAACACATGTGCCTTTAAGAGGTCTTGAAAGAATTTACACCCATGGACCATTACCATTTCCAAACACCCTGCAGCTTTACCAGCCCAACATGTGCTGACTGTATATCACCATGACCCTTTCACTAAAGCTCTTTTGACTGGAGTGCTTTTAATACCCACTTTCTCAGCTGAGCTCAGGAGTGATTTGTTTTACATGCCACATTAATCCTTTCCACATTTTCTGGATGAGGCAACCACAATTCCACTTGTGAGGTGTTTCTAAAACATAGTTATAGGAATAAAGCAGCAGGGTCCCAGACTTGACAACTTCCCTTCGGGCGGCTGACAAAGTGGGCTATCGTGGCTGGTGTGGGAGCTCGCGCTTGTGCCCGGCAGCCAGGGTGGCCTGCTCTCCATGCTTAGCCAGAGGCCCAATTACTGTTGGCAATTCAGCCACAATTAAAACCCTGTAGGGATCTACATAGATTTAGTGTCCAATGAATGCTGATGCAGATTAATAAAATGCAGCTCGTCTTTTATAAGCTTAAGATGAAATGCAACAGAGAGAAGCAAAACAGAAAGTATAAATCGCAGCTCCGTAAAACCCAAGAAGTTTATGCCTCACACCTACGTGATTGGAGGAAAAGAGCATTTTATAAATGGGCAATTAGTGTTCAGTGTACTGGCTTTTATTACGTGGTAATTTTACAGTTTTCACTTTAAAGACACCCAAAAAAAAAATCAAAGGCCAAATGAATTTCTGTTGTATGCATTTATGAGCTTTCTGCATTTATAATGTAAGCTCAATCTTACTAATGTAGGGATATGAAAATTTAGTGTTGTCAACAAGGCTAACAGAGTGGACCAACCAATTATAAAACTGTTTTTACATGTCAGCGCTGTGCACGTTTTATTAACAAGTTAGTATTATACTCCATTTTTTATGCATTAAATCGAACTGTACAAGTAACTGCAGGACAAAAATTATGTTTCTACACAATTTAATTTATTGCTCTTCCCCCATAAATTTTACTTACAAGTTCAATGGTCTGAGCTGAACTATAAATTACAGTGAGGTGAGTCTTATATGTAACTTGATTTACTCTGGTAATTTCTGAAGGAAGTATCTGAATCCACATGCCTGTCTACAATTGTCTTTACAGCAAGATGAAGCAATCATATTAAAAAAAGCAGTGGCTGATCAAGAGTTTTCTGTTAAAGGCTTTCACGCTCACACACAAGGCTGTTCAACAAAACTTCAAATAAAAAAAGTAGCTCCATGAGCCATTCATGCTGCGTGGCAGGTGTCACCAGATGGTGCCATTTCAATCTTCCAGATTTTTTTCTTTTTTTTTTTTTAATTTATGTATGTAAATAAATATTCACTCCTGAAATGCTACACTAATTTTTAAAATTTGTGTTATTAGTGGTGTAGTGTGATGGGAGCTGTGTTATTGGCAGGTGAGGTTGCTATTTGCTTTGATCTCATACTAAAATCTGTTCTTCGGGTGGAATTGCTGCTTGTAATCCCAATTTTACTGAGGAGCTGAGACTCTTTAACAAGGGAATTCCTTGCACGCTGTTTGATTCTCTCTGTTTCAGTACTTATTTAAATGTGTAAATAAACCAACTTATACTTAGAATATAACCGGAGGACATGTATCTTATTTCTCTGAACTGTGAAGACACCTGCAATTTCTCTGCAGGAGGACAATGAAGATATCTGCACAAACTCTCTTTCTTTAACTTGCAATGAGATATTTGTTGATCTTTTAAGATATGCTAATTATCTGCAGCTGGATGCTGGGGGCACCCAGCTTTTTTACAGGTCTCCTGGGCATCAAGTGGAACCTCTCTGCCAGCTTTGCCAGCTGTACATTAAGACCTTATTGACTACACCTCTTCTGGGTTTTCCTCCTTTTTCACTATTTGCTGGTGGAGAGCTCAGAAGCACAGAAACATCAGCATGTCTTCTTCACATTTTCTTTTTGAGAAAGTATTACAGGTGTAGAAGCTCTGACCCTGAACTCATTCTTCCCACCTGCGTCTAACTGGCTAGTTAAAATAAATCTCAAAGCTCTTGGGCAAGAGCTATGACTGAGCAACTGTTTGTTGTTAGTAGGATACTGAGGGCAAGGTGAAGTATTCAAAAAATAAATTTTGCTGTCATTGAGGAGGTGCTGGATCTAGTGAAGAAGCAAGAAAACACCATTTGTGACACAATGCTTATCATTTCCCCAGCACATGGACCATGTTCCAGTATCACCTGTGATCTGACAGTGGACATTCCCTCCAGCAGGGCAAAGCTGATGTGCTGTACCAAAAGCCCAGGAGCACTCTGACTCATTCCAACTTGTGTCTGAAGCTTCTTCTAATGCTCTGCGTTTGTGGGAGACTGCATGGGTAGCAGCAGCCTGCATTCCAAAAGGAAAAGGACCACCTTGCATGGAATAACCAGTCAGCTGAATATTGGCAGTCATGCATCAACCCCTAATTTCACAGAATGAAAGAATCATGGAGTCATAGCTCGTGTTGGAAGGGATCTTGAAGATTACCTTGTCCCAACCTCCCTGCCATGGGCAAGGACACCTTTCACTGGACCAGGAGTCTCAGAGCCCCATCCAACCTGGCCTTGAACACTTCCAGTGTTTAGAGCATCTACAGCTTCTCAGGGCAGACTGCTCCAGTGGCTCACCACCCTCAAAGTAAATAATTTCTTCAAAGAATCTAATCTAAATCTACTTTCTTTCAGTTTGAAGCCATTCCCTCTTCTTCTGTCACTACATGCTCTTGTAAATAGTCTTGCCTCAGCCTTCCTGTAGGCTCCCTTCAGGTATTGGAAGGAAATTAGGTCACCCCAAAACTGTCTCCTTTCCAGGCTGAACAAAATCTACTTTTCCCAGCCTTTCCTCACAGGAGAAGTGTTCCATCCCCCTAATTAACTTGGTTTCCTGAAGTGTAACCTCTGTGGTATCCTCTAAAGACTCAACTCTCCCCAGATAGAAAAACAGCAAAGTTCTGGCAATGGTTCCTGTGGGAACAGAATAGACTGCATGGCCCTTGGATCACCGTGCTCCTTTATGGCTGGACATGTGCTGCCCTGGACCCCCTCTGGCAGGCTCCAGGCAGACTGGCACTGTGGTGGTGTTCACAGGGTCCCAGGACCAGGGAAGAGATGAGAATGTTGACTCCATATTTCAGAAGTCTGGCTTATTATTTTATGATATATATTATATTTAAAGAAAATGATATATTATAACTATAATATGAGAATAGAAGAAAGGATTTCATCAGAAGGCTTGAAAGGGAAGGAAAAGAATTATAACAAAAGCTTGTGACTGTCAGAGACTCCAAGCCAGCTGACTGATTGGCTGTTAATTAGAAACAACCAACATGGGCCAATTAAAGATCCACCTGTTGCACTCCAGCAGCAGATAATCAATATTTACATTTTGTTCCTGAGGCCTCTCAGCTTCTCAGGAGAAAAAATCCTAGCAAAAGGATTTTTCATAAAACATGTCTGTGACTCTGGCACAGTTCTGCAAGACATCAGCACTGTGCACTGATATTCTGATCACTGATATTCTGTCCAGGCCAGTGCTCATGGGGCACTGTGCCCACACTGCCAGCCTTGCTCAGCTCACACCGAGCGTGGGGCTGACGCAGCATCAGTCTGACTGCTCTTGGAGCTGGCTGGTTCAGCAGGAGCTTGGCCCTCCTGCCAGAGCACAGGTACTGTCCTCAGCCCTAAAGGGCTGCACTGAGCACTGTTTTGATCACTCTACCTTCTCCCATATCTGTACCTTTCTTGAGGAATAATTTTATTTCCTGAATTTTCATTGACTTTTCTTTCTTTTTATTAAAGAGTCTCCCTTCCATAAAGAAAGCGCTTTTATACACATTGAGGGGAATGGCCCCCCACACCCCTCCCAATAGGTCTAACATACCAAAATTATTTGTAGTCACCTATACATGGTAACATCACTTACTGTGTGTCACAGAAATTAGTCACAGAAAATTCTGGGCTGTAAATACTATCCAGACAAATAGCTTTTTAAGACGATAGTCTAGATTGAACAGAAGAAAACGTTTGATTCCTTTAACAGGACAACCTCCTGAGGTTTTGAGTGAACTGATGACTTGTTTTTTTTTAAATATCTACCCAAAATGGAAATATTTTATCAAATAACTTGTTTTGTAGAGAAAACAGAAATATGTCCTAATCTGCTCATCTTTGGAAATTATTACTTATAGGCTTGGATTGCTTCTCTTTTTATTGTTTTCAGCAGCCATTTAATAAGAGCTTCCTGATTACTTACATCTCAGGATACAGATCGTGATTGTAAAAAAAGACAACACGAAAATGACAATTGAGCTTTTTAAAAAACTCATACACCTTTTGATCACTTTCAAGATCACATACTTGCAAAATTCTTTTATATGCCAGTTCAAAAATCAACTCAGCTGTATTTTGTGTTGGTATATAATCTGAGCCACAAAAATTGCCTACTTCTCTTTTGCCTTTGGGCAATTTTTCAATCTTAGCTAAACCAAGTCCATAATGTACGCCTGCTGGCCAACATTCCAGGTAAATGAATAGCTTTTAAGGAAAAATTATGCTGTTTTTCAAAAGCTTGACATTTTTAAAATACAAGTCCAGAATTGAAACCTTCAATAATTTTTCCATGCCTATATGTTGCAAGCAGAAAAATGTTGCACAAATGAATACATCTGGGATTATTTTCAAGCTGTTATTTCCCACTAGGGAAAATATTCAGAAATAAGGCTCAATTTTTTTTTTTCTGTGCTGAAACTACAAAGAGGCCAGCCATCTTGATGCTTTTCCAGATTTTTTTAATGGTTTTACTGATATTGTATAGTGACTTTACTGCCCTGTTCTCTATGCCCTTATATTCACCAATAGTAAGCATTTATGTTGGGTTTATTCCAGTTTTTAAATCTGTTTTGTGGCATTTATGACCTAAAGCTAATAAGGACATTCAGTATTTTCTTGTAAAATATTGAAAATACCTTTTACCATGAAAATAAGAGGGAAATGTTTTTAAAATTAAAAAAAGAAAAAAAAAAAAGAAGGGGCTTAACCAAAGGCAGGAACAGAATGGCCCTTACTTTAAACTCAGGCTTTGCCATAGCAGTAAAGTGCTGTTTTTAGGCATCAAGGAACTGGCAGAAGCTCCTCAAGCCCAAAAGAAGCCCAGCAGAGGTTTGGCAATACCCAGGTACAAACCTGTATTACCGGACCAGGTTAGGTGAAAAACTTTGAATGAAATGGATCTTTATAAAAATGCGAGTTGGTTGAAAACAAAACTTTCCCACAGCAAAGAGTTTGGATCGATTTTTGGACATTTAAAATCTGGAAGAATTTTTCATTGATCAAAACTGTCTATTTTTATCCTCTTTGTAAAATTGCGTCCTGCTTCTCTGGCTTGAAATTACGTTGCCCTTTTGGAAACCAAACCAGCTGAAACATAAAACATGTAAATAGCCTCACACAAGAAATCTTTTAGGATGTAATTAAGCACAATGCTGCTTAGGAGGAGACTTTAAGTTAAAGAAGAATCCCATGATTGCAAGCTGGGTTGTTTCCATGGTCTTTTTTCCCTCAGAAATGTGAATATTGTTATGGAGCATAAATCTGGTTGCTTCCTAGCGTGCATTCAGTGATTTCATATCCCTCAAGTGTCATTTCTGGGGCTTATGTAAAGGCATGATCCTTATGCCCATTTTACAGACTGGAAGCTGAGGTGCAGAGATGCCTTTCTAACCAGGCTGGTGGCAGAACTATTGTCCTTGAACCCCACTTTTAAGGCAAATATTGGCCAGTGCTTCCCAGGTGATGTGCAAGACCTGTCCTCCTCCTTGCTTTTTAAGCGCACTGCTGTCACTTAAGCAGCGATGCTTCCTCCCAGCTTATGTTTTCTCTGTATAATAGAGGATTAATTTAAATAAATGCCTTATTTGCATTCGCAACTGTAAAAAATTGCCTACCAAGACCCCAGGTGCCCCAGCGTGCCACTTGGTGAAATCACAGTAACATTGAAATCATTATTCTGACAGGAACCCAGCCAGCCAGACGCCTACAGAAGCGCTTTTCCTCTCCTTCGCTCTGGGAAGCACGGCCCGCAGCCTCTCCAGAAAGCTCTCCAGCTCCATTCATTTATTTATTTGCTGCACCGCCAGGTCACTAAATTCTGGTTTCTGCGGCCCGGGCGGGGGGAGCGCTGTGCCGAGGCCCTGCCAGGTGCCCCCTCCCGCGGAGCCGGCGGCGGGGGGAGCAGCTGCAGCTGGAGCGGAGCCTCTCCCGGGAAAGGGGGGCCTGGCCCCACATCCAGCACCGCCGGGCCTGCCGGGCCTGCCTGGCCAGCCAGCCCGGCCCGCTGTTTACAAGGAGTCGCCTGCGCTCCAAAGGAAAACGGGACAGCGCGGGCCTGGCTCCGTGTGGGTCTGCGCCTGCTGCTTCATGGGCGATGCGTAGGAACTGGGAAGAGTTTGAGCTTTTTTTAATTTTTAATTTAAAGGGTAGCGGCATTGCGAAATAGGAAAAGAAAGAAGAAAAATGTGTCTACGATGAAGATCATTCTCAAAGTCAAATTACAAATCTCAAAGTACAAGGCATTCCTAGCCAGTAGCTAATTATTGCTCAGCTCTCCTCCCGCCCTGCTTATTAAGAAAGTTTGATATAAGTTCCCGTTTGCTGTTCAGAATAGCACAGATGGAAGGAAATGAACATGCCATTTGCTTTTTGTGACCTCAGGGGAGTGGAGCAAAATATGGATGTGAAAACATTGCCAGAACCCGGAAAGTTATATTCTTTCATTCATTAATTTTCCTGCTTCTCTATTCCATATGCTCTCCTTTCCTTCAGCTCCATGGAAAAGTATTGACGAGCCAAACGAGTAATACAATTAGAGCTTATATATGACCTGAATGGTGTATGGGGCTTGAGTGGCCCATTAGCCAGGGAGGCTGCCCTACAGCCAGAGCCACTGGGAGCAGCACGGACTATGGACATGAAAGTCACAACTCTCATCCTCCAGAACATCTTCTGACATATTGTTTATGGATTAGTGCATAGGAATGGTTCAACACTGCAAGAAGTCACAATGAATAAATAGAAAGGACCAGATTCTTCATAAGGATGTACACATGGTTCTCATTTTAAGGCCTGAACCAATCCACTTAAGTTAATGTAAATTCTTCTCCAGACTTCAATGGGAATCTAGCCTTTCTGGCTAGCTCTAGTAAAGGACTTAGGCACCTAAGGCAGGATGTAGGTGGAACAGCATCCAAAAGCACTCTCCAGAAACCCGTGCTTGGCTGCTGCCTAATCCTGGAGGCGCCTAGTCCTGCAAGGCACTTCCCTTTTTGATTTTAAAGTTTTGTAGGTGACAACAGTCATCCAGATCTTGTCCAGATCAGCTTGGTCTGAGCAGCTCATCAGCCAGTTCTTTCTTTGGACTGGTCTAAAGCCAGGAACTAAGCAGAAGACGCCTAAGATTTTTGAGGGCCACATCTGTTAGGCATTTTCGAAGCATCCTGGCATACAGTGATAGATCAAATGCTCTTCATATCATTCTGCTTTAATACTGGAATGTCAAAAGGCATTTTTTCCCACCCAAACATGAGAAGAACAGAAGAGTACCTTTTTTGTCTTTTTGTGAGTGTAAAAAGGGTAATATGATGTAGATTGGAAATATGTTTAATTATTCAGGGTATCTTCATATTCTTTTGTTTTTCCTCTTCTATGTGTTTAAAGGGTAATTTTAACTGCACTTTTACTGCAGTGAAAAACAACGACCTAAACAGTCTCATGCCCAGCAATGCCCACATTCCTTAAATCAAGGTGAATGGAATAAATGTCAAATGATTACAAATGGATAATTTTTTTTCACATCTAAGTTTGGAAATAAAACCTTCAGTCTGCATTAAGATTGCAACTCATGAACAATAAGGAACCCTATTTGCAGAAGTCAGCTGCTTTTTGCACAGGTAAAGCATGCTGCTTTTGAGACATGGAGGAATCTTGTGTATCACATGAAGACTGCAAGGTTGAAGTGTTAACTCTGTGTCAGATATTTGGCAAAACAGAAATATAGCCACAGAAATAGTACATTTTCAACACATCCTGCTTTGAAAATCAAATATCTTGGCTTCTAAATGGTATTTTTTCATTAAAATAGAGGTTTTGCTGTGGTATTTATGTGTCAGGAGGAGCCCATTAGTCTATGATGATATACTTTTTCCATTGACATTATCTTTTAATTATATCATTCTGAGCCACATCACTAGTGGAGGATTGATTTTTACAACCCAGTTTACATATCGCTTCAGCATCTAATTCTGAGGAGGTGTTACACACTTTGAGGTTTTTGCTTCCCTTTTTTAAAATAATTTGGAACTCATGACTGCTTAAAAAGGCATCAACAAAGGTGCCTGTCTTTCCTTTGAAGTCATTTTTTGCGGAAATCACAGTCACTGACCAAAAGGTTTCAAAAGATTAAATTGTGCTTATTTTACGACATTTTAAAACAGCAGGGTTAAATGCTGGGCCAGCTGCCAGGCAGTCAGCAGCACCCATACTTTCATGTTCAGCAGCCAGACACATCTACAGCACTTATTTCTGAGTAGTTATTCCTGAAATATGTCACTCAGAACAGCGGAGGGGTTTTAGTATTTGTGTACTTTGATGACGGGCGAATGAAAATGTACTATATATATGTATATGCCATGAGTGTAATGAGTTAAAAAAAAAAAAGAGTTAAAAATAAAGGAATGTAGCGGGCAAAATAGACATTTATAATTCTCTTTGTCAACACCGGCTTCTCTCTGTAATTGGAATCAACTTGGAGAGCCACAAAATCATGGCAATTGGGCAGCCACAAAATCATGGCTATTGGACACTCGTGTCCCATAGTGCATTTTCCACATGCAGCAAAACATTTTACTGCTTGCTGCTTTATATGGAAGCTGTATTGGACTGAGGCTAGCTTAAACTCACAAAACTATTCAGAAAGGGATACATAAATCTTGACATCATCTTTGATGAGAAACCCGAGGAGAGGAAGGACACTCAGACACTGTCTGTCCTGAGCAGCAGTGCTGTGGGCTTAGTGGATCTTTTTTGAAGTTCAGCTCTGTTGCAGTCAGGAAGTGATTTACTCCATTTTACAAATTTTCATTCTGGTCTTTTCTTTCTAATCCTCATGCGATGCCTGGTTTCCCTTGCCTTGGTGTGTTTTTTTTTCATCTGCCTTTTTCCATTTTGAGGACTCACGGGCCAGACTCTCTGTGCTGGTTTCCGTCACTTTGTATTGTGCAGGTGTTCCAGAGCCTTAACTGGCCCCCAGGGGATGTTCCCTATGTAAGGAGCCATGCAGCCAGTGCAAGGTGGTATAAACAGCTCCTGTGCCAATTCTTCTCCCTGTGCTGGCACACAGAGTGACTGAGAGACTCACAGAAGCAGAAGAGAGTGCTCTTGATTCTTAACAGGGGGTACACCTCAGGGACTAAAACACGAGCTTATCTAAGTTCTGCTCAGGCTGGCACAGGAGCAGCTGTAGAGCTGTGTGACCATAACCAACTCCCCATCTCCTGCTCTGAGTGGATCTTGGCACAAGGAAGAATATGGACCTTTTATTCTTGTCCTGCTAGCTGGATGAAACCCCACTGTCTACACATCAAAGGGGTTTGATGGACTGCCAAAAATAGTAACCTATACGTAAAACATGTGCTCCATTTATAGCGATCATTTGGAAAGTTTCCTGCTACTGCAGAAATTCAGATTACATTGATTTACTGTTCAGTGCTGCAATATACTGAGAGGCTTTTCAATGAGTTCTATTGTATGCATTTGCAGAAAGGCTGGGGAGATTTCTTTCTTCCTTCCTTCCTTTCCCTTTGCTATATAATACATAATCATGTGAAGTACATCTTTCTGAGGTTTTGCACAGTTCTAGTGAAGTGAGTTAATATCTACCCTACACTTTGAAAGACATTGTCACCTGTGCTGATGTTTCACCCTTTGAAAAATGAAGTGCTGTTTCTTTTGATGTAAAGAGCATCTCTCCAGTATTTCTTGGATCATTTTATTCTCCCTCTCAGTTTATAGGCTGTTAGCTATGGAATATGTCCTGCACATTTTTACAGGCACATCAATGCCTTTTGTAGGAACAGGTATTAACATAGCAATTAAACAGGAAGGTACACATGAGAACAGACACCCTGTGTCTGAGCACAGGTCTGAATCAGCATTGAGCCTATCTGTACTGCGGTCAGCATACTCTTTCCAAGCCCCATCTATAACTACTTTTAGAGTCCTTCCTAGAGGAGTCTTAATACCACTGAACAGCTTGCATTTATAGATAGCCCAAGCTTAGGTTTTTACAACATGAAAACATGATCTATTGGGAACTGATACATATTAATGACATGGATGAACTGATGTGGACACTTAGAACTAAATCAGGGAGCATAATAGGGCAACATCCTATGCTGAGCCAACTTACACAGATCCGGTCTCTGTGTTAACCAAACAGGACTGGATATTTAGCTAATAACCAAGGCTGAAATGAGAGCATCTGTAGCTCTTATGACTCATGAGAAAGGCCATTAATCCATGTACTCACATATGTATTGTGAAAAGCTTGCTAATATAAGAAGAGAATAAAAACCTAAGAAACAAGCGGTGACAGTAACTGCTGGTCTACAGTCTTTAATCCTCTTTGCAAACAGTGGCCCTCTTTGGTTGATGACAAAGACAAACACGGCCTTCATTTCATAACTCATATTATGTGTCATATTATTCTCTCAAATATACAGAAATGGCCCTTTACCCTTTCTGGTTTTATTTTTATAAAGCCTTTTCCTTCAGACCCTAACTGCTGCTAGGCACCACAAGAGTTAATTATTCTATCTCTGGATACTATTAAATTCACCCCAATTCACTCCTCTGCTTCCCGTCTGTTAACGTCCCATGGATCAAAGCTCAATGTAACTATTTTAGGCCAAGAGTTCAAAATGCTACCATTCATATTATAACTTAACAGGAATGTATGAGTTACTTTTCTTCAAATTAATTAATGCCTTTCTGAATTATAGTGTTTCCTTCTCCTTCTCCTTCTCCTTCTCCTTCTCCTTCTCCTTCTCCGTCTCCTTTTTATCTGAACAATTAATTCAGGTTTTCCCATTTTATAGTCCTGATCTCAAAGTTTACATCAATTTTCATGCATCATTACGTCACAATCATTTGAAGGAAAAAAAGTAATTCAATTAAATACACCAAATTAGAAAAGGTTGTAGCATTTTGGAAAGAAACATGGATTTAGGATGGCAGCAAGAAAAAGGTAAGCCTTTTGTGTGCTACTTTTCTTTTACTTGTGAATTACAAAGCCATTTTCCTTTAGAATTCCTGTCTGTTTGTGACCTGAGGGCTTTGCAGAGCAGGGGCTGTTTGAATCAGCGTCGCGGGCTTTCCCTGATTTCTGCCTATCCAGGAACGCTCCGGCCGATCGCAGGACTTCGCCCCGCGGTCGCTCCCTGTCGATGGCCGCCAATGTGCTCCCCACGTTGCCGTTCCCTGACGCACATTCCCTTCCCACATTCCCCCGTCCCGCGGTCCCGGCGCGGCCCCGGGCAGCCCGCGCTCGGGCGCCCCCTGGCGGCTGCGCTGCGCCCGCCGCTCCCGCCTCGCCGGCCCGGCCCGGCCGGGGCTCCAGCGGCTGGGAACGGGCCCGGCTGCCTCGGGAACCGGCCCGGCTGCCTCGGGAATGCAGGAATGCCGCTTCCCGGCTCCGGGCTGAGGGCATGCCGAGGGGCTGCAGGAGGCTGTACCACCCCAGCCTGCCGTAGGTGACGGGGAGGAAAGAGGAGCTCGGCACAGGAGAGCGCGCCGTGGTCAGAGCCCGGCGTCCCTGACACGGCCCCTGTGGAGGGCAAGGGCAAAGGAGCTCGCAGCTTTAGTTTAAGTGACAGCTCCAGCAGCACGGAATTATTAATTAGGAATTCGCAATCTCTCACAGCTCCAGCAGCATGGAATTATTTATTAGGAATTTTCAATCTGTCAACTGCCCTATTCAAGGAGGGGTCTCTGAAGTACTGAATCCAGCTCTGGGGTCCCTAGCACAAGAAGGACATTGACCTGTTAGAGCAACTCCAAAACGAGGCCACCAGGTGGATTAGAGGCACCTCTCCTGTGAGGAAAGGCCGAGAGAATTGGGATTGGGATCAACCTGGAGAAGAGGAGGCTTTGGGGTGATCTAACTGCAGCCTTCCAGTACCTGTAGAGAGCCTATAAGAAAGATGGAGAGGGACTTTTTCCAAGAGCCTATAGCGACTGGACAAGGAAACCTTTAAACTGAAAAGGGGGAGGTTTAGATTACATACTAGGAAAGAAGTGAGATTGGTGAGGCACTGGAATGGCTTGGAGAAGTTGAAGATGTCCCATCTCTGAAGGTGTTCAAGGCCAGTTTAAATGGAGCTCTGAGATACCTGGTTTAATGGAATGTATCCCTGCCCATGGCAGAAGGTTTGGGACTAGATGGTCTTTAAGGTCCCTTCCAACCCACTCAATTCTATAATACATATTTTAATATATTTCCAAAAGCTAATTAAAAGCCTAGGCTATGTAATTCTGCAGCCTTTGTATCAGGGTTGTGAATATTTCAGAAATAGGGCATTGAAGTATAGGTGTGAGGTGAGAGATTGCAAATTGTTAATTAAGATTTCTTTGCTGCTGGCAAAGTATTTATCCATGTCAAATATCTACCTGAGTTAAGCTGTATATAAAACTAATTCAAACACCTTTGATCTCAGCTTACCCAAAATGCCCTCAGATGGAAGTAAAAATTTTGCAGAAATAACAATGCACTTCTGAGGTGGTGCAGCTCAAACAGTGTAGAGAGACAGGCAATGGCTCCAGCTCAAGGACTGACATGTCCCCCTCCACAGCCCACCATCCCAGCCTTTTCCAGTTCCACCCACAGCACCAGCTCTTTCCTTTCCCCCTTTTAAAGTTGTTGCCTGTGACTTTTTATTAGCCATTTCGCCCTGCTCAGCTGTACAGCATGAAGAATGCATATTTTTCCTTCTGCTTTATCAGTAAAATTTGGCTGCTGCTTGATGTACAGAGGGGTGAAGAGATGATGGGAGGGGGGATAGCCCAGGCCAGCTGCGTGTATACTGACATTTAAGCAAAGGCAAGAAAGGCAGCCTGGCTGCAAAAGGTAAAATATTACAGGCTATATCAAAAGGTTTGCATGTGAATGTAAGTACACAATGTTTCTTTCACAGGATTCCTGCTGTAAACTTTGTTCTTTACTGGCTGATTCAATCCTCTGTAATGAAAAAGTTGCCCTACTCTGAACTTGCCTGACTTTTCTTTCTTTTCAAAGAATGGCAACAACAGAAACTAAAACAAAAGACAGAAGAAAGTATACTCCAGAGTGTGTTAAAAGAATCTTTCTTGGAAAATGAAAAGCTGTGGTACCATTGGGATCAGCCATTCTTGGAAAATCAAAAGCTGTTGTACCACTGGGATTGGCCCTTCCAAACCTCTGAAATTCTGCCACAGCCTCCCCAGCTGCTACAGAAATTCATTTGATACAGCACTGCATTCCCTTTATGGTTAATTCACACTTATCCGGTGGGTGACCTCTGCAGCTCGCAGGCAGACAGGGCAGTGAGTGTGAAGTCACCTGGATGCAGAAGCAGTAGAGCTGTGTTTGTATCATCTGTATTCCCCAGTGCAGAGAGGTGCCATATGAAGTGCCAGCTCTTTTTCTCTCCCTGTCTGATCTGATCTTGTTGGTTGCTGTAAAATAAGTGCTGCACTGTTCCACTTTTTGGCTAGCCAGGGTACCCCATTCACAGCCCTGGGTAACAGAAGCCTGAGTAAACCACAGACACCATGCACCCATGGAAACACCTGGTGATAATCCCTATGGCATTGCTGTTATGCTTCCTAATTTACTCCTTGTCTCAGAGACATTATTTCTTTGCTCTGAGCAAATCTCCTTCAAGAAGCATGTCTTCTTCTTTCCACACCTTTGTTTGCAAGGTATGCATGTATTAATACATACAAATTGCTTCCTGAATTGTTGACTGCCTTATGACATGTCATAATCTGATGGAATCCAGACTGTGTTTGATTCCTGGTCCATGTTTTAATAATAAATATCATCATGTGGCTTGACAAACATCTACTTTTTGAATAAAATTATTTTACCTTACTTGTACAGATTCAGGAGACTCCAGTGATACTGCAGCTTTTCATTTTCCAATAAGGATTCTCCTAACACAGTCACTGTGCTACTCCATGATACAACCCCAGGAACACTCCTAGAAACCTAGAGAACTGGAAAGTATTCAATCAACATATCAGTTTATTGCTAAAGCAAGATCATATTCCAGTGGAGAGAATATGAAAACCAATATACCAATAGACCACAGTCTTTTATTAACTACTGAGTGTTTTAAAACACAACAATGTGCAAATTCTTTGTGCAAATTGAGTGCCAGGTTTCACTTTTGGACATTGAATATTGCTATTATGATAGATTTTAAAAGGTTCGGTCCAATAAATACAAAACTGACATATGTGCACCAGAACAGTAGATTCTAAAAATGCACATGATGCACAAAGAGCCCAGAATATTTATTCTTCAAGTATACGGTGTCTCATATGTTGTCTGATAGCTGTTAGGAATGCTCAAAGAATTACTTTCTAATCGCGCTCTCACAGGATGTCCTTTTGTTTTTCAGAGGAATATTCCCCAGTGTTTCTCTTTTCATTCAGATGCCTTGAGCACAACTACAGGAAGACATTATTTCCCCCTTACCATACAGGAATACGTATCAACATAAGATCCATGCCATGCTCTTACACTAACAATTGTTCAGTAATTTATTTCTCTCTTGTTTCTCTCTTTCCAGTGGAAATATGTGATCCAAACCTGAGCAAACTGACTGCAGACATTTTTGTTAACCTTATAGGCTTTGATTCAGAATCTGTGATACAAGAGAATCCGCCGTGCAGGACGGGGGTGTAATTCCATCAAGGACTTCTGGTGACCTCATAAACCATGAGAGCTGGCGTGGACTTTAATGGGCACCACGTGGTTAAGTTCCCATGCATCATTTTGAAAATGTAGGGCTTCATTTGATACTGCAGAAGGATACCAGACCTACCATGTCAAATTCTTTCCCTTTCTTCTAAAGGAGCCTCTGGCTTTATGTTACAGTCAGTCCTCTTTGGTAGCAAATGAAATATGCCATTCTGGAAAATTAGTATTTTCTCTGGCAAAATGAACTTGAAAAGTGTGTTTCATAGAAAAGTACATATTTGGGTTATTTCTTTTAAATAAACTTTCTAAAATGATGGCAGTAAATTCAAGTAAAGGTGTGGTTTGTGCAGGACTGGCTTTGCTTGCAGATTTCTAAGTAAGAGACATTTTAAAAAATTTATTTGCACATCAGTTAGAAAATATAGGAATAGAATTGTTATGGGTCATTTGAAAAAGTAGACCATGTTAAACCCAGTTTAAATCAAGCTAGGTAAGTTAGCTCAAATTGCTGATGGTGAATGACCTAAGTTAAATGTTACTTGACCTAAAGCAATTTAACTGTATTTAGTACATCAGTTCCAGGATTCTGCTGTTAGGAATTTCTAGGGGTTCAATAAAGTTGAAGTTTCAATAGGTGAAATTTGTTCTATCACCTTTGTATGGTGCTTGGAGATTTTCTCCCACCTTCTCTCAACCTAGATTTCGCCTACTGAAACCAGTGTTCAGCCATTGTGCAAACCTATGCAAAGTTGATGGTTGTCAGCCTAAAAATAAGGTCAGTCAGCGTGGCAATGATTCAGGTAAATGTGGCAATAGAGACATAACATAAGTGTGTCAGCTTAGCTTATCTATCATGAATTACGTCTGTCTATAACAAGGAGATGGTCTAAAAATTACTCATCATGATGAGTGCATACCAGGAAAGGATCTGTCCTTCTTAATTCTGAGAGTACAGGCAGTGAACTGCCTAGTCTCTATTTTTTTCTCAACATTCTAACTAATTTTATTCCTAGATTGGTTCATAAATAACAAAATCTTTGTGACATGGCTAGATGATGTTCCTGTATTATATACGTACTGTGATATATGTATAATATATGTATTATATACATAGATTTTTTATTCAGCTCTAGGTAACAAATCATCTTGATAGTTAAGGAGGGGAAGGACACCTTCTAGACAGAATATCCAAAAACTACTTGCTCTGGCCTTTCTGCCACCTTAGTGTGAAATACCTGCTGTTTGTCATTCTCTGAAATGACTTTTTGCATCACTGCTCCCTATGCTGTATTGCAATGAGAAGTACATTTTTTCACCATGTGCATGCTTTACCCATATATAGCATGAAGAATGTACATTTTTATATATTCCATGTCCTAGACCCATATAGAAGAATTGCATTTCTTAAGTTAATTTCAATCTCATCTTAAACATGAGGATGTGGATGTATGGAAGAAGGTTGGTTCTCTGGTCTTGGTATCATAGTACAGTATATGGGGATTTGATACAAGAAGTTCCCTCTTAATGACACTCAGAATTATTCCAGTTGTAGTCTCATAGCTGAGATAGTTAATAAATTACAAGCATATGGAAAGACTGTAACAGCCTTGGGATGCAAGTTGTACTGTACTAGGTTAGATAGTTTGTACAGGAGGAGGATCCCTAAGGCTTGTTGAATAAATAGACGCATCTTCTCTGTACTCCATGAAAAATGATGTATGTTTTTGGTTTGTTTGTACTACTTTCTCCACATGAAACGTGTGTTTGGTCCAGCAATTCTGTGGTTTCCTCACTTTGTGATAATAATTAACACCCTCACTGAAGTCTAAGCAGTGATGACATTTCTTTAGGGGCCTGACTCTGATTTTTGGTTCTGTTTTGCCTTATGTTACTTTCAATATGCAATTGAAACCATTTTTGAGAATTGAAAGGTTCAGTGATTGTTGTTTTCTTGGTCTTACTGACCATTTAGAAACTCTTTCATGCAATATATCCTTCAGGCTTTGTGGAAACACAGCCTCTCCAGCCATATGGGTCTGGGTTGATAGTAGCAAGCACAAAGTAATGCCAGCAATGCAGGGATCTAAAGTTTTAGGGGTTGGGGTTTTTTGCCTTTTTTTTTTCCTTTCCTGAAGAAACAGAGAAATGGATATAAGCAGTAAAAAAGTAAAAAGTCATAAAGTAACTATTGTTTAGGAGGTAAATGTGTTAGGAAACAAGAAAAGAAAGATTCCTGAAGCTTTGGGGAAAATTAATTTTAAGAAATAAGACAATGGCTCTCTACTCTCCCCAATAATCTTATAAAAAAGATTGATAGCTTTGGAGTAGATGTACATATTTTGAACTTCCTTTCTGGACAGAGCACAAAGAAAACCTGGCTTGTTTGTGGTTGTAGAAGAATCGTAGGTGGCTTTGTATAAGAAAGGCAGGTAGCTGTCAGGAACACCCAAGCCTCTTTCTCTTTCCATACTCTTTTTTTCCATAATAACTTTTTTCAATATGTTGTCATTGTTTTCCTGATTTTCCTAAATAAAGTGAAATGTCAAATCAGCAGAGAATTGAAATGTATTTATAAAAAAAAAAACAACCAAAAGGGCATCTGATGTTTTACAGACATTCCAACACCTTCAGGAAATTTGAACTCACACCAAAGGGTCTGATATTCATTTGAATCTCCATCTGTGCTGAAGCACATGTGTGCACACAACACACATTGAACCACTACAGTGGAAAAAAAAAATCCCTGCTCTTAAATTATAGCAGCTCTCTACAATTCTTCTGTAACCACAAAGGCTTTGGTAGTTTTGAGACATTGCAGTGGCTTCGGGTGATCTGATCACAGAGCTTAGTTTTGTTAAAGAAATCTCTTTGCTGAAAGATATGGAAAAGCTGTAGGAGAAACACAGGGAGCTGCAAGTTCACAGCATGAGGATTTGGAGTAAAGGGGAAGGGTTCAAGAAGCTGTTGTGGCAGCAGACACCCTACAGCCAGAGTTAACCCTGGAAACACTGCAGTTTTAGTTCCCTCACCAGAAATCCCCATGCTCGCAGGAACGGATATAATCATTAGTCCTCAATGGGAATATGACCTTTCCCTTTAAGTGTCTGTGTGATGCTTTTGATCCTTTTGACTCTCTCTAAGGGATAGATTAAATATGTGGCACAATGTCTACTCCTGAGTGAGGATTAAGCCTGGCTTTTGGAAGCAGAACTATATTGCCTAACCCATCACCATTTATCACATTCTCTGGGGACCTGTTCTCTATTTTTCTTCCCCTCCCCCTAAACTTTTAGAAAAATTCCCCTTCTCTGGGGTTTAATATTGATCTCAGCTGCGTCAGCCTTGGCTTTACTGTAGTTACTTCTGATTTTACACTGAAACAGGTCCTGTGTCTCAGATATCTTGTTAAACAAAGTGCTATTCTGAGGCTCAGCTCTTATGCAACCTGCACTTTCTTTAACACATTTTTGTGTTTGAATTTTAATAAAAAATACCTTAACATGATTTATAGTTATGTATCACCCTGTATTTCAGTGGAATTCCCTGAGGATAACCCTTGCCTTTTCATACTTGTATTCTGATTTAATGAAGCAGTGAAACATATGATTACCTTCAGGACTTGTGTAAATCCCATTAACTTCGATTAAGCCCAAGAACATGCTTTAGTGCTTCACTAACCAGAGATGCTTAAGACTAACCTATGCATGAATGTTTTGCTTAATCAAGTCTTAGTGTTTTATTAGTGTTATTAGTGTTTATTAGTGTTTCTCTTTTGCTCTGTCTCATGATATAATAATTTTGCTCTTGTAGTATCCTTGCACACTGCTTCCAAGTTAGAAGTTACACTGGGACTGAAAGTCTCATTCAGGAGAGGATAAAATTAATCCGTTCTGCAGCTGTGAACCAGAGAAGTCCCAGCAAGCTTCCCAGTAAAATGAAAAAGTGATGGTATGCCACTCTGGCTCATAAAAATGTAATTTAAGCATTGCCCTCTCAATAAAAATATCACATTTAGGACACAGTAATCCCCTTCTGAACCTTATCTTACTTTTCAACAGCTCTTTGGACTCAGAATTGATGCACTTTGAATTTCCTGTTGGTCAGGTAGCATGACTTTCTTCAGCTCCCTCCCACAACCGCAGCTTTGCACGTCATTCTAAGCAGGCAATATCCAGTCACAGGCAGAAAGCGGAATCAGTGGTCTAAAATTCAGTAAATTCAGGAGCTTTAAGGTACTTAGTTGACAGACTAAGCTGACTTTGGAACTACTACTGCTCAGAGCTGTGGCCTTTGCAGTATTGCACCAAAATGACTGAAACTTCAAAAATGCTTTTCAATTGTTTTCTCAAGACTCCTGCCAGAATCTTTGACTTCTTTTAATACTTTTTTCTTTTAATGAGCTCCTGATTTATGACAAGAAATCACCAGACACCTAGGTTCTTTGGGCTTACTAAAGCAGACAAATACTTTGGTGTTAGAAAATATCATAAGAGCATATATATTTTTCCATATTAGGTTGAATCATTGTAGGCAAGTGCCCCAGTTCTCCTCCCAGCTATGGTCTGGAGGTATTTCAGCACAAGGAAAAAATAACCCTTTCCAGTTTCTGGCTCACTAAAGCCAATGTTTTCACTGGGGGCAGAAGGTTGATTCCTTTCCTGTCCCCACAGTATTCTGCATTTTGCCTGTATCAAAAGATTTCCTTGCTCTGCTTTAGCATGTACAGTGTAGTTTATCTTCCAAATAGGAGTCATCTTTCCAGCTTCCATGTCTGAGCTGCACTGGTGATTTATATGCTCACTGTCTGTTTTCACAATGTCTTTCCTGGCTGGCCCGTATCTCTCCCCTGTGGAGCACTGGGCCTTAGAATCATTGCAGTAAGGACAGGCAATCAGTCTTCTTTAAATACATATTGGATTTTACTGGTGCCTGAGTCTATAGAACCTGCCAATGTCTTTTGTGGTTCTGGAAGGGAAACCTCAGAAGAGTGTGGAGTTTTGGTTTGGATCACAGAGGAGGTGGTTGGAAGTTTTTTAAACAAAGTGTTCTTTTCTTATTGTTCTTTTCATCAGATAATGCTGGGAATAGATGAGCAAGTTTCAGAAGGAGTTTTTTAGCTGCAGGGTGTTGTTTCTGCTCAAACACAGAGCTTTATATTAGCTTTGGACTCTTTGGAAGCAGCCCCATTGCAAAACACAGCTCTTCTTCATTCAGATGAGGGATTTAAGAATATAGGGATGGCCACATCAGGCAGCCCAAATGCCTCTCCAGCCTTGCAGCCTGTCTCTCAATAGTCAGTGGTGTGTGTCTGCCAAACATATACTGAAATTTTCTGTGCCTGTGCAAATGTGCAAATTTGAGCCAGTCATGTCACATATCTAATTAATGGTCCTTGATTTTTTTTTCTCCCATGAATATTTCTGGCCACTTTATACACAATATAAAATTGCAGCACCTGCAACATCCTGTAAAAACGATTCACAGTGTTTGTGTGTACCTTGTATGAAGTGTCTTGAATTAAGGATCTCTACATTGGACTTGCAAATTGCTACTTTATTTGATAATCTCTAGTTCTTATATGGGAAGAATCCACAAGCTGTTATTTCTATTCACCTTCTTCTTGCCATTCAGTGCTTTATTAGGCCTATATTACTGCTTCTCCAACTAGAACAGTCCTGATCTGCTCAACCTTCTTCATACAGAAACTGTTTCACACCTTTCTCCTTCAATGAAATTTATCTGAAGCAATTCCAGTCCAGTCTCCTGTCTGTATCATATCAAATGAGGCATGCTCTAGCCTCAGGCTACTGAGGGAAATTTTTTTGGTAAATAAGGACTTAAATGTTATCTGAAGCAAGATTTTCCCTGTGGTTTTAGAACAGTTGAATGCTTCAGTCACAGAAGACATGGATAGTCGTTTCCTTTCAGTGCTTCAATAGACGTTTTTTTTAAAAACAAAGAATACTATTATTGAATACCTAAAAAAGAGATAGCAGGGTCTGAGATCACCTCTATAGCCAAAAGCATTTGGCTTGGAAATAAAAATCTTTGGACTGTCTGAGCTGCCTGAATTACCAGGTTATTCCTTTCAGTCTGAATCAAGGCTTTCTTTTGCTTTTCTCTTTGAAAGGCCTATATTTCATCTCCCCATAGCATGAGGGGTGAAGAGGGTAAGAAGAGAACTATAACAATGGATGGCAAAACAGCCAGCTCCAACTTCTGCAGTGACATGTGAGACACAATTACACAAGTTTTATGTTCAGTCTGAAAAACTTGTCTTCAGTTCACTTTCCTAAACATGGATGGTGGGCACCATTTGGGACAAAAGAGGCTACCTGGGACTCCAGATTCCCTCTTCACAAATGAGGAGAAGCTGTGTTTTTCTGGAGTGACAGCTAGTGAGCTGACTAAGTATCTTCAGGATTTAGAGAAACCACGAAAACATGTGATTGGCAATTGTATTCCATATCTTACTTCTTTCATTCTGGTTTTCACTGTCAGTGCCCTGCATATTTGTTTTAGTTACAGGTGTACTACAAGTCAGGTACAACAGACCTGGGTACAGTTCTGCTCATTTTTAAAGACATGCAAAAATCCATTCTTTAAAAAACAGTAGAAACAACAGATAGTGATTTTAACTTACTTGCTTTCAGCACTCAGGTTGGTGTTTCACATTGCTTTGGAAGTCTACACTCTTGTGACTATTTCCTCTAACACTCTGTCTTGTTGGTTTTAATGGTCTTAAGGCAGTTGCTCAGCCCTGCATTCGATTAGGGATTCTAGGTACATTTGATTTTGACTAGAGTTAGGACCTCCCTGTGTCCTTGGGTATTCTATTTTGCTGTATCTAGGTATGTCTATACATAAATATATCTTTCACTTGCTGAATCCAGAAACTTTATATACATCAGTGGTAGGCTATTTGTGACAGCCTTGAAAACCTCCCATCTCTTAAGATTTACTCAGAAATCCAGAGGTTACTAAAAATAGAGGTTACAGGGGAGTCAAATACCAGCAGCTGAACAAAGAAAAAAGACTATTTAAGCAATCCAGTAAGATATAAAAGTATCCTTTAATACACATTAGTTGCCAATGAGATATGAATCCATTTCAAGACTCGCTTTTATTTTGTGAGCTAATTAGACTAGCTTTAAGTTCTCTCACAAACTCTTCCTTTTCTGCTCATTAGGCTCCATGTAAGCAGCCATAAGCAGCCATTGTGTGGGTTGTAAGGAACCTCTGGAGACTGTGTAGTCCAATCTCCTTCCAGTTAAAACAGGCTGCTCAGGGCCTGGTGCAGTCACCCTGGGTGTATCACCAAGGAAGGACTTTACTGACTCTCTGGCCAACCACTCTTAGCATTGTTGGGTTTTGGTTTTTCTACACATAGTCAAGATTCCCTGTGTTCCAACTTATGCTTCTTGTGCTGTGTCCCTGTGAGGGCCACAATGTCCTGCAAGAGGCAGAGCAGGTTACCAGTCTGGATACCTGTGTGTGTTGCAGGGTGATTGTTATTACTGCAGAAACACAATTTGAATGTGTATTACCTGTGTAATAACAACTTCTACCTCACCTTCTAGCATTATCCTAGAAAATGAAACTTTTGACTGAGAATCACACCTTATGTAATAACTTGAATTTAGGAAATACAGATTGATTTGAATATTAGTAAAGTCTTGCTCGTTGGATTTGTATTCAATGTTCACTTACTTCCCAGAAAGTTTTTGAGGAGAATTGGCAAGCAAGTTGAACAGACAGATGAATGGGGAAATAGCACTATTTTTTTGGAAAATCAAACTAAAAGACTATTTTTCCTTTTAAAAATATATGTCTTCAAATCATTTTCCTAATATGAAGAATCTTAATGAATTTAATTTTTTTAAAGAAATATTTTCAAGTGCAAAAATGGTATTGGATTTTGCAGTTTTTAAGGACATGTCTATACTACAAAATGGTATTCTGTAGTATGTTATGAATGCCTGAATGTGCTGTCTCTACTGCCAAACTGTTGGAAAAGTCCCCTGCAAGTATTTTGTCCTGAGACAATTACTGGTCTCCCCAAGTGTATCTGGGCATTATTTGGAGTCTAAATGCCTAGTCTTTGGAGATTTGAGGACCTGGAACTCATATAATCGCTACAGCATTTAGGGCCATCAATCTTTTTGGATCCAAATTCCAGAAATTTCAGTAGGTTATAATCATAATTACATTTAAATATTTATCTTCTGATTTGTAAAGACTAACTTGTCGCCTATGTTAGGTGTCTAGATTCCATTACTATTTCAAACCAGTATCTAGAATAGTTGACTAGCTGACCAAGGAAGCACCTAAAATCAAAAGGAAAGCAATGAACTGCCCAGAGTACATGAATAAGTAGTACCCAGTTCCTGAAGATAAAGTGATGTCTCTGGACTATTTCCAGTGGTATGAGCAGATTCAAAAGAGTGAAA
The DNA here is from genome assembly GCF_028018845.1 of Melospiza georgiana. Classification (NCBI taxonomy): domain Eukaryota; kingdom Metazoa; phylum Chordata; class Aves; order Passeriformes; family Passerellidae; genus Melospiza; species Melospiza georgiana. Next base: position 29,822,633 of record NC_080430.1, on the reverse strand, counting down.
ATAGAGGATAACAATGTCTGTTTCCTATACATGATTAGAACTTCATTAGAACCAACATGCATCAAAGAATGTCAAATCCCAGTGAGAAGAATTACTTCCCAAGTGTTTCTGTTGGCACTGTTGAAGACCACACCTGTTACTGTATTTTTGGGAGTACTTGTCTTGCCAGTCTTGTGCTGGGTGATGTCCCAAAAAAGATTTAAGCATACCTGTGTGACACAGATGTGTAACAGAGTGCAGCTAACAGGTGCAACCAGGGGATGCAGCAGTCTGTGTCTGTTTGAGCAGAAGGGAGCACAGAAAGGGACCAGAAACTATGGAGGGTGCTGTACACACTCAGCAGTGGTTCTGACCTCTCATAGGGCAGCACCACTAAAGCATCTTCCTCTGTCCTTAACTTAACCTGAATTCCGAAGGGCATATCGAGCTTTGCAGGTTCATGGGTGCAGAGGTGCCTCACTGAGGTATCCTGGTTTCAGCTGGGATAAAGCTCCTTTTCTTCCTAGTGGCTGGTACAGTGATGTGTTTTGGACTTAGTATGAGAATAATGTTGATGACACACCAAAGTTTCAGTTGTTGCTAAGCAGTGTTTACACTAAGTCAAGGACTTCTCAGGTGCTCACCCCACCCAAACCCACCAGCGACTAGTCTTGTGGACACAGTAAATTGAGGGGAAACACAGTTAAGACAGGTGAACCCATCTAACCAAAGGGATATTCCATACCATATGGTGTCATGCATATAACAGCATAACACAGCACATAAACTATGGAGAAAACAGGCTGGGGACCACTGCTGAGAAACTGGCTGGGCATTGGTTGGCAGGTGGTAAACAAGTGCATCACTTGTTTGTGTATTGTAATTATTATTTTAATTATTCTTATTGCTATTATTCATTTTTAATTTCCCTCCTTCCTTCCTTCCTGCCCTACTGTTTTTATCTCAACCCACGATTTTTACTTTTTCTCCGAATTCCCTCCCCATGCTGCTGTGGGGCTGGGTGAGCAGCTGTGTGGTGTTTACCTGGCAGTCACTGACAGTCCTGACAGGACACTGGGGCTGGAGAAGATGTGTCCTTAGCTGCAGGAAGTGTGCACTAACTGAGGATCTGTGTCCCCAAGTAAAAGAGCTGCAGGAGGGCTACAGACTGCATTGCATCAGAGACAAGGAAAGGAGTTTGATCAGATCTTGTCCAAGAGATTGTAGCTGCAAGACCCTGCACTCCAGTTGTATGAAGAGAAGGGCGGGCAGAGCCAGAGCTGGGAGCTTTGCCTAGAGCAGACCCTGACCCTGCACAGCCTAGCCCCAGCAGCACAGGAGACAATCACTACACTCAAACAGAAGAAATTAGGTTTAAACTTAAGAAAAAACCCTTTCACTGTGGTCAGGGTAGCCAAACACTAGGACAGGATGCTTGCAAAGTTTATGGAGTCTCTGTACCTGGAGATATTTGAAATTGCAGCTGAACATGATTCTGAGCAGCCTGCTCTAGCTGAGCTTGCTTTGAGCAGGGGTTCATAGTAGATGATCTTCTGAGGCTCCTTCCAACCTGTTTTTCTTTGTCATAGCGGAAGGTTGTGAAGACTAATCAAAAGAGGATAAATAGTGAGGAACATTACATTATGAGCTTCTGGTACCCAGACTTTTTCATTAAGAGCTAGTTGAGGTGCATATGACCTGTGTATTGCTCTGCAGGCATATTCATATGTGGAAAACATCTATTTTCTTGATCCAGATGGAACATAAGGAAAGTCTAGTCAGGGCATCCATGACCAGATGTGGGATTCAAGAAACACAATTGAATATTGAGAAAGAAAGCATTTAGACACCATCTGATTTAGGTGAAAATCAGGCCTTTTTGTGTGTATTGGTTTTTCTTTATTTATTTTTAAATTTAAATTCTTGAATTTTCTGTATATCTATACTTCTGTTGCTCAGGATATTGATAATTTTCCACCTTCAGGCTCAACCATGCACAAGCAAGAGAGGAGTGAGAAGTTAACATCCACCTCCAAAAGAGAAAAGAAAAAGAGATTTTTGTCTGTCTTTCTGTACATTCCTACCTTTGAGGCCATATCATTGTTGATACTCTGTGCCAGCAGCCTTGCATTCTTAATTTGAATATGTATGTAAAATGGATGACCCTCACCTTCCCACAGCTGTGCAACTATTATAACTTCAAATAATGTTTTACAGCTGGGGCACGGCTGAAATACTGCATGTGGTTACTTACTTCTTTATATATGGTATCCTTCAGTTCCAATACGTGTCTGCTGTTCCTCAGTAGGGCAAATATTGACATACAGTATTTTGCTCCCCTTTAGCTCTCACACTTCCCTTTTAACCAGATGTACCAAACTCTTTCCTAACCTAGTCTGTCTCTACTACTATGTATGTTGACACCAATGGACTTGTGAGGAAGTGGGCCTGTCAGCAGTGGATATTTTTCTCCTCCATTGTCGTTGGAATAATGACATCTCTTTCTTTATATGGTTTTGTGTCCTACAACTCAATAATCCAGTGCAGACCTCACTGTCTGACTGCAAGACACCAGTCTGTAATTCGCCTAATAAGCCTAAACAAAGGAAATCCCTAGATTTAAGGACAAGAATGTGTCCTGCATTCTTTGTATTCTGCAGACTAGAGAGCAAAATTGCTCTCCTCTTTAAAGTCAGAATCATTACCCATACCAGTATGGTCAGATTCTTTTAAAATGTAGCAAACAACATTATACATAATTATTTTACAGCAGCAAGATTTTATTTGCTATTTTAGATGTTTTCCTTGTTATTTACTTTAAGAGAAGAGGAATATAAATGTTCTAGAAGAATACATGCTGAGGATAGCTTTCAGCTGCTGCACTCTTAACTTAAGCCAAGTGCCTTGGAAGTGCAGGTATGTTTACATCTGTGTTTTATTTCTGGCCCACCTCTAATAAAGATGCAACAACGATAAAGCAAAACACAACACAACATGATAATATATGGCACATAATAAAGAACTGCCATAAGTACACAGGGGGCTCAATTTTGCTTTCACTCTATCTCTGCAAAACTCCACTGTTCATGACTAAACCTTTACAATTGTCAGAGTTCCTTGTGGTTCAAAAAGAGACATTTTCCAGAATAATGAGGTCACTGGTTCCCATTTGCCATTCCACAATATTCTGTTTATTCCTAGAATCCCTGTTCTTTCAGCAATAGCTGATGCTCTCTGTAGCTGTTACTCCTGTGGGAACTGAGACTTTAAACATTCATTAAAAAGTGAATTGCTATTGTTGACACAATACAGATGGCCAAGCATGAACTACTGACATCTATGAGCACACTTTCAGTGCAGTGCATGGCAATGTGGCCATGTGAGTGCTCTGGTTGCTTTTACCAAACCAATGCATGTCCTTTGTTACCAGACTGGCCCCGGTGTGTGCTTATACTCCTTTTCCTAAATATGGCACAAGCTGTTAAAGTAATTTCTTTAAAAAATGAACTGAACTTATTTCTGCTTTTGAAAGTGAGAAAAGATATGCTCTTTCACAGCAAAACTATTAGTGCACAATATTCATACAAGGCTCAGCTCACAAGATAATTACCCTGAGTCAAAGCTCTGCTTCAGGCTGCTGCAAACAATACTCGATGGCTCCCAGAGGCTCTGTCTGAGCGGTGGGGCGAGCTCCGTAACCCAGTCCTTGATCATCCGGGGGGACCCGCCTGGGCCGGAAACTGCAGTGTGGGGGCGAGGGCTTGAATGGAGTGAGCAAGAAGCCAGGGTGCAGCTGGGGCACACACAGACACACAGACACACAGACACATGGCTGCAGGGGCTGGGAGGCACACCCGGCTTCCGCAGGTTAGACTCAGCCGTTGCTTTAAATCAGCCATGTATTTAAATGGTTTATTAAGCTGCAGCCAGCAGACTTAGTCTCTGAAGACTGCAGTTAGATGCTACACCTGGGTGTAGCATGCAGCATTACACTTGCATAATGACATGTACTGCACTCCAGGTTAACATGTGGAAAAAGCTGAGGGAGGGCTCAAGCATTTAACATTTTCAGCTTTGGGAATTATGTGCAGCAAGCTAAGACTGAGACAATAAAATGAAACTGGTTGGAGTTTTTGCATCTTTTTCAACACTCCTAGAGATAGAAATTTTGGCCAGAGAGATAGAAATTGAAAAGCTACATTGAGCTTTGGGTTATTTGGGGCTTCAGTTTTTTCTATGTTTATATTTTCTCCTATCTTCTCTATATATATAAAGACATTTTTTCAGTGTTTTGCTACTGATATATTCAAACTCTTTTTTTCCCCCTCCCTTTTACCCCTTTTTTTACAGATTTTTGGTCCTCTTTTCTCTGTCATAGTCCTTTTTTTTTTTTTTTTTTCCCAGCTTTTGGTTCTTTTTGAGGTGTGGAAAATTGCAGCTTGCCATTGTTTTTCTCCAAATGGTATTTCCCATCTATTGTGTGTGCGTGCATGTGTGTGTTTGTGTGTGCATAAGAGAGAGGACAGGAGATACTGTAAGGCTGCCAACAAAAATCAAAATTGGAGGAGACAGGAGAGCAGAGGGAGTAAAAGACTGTCTTATTGAACTTGGAGAGGAATGAGGCCCACCTGGGGCTGAACCAGCCATTGGGAAGATTAAGGAAATAAAATAATTATGGAAAGTTAGTGCTGGAATTGTGAATGGGCCTGAGAGACCTGGCTGAGGCTCAGGAAATGGGAGTGGTGGCTGCCTGAGCTGAATCAAATGCTCAGTCACTCAAAAATGGAACAAATAAGGATAGAGTAGACACGCTGAGGAATTGTAACTTTTGTACTTTGACTTGATTTTTTTAGCCCTATGGACTGAAAGAGGACAACTCTTTTCTGAAGAATGGAATCTGAAAAATATAATCCCTGGTCTATATGGTGAACATTTAGAGTGCTATGACCAAATACCCAGAAATAAGAACACAGTCTGTAAGAAATTGCTCTTCCAATCCTTGACCTTTCAAATCAGAGCAAAGCTCTCGGCATCAGTGCAGTGAAACACAAATGGGGTCAGCACGGTTAAAACAGGCATAGCTGTGAGCTTAAGGTTCCTGCTTCTCCCTGTTTTTTCATAAAGAAGACTTAAGGTAATCTCTTTCTAACTGAGTGGGTACTGTCTGCTTCTGAAATGCATTATCCCAAAGCTAATGCTAAAATGTAAAGAACAGGACAGTAGCTTGAAAATTCATTGTTTGCCTAATCATCCAAATGACTCTGGTGTACACCACAATGAGAATTTAATGTTTCATCTTTTACTCTGTGGTTTTTGAGTTCCTATTCTTTTGAACTTTAAAAAGTTCATAGAAAAAAATGCACTTTAGTAAATAGAAGTATCTTCCAGCCTGCACATTTCCTTAAAAAAATAAACCCAAATTCTTTAAAAATTATCTAGTTTAGCTTCCGAATACACTTTTCATAATATCAGATAGATTTATTTGGTGGGATGTGTATTATTAAGTCTTATATGAAGTGTGGCTAGAAATTTAGAACCAGTTCCTCAGCTAGCATAAATAGCCACAGTCATCCATAAGCAGAACATCAAGTTCTGCTTATGAGCAATAGAAGTAGACTGTTTGAAAGGTGCAAAAACTTGGTGGACAAGATGAAAATGAGATCATCAGCACATGGTTCATTGTCTCTTGTCTAGATTGATATATCCACTTAAATATATAAACACGCTATTTACGCCTTGTTTTTTCATATTTCTTTGTAAATATTCCTTAGTAGTTTATTTATTGTTAACATAATGACTGGACTTACAGTTCAAAGTTGCATGTGGAACTCTAGTATTATGGCATATAAAAGATTTCTAAATACAGGGATATTTTAAGGCTGGTCTTGTATAATAATATGGTAGGTAGTATGAAACTTTCTTATGAAAGGGAAGCAAGTTTAATGCAGTGATAAATGGAATAGAGAATTCTTGTACTTTAAATTTCAGTAAATACCATCAACACTTCATGAGTGAAGGATTTGAGAAACGATGGAGGAGAAATAGGATAGCAGTGATCGGAGTAGTATTTTTTTTAATTGCAAAGAAAGAGCAAGAAGTCATAAAAAGAAAAACATCTCTATTAATTTCTGTGTGCTACTTCTTTTCTAATCACAACTTGCACCGCTGATACAGTGAACAAAACTGATGTGAGAACAAGAACATGCCATTATGAGATGTCACAACTCACACTACCAATTTTTGTAGGTCATACAGTCCTTACCAGACCACTGCAGAAAGCATACAATTTTGAAATGCTTGGAGGGGCCCACCAGATATTAACTTAAGAATTATTAGTTGTGGGTAGAAATAGGCTGAAGGCATTTCCTGCTGTGAACAACACTTGGAAGTTCTCCTTTTGCAGTAATGTAGAAAACAATGGCAGAATTTATGCAGCATTCATAGACAGCAGATATCCCCAGACACTTCAGAAATGCTATCAAATTAAAATTGCTCTTCAGTAAGGCTTCATATTTTGTTTTTGTTGGCTGTATAACAATAATTCAAGTGTGAATGTAAAATGAATCTTATTTACTTGATTGTTGAAGTGTAGATATTATGAGATACTGAGGTGAATTTTTAAATATTTATTTTCTGTTCTGGTGGAGGTGATAAAGACTTTCTAAATTATATCTGATGAAAATGCAATCAGGAACTGGGGACATGGCCTACCCTGAAATCACAATCAAGCCTCCATGTCTCTTTGACCTGACTCATTGTTTGCTGTTAAACCTGTGTGTTCTCTTTTTCTGATGGATTCAATTCTGTAAATCTTGTCAAACACTACTATACCCAGGGGGTGCAATATAAAAATCCCAGGTTATATATTCGGGAAGAGCTATCTTTCCAGCCTGTATGTTTGTTGATGACTCCATACCACTCAAAGTGAGTGCATACTTTTACTTACTGTGGTATCTTTGACTTTGATGAATATTGGCACACAGGCCCTGAAAGGACTTTGAAACTGTGCTGTCTTAACCACCTTTGCACTGGGAGAGACCTAGAGATGGACAAATATCAAGGTTCTCCCCACATCTATGCAGGCCCAGACTATAGCATGTGGGCATCACCTGGGTGCTTAATAGCAACAGGAGGTGAGCAAAGGTTTTAGTGGAGAACCATAACAACCAGCTGCTACAAATGAGCTGACATAAAGGTTAGTGTGTTGACTGTTCAAGGCAGAGCAGATTAATTGCTTATAGATCAATGCAGGAAGATGATGTGAATCCTGCTTCCTTTTCTGGTTTGCCCTAGGGAAAAGGCTACTCTGAGGTCCCTCTGACTTAGGGCCATGCTAGTGAGACAGGCTTACCACTCTGAGTTATTATTCACATTGTCCTTTAAGTCCCCAGATGTGGTTGCTTAAAGCTTTTGAATGTTTGAATCTGAATGTATTTAAGACTGAATATTGCAGTCCATTTTTGTGGAAAGGTGCTGAGAAATACTGTTGTCTGTTTGAAAGATTACACTATCCTTGCATTTAAAATAAGTGGTGTAGGTTTCTAAATTATTTTTATTATCAGTATAAGACATGGGGTGGATCGGGCTCAAGAGCAAATGGGTACTATATGGCTGGCTGGCTGCAGAAAAAAGGGGTTGAAAAATTAGCAAAGATTGATTTAATTATGTAGCAATTTCTTGAAGAGCTAGCAATGCCTTCTTTTTCCATTTGTTTGAAGACTGAGCAAAGTAGGAATTTTCCTCTTTTTGTATGTACAAACAGATAAGAAATTCTACATAACAGCTTTTACTTATGTCTAGGTAGCAGTAAAGCTCCCCCTGGCTTATGTTAATGAGAATTGTGTCCTGGATTTGGTAGAATCCTCATCTAACCCCAGAAGAGTACAAAGCTTCTCTAAAGACAGATTCATTTTTGTCACTAAGCACAAGAAATGTGTGACTACATTATTAATCTTAAAATATTCTATGTGTACCAGGAATAAAATACTTAGCACTTAATTGAAGTTGGGTTTATTACTGGTTTTTGCTACCATCTAATTCATTTGCAATCAAACCCCCTTTTATTGGTTAGTATCAATTTGCATAACACTAAGCAGAGGAAGAAAATAATTGGATATAGTACTACTTCTAAAGAGTCATTAGAATTTACTTAACTTTCGGGATTAGCATGGATTTAGATTTGGTTGCTCCTAAAGTTGGAAATAAAAGAACCTTTTGTTATATTTATTTTTATAGAACCTTTCATGTTCAAAGTACGAGAAGGAAAAATATTCTATAAAATATTCTCTGAACATAAGAGTGGGATAAAAAATTTTCATGATTAAGAAATACAAATTGACACTTTATGTAGAACCTGTATCGATTTTGACCAAAGGGGGCAAAGCTTCTTAGATAGATAAAAATGCACTGTTATATTTGCAGGGGAGAAGGGGAAGAGGAATGGAAGATGGACTGAAAATAGGCAAATTTGCCTTCTGTCCTTGTATGTAGGTAGGACATAATGACTCGTGAAGTTATGGAGTTAGAGAATATTTTGCTGGAAGCCATTCTAAGTAGTGGCTGGAATAGGCTCTGTGGGATCTTGACTGTCCCAAATCTCAAAATGTGATCAAGCCTACTCAGTAAAATGTTTGGATGTATTAGAGTTTGCCCACGTACAAACCCTGCTAGGAAAGCCAATTATTTCTACTGGCTTGGGGAGTTTTTCTATCAGGACTTTACAGAGCCTCAAGTAGGACCTATTGTACCATATGAAAGTGTAGGAGGGAATGAATTTTGATGTGCTGGATATTTTATTTAAAGAGTTAATGAACTGACATATGTTTATACTTACTACTGATAATCTTCCTCTGAAAAATCCATCTAACTCCTCAACTGTACAAAATTGGCATCCTACATGACCTAAATTGGATTTGAAAATGATATTTGGATAAAAATCAAAAAAATACATCCTACTGGTTATATATGATTGCTTTATTATGTTTGATAAGAATGAAAAGCCAAAGGATTTGACAGTCCCAGAGCCTGGCATGTAAAATGAAATTCTTGAATGTAAATTAGACAGATTAAACTATCCTTTAAAAGACTCATGATGGAGAGAAGGATATATTTAAAATCCAATAAACTTCAGACCTCCTTAAAATGGCTTAAAATGAGGTCCCAAATGCTTGCTAAGAAGCAACTCCACTGGTTTTGATTTAATAAAAAAGTCATGGATTCTGGTTTGAAAAAAAATGCCGTCACTGTATTCACCTTGCAGAAATAAATATGAAACCATATGGAGAAGCATATTTCCACAAATGTATTCCAATTTAAGATAAATTAACTGTATGTGCTATTTTGTAATCAAACAACAGCAAATTTCTTTTATTTCTCTACAATTCTTAGAGACAATAATTTCAGCTTCCATATGACTTCTCATAAGAAATGCGCAAAAAATAACGTGCTTTTGATAGAAGTTCTGAATGGATATCTTAATAACTTTTTTTGTAAGATATAGGTGTCATAAGTAAGGATGAGGTATTTTTGTGTTACTAAGTTGCATATGTGATTGGCTGTGCTGGTAAAGGAGCACAAAAGAGTCTTTGTTATGCTCTCAGTAGAGCTATTTATACATTGTGACTTACTGTGTCCAAAGACTGCTTCCTGCTTCCGTCAAAAAGTAGTCCCTCCAAATAAAATAAAAGCCATAAACCCTAACATTACTCAAGCCTTGTCTATTGAAACAACAACAAAAAAATCACACATGATTTTGCATTGCCTATATGGAGTTCTCTTGAGTTTACTTAAATAGAGTTCCAGATGAAGCATACTGTGAAAGCAATGCCTCCCATACCTAAGGAAGCAGAGAGACATTTTATTTGGTTTAGAAATAATGATGGTCCAAGAAATCAGGTGCATCTACAGGGCACAGTTGAAGCTGGGGAGGAGTGCAGCAGTTCTGGTCTTTGTATAGACCATAAGCTCCATAGCCAGCCATGGGTTTTGTATTCTGCTCGAAGACCCTGGCAGGAGAATTGATACATTACTTTGGTCTTTGCAATCAAACAGTATAAAATAACTATGTCTGGGCATCTTCCCTCCTTGTTCCCCAAGCCCATGTCCACCACAGCTTTTTCCCCCATATCTGTATATGCTAAGTGATGAGTTTCACTTTGATTTCATAGTATTTTTAAAGCTGATGTGCCAGTTTTCTTACAGCTTCTATGTAGATCTAGGGAAGGACCCCTAAAGCAAATCATCAAAAAAAAAAAAAAAAAAAAAAAAAAAAAACAAAAACCAGAAAAGAAAGAAACAGTTGGATAAGATTTCTCTTCTGAGAACACATTCTGAGAACACACATGAGTTTTTGTAGCCTTATAGTGTTGGGCAATAACCTTAGTCCAGAAAGGTATAAGAAAAATCACATACCTTCATACAGACTAGTGCTCAGTATAGACATAAACATGAGTTCTTAAAACCATGAATATTAGAAAGCTTCTTTGAAAATTTTCAGTTAGGTATAAAAATTTTAATAAGATCCCAACCAGCTATTAGCATGAATTTTTTATTGGGAAGGAAGAAATTCCACTGTCCTACAGTTCCCAATCCTCTCCTCAATTTGGAACCTTTAATATGAATAATATGTATCTCTGTAGGTTAAAAATTGTAGAATTTGCTGCTTCAGCTATATTTCTAAATCTTTTTTCCCCCCCAATACACTCAATATGGCCTTTGATTTTTCTGTCTGTGGTCATTCTATAGTGTGCCAGGGAGAACTCATTCACCATTTCTCTGCCAGGAATAATCTAAGCAGGCGGCAGGTGTGAATGGGAATGAAGTGAAAATTGGAACTATTTAACTGCATCTAAACCAACGCTTATGTACATAATACATGTCTCTGTCCCCAGAGAACACTCAAATCTCTCATTTTAAATGTGTTAATAGCATTTATAGACTAATTTTGGTTTAATTAGTGCTATTTTTCTGTAAAACTAAAACAAAACAGAGTTAAGCAGAATCTCTGAAGACTCTTGATTCCTTTACACACACTTCTCAACCAAGAAAAATAGACTTCATTTAGACTTCATTTACCTAAACCTTCTACTCTTTGCATTGAAATACCACAACGATATTAAATGAAGAAAAGGAAAAAATGCTGTTGCATATATTTGCATTATGTGTGTTTTAATGTAAGCTTCCAATACTGTTCCCATGCTTAAATAGCAAAGCATAATTAAACTTTAGTTTTCACTGTAGTATGGTATTCACAGATATTTTCACCAGTTTCAGGAGCAGCATAACATACACACAGAGACATATTTCAAGTGAGCAGTAGGGTTTTCACTGATTCTTGTGTGTCTTAACTGATTAAACTGTAATTTTTCTGTTCACACTGTTAGGAATAATTCAAGGAGTGCTCTGTATAGATCCATTATTTTTACCCTCATACTTCATAATTATTATGTAGCAAGTTAAGTTTTATTCACAGTTTTACACATAAATCCTGAAGCTCTTGGTTATTTTTTCCTTGTGTCAGAATGAGCTCCCAATAACGTGAATGGAAGTTCAACTTGAGTAAAGATAGAGTAATAAAAACTGGATCCGGATCTCAGGATTTGGCACATGGACACTGGATCTATTAAGTCATCTTGTCCATATTCCTGCCAATGCAGAATTGTTCCCTTCAACATAATCTCCAGTGCCTTATTCAGTCCAATTTTAAATGACTTGGGTGAAGTGGTTTCCATTACTTCACTTGGTTGAAGTATTACTTATTCCACAGACTAATATAATGCTTTTCAAGCTGCTTCATTCTCATGGATCACTTCCCAATCCCAACATTTCCCCCAGACGAATGTGTATGAGTAAGGGTAAGGAAAATGTGTGTAGAGTATAAAGGCCAAAAGGAAAAAGTGGCATGAAGTCCTTCCCCTCACTCAATTTTTTTATGTCTTTCTCCTTACTTCATATTTCTGAAGTCTGCCTCTTCGCTTTTGCCAGTGAGACTTGGACCAAACTCCCTGAGAAACAGATCCACCATAAATTGTTCCCCATTTTTCTTCATGTGAATATTTCCAAAACTGCCCTACTTACCCCTTATCTCTTATATCCTATTACTTTTACTTCCCTCTCCATTTTATTTATTTTTAGTAAGGCGCTGACTTTTACCGGTTATTGCTGATTCTTCATTATTCATTATCTGTCACTTAACTCAAGTTATTATTCTATTAGAGAGAATTTTTCATAGGGGATCCATGGAGTATATTTTTTGCAGGTGCATATGGGTGTGTGTAATAAATATGACAATTTACAAATTATCAGGAACACTAAAAGCAATTGTAATAGTAGACAAGATTGATGAAAAAAACGCTGAGAAAGGGAACAAAGGTTTGTGGGCCCTGTTTTGTAGTATATCACATGTAAACAGATAGTTAACACTTTGATTCACAGAGCAAGCAAAATGAGGTTGAAATACTTGGTACTGTAACTGAAGTTCTTACTAAGATCTTTGTTTCAGTTTTCAGCTATATATACAGTAGATGCTGCAAGAACAAAGACTGAAATTGGTACTTTATTGAGATGCAGAAATTCAACAGCAGGAAATAATCTTCTTTGAAAGAAACACCTATTTCCGTCCTCTTGGTTTTTTTTATATATCCTTTAGTAGCTGATCACTTAAAACAGGTGCTGTAATTCATGATTGGACATTAAACATTTACGATGGATGGTGTCTGTGTTTAGAGACAACTTTATGTACCACTGCTTGTAAGGCACTTCCTTTCAGGAATCAAGTGGAAATAAGATCATGTAACAGTACAGCAGATTATACATTCAAATATTACAGATGCTTGAATTATTCATTGGTGTTCACTTAGTTTATTTTAATATATGTAATTATTCAGAAATGAAACTTGATTCCTACAAATATGTTCTTTTGATAGAAGTGTTCAATAAAGCAATAAAAAAGGATGCCATATGAGTACAAACATGCCCAGGTTTCTGGGCTGTGACAGCTGTAGTGGGAACATCTGGAAGAAGTTGCCAGTCGTTCAAAAGGGCAAGCATGGTAGGGCAAGTCTGGCCATGCTAGTGAGAAAGTCAGAGCAGGGTGCTGAGGCTGTGGTAAGAAATGGTGTCTGAGCTCTGAAAAGCCTTATTGCAGCTTTGTTTGACTGATTTATGTTCTCAGACAGAAATGAACTGCTACCAATTGCCATCCATGTGAGTCAGCTTCATGCAGAATGATTCCTGTCAGAGGTTCACTGGTTTACACACCATTCTCTTTACTGAGATATTCATATTTGCCTCCAAATCATCACCATCTATAATTTCAGCTGTGTTCAGATGAGGATTCATGCTCAGCACAGACCACACTGCACTGAGTGCAATCAAACATCTAGTAACATGGGTAGAAGTGTTTTAAAGATCCATCCATAAGCTCTGGCAGGATAGTGGAGACTATTATCTCATGGTGTGGTTGAATACATGAAGCTGTGCACCCCTTCTCTTTTCTCTGCTCAGATGAAGGTTTTGTCTGCTCTGATACTTGTGTAGTTGTAAGAGGTTTTGAGGTGCTTGTCATGTAGAGAAAAAACAAGCCCTTTCCAAGGAAAAGATACACATGAACTTTGAAAGGCGTCCTGCAGCATGTGGATTTTCTTCCATTGCCTCGTCAAGTGTTTGTGTACCTGGAATACACCCTGCAGAGGCACAACTGTGATGAGATGCTTTGATAGCTAGACACATTTTGTCTGCAGGGCAGAGGCTTTGCTCTTTCTCACACCACTCTTATTAAGCTGCAGCACCTTCTCTGGGTGCCACAGAGGTAACTTCACTTGCCTACTGGGAATAGTTGGGTGCATTTGACTTTCCTTCTCCAGAATAAGTAGGTGAGTACCCCTCTCACCTGTCCTAATTCTGCATAGATATAAGCTGTATAAATATAAAATAGCTAGGAAGTAGAACAATGAAAACATGCATTCTTAATCCTTGTCTCACATATATGAATATTCATGATGAAGCATTAGCCCTAGATGTACTTATGCCAAGCCAGAAAAACCTTAATGCCAAATATGTATGGTTTATTTAGTACATTTTTATTTAATAGATTTTTTTTTCTTGTAAATTGGATATTTAAGAGACTCCTTTCCATTTAATCTCAATCCTGTCAGATTGGTAAATTATTTTTTCTGCTCCTTAGCACAGAAGACAGAATATCCATAAAAGCAACATTTTTCCAACTTATAGTATAAATGGTCTGCTATTCTAAGGACAAAAAGCAATAAAACAAAAATGGATTACACCCAAGAAAATATTTGAGAGGCAAATAGAACCTGGAAAAGAAAGAACACAGGAAAACAAGACACAATACAGAAGGTATGTCATATAGGAAACATTACATCCTCCTTCTGGAGACAGCTATCGTCAAACCTGCTTTTATCAAAACAAAAGCTTCTTTGACCATAATTGGTCATAAAGGCATTGAATCCTTTTTGAGCTAGTCCTGTGTTACCATGACATCTGCACTTCTTTGTAATTTTTTCATCAAAACAAGTCCTACCAGTGGTAAGTTTGTTCAGAATAATTTTGTATTGCCTCCAAGCTGTTATTCACCAGGAGTATGTGCATTGGAAGAAGGGTGGTGAACAAGACCAGACCTGTCCCCATAGTGGTGCACTGTCATCAGTATATGGATTAATTTAGAATGTTCTCAGAGAAAATTCCTACTGAAATCTTTTATAAAGTCCCAAGTAATTTAAATGTTGAGAATATGAGCCCTGAGAACAGACTCTTTAAGCACATTCTTAGTCACTACCAAACTACCCAGGGTATTGCCATGTGGTGAGCTCATTCAGATGTTAGTTTCCCACTTACCTGCTCCAGAGTAAGAGGGAATTGAGCCAAGGTTTCAGGCCTTATTACCTAGGCTGTAGTTAATTGCCATTATACTCAGCTTCAAGAACACAATCTGTAGGGCAGAGCCTTAGCTCCCCCAGATGATTTAGGCTGCTGACAGCTATTGACTGACCACTTATAGCACAAGCAGACAGCGACAGGTTCTCTTTGACAACTAAAAGAAAAAACCCCAGTATGTTTTTCATCTGATTAGGTGTATGGAGATTACTGCTTCATTCTGCAGTAAGTAAACATATTTTTTGAAGAATATACTTTAGAAGCCTTTAGAAAAAAACTGTCAACAAACAAAAAAGCTAACAAAACCTTCCCTAAATGTTTTCATGCTAGAATTTGAAGAGCAGCAAGATCACTATGGAGAGTTCTGGCTGGAAGCCCACTGTTGTGTCACATACTACAAAGGAACTGAAGAATATCTTTGTTTGTAGATGGAGGAGTGCCTTCACTAAGTCCTGGAGTACTTTGCAACAGTCTTTGTTATAATGAACAAACAAACTCTGGAGTACAGAAAAGGTGGTAGAAAGTGGTAGCAGATGAAAGAGTGTTTTTAGACTGTGCACAAGTGCCTTGGACCTGAAAGGCCTTACAGCTCTCCTTCTCATTAAAGGAAAAGTATTATTTACACTTTGGATTAAAGATACACAAATTATCCTCACCTCAATGCATTCTTCACAATCTGTAGATGTGGACTTTGAGAAAGCTTGAGTAGGCCATCCTACTCAAGATGATGAAGAATTTGAGTGACTGTCACGAGTTGTGCAGGCGATGTTATGCATTTATTTTACTTGCCTGAAAGAAAAAAGGTACTTTAGTGAAGCATTTGCTTTCACCAAAGCCCACCTATGTTGCTGATGGCCATTGTGCCTTTGGCTTGCAATGGGGGATGCTGTGTGGCTGGCAGGAGGTTTAGAGAACAAACAGGAACCTTTGTTTCCTTTCATTTAAGGAAAAGAAAACACGGCAGAAGGAGCAATGCTGAGCAGCTACCCGAAAGCTTCTTTGTCTCAGCTTCATTATGCTATGATCACTGAATTGGTTTTTGATAAAGTACATAATATATTGGAAGAAATCACCAAACTATATCTATAGTAAGCAGTTTTATTTAGAATTTACACTCTCTGATGAGGAGAGGTAGCAGTGTAAAGCCTACTAAGCAGATGTGCTTTTTTCAAACAGGACTTGAAGTCTCATATAGTACCTAATAACAGAATTAATAGCAAATATGATAAGGCAAATGCATGGTTGTCAAACTCCACTTACCACCTTTTTCATCACATGTGGAACAAAGAAATCATGACAGTACAGCATACTGGCAGCATGAGAATCTGTCTCATTTAACATTGTGCTACTGTTGTCAGTTGGGAGAGCACTTACTCAGTTTGGTGATCTCCCCTGAATACCCAGGATCATTTAAAGTTGGTGGAAATGTGAATGCTTTGCAGCATCTGCTTTTTACATTGTAGTGTTCTGCAACCTTAAAAACAGATGTCTGAAATAGTTTATTGTGCTTTTCCTCAAATATTATACAGCACCGGTATGTGCAGAGCACAAAGGATTATCTCAACAGTATTGTGTAGGTCTTTGTCTTTAGTTTATGATCTCTGTGATCTATTGTATGTAAACCTTTTTATGAGACTGGGAAGGGGTGGTAGCCTAAGTAAAATTAAACACTGTACTGTGACCAAAAAAAAGCCTCTCCCGCTCTGTAAATGGCCCCACTGAAAACCCAAAATAGAAAGCCTTTGGAAAATGAAATATTTTCTTCAAGCAAATTTGACCCACAGAAATATTTAATGCTAGACAAGATGTTGGGTTTTGTGCTGGCAATAGTAGGACTAATTTTCCCAAGGGATGGAGGAAGTGTTTTCTCCACTCTCTCACATTTTGAAATTCCAATGGGGAAAGCTTAGCTATTTTAATCATGTTGTCTTCTAGTTCCTGCATCACTTTCTTCTGTGAAACAAATAGATTCAAGTACCAGCACGGCTACAATCCAAAGAGCACGGGATTCTTCCAGGAGAAATAAGTGATATATATAATGCTTTGTTCAAGCATCTGTACTATTGCTGATTTTAATACATTCTTGTCTTTATGCCTAAAGAAGCATGCCAGCATGAAGTCCTTATGCTGAACAAAGGATCATTCCTCTACTTCTCTAGAGGAAAAGGCTAATCCAATCTGTCTAATTTACAGCTTTGTTTAATGGTCAGATCACTACTGGAAATTTTCATAGCATTGTAATAACATGGAACCAAATCAGTAGATTGGCCAAGATATGAATGCTTACCCTTACACTTTTTGAATGGCAGGATGTGATTGGAATTTGGTGCTAAGGAAAATATTATCAAAAATCCAAAATAGTGTACATGAAAATTCCAGTAAAGGAGACACAGGGCTTGTTTGAAAGGCATTGGAGAGCAGAAGTCCATGGACTCATTCCCTTCGTTTGCCCTTTCCCAGCATTTTATCTTTATTGGTAGCTGGGGAGTAATGCAGCTGTTTGGCCTTCTGCTCTCATCTGATGAACCTCATGTTCATACATCTTTAAATTAAGAGACAGGAATGTGCAGAATTTTCATAGCTTGTCACTTTGCTAAAAGATGTAATGTATAAATTCAACATTTTACAGATTAGGAAAGGGTTTCCCTTAAGCTTCCTGTACTTTGGGAGTGCTGTAAACATTGAACTATAAATAAAATGTAATGTTTCCTCTTACCATAAGGACTTTTTAAGAAGATGGCCTTGGTGCTGTGCCTTTTGAGGAGTTCAGTCTTGTGCCAGATTATGTGTTTCAGAAAGCAATGCTGAGCTGAAGTGGCTTGGTGGGCTGCAAGTACAAAGAGATTCTGTATGGCTCAGCCATGGTGAGATTGTGGTGTTCTACATCCACAGAACTTCAGAAGCCTAAGGATCTTCCACGTTGAAGTTATTGGTAGCTTAGCTCTTCTGAAATCCTACTCCATTATCATACACCACATTCAATGAAAGATAGGGAATTTCTTACATGGAACTGAGCCATGTGAAAGCTAGAGATTGTCTCTTCCTTAGTGCCATCTAACCCTCAAATAGCCTAAGTTCAGGTGCCCTCTCACTGTAGACTTTAATTTTTCCCTGGCCAATAATTTTGTTGCCTATACTGCTGCATCTGAGGAGGTGGTCACTCATCTTCCTCCCAAACTTCATCAGACAATATATTCCTCTTTGATCTTGACAGAGTTCAAGAAGCATTTGGACAATTTTCTCAGGCACAGGGTGTGACTCTTGGGGATGTGTGCACAAGTAAGAGTTTGACTCGATGATCCTTCTGTGTCCCTTCCAACTCAGCATATCCTGTGATTCTGTGATCTATTCCAAAAGGCTCAGTGTGGCAGACAAGCATGTAGGCACCTATATCTTAGAGAGTATCACCATGGGGCAGCATCCACATACTATATTCACCTCACTTGAAAGGATTTATTACTGCCCCACCACATTATGGAGTCACCCGGATGAAAATACTCACCTTTGGCTTGTCTTTGTTGTTTTTCTTTTGAGCACAGTGAAAGCAGTGATGAGCAATGTTGTAAGCCTCACTAGCATAAGGCTGTCCTTTGTCACAGTTGTCCTCATTATACATTCTTTTTCTACCTGAAAATTATTGTGGAGACCAACCCAAAAATCCCAGATGTGCATTTTGCTTGTGCATATTGAATCTACCCTACACTCACAAATCATGTGTGCAGGACAAATACAGTAAGTTAAAAGTTTCTTGGAGGCATCTGTCCTGCTCTTCATGGGTCATACACATTTCTTGCATGGAAAAGACAAGACAGCGGACTTAGGAACATATGATAAATGTGTGAGCATATACAAAAATGTTTGTCTAGATAAAGCAAAGTTATGTTCCAGGATCGTGATCTCACGTGCCCAGAAATGTGAGTGCCTTCAAAGCTCCAGAGAGAGATAAAGGGCTCCTGTCAGCTTGTTGCTTCCTGGCCAGGAGTGGGTGAGCTCTACGCACTGGGTCTTATTTGTCCTTTTCTAAAGACTCCAGCTCTACACTGTTCTAGCCCTAGATGGCCACCTGCATTTTCAGGTATTTTTGATAAATAAACACTGAAAAGCAACAATACATTGACAAACCCCAGACTATGTAAAAGAGCTAAGGCAGAGTGATTTGACTTGCAGTTGTTCCAATAATGAGAGCTGCAGTTCATCCTAGAGGACCACACCAACATCATTTAAGTGCTTTAATGGGGAATTAGGTTTTAAATTTTAGTCATCAGGAGTTTAATGTTGTGGTCATGGTTTGTGTGCATATTGCAGAACTCGTGGCTAAAAAATTGAATAGAAACTTTTTTTATCCCCTGGTTGTCTTGGAAATCATGTTTCATTAGAGCAGTGCAAAATGTTCACAATGAAACACCAGACCACACAAAAGTCACCTGGTGTGGAGTTTCGTTACAAACTAGTAACGCAAACCATATTTATCAAAAGATTTGCTTAGCATTGTGCAACTCCTGAGTGACCTGAACTCAATTTTGAGCATATATGGTGTGTGGCTTTGGATCAGAATCATGCAGAATTCATAGCTTTGCAAGGTTTTGATGTGAGGTGTGAATAAACACCAGGTGAAGCACAGC
The DNA here is from genome assembly GCF_028018845.1 of Melospiza georgiana. Taxonomy (NCBI): domain Eukaryota; kingdom Metazoa; phylum Chordata; class Aves; order Passeriformes; family Passerellidae; genus Melospiza; species Melospiza georgiana. The sequence continues at coordinate 29,803,137 of NC_080430.1, read as the reverse complement.
AATTCCAATTGAGTTTCAATTTGATCAGGATTCAATCCTCACCCGGTGTTAATCGGTGTAGCTCCATTGAAGTCAGTGATTTGCCCCATTGTTGAGCTGCACCAATTTACTGTGGCTGAGGACCTGATTGAAATTTTTAGTTTGTTCGAACCAGAAAGTCAAAGTCTAACTCAGTGGGTGTGAAAGTATTTGGATCAAAATGAAAGAAAATGTTTGGACAAATACTCATGAACTAAAACTAGTTCTATATTTTGCAGCTGTAAGGTCATAGCCCTGAAATATAGATTTCTAATGATGTAACCATAAGTTTAAATTCTTCCTTACTTTTTTTTGTTAACCAGAAAAATTACTTTTTCTATATCTATTTTGTTTTAAAAGAAAAACCAGTATTTTTACCCAAGTCCTATAATAATCTCAAATCAAAAATTTATAGAGATAGCTAAGAAAACTCACTACCTTCATTGCAAAAAAATGCCTGAGGAATCTGTAGATTATATTTGTACTTTTATGTTTAATATATAATATATAGCTGTAAAGGCAGCAAAGACATTCAAGTGCTACAGGACTACAAAGATGATCCTAAAGATAAACTTTTCCAGGCCAGTCCTGGAGAAAACTGAAAAGTGGCATCTTTAACTTGCCTTTCAATTCTACTTCCTTTTTTTTATTGTTTCCTTTCCAACAATTGACTTGCCCTTCTCCCTGAATATACCACATAAAGGGAAAACAAAGCTCTAGTAATTCAACAGGGTGTATCTCTGAAATATCTCTAGTGTGTTCTGTAGAAACAGAAGTGTGATGCCATGCATTTAATATTAATGGTCAGTGTGGCTTCACTGTCTACATCCATACTCCTAAGTCAGGGCGATGTTCCTGGGTGGTGGGAATTGATCAGCTGTGCTGTTAAATTGCTACATCTGCCCCAGCATGGTTTGGGTTTTCTTGCACTGCCAGACAAATTCTGGGCACAGTGACCATTTCCAAATGGGACGTGTATCTCTGTGCTTGCAGGGTGAGAGAATTAAACATTATGGTCACAGTCCAGGACATGGCAATTATTTACAGCTATCAGGATTGTTCTGCCATGCTTGAATTTCTAGACTTGTTATATTTATCTAACACTTTCTGTTCACTACGTGACATAAGCAGCATTAGTTCAGATGTCACATATGTTTGTTAGTAAGACAAATTTTAGGAATCTCCCAAAAAACCCCTAACAACCAAACAAGCACTTCTCAAAAGACTAGCCCTCCTTGCTGGTCACACAGACTAATTCAGGATACTAAAGACAGGTGTTTTTACAGTAAACCATAAAAGAAAAAAGAAGGTGGATTTCTAGTATGAAAAGAATCCTCTTGGCAAATGTATTAAAACCAAGAAAGGATGGTGAGTAAATGTATTTTTCTCAGTGGAACAAGTGAAAACTCTGTTAGAACTGACTGGTAAAACATGCTATCACTGCTTTGTCATTTTGTCAATGTTTTTATTATTTTTCCCTTTCTTTAGGTTTAAAAGTGTTTAAGGTGTTATGAGCTGAATCTTGAACAATTACTTATGTCATTGTTTTTGCTTGATAATAAGAAATAAGGGGAAGAACAAATATAAATATAAAAGCTTTTATGAGAAATGTGAAAATAGATACCAAAAACTTCCCAAAAATTTTGAAATCTGAGCCATGTCTTGGGTTTACAAATGGCTTGTGGGGAACATTTAAAATAAACAACTGACAGCATTTACCAAAACTCGACTGTTTTATGGCAAAAGGGATGGGGTGTGGGAGCACTTCACTAGAATGACTTTCCATGAGTGTATTCCATTTGATCACTTTTCATTGGAAAAATGATAGTCAATTTGTTCCAGAGAATGCTTCCATTTTAGAAAATTTAGAAGTTGCTGTCACAGTCGCAGTCTGTACAGTGAGAAATATCCTTTAAACTGAGTGCAGAGTTGAGATTATAATGAGGTAGGAGAGTAGCTTGGTGTGGGATCATTTCCAGGTGTAGAACTGCTTCTATTTTGCCCCTATCAGAGAACACATTAGGAAAAATTAACAAGCTCCCTTTCCTCCCTTTTTAGTAATCCTGTTCATCCCTGGCAATGCTGATGCTACATGTCATGATTGTTAAAGTCTAGGTGGTTAGATAAAGAGGTCTGAATGTTCTAAGTTTGCAAAAGAAATCTGTTGTATGGGTGGGAAATCTCAAACTCATATTGTTTTTTCCCAGAGTCAGGGAATGAGGGAGAGCTGTGGCCTCTGGAGAGGAGTGGAACTAAGGAGTAAGACTAAAAGAGTGAGAAGAGTGTTGAGAGGAATTGCCCAAGACATTCCCTTAGAACAGAAACCACTGGAGAAGAGGGATGGTCCACTGGGTGACGAAAGGTCCGGACTGAGAGCTGGGAAATCTACAGCAGCCTGAGGTAGTTCTTGAAAGGTTGGCTGCTTGCCTGTCTGCCTGAGGTATAAGCCCCAGACCTGTCAAACCCTGCATACAGCTCTGTGCTGTTCTGTGAGTTGGGACCTGGAGTTTTGACTCAATGCCAAGGGCCTGTATGCTCTGCGCCTACTGAAATATTTGGGCTATTGTCAGGCATTGTAAACTTTTTCTTGGGGTGTATTCATACAGAGGTTTTCTTGCATTTCATACAAAAATATAATTTTAAGAGGTGTTGTGAAAAAGATCACTGGCTGAAAATTTAATTTCCTGCCCAAATGGATAACGCCTGCAAGGTAAAATAAATGCATTTAAAGAAATCGGCTATCTAAATCAGTCTCTTTCAAAAAGAGTTTACCTCTGTCAATAAGGCAGAATCTTGTGAATCTACACACTTCATAATTTGCACATAAAGTTGGCAGTTTTTCCCCACTTTTTTGGCAATGATTTAGTAGCTGTAGCAAGGGCTCAAATTACTTGGATTATATTATATTACACAATATAGTGCAGCATATCTACAGAAGAACCTTATTAATTTGTATTAATATGAACCCACCCACAGTAGTTTTTGGGTTTAAACTGGTCTACTGTTCTTTTCTTTTCTTTTCTTTTCTTTTCTTTTCTTTTCTTTTCTTTTCTTTTCTTTTCTTTTCTTTTCTTTTCTTTTCTTTTCTTTTCTTTTCTTTTCTTTTCTTTTCTTTTTCTTGCAGAGCAAGGAGGAGATTTCCATCCAGCATCCTGAACAAGTAGCAACATTGTGTCATGGTGGAAGTGTGGAAGGTGGGGAAGGGACCAGATATGAGAAATCTTCCTTTTAGATCCAGATGACATAATTTTCCTCCATGCTATTGGATTAGGAGTCAGAAGACCAGTGTTTAGCTCCTGATTCAGCAATTGATTTTACTGTTCCACTAAGTCATACATTTGCTGTGTCTTTCATAGTTCTGCAACAATTTGTGAAATGGTGATAAGACTTTGATGCTTTGATAAGACTCCTTTGCTTTAAGATTTTGTGTACATTTTGTATGAGGTGGAATTATTTGCTTTTAAAATACATCCAAATATGTCTAAAATGCTTTTGCAGGAGTTTGTTTGGAATTACTGAAAACTAGAGTGGTTTAAAATACCTTTGCAGAGAGTTAAAGAAGAGTGAGATTTTGGTTCTTCTATCTGAAGGATTGGAATTTGAGACCAAAACCAAGGTAAGTTATTCAAATGTTGTTAAAAGCTATTGACTTAGCTAAAACTTGTTGGTTCAGTTATGAAAAAATTGTGTTCATCTGGACAATGATTAAGAATAGGAAAGAACAGAACCTGGCCATGTATTATACTTCCTAATTTTAATGAGGACATGATATTTATTCCATCCACAAAGGTGTTTCTGGCTAATGATATGATTAAAAATTTGGCTTGACATTATCTGAGCTTGTGCAGCAAACGTGACCTTGCATTTTATAGGATTTTAAATAGGATTATCATGAAGGAGGGAGCAGCTAATTAGAAGATGGCAGGTCTCCAGTTTCCAGTTGATGACCTGCTGTTGCTGCTGCCTGTTGCTGTCCCCAGAGTGAGCACAGCAATACGATCCTCGGCTTCAGGATGTACAGAATGTTCTGTGGTGTTCAAGTCAGGCGCGCTATGGAAACTTAGCAGGATCTTGCATCCTCAGTGCTTTTCATGCACTTGAGCTGGGGAAATCTGCCAGAAAGCCAAACCAAACATTTTTATGGGTTTCCTCGGGCCCTACATCCACATCTTGTTGAAAAATTAAAGCACACAATCATGGGTGGGTCGGTTGAAGCAAGCAGGCACTATTATTCCAGGTTTTCAAGGTTGTTTTTCAGTCAACTAAGGAAGAGCACGTCTGAATTATTTTCTGAAATTTTTGGTAGAAAACCCTAGTTCAGAAACACTTTTTGAATAACTCTAAGTGACTGCAACAAGAAATCATAGAAAGTTGAGATTTTGCTGGAAGCATAAATATCCCAGAAATTAAGCAGTATAGTTTTATTGATGGAGTTTCAGATGAAAAGGTCCAGTAGTGCTCTCATTTCCCACTCCCCATTTCACTCCCACTGTTTGAATTCATTAAATACTTAGAACAAAGTCTTGTCAGAATTTCTTTTTTCTTATGACTAGATAGAAATTCAAATCCTACAAATAAAATGTCAGCTGTGGCAGCTTGGACTTCAGTGCAGCTTTACCACCTAAATATTTGCACAAATTTTCAGATGAAGTTTTCAGTCCACACTTTGCTCTGTTAAGGCTATATGTTTATCATCACTGGGCCAGCTAGTTGCAGCTTGTGCACACATCCTCAAACAAGCTTTAAATCATACTTCTTGGCTGCCATGCAGACATGTCTTTAACCTCTGCATAGCAATGCCAATCAGTAAGCTATTTTTTCTGATGCAATTTCATTGCATTCTTTCTGAATCCTCATCTTTGATCTAGAAAGAACATCCTGGCTGGATAGGAAGTTAGTTAAGGCTATATATTTAGTTCATGTTATAAAAATTATTCTTAAACCTTTCAAGACGTGCATACCTAAGACCAATTAAAGGGATTTTATTTCCATGCTCTTTTAAGAGGTCAAACAGTAGATGCCAATTGTGCCAAAATGCTTTTCTAGTACAAACTATTCAGAAGCCAAAAAATACAGGACGTCTTCATCCAGAGATATTGCCAAGTGCAAGCATTCAAAATAAAGCTGTAGCATGATTGGGTTGCATGCACCTTTTAATCTGAGGACACATTTGCAGAATTTCCTGGCTAAAAGCCCTGAGCTACATAGTTCTGCATGGCACGAATGTCTGAAATTGCAGGGATTTGAAATCCTATTACTTTTTGGGGTAAGTGAGGAAGATGGCTGGATTTTATTTCTTTTGTAACAAAGCCCCTCTTGAACCTAAATACTACACAGTTCTGAAATGTTTATGATGAAATTTATTCTTTGCACTCTTGTCTATGACTGTGTTTTCCAAAGACTTACCTATTTTGACTTGTTTTGAGTCATGGATATCCCTAAAGGATCACAACTGCAATTCACTTGCATGCTATTAAATCAAGAAGGGTCTCATAATTGCATATAAATACATATAAAAACATAAAAAAATTGCACAGGACGCAGTGAGAGAGGGGAATAAAATGATTTGGTTTTATTTCTGCGTGGGTAGGAGGAGAGATGGTCCAACCTTGGTTTATAAGGCAGTCTCCCTAAAATATGCTTTATACTATGGGCTGAGCTCTGCCTATGTGAATATTTTAGAACTCTCAGTTTGCAACTACCTAGAGGCTCCTGGAAATATTAAAGTCTCATTTTGTTCCTTCAAAGTGGAAAAAGGAGCCTGGCCCAAATTAAGCAAGGAGTGCTGCTCCCAAGACATACCAAGCTTTATGGGACTTCAAGCATAGTATTTCAAACTCTTAATTCAGAAGTATAAGGGAAAGCAATCGCCACTATATTATGCCTCTTTTTCTAAACAATTCGGTATGGTTTCTTTTTGCATAAATGTGATGCAGCTGGTTCTAGTACCATATTTACAGTAAATATCCTTTTTGGTAAACTAAGGGCTTATTGAGGCAATGCAGTAATAACGTGTTAAAGGATTTAATCCCCTTTTTGAACAGTTACTAAGCAAATTTTTTTTTGAATGAATGATCTGAGCATGTTGGACAAAACTTAGATCAGAAGATCAGAAACAAGCCAATGTTTACGTTTTTGATTCACTGCATATGAAGGAATTGTGGGTTGTGAAGGAATCCTGACTTTGCTTGAATTTAGTGAAGTAAGATCTAAGGAGTCTTCCGTGATGAATTTCTTCAGGAGTTCAAATGAAAATATGGAATTTTCAGCCAGAACCTATTGCTTAAATTTAATGAATTAATTAGACACAGAAAAATGTTAAAATGTATGGAATGAAAAGGAGTTTCTTCCCTGTTTTAACAGTGTTAAGAAAATGGACTTGTGTTATGGTTTGTTTCATTGATGCAATCTGTTTTAAACGTCATTGTATCCTGGTTGACTTTTTTTGCATCTTTTTGTATTAAACAATATTCTTCAGTAGAGATGATGGCTGTTACGGTCTGTTTTCTTCAAAGAGATTTCTTGCATACGTCCCACCATGCAGAATCAAGTAAACATGGAAGAAAATGCCTCTAGAACACTTTTCTGTAAGTCTGCTTCTTATCTATAGCCAAATTAATTTATATGGCTTCCTATTAATTGTGTTTGTCCCGATTGTTGTCAGTGTAAGTTGAAAACTAATGTTAGCTTACTAGGAGTCTTTAGAATCTTTTAAGGAGACAAAGAGTATACAAAACAAAAAGTTGTGCCCTTAATTAAACAGTTTTTCAGTATGACTCTTTATTGAAATCTCATTGGGGTTTTCAACGTCCTTATGAGGGGAATGGGAGGGGCAGGCACTGATGTCTTATCTCTTGTGACCAGTGACAGGACTTGAGGAAACAGCACATGGAGTGATTCTTGGGATCTCCTGTGCAGAGCCAGGAACTGGACTCAATGATCCCGATGGGTCCCTTCCAACTCAGCATATTCTGTGATTATTGAGTTCACCTTAATTTCTGACATGTCAAGCACTATTTCAAACAGCCTGAGACCAATTTTGGTCCTCGGAATTTAGCTGTCAGATAATGGAATTTTAGCTAGGTTAGATGGCAAAGTGGCATCCTTTCCTGTGTAAGTGTGCATAATATCCCATTGAAAATGGTCAGCCTATATATTCTTTTATTCCCGCCTCTAATTTGCAGATGACTTCTCTGTTGTAATGAAAAAGCTGGTTGTGTGATGTAGGTCTTCTCAGAGAAATTGATTAGCCTCTAGAACCAAGAGTTGTGTCCAGCTGGGCATTTATCCTTCCAGATGAATTAATCAGACAGAAACAAAGAAATTCAAAGCAAGCCTGGAGTTGCCTGTTCAAGTTTTCTTAATAAAATATTCGGTATTTTCATAGATTGTAAAGTGTTTTTATGAATTTTGCCTCTTTACTCTGGAGCAGTTCATGCTTCAGAAGTTATTGCTACAATGAATAGACACTCTCTTTCAGTTTCCAGCCCGAATTAATTTCTGACCAGTGCCTGCTGTCTTATTATTGTGCCAGTCCTGTCTGTTGGATTATATAACTATTCTGCTTTCCTGATATTTACTTGACAGCCCCAAATGAGTTTTATCAAGCTGCTCCAGTGGTAGGTTATTAAGTCCTCTGGCTATCCTAGCAAGTTATTTCATACCTGTGCTAGTGATAAAATAATTTTCCTTGAAGAAAAGCTCTATGTAGTTTTGCAGATGAGGCCTCCTAAACCTTGCACAATTGGACACCAAGAATTTGCTACTTTTCCTCCAGTGTCTTCTTAAAAAACATTGCTCTTGTAGACTCCTGCAGTTTTCTCGTGATTCCAAAGCAACTTTACTGAATCTTTTCCAAATGAAAATTTTAGTTCTTAGCCTTAAATGCAAGTCTTGATATTTTCACTGCTGTGTGTGTGATTTAAATTCACAAATATTCAGTTCTTTCAGTGGGTTTTCTTGTCCTCTTGTATGTTTATGTATGCCTCTTTGGATTGCCAGCAGTGCACTCCCATGTTCTGACCCAGTGCATAAATCAAAATAGTAAACAAAATCAATCCCTTGTGAAATTACTCTTAATGCTAATTCCCTCCTGGCCCTCTGTTTCAGTTTTGCACACTACTTTCTCCATTTTTACCTTATCTCCATTTTTATGCATTGGGCTTCATGCTAACATATGCTTTATTTAGACATTGTACTGTTTACTAGACCCAACGATAGAATCAGGATGAGCATCTTTCCCCCTGGCAGAAATCTAGCAAAATAATTGAAAATCCACTAGAACACATCTTATGTTCTTAATTATGCTTAGCTTACGTAGTGCATCAGTTTTCCTATTAGTTGTAGCAGCAGAGGTGAGGTCAGCATTCATGGCTGGGGTAGTTGTGGTTTTGGAATGGGGATTTCACTGGTTTGCCCATAAATAATTTGGGGTTTGTGTTTTTAAAATGTCTGGTTTATTTAGCAGTGAGAAAACATTCAAAACACATCTTCTAATTAAAAATTATGCTGAGGCTCTCAACAATATACAGATGTTCCATATTTTGGTCACATATCATCCCAGATTTTGATGGATAGCATAACACTTGACTAAACTGCAAGACTCAGACTATCTTGTCCTATACTGTCTGAGTAGCCAAGTTCAGGGTAAATTGGGTTTTCCTTAATCTGAATAGAATTTTTTGTTGCTGTTTGTTGGTTGTTGAGAGTTATTTTAAGGCAGGAGTGCATCACTGAATGACAGCTTAATAGAAAACCTCCAGAATTTGGAATATTGGCTCTGTCACACCCATAGTGAGTCTGCTTTGTTTTACGATCATGTCTGTCACAGTGTACAAACAGCTAGTTGGCTTCAGATTTAGGTCTCTTACCCAAAATCACACATGGAAAAGCACCAAAATTAGGTCTAGCATCTGAAAAGAAAAAATTCTTATTACATCATTCTTCACCTCTGGAATCCAGCACAGTGTCTGTTTGCTTTCTTTATTAATACCTCAGGCATCCCAAGTAATACAAACAGCACTATTCTTGGCCTCATCTAAAAATGATCATTATATCAGGGAGAGCTTCATAGTGGAATCCTGTCTGCAAGGAAGATGCACCTCATGTGGGCCAATGTTCTTAATCCTTCAATCACATAAACCAGCCAGCAGCTCCTCTCACTGGCACAAACAGCATTTCCCACCAGGGCAATGAGTCTTTCAGACTCTGAGTTTTCCTGCTTGCAGTTTGACATTAGCATTTGGATTGAGGCAGCTGGATCTGAGCAGGTTCCAGGGCCCATTAAACTTCATCATCTTGAAGTTCACTGGCATCGCTGTTATTTAAAAAAATGAAGCACACATTCCACATGTGCTAAGTATAACTTTCATCACTACAAGTATTTCCATATTCAAAAAATGTGAATTTATACTTGATTTGTGCTTTATGAAAGAAACTACTATACGAAGTTTCCATTTTGGCTGAGTAAGTGCTGTTTAATTTGTAACTTCTCAGAGGATTAATTACAGAAAGAGAAACAATGATGACAAATGGAAGGATTTGTTTATCCAGATTGATTTAAAAATAAACAGGATAATAGGGCGTGCCATTAATCTGAACTGGTACTGAAGGACACAAACCTCTTTTTCTGGGTGGGTATATGGGTCTGGTTAAAGCTAGCATGTCAAAGAAACTCTAGGTAAGATCAATAAGTAAACTCGAAGAATTAAAGAATTCGTTCATGTTTTAGAATATCTGTGACTTGTATACAAGACACAGACACTCTAAAGGTGAAGGTGAAGGTGATTCATTGTATACACAGAATTTGGAGCTCTTCAAAATATTCTGCCCCTTGCACAACCACTTTGGTATTTAAAAACAAGATAAGGCCATGTTTCTATCCACAAAAGGTGTGGTTTTGAATAAAAATATAATTGATGTTGGATGTCACTAGCCGAATCCCAAAAGGACTTTTCAGAGTGACATTTCCATGGATTAAGTTGCAAAAAGCTTAGGTATGATTTATTTATATTGGTAATAATAATGAAAGACAATAATGTTTTTATTCACATCTTTACATTCTACACCATCACCCACCCCAACCTTCCTACCTCCAACCTGGCAAACTGGTTTAACTTCCTCTTAACCTTTCCCCTGAAAACTGATTATTAATTCTGACTCTTTGTTTTTGGTTTCTTAGCCTGTTCTAATTCATGGCAGTATTTTACCTCTCACCCCAATTCAGTTGGTATAAGGTTTTTTTAATGCAGTAAAGCAAATGCAACTTGTGAATTCTGAACTGGAATTGTGAAAGATTCCTAAAGGGAACTTAACAAGTACTTTATTTTTTTTTAATACAAGAAGTAGTATAAAAACATATTTGCAATGTTAATTTAGAAAATAATGATACAATGAAAATATTAACATTTCTGTGCTGTTCTGGAAATGTATCTATTATAGCTCTGAAGTAGCACATGAAACCCTGAAGGTGAAATAGAAAATGAGACTGACTAAGTCTGGGAGCCCAGCCAACCCCTGATTGCAGGGAGTTTTTATCTAAAGGGGAGTTTGGTGTTGAGTGGACATACTAAACACAGTGATTAGAAAAGGAAAGAATTAATAAATACAGAACGTTCATAAAATTAATCTCAAAGGCAATGGATAGTGCAAAAAGGAAAGTTCTTGGGCCATCAGAATTCTTAGTCATTTACACAATCCAGTAAGAGAAAAGATATCATATGGAAAAATGTAACATGACTTCTAAAGCATCACAGATATTTGCAATATTCACTTATAAATGAAGAAGATGAAAGACACCTACTGAATGCAGTTTGATATGTGACCAAAGATATGGCACATAAAGATTTTGCACATCAACTGATATTCTTGGATGCAAAAAAGGAATTTTGAATTGGACTTCCTGTGGCACAGGAACTTGGAACAACATGAAAGTAAAAGTTTTGGAGCAGCAGTCAATCTAGAGATAGAAAGTGACATCAGTGAACATGAAGTGGCACACATAAAGGAAAAGGGAAGGTAGGAGGGAGCCATTTTGTGTTCTTACTCTCAACAGGTACAACTGACAAGATGAAGGAGAATGAGACAAAGCAGAGACTGGCTGAAGCTGTCAGCACAAGTGTTGACAATGAGCCAAATTGTGAAGGTGACTCATTATGAAGACGTAAACAATCCTGGTCGGTGACTCAGTGGTGAGGAAGCTTGGCTAAGACATCTGTAGCCCATATAAAGAAAACAGGATGATGAGATTTCTCTAGGGTATGGTAAGATAAACTATGGGACAATAATACTGCACGTGCCTGTGATAGCCTGAAGAAAGTTGGGACATACTTACCCTTTATAGCTCATGAAGGAATGTACATATCACCAACAAAGGAAGCTTTGATTGGCATTTGCCTGGGGAATCTGAGAGCAGTGCTGGAAATGGATATAGTGTGAATCTTCTGAGAGTCTGTGGAGGAAGGAAGAGGGTGGGTGATGAGTATCATCATGTAAGGAATGAACTCTGCAATGCAGAGAATATTACACAGTTTGATCTAATTTCTTACGGCTTGGAAACCAGCATCTGTCAAGAAGGTCTATCTCCTTTCCAATTTTAAATATTGCAGTGTGTGCCTGGGTCAGTCCCAACACAGCAAAAAGAACACGCATTTTCTAAGAGTTATGGTCCATAGATGACGGGGATGATTTTCAGTAAAAGGCAAATATTATGCATCTGTATACCACTTAAAGAAGCACACTGAACAAGACAAAAACACTATCACTGATAAAAAAATGTGTGGTGTCTAAACCAAAAAACTTTACAGAATTATTAGAATAACTAGAAAGCAAACATATTGCACATTGTTTCAGTCTGCATGAGAAGAGAAAGCTGTAGGTAAATATTTTAAAAAATGACTTAGAGTCTTTATGAATTATATGGTTGTGAAACCCTTCTGTTTGTGGTGTGCTAATGAAAAATCAGGAATCAGTGACCACAGACAAAGATATAGATTGGCTCTTGTCATTATTTGTAGACCCAGGCTTGAAGCAAGACTCCATTTTGATAAATGCTGTGGAAATCTACATCTTATCAAAAATCCTTAAAGAATTCTATAAGTTAGAGATGTACACAACTAAGAGTTTAGCACCTCTGTGAAGACTAGCAAACATATAACATCACAGGTATTCTGCAGTAGATGCCTCAGTGAGATACTACTTTTTGAGTAGTTTGAGAATTATCAGGCAGCATTCTTTGATTCTGAAGGATTTTACTTATTTTCTTTCCCAAGACATCTTTCAGAGAAATATTGCTTCACATTCCACAACTCCTATTTTTCAAAATTGTTCCTCACACTGTTGTCATTCTGTCACAAAACTAATTGACTTTATTCACAGACATTGCTCCTGCAGGAGTGGATTTAGCTGCTGTGTCTGAAGTTTGTGGCCACTGTTGAGGGAAGTGTGTGCGTGGCTCATTCCCACACCTGTTTCCTCTCTGTGTTTCATTGCCAGGGAGGTTCACTGAGGTCTGTGGAGGAGCCTGGGTCAAATGATTCTTCTGTAAAATGTTTCTCTTTATGTCTATCTTCCTCTTTATACACATGAGAAAAAGAGAAAGAAAATACAGTTAGGAAGTCTTTAATGAAGGAAAATAGAATTACAAGAGGTATTTCTCTGCTGAGAGGAGAGCTAGTGTTCAGTTATCCCCTTGTCATAACTCTATTTTTTTCTGTTCATTTAAATTGGAATATTTTACAGTTTCTAGGGTACTATTAGGTAAAAAGCTAAAGTTGCAAATGATGCCAAGAATTCCTCTCAAGAGATCAGCAAACGTTACCTTCTTGGCTACTGCAAGGAAACCTGAAACTTTTGTTTTGGAGTTGTGTTTTACAGAGTCCAATCCTGTTTGGTATTTGATAAATGTATCAAATTGTCAACTAAGCCCCAGCCTTCTGCAGCATTTTCTCCCCATGAATTCCTGTTACAACTAATGCAGGGAGGGTAAGTTTCTGCCCATCATGAATAAGTGCACCAGAGTTTGGTCCTAAATGAACTGGTAGCTATGTACTTGCAATCCTTCCCAGCTGCTGACAAAGACCTGACTGAGCTGACTAAACCAGCAAAGAAACAAAGAACTTGAATTCTCAAGAGCTTGAATCATGTAACATAACTTTAAAGGAAAACATTGCCTGGAGGTTTTGAAGGAACTGGATAGATTTTGACCACTGTTTCTTAATAAATTTGCCATTGTCTGTACTCTTTCTGCTTTTATAGAACATACGGGTTTCTAAATTATTTTTCAAAATACCTAGATAAAGAGCTACTTTTGGAATTGCAATGCATGCTGCAAAATACTGATAAAATTCTCTCTACCTTGACTCAGATATGGATTTCAGACTTGGGGTTATTTTGTTGTCAGTTAAACATTTGGAAAAAAATTAATTTGACTAATTTGGCACAGCCTTAAGTTCTCAGCGTCTGAGAATAAAATTAATTGGTCCTAAGTTCTGGAAGACCATCCTGCACTATGTATTCAGTAAAAAGCATTGTCTGGAATGTTATTGCTTTAAGCTGCATGGAACAAAAAAAGCAAAACATCTGGCAGGATTGGGATACCTTAGGAAGGCTTTCCACTTGAGTTCATCCAGCTGGCAGTCAATGCTGTGCCACCTGTAAGACCAAAAAAAACCAATGAATGCCCGCATGCATTTTTCCCAAAATAAAATTCCAACAATCTGAGATGACATATTCAAAAAAAATAGGATCATTGTAATTTTCTCTCAAATCAGGTGATAATTGAAAATAGATCCTAGAATAGCACTGAAGGAGAAAAGGTGTCTCATTAAAAATAAGAAGAAGCTACCTTAATTCTAGATGTACCCTTTGTGGTTTTAACTGCTCCCAAACACTGTTTTGGTTGCTTTCTTAATCATGGGAAGCAAACAATTGTTCATCTGCAGAACAGATTCACACTCTTCAATCTAATAATTAAGACCAATTATTTTTTGAAATTCAGGCCCAGAATCTCCAAAGCATCTCAATGGCTTTGCTTTACTTTCAGATAGGCTCCCCAGGTATGTTAATAACAAATGAGAGAAAATGTCCAAATCCCTGAATCCCTCCTGAAATCCTCACATCCTATGCACATCTGCTTATCTGTAGAGCAAGAGATGTTCTATTCCCATATACAACAGCATCATGATGGCAACCACACCGGATATGGGGCTGTCATGAGTCACCACGACAGCTTCTCAGGGGGCCCAGACCATGAATAACCCTCAATAAGCTAAATTAGGGAGCAGTGAGGCAGGACTCTTTAACCCAGCCTGTTGCTATGTTTCCAACAACCCAGTGTGTTTCTATGCTCCATGCACATACTCCTTGTTACTGTGCTGGGCCAGCCACATATTTCACAGTTAGCATCACAGAGGAAGCACGCTTACTAATCGGATGTTGCTCTCTCTGTCCCTCTTGGGTAGCTGGAAAGAAAGAAAGAAAAAAATTATATTGTTAACTCCTCAGAAATTTGAATGCCTGCTTTTAGCAGAGCTTTAGTGGCAATGCATTAAAACCACTAAAAACTATAGAATCATAAACAAATTATAATAAATGAGCCATCCTGGGATTTCAGCTATGGTCCTTTTGTCTGCAGTGTGTTGAAAGGCAGGACCTTGTATGCAGTTAACTTGAAATTTGTTTTTAGTATCAGCTCTGTAATGCCTCCAGTGTTTCTGTCACTCACTATGCTCTCATTTGGACTAACTGGAGAACTCTATCCAGTTTCCAGGATTGTATCAGAGATCTATCAGTTTTAAGACTTTTGCATATCTATAGCCCTTATGACCAGGAAATTAGTATTTTGAGAGCAGATCTTTCCCAGATCATGCAATCTCTATCAGTGTTTAGCGGATGATCATTTTGCATTGTTTTCATCAATTTTCAACATTTACAAGGCTGTATTTTAAAACATTAGTATTTGTTTCTCTCTTTCCTGGCCCTGAATGCTTGGTTTCTTAACCTCAGTTTTGTTCCAACCTATTTTTGAATCCTTTTGCATATTTCAATGATATATTACTTATGAGATAATATGAACATGTAGAGTTTTAAAAATATCCCCTCTGACTTGTGGGTCACAAGGGGCTTTTTTTGTTTTACTTTTGGAGGGAAGTTTGGGTTGTGTGTTCTATTAACAGCAATTGCCTGAATTGCTGTGCTTGTGCCACATATTGGACTTCACATCTCTAGGCTGACACCTGTTATTTTTTGCAATAGCCACTTCTCACGTTCTTTGAAGTTGTGACAGGTGTTGCAAAACATAGAGGGTTTTTATATCATGTTGGCTTAGTTCTTATTAAAACCAGAAAATATCTTTTTTCAATTACTTTTTGTGCTTGAAAAGGCCTCCTCTTCCCATGGTACAAAGGAAATGGATATTTGTTTCAGGGTTCATATGTTAAAATTAAGAAGAAGCCAGGTCTAATACAAACAGAGAAGTAATGACCCCTACCTTTCTTGTGGTTTATTCCATAAATGAGTTTTTATCACACTGAAACATGAGAGGGGAGACATTTTGTCTTGGTTGAGAGCACTGGTGGACAACAGTCTTTGGGTTAGTAAATATTTTCCATTTCTTTTGCACTGTACAGATCTGTCTCATCTGTCACAGCTCTTGAAAATTCTCCTTGATTAATGCTGAGCCAATGAGATTCATCTCAGAAACCTTTCAGTGTTTTTTCCCCTTAGCTTATCTCATTTTATTTCAAACTCCGATTGGAAAACACAGAGGAATGAAGATGTTTTGACTCTATTCCTTCCTCCTCATGATTAATAAAGACTGATTTTCTCTCCCTTTTTTGAAATCATTATTTTATTTGCTATACATTTGATAGAAAGAAAAGAGTACTACCTTATGAAGAGGATTGTTATCTGTGGTGTGGAGGAGTTAATAAGAAAAAGTTTCTTACAGATCTGAAGCACAAGTAACCTAGAGGTTCACATCCTTGGCTATAAATTCATAAGCAGATCCTTGGGGACTGAAAGACATATGACTTTTTTCTTTGTGATTTCCTCAGAGTTCTACCCTTAAATCCAGCCTTCTCAGAAGCATGGCCTAATGCTCCCTGGGTGCATTCCCTGGTGCATTTCCCTTCCTTGTAAGTTTTTGAAAAATCATGCCAGATCATGTTGCTGTAACATTTTAACCTTGCTCCACTTGGGAATCAATAGCTTGCTCCAAACACCAGTTGACAGATCTTGGTCTTCCTGTTGACTTTCTATTATTATGAATTACTCAGATTTCTGTGATAGCTTTTAGAATAATTTCAGAATAATTTGGAGAACAATTGCATGCCTTGCAACTGCAATTTATGTGAACAGTTATGTTCCCATTTAGCACAGGACTTAAGCATATGCTTTAATTTAAGATTTTGCTTTATTCAACAAATTCAGAAAATACTTAAATGCGTGTATAGGTACTTTAGTGAACTAGGTTCTTTGGGTACTATTTCAATTGGTAAATTCCCAGTATATATTAAAAAAAATGCAGGATAGTATGTTTAGGTGTTTAGGTAGTATAAAAACTGTCAGTAAAGCTGTTAAATGTTCTCTGCTTCATTTCCTTCTTCCACTTCGTTATATGGCACATATTACAAATGAGGAAAGATATCAGAATTAAAAAAAAAATACTGGTCACTTGACCTCATTTCTTTTAGAAATTCATATTTTTTAAAACTCTAGCCTAATGCTCAATGAACAGTTTTGATCTTTCCTCCCCTGTGGTCAGCGACAGGACAGAAATGAGTGGCATGAAGCTGTGCAGGGAAGGTTTACACTAGGTATGAGGAAAATGTTCATCACCCAGACAGTGGTTGGGCACTCAAACAGGCTCCCAGGAGCTGGTCACAGCACCAAACCTGCCAGGGTTCAAGAAGGGTTTAGGCAATGCTCTCAGGCACATGGTGTGATTCTTGGGTTATCCTGTGCAAGGCCAGGAGTTGGACTTCCATGACTCTTGTGGATTATCTATGATTCTGCAATATATTTTTAAGCCCATTTGTATTGCTATACCTGTTTTTATGGTTGCTTTTTTAACGCTTGAAGCAATTAAGAAAGATGTCATTACTTTCTTCAGTTTTATTTCTGAGTGTTCTGCATAGCAAAGAGCTTTAACTAAAAGCTCACTTCAGGAGCTGTTTGGTGGATTCTCAGGCTGACAGTGCCCAAGGCAATAACTGTACCTCTCAGAGAACGTGCTTGTGTAGTTTTGGGTTGGAGCTGGGCTGCAGCCAGCTGAGACCAGAGACACAGAGGAATTGAGGGAACTGCTTGCACCTGTCTGCACAGGCATATCTGTAGTTTCACTAGGTATAATTCACCTCACAAGGCTGGAAAAAAGCCCACACATTTTTAAATTCTCACTGGAGCCTTACTTCGAGGACTTAAGTGATAAAGAGGTCTCCTGAGACCCGTATATTCAGTGATAAATTTTACTCATTTATGAATGCATGTACTGTGCCTGCGAGTTTTTCTGAGGTGCTACACGTAGGTACTGCATTTCTCTGATAGCCAAAGCTATTGAAGTCTTGACCAGCTGAAAAACCCTAGATGCCATTTAAACAGATGTTGTACCTTTCATCAATAATGCCTACTGTGTTTTCCATCCACTGAAACTTAAGGTGTTTCCTGCAACAGGTGATATAAAGCAATCACAGATTAGGCTTTCATAAACATATGCAAGAAAAAAAATCAACATTTTGACATTAAATATCTTAAATTCTGTGAGAGTGTCCGGTGTATTTCCAGAAGGAAAACTTCTCCAAATATGCATTAGCATATTAGGAAAATCATCTTCCTTCAAAATAATCATGTTGGCTGTGAGAACTTTTAAAAAGCAAAGTTATGAAGACAAAGTTGTATGTAGCTGTTTGGGGTTATTTGAGGGTTTTTGAGCTTCTATTGTAAAATGGTATAACACTGATGTTGTGTTATCTGTTTTTTTTCTGCTTTGGGAAACGGGTTTACATCTACAGCCTCATCAGAGAAAAACAATGTTTTATAATTTAAAGATAGAAATACATTCTTGTATTCTTCTTGGGAGTGTACATACCTAATGGTCAAAGTTGGTAGTGTTAAAAGCAGACAGATATTTTTTAAAGTTGATTTTTGTGTGTTTGGATCCCAAAGTTTCTTTAGAAAGATTAGAACTTGTGAAGGAAAAGCTGTGTTTAAAGTTGCCCGTGAACTTAATCCTGTGAAGTGTTGAGCATTTGTAATACCTATTAAAATAAGGAGAATTTCCAGGGTTAGGCTGACATTCATTATGTTGGTTTTCACACTGCACTAAGGTTTTAGTCAGATATCATTTGTAAGTGGAATTTCTCATGAGTGAATTTCTCCTGCACTGTAACCTGTCACTGCAGCCTGGTTGGGATATTCAGCCAGGAGCTGGAGCAATTTCACCTGTGCCTGGAGGCACTTTTATGCATCCAGACAGAAAACCTACTCAGAAAAGTACCTTTAGCTTTGCATGGAAACCAAAACTATTCCAATACAGGAGCCCTTTACTGACACAGGGCATGTATGCTGAGAACCATCTTCTGTTCAGGTGTGCAGTGATCTCCTCTGGCTTTTGCTGTCACTAACAATTATCCAGCCTTTACAGGCACCTGCTCCTAACCACCACCCATCTACTTCTCATTCCTGGCAGGAGCAAAAGTCCTTGCTCACATGCAGCCTCTACATGAGGAAAACTGCTAAAATAATTACAGGCCACTGAAAGCAGAAGCCTCCTTTTGGAGAGTCAAAAGAAGAAAGGCAGGAACTATTTCAACAGTCTTATCTGTTGTTTCATTAAAAAAAAAAATTCAATAAAAGCAGAAATCTCTATACCCCAAAACAGTAGCTAAAAATGAGCAGCTTCTGCTACACCCATCCCGTAATGTTACACAAAGCAAGACCTTGCATTTTGCAAAGTATTATAAGGTACCCTTTCCTTTAAAACCAAAATTTTCTAAGGCAGTACTTGTTAACAGGAGAAAATGAGAGGGTCTGCAGGGACAGGGAAATATTTTCATGCTGTTTTCATTTTCTAATACAATGCACTAGGAAAAAAAAGGCAGAGGATGACATAATAAATTTGGAATTCCAAGGTCACAAACAGGAATTCAGACAACAAATGGGAGGGTTTAGGAATGTACATTGTAAAATAAATCTATCAAATTTAAAAAGTTAAGATTGAAATGTAGTATTTCCAGGCAGATATTTGTATAGTAAATTCAGCTCTTTCCCTAAAGAATTGATTTTTTTGATTTATTTTGTTATAGTCAATGTTGTGAATGCAAATATTAAGAGGTTTATAACAGATTTTTTTTTTCCTCAAAAAATGACCACTGGCCTCTTAATCTTGATATTTATCACTCTGCAGGAATTCTTAATTCAGTTTCGAAGTTCCATATGATACAGTAGAATTTTCTGCATCTGTGTAGGTAGCAGCCAGGGACATATATGTAGCAGTGATAAAACTTTATAGAAAACTACATAACAGGAAACTTTTGAGATGGAATTTTGAAAGTCTTTTCTAGAAGGGATATTAGTAGCTTTTTTTTTTAATCTCCCTTTGTACGTGGGGTTTTGGCATTAGGATGACCTAAACAAGAGCTGGAACTGCTGCTTCTTTAATGAGATTTTTCAACCTTATTTTTTGTATTAGCTTGCCCAGACTAAAATCATAAAAATCTACTGTACTGTATAAACTATTTACTGTTGTTAAAAAGTGGACTTTTGCTTTGTAGGCTACCGTACCTATTTGTTCCTGTTTCCTTAATATTGTTTTCTCCAGATGTTGGAAGTTAAAACACCCTTGTTGTTTTTTCCAGTGTCACTCTTTGTTACTTTCCATAGGCCATGTTCACCAAAGCCAGGCAGCGGAGGAAATAACAGATGTGTTACCCTCAAATTATGGGCATAAAAATAACCTTAATAAAATGGGTATTAAGTGACAGCACTTTGCAAAAATCCAGGTCTAATTTACTCTAGCCTAGAAAGCAATAACTTAAGGGACCTCAGACATGCATCCATGGACTTCAGATAGTTTGCAGCAGAGCGACAGTAGCTTGGATGATGACAATCCCAGCTTGCTGTCGATGGTGCATTCCAGGAGAGGCTGACAGGGTGTGTTTGTACTAGACACTTTTCTGCCTGTAACCCTATTGTTTGCTTGTAATTAATATTCCATTATGGGCCTTCTAATTCTGCCAGAGAAACCCTCCCTTCTCCTTAATAATAATAGTAGTAACAACATGACTAATAATAAAAAAATCAGCCACATTCTGACTTTGACTGCAGACAAAATTGTCACCCTGGGTTTACTCTCCTTTTACCAGGCCTTTGGTTCCTGCTGTTCACAGAAAGCTGCAGATGGCTGCCTCAGCAGGAAGCCCTTCCCCCTTCCTTAATGGAACTCGTGGGAATGCGGGGATCCTGGAACCAAAGCCCTCCTTCCCTTCCAAACCTCCTCTCCAAACCCCTACTGAGTAAAAGGAAAAAAATCCCCACATCCCTGGAAACATTTTTGCCAGCCTGTTTTTCAGTAAAAACTTAAATTAACCACTTCACTGCTGATTATAATAAAGATTTGTTATTGAAACAGCTTCTCTTTAATGTACTGAATCATTTCCACCCGCTTATTGAAGTCGTCCATTTGGGTTGAATTATAGCGTCCCACTTCCATTATGTAATAATTTCAAATAAATGAAAACAGGTTTGAATTCTCCAACAATTAGCAAAGTTTTAGCACATTCCCCCTCCCCCCACTCCTTCCCAGACACCCCTCAAAAAGTGAGATGAAAAACCTCAAAATTTTGGCGAAGTCGCATCCCAAGTTTTCTTCTCTTGCTAAAGTCTTCTCCCAGATTTCCTCAGAGACATCATATGGGTTAAGTTACGACTTCCCTTAATATTTATTTTCAAGTGAAAAATAAAAACAGCTTAAGCATTGTGATTTGATATTAGAAATGAAAGAGTTAAATGCCTGAACAAAGCACTCCATTTATAATTTTTGTTAGGAGTTCCACACTGAGCATTAGAGTGAGGTGTGTCTTATAAAGAGGGTGTTTATATTGGATTTGATATAGTTAAGAGATTCAACTTACATATAATAGTCTCCTCTAAGAAGAAGCATAAACCAGAATGAGTTCAGTGGGATTTGCTGAAGTATAAAACATAGTATAAAAGTCTAATCTTATAGACTAGTATCAAGCACCGAGGAATTCATCCACTACAGAAAGGGAATGAAAAAAATGGGGCCAAATCTGTAGCTTTAATATTTTGGAGGTCTTAAAGCCTCCGGCAAGGTCCACACTTGCTCTTTTGACTAAAAGTTACAGGAGTGACTCAAGGCAGTTAAAAGGTGTCCATAGTTCAAAGGATTTGAGGTACATTTCTTATTAAAAATAAAAAATTAAAAATCACCCATCACATATGTGATGCTCTCACTAATTCAGATGGCTGGCTCAGGCCTGAAGAAAATGTGGAAAAATTACAATGCAGAATGAGAAATAATAGAAATTTCACATAAAATTATCTTCTGTAAAGAAGGTTGCTAGTGTCTATTGCAGAGCCTAATAACCTTCAGTTCAGTATTTGGAAGTTTATATTAGCTATGTTGCCTAATTAAACAATCGCTGAATACAATAAGGGTTTTGGATTAGAATGGTGAGCAGCCCAACCTAGAAATGTCAGACAAGCCTGTTAATGAAGGCCATCCTGTACAGCTCCACTAATTGAGAAGATGCTGGGCAAATGGGGAAGGATGGAGGAAGAACTGTTCAGCATCTGACTTCGGCAGTTTGGCTTCAGTTCCACCTTCAGTGCGACACTGAACGTTTCAGTTTCCCAACGCCCATAGAAAAAGCAAAACGTCTTAAACTGGGATGTTATAAATACTGCAGAAGTAAGGAAATAAAAAGCACACAAAAAAGAATTCTTAAATAGTAAGGACCATATGATGTACCCTGAAGGCCAGCAGGGATTAAAGCAATGGTTTCATTAGCTTTGCAGTAAGAAAAGTTCAGGGAGGACTGTCGAGTGGAAAAATAAATATACATCTGCACTTGAATACTAGTCTAAAAAGAGGAACATATGGTAACCTCTGGGTGCCAGCTTATCTTAATGAAGGTTGCAAAGCCTGCTACATTTGATATAAAGTCTGAATGAAGACATATAAATATTGCACAGCTTCCTAGAGCTGATGGTATCACACTCCAGGGTTGTTACTTTTGAGTTCATTTGCTGCCAATAGGGCCGTGATTCAAAATACCGTCAAAGGTTGAAAGTTTCCAAAACTGCATCTGTGTATGTAATTGTTAAGGAATCTTTAGAAGTATATATTAGGAATGAGAGGGCTTAACAGGAGGAATGGACAACTTTTGAAAGCAGTTGACACTGCATGTGTCAGCTTGGAAAAAACAAAACCAACATTCCTGCAAAGCTAGTGAGCTCTGTTTGATGACATATATTAGGGCAGTGCCAGTAGGAAAACAGGAATGAATAGAAACATCATTAAAAATAGAAGCACTGAAAGGGCAAACAGCAGATTATTCTTTTTATTTGCCAAATATGAACACTATTATCTACCCAAAAATAAGAAATAAGTGTCAAGTGATCTCGTCATACTGTATTCTTGTCAAATGGTCAGCATTTGAGCTTCGTGGTTTTCAGAGACAGATTTATTGCCCAAGATGAGGGGAAAGTTCTAGAAAATCCACTCCATAAAAAAATGTTTTTGTGCATGATCTCATTCATTATGACTTTTACTATACAGCAGAATGAGAAGCGATCATAGTAGAGATACTTGAAAAGTGAAATTTGACCAAATGTTCCTTAAATATAATAGATAAAACATGAATTGCATTTCAGGAAAGAAAAGTAGTTACCCTGGAAATACTTTAAATGTTTGCATGTGTAATGGCTCTCCAAGACCCAGCACACTAATGATGGGCCATTGCTCTGAGCTGAAAAGGAAATCCATTCCCGTACACTGCCCCTATCCAAGTCCATTAAGAAATAATGGTTAAAAGATGAAAGTCGTGTTAGGGTTTCAGAGAAAATGTTTGGCACACCAGGATGAAAAGTCAACAATCTGCTTTTAACGAGAGACACTGGAAAATCTTTGGTTAACATACCACTGAAAATATTAATTCTCCTTAATGGCAGGATGCAACATAGCTTTTTATAGTTTTTGATCCATGTCATAAATTTGGCCATGACAAAGGGATACTCCAGCTTTAGCTCACTGGCAGAAACATTCACTGTTTCCCAACACTAAAAGGTTAGTCCTTTGGATTCTCTCTAAAGTGCCAAAGGGCCAAATTCTTTCTATGGAAATAAAATTGGAAATAAAATGATTGGCAAAAGAATGAGAGTAAAAAAGAATCATAGTGTGTAAACTGTGGCAGATTTAATTCTGGACTTACTTTTTGCATCCACTGCCTTGCTAAGGGGTGTAAACAAGATAAAAATAGGAACATATATTTTAAAATGAAATGTAAAGGAATGATGACAGTGTAAATGTAGATGTTCCAGCTGTTTCCCAACTATTTCTGGTCAATAATATAATGGAAATATATTGGTCAATAATATAATGGAAATGGTCTGTGTGCTTTTTCTCTGTGTAATCGGTTATTATCATGTAGTAAAAGGGGAAGTGTTTCCTTTATCAGTTCTGTGCAATGAAGTTTGGAATCCTTTCTGAATCAGAATCTCTCCTCTGAAACAATGTTTCATTTGTTCAGCTTATGGATTTAGAGGTGCTTGTTTAGTAAAGCTGATGTAAAAACCTGATAATTTATTACTTCAATAGCAAAGGCACCTACAAGCTAATACTACCTTTGGTCCTGGTACAACAGGATCTATTTCCTTTACAATAAATAGAAGTGAACAATAGAAATTACACACCACAGACAAAGTTCTCGTTCAGCCACCTTACAAACACAGCATTGTTCCATAAACAGTAAATTTCAAATACAAAAACCTCAAAGTTTGCAAAGTGTGACTGATTTATGCATAGACTAAATTTCCTGTCTAATGTCTTTGTCTATGACAGGAGTAAGTCTTTATGCTGAATATTACTTTAAAATCTAAAACACTTTACAGAAATATTCTATTCTGTGATCTAGTTTTTAGATCAGAAAGCTTAGACAATCAAAGCAGTTGTGTGCCAGATAGGTGGCTAGAATTAAACTGGGGATTCCATGAATCCCAGCATAATGCTGTAGTAACTTCTCTTTCCTAGTGTTAAGTGTCTGCTGAAATGTCCTTTTTTATATTCTTCCTAAATTGCCCTCTTGGTTTCCTGTCTTGTTTTTTACCCATAGAATTTTATATCCTCCAATTATTTCCAATCAGTGAACTAAATTATCAGCTTTGTTGGTGCTAATCTACCCTGCAATCTGCTGAAAAGTAAAATACATATTTCAGAAACTAAAACTAGAAAGTGACTTGGTAGTAGTCAATGGATTCTGTCCACCCCAGGTCTCCAGCAGGAGCATTATTTGAGACTCCGGTGAACGTGGTTGTTGCTGGAAACCACAAGGATAATTCATGGAAAATCTTACACAGTCCTAGAATTTTAACATCTGTGGGTAACTGTCATGATATCAAAAGACATGAATACCAGTGCCATTGATTAAACCATTCTTTTATTTTTTTTCTTTTATTGCCCTGGGGCTTGGTAGCACCATGTAAGTCAGCTATTTGTGAAGAGACTGTCATCCCCACGTATTAAAAGTCTGGGAATAAAGCAAGCTATCATTTCATGTTTGGTCCTGCAGTCTAATCTTGGTTCTGCCCACTGTTGTTTGGAAAAGGCTAACACTGAGAGGCTTTGTGGTTCTGTACTTAGTATCAAACCCCTCCCTTATTTCTCAAATTATTGGTTCTTAACAATAGGAAAATCCCTGTATTGTACAGAAGTGTGATAAGTAATATTTTGGGTCACTTCTTGTGAAACTTCTTCTCCATATTTCAACTTAAGCACAAAATTATTTGAAATCTTCTGTTCATGTTCATTTCCCCCCATTATTTTTGTTACAAAGTAGCGCAACATTGAAATCTTGAGTGTGGAATAAAGAAATTAAGATTTCCCTATTAAGTAAAGGGAAAAGGGATAACTTTACTAAATTTCTATGCAATATTGAGTTTTGTACATTTTTCTTTTCAAATCTTCCCTTTTGAGTCCATGAAATTGATTTTTCAAAGCAACATTCTTGGTTTGAGTGGTATTCTCTAAAATTTTCCCTGTGCTTTATAAAAAAAAAGAGGTGCAAAAGGAAGGGAAGGAAAGAGGGACAAAAATTTGAAAGATTGAGATGAAAGTAGGATCATTAAACTATTCAGTAGTCATAATGTTTACTAATGAAAGTGTTATCCTGTGCTTTGAACAGAGCAGGGAATTTACATGTCTTGTGACCTCCTTGCTGGCTTTCAGCTGACATTTTCTGGAAGTTATGCTGGTGATGCTTGTAAGAGTGAGGGAAGTGCTCCAAGGAGTGAGAATATTATGCAGTAATTAATAAAAGAAGTTGAAAGGTTAGTTGGAGCCTAAGGAGATATCTCCTGTCATGTACTGTTATTTATATGTATTTTTACAGTTAGCAGCACTTCAATCTTCCTGTGACTCCCTGTGATTGCTTTCAAAAAGTTATTGGTTATGAGTCCCTCTCACACTTCAACTGTGACCTTTTTGTGTTTTATCTCCTTAGACTGTTAAAGAAACATAGAAAATTAGATTAAAAAACCAAATTAAAATAACTTCAGTGTTTCCACTGTGAAATCTGTCACATTTCACCAAGTAAATTGCTATATATGGTACAGTATTTGACTTTTCAGAGAGATTACAAACTTGAATGATGCCTAACAGTAGCCTGGAAAAAGTTTTCAATGAACAGAAAAGGTCTTAAATCTAGTTTATTTTATTAGTTGTTACTTCTTCATGTATGTTTTATTTTAACAAATCCCTTTAACAAAGATAGCTAAGGAAACATAAGCATTGTTGTTCTCTCAGAGTAGTGCCAGGCTCTTTGGTCTGTATCCTTGGGCTGGAAAGAGAGGGACGCTACTGAGATTTCAGGTACTCTTTGAAAAATCAAAACAGGTCCTGGAAAACTACAGATGTCCAAGGGGTTTGGAAATCTTCCTCAGTGGATGGGGCCTGTGTGGGATTTCCATTGGCAGCTTCAACTCCTCGAGGTGAAAGTTAAAGCTGAGATTTCAGAGAGAGGAACATTTTTTAAAATGTATTTATTTATCTATTTATTTATAAAAAAAATCTATTTCTTTTTAGTTTAAACAGTGAAATGGGCCACTGGGGTCAACAATCAGCAGGCATGCATTGGACCTGCCTGGGCATTGTAAACTAGGACAGAGTTTGCCTGAGAACTGACAGACCATCACTGGTTTCACAATCAAATAATTTACACCTTACTGTTTCAACATCCTTTCAATAACTGTTGAGTTATTGTCTCCTGTTCACAAACACAGACTGGCTGACTCAAGTGAGCTTTGCCATGTCCAGGTTCTCTGGTTTAAGGGAACCAAAGTGAGGCCTGCAACCTGCATGACTTCAGAGCAGAGAGGGGAGACGTGCGCCCAGGAGCTTTTTGGTGAATTATGCAGGGACTCTGGCAGAATGTGTTTTAGGGCAAGCAGGTTGATCACCCAAAAAATGGAGGAAAGAAAACAACTGTTTTCTACAGCCAGGATCTGTTCTTTAGAGGGGCTTAGTATCCTGTTTCTTTACTTGGCTCTTCAAAAACATCTGGCAGGGATGCCTATGTTTTCACTCACTAAATTTCTTATTTCTTTACTTGGTCTGAATACAGTTGCATTGCAAAGTTTGCCTGATGACTTCTGCAATCAAACAAGTCAGTCACTAATCACTGCTACTCTGCAACAGCTACAAATGGACACTCAGCTTTATAAAATGGCAGAATCACCCTGGATTCAGCCCATGCTTAGAACATCCATGGAGGAATTGCTACCAGCCCTACTGCATCTCACCCATTTATGTGGACATGCTCTGACTAATCCAGAGAGAAAATTTCTGGGTTTAGCTCAATTATGTCACTGCTCAAAATATATCTTGCATTGTGTGGGACATACAAGATGTGTGTAAAGAGCCAGGGAGTAGAGCAGGGCAAGGAATTTTTTGACCTTTCCCTGCCAGTGCTGACTGTCATTGACCTCACCTGCTCCCTCACACCAGTGGCACAACATGTTTTCAGTCTCAGGAGCAAAGCTTCATGAAAGAGGAGCTGCAAAAACAGCAAATCATAGAGTCATGGAACAGTTTGGAAAAGACCTTGAAGATCATCTAGTTCCAAACCCTGCTGTGGGCTGGAACATCTTCCACAGATTGCTCAGAGTCTCATCCAGTCCTTGAACACTTCCAGGGCTGGGGCACCTGTAGCTCCTCTGGTCAACCCATTCCAGTGCCTCACCACCCTCAGAGTGAAGAATTACTTCCTAATAACTAACCTAAACCTACTGTCTTTCAGGATGAAGCCATTATCCATTGCCTCATCACTAAATGTTCTTGTAATGGGTCTGTCTCCAGCTCTCTTGTAGGCCTTGTTAGGTGCAGTAGGGCTGCACCTGAAATTATATAGAATTGATTAGACTGAAACAACCACGGGCCACATAAGGGTCCATGTTGGAGTGCCACAGGACACTACTGCTGGACACTGTGTTGGGGCCCTGAGGGCACTGCCAAGCTTTCCTGTCCCTGATCAGCCTCCCCCAGAGCTCACCCACCCTGCCCATCCCTGCTGTCTTAGCCCCCAGCTACAGTCTATCCCATCTGTGTAGGAGAAAGTTGACAACTTGGACAAATTAGCAGGTTAATAATATAAAATATTATTATGTAAAGCAGAAATTAGAGAAATCTTCCTGGCTTTAATGTGAAGAATTGAAGCCTCTGAGCATGGAGGTGCAATATCTACAGCTGTACCCAAGGTGAGGGGATGTAGGAGATGCAGGTTCTACAGATGCAGGTCAAACAGATTGGGCATCTAAAAGAACTACATTTGCATTTGGCTTAATTTCCTCTCACTACCTCTTGATCTATATGAACATCAACCTGTGGAATAATATGCCAAAGAAACATCAACATTAACCTGTGGAATAATATGCCAAAGAAATTTTCCTTAAAGCTCAATGAGAACAAAAATTTTATTAGAAAGAGTTGCTTCAGCCTTGGAAACTAAATACCATAGTCCCTGCCTTTCTCTATGTTGAATCATCTTCTTTAACCAATTGCCATGTTTAAGAATTGAATTTTGCTGTTAGTGTTGGAAAAATGACTCCTGCTAAGTCCTTGCCAAAAAGGCTGAAAGGCTTTTTCTTATTTTCCAAAATTTCTCCTTGTGTGTGCCTTTAATCTGTGCTTGAGCTTATCTGACAAGCAGCTCTCCCTAAGCCTTGGTTGAGAAAACTTGTTTTCCAGGCCCTGTATCATTTCTGTGACCCTCCTTTGAACTGCAGGATCTGATATCCTCCCCAAAGTACAGACACGAGGATGGCCAAGTACTCGCCTTAGGAGTGCTGAGAATAACAGCAGCTGGATCACTCCCTTCTCATTGCTTAATAGTCTCAGGTTTACACATTCAGAGAAATTTGGGGCTTTTTTGCCATTGCATAGCACTGACATTAAGCTTTTCAGAATATCTTTTGTGGTAACAAAAATTCCTAATGATCTCATTAAGGCACAGAGTTTATCCCTAGTATTTATATGTTAGCAAGTCTGCAGTTTTCCAGGTTTACAGCCCCACTTTCACCTGGGGAATGTTGGAGATTCTGTTACTTTGAACAGACAATCTCATTAACTATATTTTGAAATCTCTTCAAAATGGATTGAAATGAGAAGTCCCAGAATACCTATCCCAAATCTTCCAAAGGTGCACCCTACTCATAGAAGTACTCTTTATTTCAGTCATTGCCCCAGGGCTGGAAGAAAAGGGGGTCCTTCCCATGCAGGGCTTCAGCAAAATGATAACACATCTGGTGATGTAAACCAGAAAGGTAACTTGATATGTTTGGAGTTTCTCTGCCTTTTTTTCTTTTTTTTTTCTTTTTTTTTTTTCTGTATTATTTTCTTGCTTTCTTTTCTCCCACTCCAAGAAAAAAATAGCCTGAAACCCAGTAGGTGCAAGAAAAACATAAAACTGAGAGCTAGAAAAATAATCAATATCACAACTCAGCTGAGGTAGTTTGGATGAGCCGCCACTGTCATGCATATGCACAAAGGGAGAAAGCAGAAATGGGACTTGATTCCACCTTTGCCAAAACTCTGTGTTATGAGCCTGAGGAAATAGCTGATGTATGTCTTAGATTCTCTGTGTGTGAGTGACAGATGATAAATTGTTTGTTAAATACCAGGAGAACCACTGAGAGAACACACATCAAAATTTTCTTTACACTATTTTGCCACAGAACAACAGTATTTCTTTATTTTCAATATATCCTTCCAATTTGTTGCAAAAAGGAACATAATTGCAATCTGAACCTCAAGCAAGTCCTAAGCCCCACCAGCAGTTTTGTACTTCTTTGCAGCATGGCTTTCTTACGCCACCTGTTTTGCCTTTGCTTTGCCATTTTTTAAAAATTCTCTCCTGTGTATAATATGGTCAGTATGGTGGGACTGAAAAAGGCATTTTCAATCAGTAGGCTGTAATACATAAGCGAGGAATAATTTTATATATTTGTGTAGACCTGGGTGGGTCTGCAGCTTCAGAGCTCCAAATGTTCAGGGATCAATACAAATTCTCAGGAAGGCTGCAGATTCACTACATTGCTTCACGTTTAGCTTTGAGGTCATGCACATCTCTGTAGTAACACATTGGTGTTTTGAGAAAGAGATCTGAATCAGTACTTGCCACCATTGTAGAATTTTCTCCAAACTGTTATGCGAATCATTTCCCTTCACTTGAACACGTTGCTGCTTTACAACACAAACTATGCAGTATATAATATACATTTTGCACAATTTGCTGCAGTTAGAGTTCCCAGATCTTCCAATATGGGGCAGCAGTTGCCAAATCCTGGCACAAGAAAGTCACTTATTTCCATCTGTGAAAATATCGTCCTCTTTCTCTATGTAGGCAGAGAGAAGTTACTAAAATAAGCCACTAGAAATTGGAGGAGATGGAGTTTGTTTTATTCTTTTTTTTTTTCTTTAGTTTAATTTGCTGGCAGAGCAGAAGTAATGTGGTCCAGGAATGTTTCCATTTCTTACATTCTTTATTATGGTGAAACCTACACAGTAATCTTTCATGTGATGTAGTTTCTGGTCAGAACTCTGAATCATCCTTTAATTGCTAGAGGTGTTTTTAACTTATCTGAGTTGTTTTTCTAGCTAATTCAGTACTCAAGACCACATTTGAATTTCTTCCCAATTGAAACTGATGCTTTGCTCACTAGATGCCACTGCGATATTTTGAAAGACTTCTGGAGTGTATAATTTCTCCTCTCTCTTTGTGGAACTTTGCTCCACCCTTGAATCATATTTATCCCACACTTGGAGGTGTAACAGATATATGAGCCTTCTATATCTGAAAATATTGTTCTTCAGTACAGCAGTTTAGCAAATTTGCTCATTCTTACTGACAAAGAAAACCTAATAAAACAAACAGGATTGATGATGATTTTGGCTGAATCCTTCATGGTTTTGACTAGATTGTCTCACTAAGCAAATAGATTGTTAGCTTCAAATTCCTCCTGTTTCCTCCCATCCTCTGACAGTCTTTTCACATATTCCCTTATCTTTTATTTGCTTTGTTTTCTATGTTCAGTTCTATTTCCCTACTTAGCCTCATTCTGAACTCAGTTCTTCCCAAACCTGAAATGCTGTGTGCCCCCAGTGCTGCATTCTGGGTTCTCTCTTCTGCTTTGATTACAGTAAAGGGCCCGTCTTGTGCTTAATACTCATGCATTGCCTATCAGAGTAAACTATAAATAATAATAATACTAATCCTGACAGAGTGCCCACTTTTGAACAAAGCACTGTTTTGTCTTTTTTTTCCTCCTTTTTAAGTCTGCAAAACACATTGCCACATTTTCCACAAGCTCATCTTCTGCACCTATCAAACTTCAGCTTTTATACAACCAGTGTCCATTTGGTCAGCCAACAGTAGAAATGTTTTCACTGAGACCTACGCTGAACTCAGCATAATAGCAAACAGGTGGTCAAATGAGAACAAAAACAAGTTTTTTTTAAAAAAATCAGCCGGTGAAGCAAATAAATGTTCAGGATCTTAAGTGTTGATCAAAGAGTAAATAAAATCTAGCATGCATGGACATGTGATCAAGGAAAGAGCCATCAAAGCAGTCCATGTCTTGTGGGAAGGGACACTGATGATGTGGAAAACTCAGCAGATAATTCAGATTAATATTATTTGGTCATTCTTGATTTCAGTTTATTATGGAAATGATGTAAATTTTGATAAATGTAGGTAAGCGTATTCAGTTGATAAAATAAAATACAAGATTCAGTATGCTGCTGGAATTTGGAAACTCATAGTGCATGACAGTGTTGCTTCTTGCTGAGTGGCAGAAGAATAGATGCGCTTACATCTATCTCCTACCTGGGGGGGAGGTGTTGCTGAAACAGAATATAATCATGAACAGTCTCACTTTTACAAGCCCTTTTACAAAATACTTTTACATTTCATCTAACTGAGCAAGCTTTAAACTTTATTTTTTATTTCTATGATTGCTGAATGGAAATAAAACTAGAAAGGAAAACAAATACTGCACAAAATATTATTATTATAAATATCATATATATATCCCATAAAAGCAGATTGCAGAAGCATAATAAATGTGCCTGTAGTGTATCCAAGATCAAGAGGCAAATGACTTATAACTGAAAAGAAAATGCCAACATTTGGTAATTTCCAATTGCAACTAATAATAAAGTATATCCTTTTTACAGTGGAATTAATTATAATTTTGACATACATGTAAAATTATTCAATAATTGTGTATGTTTTTACAAAATGAAAAATCATCCCAAAGGGAGGACCTGAGAAAAATCCTCATTTACTCTAGTAGGGAAGCATATTAAGAAGTTGCCATAAAATTGAACCTTCACAAGGCTTCCTTGATGTTTGTTTACACAAGAAACATCATGAAAAGTGCTTAAACTCTGTGCTTTGGCTGCAGCAGCTTCAGCCTATGTCCAGGCTGAAAAACTTATTATTTATAAAGAGCAGTGATAAATGCAGTTAACTATTTATTTAAATGTTAACATTAGAAGTGTTTAACAAAAGGAGAGGAATCAGGAAGCTCAGTTAAAGTTGCAGATCTGTTCTAAGTCCCAGCATTGTTCCTTTTATTTTTCTCAGCAGCATGGGTTCAGGATGGAGTTGTTAGGTTTAAGTTAGAATTTCCTGGCTTTTCTTTTGGTTTGTGTTAAACCACAGTATTTTTAAACATACTTTCACAAGGGATTCCACTGGTCAATTCTTCTCTCTTTTTCCTTTTCCCCCAAGGTTTTTTTATGCATATGTAATCATTTTACAGATGGCATACAACAATTTGAAAGAAACTCTTTCCAAGTTATCCATTCCAAACTAAAATAACTACATTTAAATATTATTTTCTGTATTACTGTTCCAGTGATCTCTCTGTACTCAAATCATATTGAATATTTTAAGTAAAAATTAAAGAAAAAAGAAGTTTTTTTTCCATGCTCTCTGGGATATCCAGCTCCAGGCTAATTTCTGCAGATAAGAAACAGTATCTGGCTTCCCCTCTCTTCTGCTATCTGGCTGCTACTGCTCTAGTGTTGTATTCCTCACCTTCAGTGAAAGCATACAGCTGCTGCTTCTGTTTCCTCTGAGGTCCACTATTGTGAAAGGTACTAGCTGAAAATGTACAAATTATCTCACCATGAGTTATTAATCCTGTTTTCATTTCAACAGAAAATTCATTCTTAATTGTAAGAAAGTGAATATGAGGAGTCAATACCAAAATGTTACTGTTGAACTTGAGTCAGTTTTTTTCCCCTTTTTTTAACTAATTTGAATATTTTTTATTTATTAATGAGGATTGTTTGTTTCATTTTCTTATCTATTGAGTTTTGCTTTCTCCAACTTGCCAGGACAAGCTATAAGGATGAGCTGGAGTTCCCTCACTTTCCTTTCGCCAGCCCAGACCATGCTCCTGTGGTATGCTGGGCTCTTGTGGCTGAGCTGTCTTAGAGCAGTCTTGCAGTAGTTCATGAAATCAAAAGCTGAAGTATGGCAGGGCGACTGAAATGAGTCAGTTAAAAACTTCATTTTTCTTGAATAATGTTTCTTTTTTCAGTCTGTTTCAGAAATCATGTCAAAATAATGGAATTTGGCTTTTATGCATACTCTCACTACAAGAGAATAAGCTGTCATTACAGATGTATTTCACAGGCCCCACTTTGAATTACTTGCATGAAGTGCCCAACAGGTATTGCTTCCTCCATGCTGGTGGAATGCTCCTTGACCTTCCCTGGTGCCCTGAGGATGGTTGTCTTCCAAACATCACTGTTCAGGACAGGGCATCTCTGCTTCCCATTCTGGTTCCAGCATTTGTTCCATTTCTTCTCATCACCTTTTCAACCAGCTCTCCTAAACTATGAGAATGAGAGAGACCTGTTGTAGTTTCATGGAAAATCCTGAATATTTTGGACATTATTGAAAAAATAATATTTTAAAGTATCTCAATTCTTATGGTGTGGCACATTCAATAATTCACCCTACACATTCAGAGTTACTGTGGGAACATTATTTTCAGTGGTGAATTTGGGGATAAACTCCCTTCTTCTCTGGTACAAGTATGTTGCCACCTCCTAGATGTGGTTTTGAAAAAGTTAATTTTATTTTCATAGACAATAGTAAAGATGAAAATCAACCTATTTTTAATGGCTTCTTGACTCATAAGTTATTCTATTATTCCTGTTTTACTAGTATATTAACCATGAACTTTAAAGCCATGCATTATTTAATGTGCCAATATTGTGTAACTTTATCTCAAGAGAAATTTAATGGTATATATTTTTTAGAATTAGAAGTGAGTTCACCATTTTGTTCCAGCAGCAGTTTTCACTTGCGAAGTGTAAACATGTTCTGTGGTTACAGTTTCTTGATAAAATAATATAAATATAAAGCATTCCTTTGTGGAGCCCATTTGTGGAACTTTCTATCATTCTGGGGTGTGGGTGCACCATGGGGATCTGTGCTTTGCAAATAGAAATTACCCATCAGATAGATGGATAAGATTATCCCAAATTCCTGTTAACGGGAGCTAAGCACGAGATCCTTTGGATGTTTTCAGATATTTCAGCCAAAGTGGGTATGTGGTCTAACTTTATTACTGTGGGAAAGCCACAGGCAGCATTCTTAGTTGTGTAAACTGATCCGTAAATTCAGCTTTGCTGATTTATGTTAACTGAGGATCTGACCCAATGTTTAAAGGATATTAAACATATCAGAGGTACAATAAAGAAATAATTGTTGATGGACTGTTTCTTACAGAATACAAACATAGAGAATGGGCATTTAAGATTTTTGGAGTCATTCAATATTTTAAATGATGGTTGAACGCAATGGAGTTATTCTAATCTGTGCCGGCTCAGCATCTGACAAGGAGTTCTGAATGCTGCTAAGAGCATTTGGCTGTTTCTGTTTACTGTAGTTTAACACAAGAGCAATGGGACAGTTGAAAAACTTAAATGGCAACAAGATTACTATAAATTAAAAAAAAAAAAAAACCTAAACATTTTCAGAGCACATAATTAATTATTGGAGAGTATTCTTCCCCCCGGTATTTTCAGGCAAGTAGGTTAGGATTGTAAAACTGCTTTGTCCAGGATAAAAATAAAAAGCAGTCGTGAATTCTTCTGTTTCACTTCCTGAGCTGACCGCAAGTTTCTGCGTGCTAGGTACATGCTTTTTGTTAGGCATAGTGTGGCTTTGTTTTCATTATGGATGAGCACAATGGTGGTCAGAGGAAGAAGATTCTGTTTTTCTTTGAAACATTTGACACTTTTCCCTGTCAGAGGAAATGATCCAGGCTCAAAGGACTCATCAGTCTGACCAGAATTAGCAATTTCCAAACTATTAGGTCAATGAAGGGATTTGCTGGATATCAGTTCCTTAGCATTTTAGGCAGTTTAAAAAGAACTCTGTTCTGGCATTTCTCCAAATTTTATATTGTGCCTGGAATTTCAGCCTGCAGCCTTTCACTCCAGTTCACTGGAGTTTACCCAGTGATCATTTGATGTTGATGTTTTGCTTTGACACGGTGCTAACATGATGTGCTGAGGATGGAGAAAATATCAAAGAGCACAAAAAACTCTTTTGCTGTTTAAAAATATTTGAAACCAAATCTAAACTTTGCTGATAGCTGAATCCTTTCTTTTTGTGATTTTTGGAACAGATAGGCTTTTTATCCAAACTATTTATCCTAATCAGCAGTTGGAGGAGAGGAATGTTAAATAAACTATTTTATTCTGATTCTTTCTCTGGATGTTTACCAGGCTGTTGACAAAGGCCAGAGAATGTTTAATGACTTGGTGGGGAGACTTGAAACAGAAGTGGGTATCACACTGGATGCTCCTTATTTGCTTTCTTTCACAGTGCAACGAAAGGGAAATGATGACAGACCACCTCTTGATACCCAGTTTGATTAAGAAAATTTATCATGTTCCTTGTCATGAGTTCAAGTCTCCCACATTGAATAATATAAACATTCTCAAACATGAGCCAGAAATAGGCAGATAAGACTCAGATGTCTCTACCAGAGAATCATATTCGGTCTGGAAACGTGAACATGACCTCAAAATAACTCTCATGTAGAACTAGGGAGTATTTAAAAATACTCTTGAAAGCCTTCTCCCTGTGCAATCAACACAGGACTCCCAGTTTGGTGAAAGGAAAAGTGGTCTCCTCCATTTCTGAAGCCTGTACATTCCTTGAGCTGACAGTAATCAGACACATAATCGGGAACTCATTATTTCCTGGAACTTTGAATTTATTTTCATTCTGTCAGTTCTCATATAGAAAATTATCCCCCAAATTAGAACAGCATTCTGGCAGTCACGTTAGAGAATGTTACAAAGGAGATAAAAGTGGCATAGAACAAAAATATATTTCAAGACTGTGTCATCAGATTTATCTCACAAAAGCAAGAAGATTATTTTTTGACATGAAGAGCTGCATATAAACAAAAAATGTACACATTTGTTATTTAAAGAATTTGCTCTGTTTGTGATTTTGCACACTTCTGAGCTTGCACTGCAGGACATAACCAGAAAAAGATTTCTTTAGTGGGTTACTCACAGATAGTGGGTTACTCACAGAAATCATGCATTTTAGTAGCATGTTCTGAATGCATTTATGATGAGCAATAAACACCTTTACGGAAAAAAAGCTCAAAATTTATATTTGTATTTATACAGAGTATTAAATTCCATGTTTGTATGAATTTTCCAGGGAAAGAATGAAGAGGAAATCTGACATCAGGGTAGTGTTGATTTTGTGTCATCTGAACTTGGGTTGCTGTAGTAACACTGCAGAATGAGGACACCCAGTGTTTCAAGTCATGACAATGCCCACAAATATGACATAAGGCTGAACTTTTCCAGCTGAAGCTAAAAGATTTTAGACCTTTGGTATAGCCAAACTGTGCATTGAATTTTGGATAACCAAGAAACAGAGAATGGATTAAATTCAGTGAACAATGTGGAGAGGCAAATGGTTTTTCCAGTCTCAGAATTAAAGCTTAGTGTCCTAGCCCTTCATCTCTGGAGACCTGATTCTCATTCCAGGGTAGGCAATAAATAATGCGCTTGTTTGGTCAAGTGGTTGTCTTCTGTTTGGCAACTTTTAGGATTCTTATTGTGTATTGTAGACTGGCTTTTCACAAGTTGATTATATTATGTTTAGAGTAAATTCCCAAGAAGGATTTTCAGCACATTTTGGTAGCAGGATAATCTTTATAGGTGGGTGGTAGAAAATTAACCTTTATTTCTATACGATACATATGGTAGACATGTGGCAGAAAACAAAAAATGACAGGGGATTTAAAACACCATCAGAGCAAATCAAAGGCATAAATTCTAATGAAGCAGATGGACTTATGGTGTTAGTGAGAGTTGATATGAATCTTTAGATAAAAATGACATAATAATTTTTCTTAGTAGATGTCTTCTATTTTATATGTAGGTTTTTTATAGTAAAAGGTATATCTGGTCCCTGAAAATTTCAGGTGCAGTAAAAAAAGCCACACAATACTTCTTTAGATGAAGAAAGCTCTGAAGGATGGGTCGTAGCTGAAATCTAGGGCATATAATTTGGTCAGTAAAATGACTGATAGTCCATTCATACAAAAGTGTGTAAGAGTATTTGAAAAGGGTTTTTTATACATAATATAGAATTGTTTTGCTTGGAAACTTTTAAATCTGTAACTGTTCAGAACTTTGACCTAGAGGTGAGAGGTCAAACAATAAATATGGTTAAATGGTAGGCCTTTCTGATCTATGGATATTTCACCTTGAGATGCTTTTCTTGTAGGAGTACCTCTGTATGTGTATCCTTTCAGATGTAGTTCTTATATTCCTTAATTTAGTATCTGAGCACCCTCAATAAAACCATGAACGATAGCATGAGGTACTTTTTTTTTCAGATCTCATTTCCATAGGGGAAACTGTGTTTAGATTAGTTTTAGTAGAGCTTCTTTTGGTTTGCTCTTTTGTGTTTATAGATACAGTTATGGTTTTACAAGTCCATCTAGAAGAAATGTTCTTTGACCTTGGAGCAAAAGGTGGTGGGATTTCTAAAGTTTATTACTTGGTGATTGGGCCCATTTCACAGTTTTGAAAGGTCTGTGAGAAAATCATGTCTTTTGCCTAGATAAACACTTTTGTTACTGTAGAGTGCTGTGCTGTTCCAGACAGCTTTTAAATACAGTCTTCACTCCAGACTTGAAGCAGCTTTATAAATGCCCTGAGACATGGACATTGGAACAGCAAGTCTGAGATTGATGTAATGACTTGAGATAATGAGTTTGCCCATGGTGATTTCATATTCTGTGCCTGAAATTTACCTTAAGCTGATGCTCCAACCAAGGCAGGATTTTTATTGCATATTTAGATTTTGACCAAACTGTATCATCTTTGAGACACTGTTTTAACATTTGAGAAAATGAAAGAATTTTTTCTTCCTTTTGAGCCTGTTCCTATCATCTACATTCCATTTTTTTAGTCTAAGCAATTTAGTTTCTTAAAGTGTTTCCAAACATCAGTGATACAGGCCATAGTGAAAAATCTCATTCCTGAAGACATAGGTTGTTTTCTGGTAACAAGTATTTCATGAGTCAGCAGTGACTTCAGCATTTCGTTTTTTTCTGGGTAGGATGGGAGATAAAAGTTTGGAGTGTAGATTCTTACTTATAATTTTATATTTATTGACAACTCTTGGTATTTCAAAATGTAATGTAGTGGAAAGAGTGCAGTATCATCATGAGTTCAGCTGGAAGAATATCCATCTCTCTTATTTGACATGATAAAAAGTCCAGGCCTATTTGGTATTATAGATTGTGCTGGTCCAACAAATGGGTTAAGGTCAAACCAGTGTTTTTGCGAGAAATGGAAACACAGGGGCATCATGGAAGAAAGTTCCTGGTTGTCAAAGCAAAGTCACATTGGATTGAACATAAATTTGAGGTCTTTATGCATTCAGAAATATTGGTGCTTGTGACAAAAAGAATTTAGGAAGGTTGCATTGTAAAAAAATAATATAAACTTTGGAAGAATAGCATCAGTGAAAAGTGTTGAACAGATTGTAATCTCATAGTAATTAGCCCAGAACCTGTGGATAATCATGAAATTATTATCCCTGTTAGTCAGGACCAAACTGATCAACAGGGTCAGACAAAAAACCCCTGTAGATTTAGAGGTTGCATGAAACATTTGGAAACACTATATGTGGATTGTGCATCTGTATTGCAAGTAAATTGCAAGAGGAATAGAAAACCAACAGGAAAATAAACTGTAGAAGACTTCTTCAGCTAAAGATTTATTCAATTGTCCAATACACTGTACCTACAAAAGTAAACAAACATGTAAATTTTAGAGCAGGTAGCAGTGCTCTGTAAGACAGAAATTATGTGCAAGTAATACATTTAAGGTTATTTTGTGCAATAATTTCACTGGAGGTATGAATATTCCTGACATGATAGTGGTCTGATGACAATGTGAATAAACACATGATCCCATATTCTGTTGACATGCACTTTAAAGACATAAGGCAAACATTTAAATCAGAGATGGAAATGTGTATGGGAACAATTTTCAGCTGTATAACTCCATGCAGATTTAGCAATAGTGTTCCTTGTTATCCATCTGCATATAAAGCTACAAGATCTGATACACAACTGCAGCATCAACATAGCATGGCATAAGCAATTCCATTTGGAACTTAACACTGCCATTTTGACTTAAGTTTTGGGAGGGATTAATGAATCTAAGAAACATAAAAATGGGCTGAAGCAAAGTGATTTTGATCTGTAACAGGGGGTATACATCAAACACTTAAAACTTATGTGGCGTTAGTCATCATGAAACTTTGGGGGCTGGAAGGCCTGCTGTGCAGTTACACCAGAGTTAATGGGATATGAATATGCATAACTGTCCTTTGCACCTTGGCGTGCCTTTTGCACTACCATTTGTTTGTATGATGTGTTTATTCCTATTTTTTCTAGCTGAGGACAGAAGATTTAAAAAGGCATTACAGCAATAATGGCATAGTCTATAAAACTTATCAGATGTTCACTGCTTATAAACACAATACACTCCCTCTCTCACTCTTTGATCTTATAATTAGCAAAAAAAAAAAAGGGAAGTGACACTTAGAACCTTTTGTTTGAGGCCTTTAATTTAGCTTTGTAACACACTCAGATTGCATACTGCTGTGTCTACTTAGTAGATCAAGAAACTGTGGGACAGCAGTATTAAGTGACTTTTCCAAGTTGCAACAGAGACTCAGTGGCAGAGCTGGAAACAGAAGCCAAATGTCTTACTTCTCAAATCTTTGGCCCAAGACATCAGATTCAAGACTGAAAATCAGACGAGCCTCAGGAGCTTGGCTTCTTAGGAAATTGGTAATTTTATTCAGAGATCCTAAGGCTCACAAGTAAGTTTGCTTGTAATTCAGGTGCCAAGATAATAAATGAGATGTAAATTAGAATGCAAGCCATGCTTTTGTATGATTATTTTTATTGGAAAGTGCAAAAACCAAATCAAACTTTACAGGGAAGCATGCTAGTTTCAATCATTTTTTTCTCAAGAGAGGCTTTGCAGGTTCCAGATGGAATTTCTAGTTACAGAAACCCAACACAAAACCACTGGATGTGATGACGCCTGGGGTACCCTCGGTTTGGGGAAAAAAAGGCTCAATCTCTGTAGCATCGATTCAGGATGGTGATTTGGGCCTGGTTCTTTTTCATCTTTTTCTGGAGGACACTGGTTACTCTGGTGACACTCTCTTGGTGTCTTCTCTCAAAACTGTAAGAGATGTCCTTTTCATTCAAACACCACATGCAAAAATCTTCAGGACTTTGTTTTGGTATTTTTTGCTATGAAACTGTCCTTTCTCACGCAGCTTCTAATTTAGATGCTTGAGTAGTCTGGTAGTAACATGTTCAAAGCTCAAAGCCAGTAGTGATCTAAATCATCATCCTACAGCCTATACAAAATATCTGAACCACATCAAGAGCAGGTGTTTACAACACAAAAACCATTACCGTAAATGCAACACGTTTCCATTAGTTTTTGACAGTTTTACTAAAGCAGCCAAAGCCAGAATGGAGTTTGAGCCAGAATATCCTGCTTGATTTTTGAGATTGCCTGTTCTCTTCAGGGCAGAGGTATGTTGCAGCAGAAGGCAGAGGCTAAGCTAAGTTGTGATGTGGAGAGAGGAAGGAGGAGTGGAGCTCTGCAGACCATATGACTGTGTGTGACCCAGGGTTCACGGTGTGCTAAGTGATGCTCACTGGAGGGGAAAAGGAACGAGACAGCATTATATCCCTCCTGAGTTTCCACTGCAGTCTACCCCTAGGAAGAAGACTGCTTTGTGTGTTTAACAAAGAATTCTAGCCTTCACTACTGG
Source organism: Melospiza georgiana (assembly GCF_028018845.1). Taxonomy (NCBI): domain Eukaryota; kingdom Metazoa; phylum Chordata; class Aves; order Passeriformes; family Passerellidae; genus Melospiza; species Melospiza georgiana. Next base: position 29,761,948 of record NC_080430.1, on the reverse strand, counting down.
TGATTAGGTTAATTAAAAAAAAAAAAAAAAAAATTTATGAAAAGAAATTAATTGTGCTGCATGCACAAATCCAACTTTGTAGTTAACATATTGGGATGCTTGGACTGGGGCCAACTCTGTATTTTACTTTCTGATTTTTGGAGCATTATGTCATGGTGAAACCAGAGAAAGTGTGTAATAGATCCATCCCCTTGTTATCTGTGATCTTACTAGTTCCACAGCTTGCAAATCCTCCAAATTAGGTTCACATATCAGCACTTCAGTAGTCTTCAGCAGCATCAGCTTGACACAACATAACAAGCTTTCTGATACTGAAATAAATGGCCACACTTCAGCAGCAGTGGTATAAACTGGATTTTGCTTTCTTTAATGGCCGAGTAACATCTGTTCAAGTATTACAGGAGTTTATTTCAAATCCTCCCTCAATTTTTGTGTGTTTGTGTATGCGTATTAAAGTGCCTGTGAATTAAATTTGTCAGTGAATGCACTCTTTTGCTGCAGAAAGCTTGGGGCAGCTGAAGTCTAATATCAAGTGCAGAAGTCCTACAAATCTGTACACAAAAGAATATAGCAAATGATCCTATTCAAAAGCACAGAAAATTACCATGATGCATTTTTTAGCTAACGTGGGCTTGGGTCTCTCCACATGTGAGAACTGCAAGCAGCCTGTTTAATGGCAGGATTGCAGACAGCACTTTGGGGAGGCACAGTGAGCACAGGATGAACACAGGCTCTTCCTGCAGCCTTTGCCTCATTTACCGGACACCTTCTAAGTCGTGCAGCGAGCCAGGCCAGGCGAGGGACCGGGGGACAATGGGCTCATTCAGAGCAGAGCACTGATTCATTTCTGCATCACCTTTCACTCTGCACTGCGGATGGAACGGGGGGGAGAGGGGGGACAAGAGCTGGGGGGAGTCTGTGGAAAAAATAGCGTGCATTTTGTGTAATTAAAGATTATATAACAATGTACAAGCACAAGAGAACTCAGTGCAGTTGAAAAAACACTCTTGATTTGAGGATTGGTTGCATGTGAAATGTCAAAAATACCAGAATAGCAGAATAGGTGTTTTCTAGTGGTTGGGGTTTTTTAGGGGTTTTTTTTGGTACGGTATGTGTATACACATTTGGAAGTAGCTGTTCTTTACATTCATATAGAGTTGACAGTAATTTTAACATCTAAAATGATTAAACTTGAACAGGATTTTCTGTCACAAAATGTGGCTTTCTCAGAAGAGAAATTTTAATAAGATTCTCTTTTTTTCTCTTCCCCTTTACTGAAGATTTCACAGGAGATGGAAATATTTCAGGTCTGCCAGTGTTTAATTTCTGTTTAAGCATAAGCTTAGAAATGACATATAAAATTTGTTGCTTTGGATCTTTTCTTCCTTATAGAAAAGATGCTGTGCATATGGACTATGTTTTCCATACTGCATGGCAGTTAGTCCCTGGGGATGCATGCTAGCAGAGAGAATAGATCCTTTTATTTCAGTTTGGATTTGACAGATCAGATAAAATACATTGATCCAAGGATATTAAAATAATTCAACTAAAAAGCTAGAAAAGAAAAGGAAAAATTTTAAACTTTTGTCTCAGTTAATTATAAAAATAAGTATCAGAATATCAGACTTTCCCCTGGGGTGGAAAGTTTTATCATCTATGCCACTTACAGATTAGACAAAGCAGATTATTATATTCCAAATCCCGACTAAGACATAACATCTTATTTTCATCTTTTTTTTTTAATGATTTATATTCTATTTCAGGCTCTGTGTGTGGTCTGGACAGGGCCTCAGTAGAGCAGAGACTTCAAGACTTGTGCCAAGCTGTGCAATGTTATGGTGGTCTGATGATATGGGTTGTTGCTATTTTCAATTTTAATAACAACTGTTTTCTTTTAACATTATAAAGCTGGCAGTTGTTAGTGCTTTTAATTGAACTATCCATGAAGTGTGAATGATAGGTGGAGCTGGCACAAAGGATGATCCAGAAAAAATTAATAACATTAATAACAGGGCTGAGGAATCAGAAAATCCCTTCTCTGTGACTGGCCAATAGACACAGCATTTGTGTATATGTGTCTCCTTCACCATCACAGGCCTTAATACTTTGCATAGTCTGTTTCCCTTTAAATGCTGCTTTAGGCTTGAGTTCACATGTCTTTCCTTAGCTCATACTATTTTTGTAGCAGAGCCAACAGCCTGACAGTACTTTTAAAAAAGAATGAATGGGGTTAAAGTACCCAAGTAGTGATACGTTGTTTTGATGACTGCTCCCCGTAGTTTTGACTGCTGAGCAGTCAGCTATTGGTAATTCACACAGAAAAAACAATTGAAATTCAGATTGTAGCTTCTCATGATTGTTTTAGTCTAACAGTGAAATACTTCCTTTAGAGGAGCCCTTCCTCATAATGTCACTGTCACAAAGATTACTCCAGTCTGTGTTGTTTCAGGCTTACTACCTGCCCTAGATGAATTATTTTACAGAGGTGGCACTTGTTTCAAACATCCATGGATCTGCACCGTGGTGTGCCTACTGGTACAGCAGCTGCAGCTCCCTGAGTCAACATGTGTGGGAAGAGACTTGGGAACCTTCTCCAGGACAGGCCAGTGAGCTCTCATTATCCAGCCATCTGGACCCCAGATTATTCCAGATGTGACATGTGCAGTAAAGGCTGCCACACAAATACGTGTTATGAATTCAGCTCATTTTATTTTGAGTTATGGAGTTTTGAATTCGCTCTGTTCCTTCATCTACAATAAACAAACACATGTGTATTTGTACACACACACATTACTGCCTTTATATGCTGTACCTATCTCCTCATCCACTCACACCCCAAAAAGCTTCACTGAACTTGCTCCTATGGAACTCCATTGTTCATCTTCTACATGCTTCACCTCTGGGAGATTATTATTTCCACTCTTATCTCATCCTGGTCCTTCTGGCTTGCTTGACTTGCTTCAGTGACATTTAGAATGTTCCAGGAAGATGATTTCTCTCTTTATCATGAGTGCCATGACTATGTGGAGGGGGAGAAACCTGACAGTTCAAGAATGGGAAGCAATTATACATCATGCACCCTGTAGCCTTTAAATTTTATATTAATGATTGCTGTGGAATGAGAAGCCAAGTCTTTGAACAAAGAAATATATAATAAGCTGGGACAAGTGTGGTGAGGCAAATGTTCATGTGGAACAAATATTTCTATAAACCAATTCAAGAGCACAGGAGAATTTTTAAGGGACTCATTTGCAGGACATAAATGCTGACCTTATGTAGTCTCTATGTATAGAAACCTTTTGTGAAAGCAATGTTACAAAGTACAGACTAGAGTTAAGGAATTCATTAATACAGAGGGAGAGTTGACCCCTGTAGTCTTTTTTTACCTTAATGTATGAGGTAAAATAATAACGGGCAGTTGAGGTTAGCCACAGTCTGACTTTGGACACTCAACTGAAGCACCCAGCCAGGATGGACAAACCTTTCCAAACCCCTTACAACTCATTGCAAGTACTCAGTGGACTATACAGAAACATCTTGGCACCATTTCTGAAAAACTGCCTTAAAACTGCCTTTCCTCTACTCACTGTAGAAATATCAGGGAGACAGAGAGGATCCTAAGTCAGTAGACAAAGGTATGTGGTGTGAAATGCTTCTGTGATCCCACACTGTCTTCTGTCCGTTCCTTTCCTTCTGTACCGACAAATTAAATTATATGAAGATGCAGACTCGCTTTTTTTCATCCTGGAAATAACTGACATATATGGCATTGAATATATTTTAGATGAGCCCCTCTGTAATGCCTGCTGTACAGTTGTCTGAAACTGTGAAGGAATAGGTACCTTAACCCATGCATTAGTGCAGGAAGAACCTGGTGCAGTGCAGTGCCCTTTACGTGCCTGGATTGCCACATGAACACAATCTGTTATGCTAAGGAAGACGCTAAATTTATTTAATTATATTAATTATTTACAAATTCATACACCTTCAGACTCTTTATATCCTAAAATAGTAATTGGAGTTGTTACTGGATCTCCAGATCCTGGCTCCTTGCTTTTTCTCTAAAATAAACACCTTTTGGTTTCTTGCAACAACAATTTTTTTCCATGTAGGCTTTTAACTCACTTCCAACTCCTATTCTTTCCTAACCTGGCTTTCATACTTCCTTTTGACTGCAGCATAGTGCTTTGTCAGTTAACCACATTTCCTTAGCATTTGGCCCTCTTTCCAGTTAAGTTGAATATAAATAAGTACAGACTGCCATTCCAGTAACTCGTCTGTGTAGTCATCGCTTCTGGTGTCACGCCATAGTAAGGTCAGATGCTCTTTGAACTGGTATTGTCTCTTCACTTGATAGCTAACCTGGCCTGTTTGCTCACACTACAGATAAAAAAATAATAAAGTCAGTTTGTAGAAATTCCTTTAAAACATTCCTTGAGCATCCTGTCTGGTAGTAGAGATGAACCTCTTTTTCTATATTTTGATAGTTATCCAAATCTCTTTTGTCTCAGCCCTGTTGTGCATTGTTCTGGGAGTTTTCTTCCTGTGGACAGCTAAGCAGATTCATGTGGATCATCTCCAGATCAGTCCCCAGGTTTTGTTGCTTTACTGCTCCTAGTTGAGAAAGATTATAAAAAACAGGGTCATTGTTGTCTCTGTTCCCTCTTGTTCAATTTGGAGAATGTTCTGGCACACAGCGAGCTTCAGTGAATCCCAGCAATCTGGCACTGGGTCTGGGCTTTGCTTACTTCCTAACTTAGGCTTATAGGCCAGGAAAATGTTGTAATGTAGTTTCTCCTCTCCAGTTAGTCCTTGGAGATTCCCCCTCTTCAGATTCAACTGTAGACCTTCATATATTATTTTCTCTGGTGTTTTTTAGCTCAGCAGATTTCATATAACTTCCTGCCTAACGGATCCATCTCCTCCTCTTCACTCCTTATATGAGCATGAGGTCACAGTGAGGTTGTTTACTTGTAAGTCTGCTTCCAAAAACCTTTGTCCTTTCAGTTTGTAACCTTTTAAACTCTTGCAGGACTTTAAACATTTTCAGCTCAGTTGATTATTTTCTTCCGAGTTTTCAGTTTATGTGATTAATCTTTATTTTTCAGTGTGTGTACTTGAGTGCTACAAGATTCTTATACAAACACAAAAGACAAGAAATAAATATATTGTACAACGGGCAACTGGATAGGAATGAGAAACAGAAACTTCAGTTTTAGCCTAACAACAGAAAGAAAAAGGGAAGATGTGATCAGGATAGGAAGACAAACCTCAGAAACTAAGCACCTGTCCTCCTGGTGTTTCACAGCTGGGATTGATTGATTGATTGATTCCCAAAGAACGGTCCTGTAAGATTGTCACAGTGAAGTTTGCCAATTATGCTCTTTTCCCACTTCTTTACATTTCCCTCTCCAGTGTTCAAGGAGATCTGGACACCTAGTGTGAAGTAGAGACAGCAAGTTAGAAAATTCTGGACATCAATGGGAAAATTTTTTCTGATCTTAAAAATAACTAAATGCTTTACCAGTGGTTGGAAAGCTGAAAGATAACACAAAGAGAGACTGAGTGTGACTATTTACCTCTGGGCATGTGAAAAGTAAGCACATGTGGAAGGCTGACCCCTCTGGTACTGGGAGAGAGGAGCCAGAACACAGCACCCTAGTCTATCAAATTATGTTCCCAGATCAAAGGTAGCTAACAGCTGCTGGAAAGGGAAATAGGATAAGGAAACACGCAGACCTTTGGAATTATATGAATCAGTGCAATAAAAAAGATGTCTTGAGAGAAATCCTGAAGCAGCTGATCTTGAAAACCTGGAAAGTGTACAGTTTGTGGTAATTTAAAACCTAATTACCTTTCAAGGTAATACAGATGGGCATTTGGGAGCTTGTCTTCTGTGTGAATTCTAGGTGAGTTCAGCAAATTTTTGGAACTTAGGAGCTAATTAAGCATCCTGTCCAGGACAGGGTAACACTGATTTTGCTACTGACACAGCAGGCTCACTACAAGTGATTGAGGCAGATTTAAATGAAGAATGCATCTCCTTTCTGAAACAGCGAATGTATCTAAGAGCCAAAATATAGGTAATTTTATGGGTCACATGCAAAAAGACATTTGGAAGTGTTTGCTAATTGTTTTTTCCCTATTTAAAGGAAATTGGGTTTGAAAAAGTCTCCTCCCATTTGTCCAGAATTAGGTGGAGAACGTAATTTAGAGTAACAAAAAACCCCCACAAAAACTCACAATCTCTACCCTTAAACCCTTATAAAGGTTTGGAGAATGGATCTGTAGGCTGATAAATATGTTGTTTTCTGCACCAAAGTGTGTTTTAATGAAAATATTTATCAAATAGTTTTCTTCTCACTGAAAGTGCATTTAATTTTTAAGACTTTTAAAGTGTTTCAAGAAATATTTTGAGCTTTATAGTTACACCCTCCAACTAACAAACCCCTCCTAGAAAACCAGGATGTTTCCAACTAAGCATCGACAATTGCCAGTTCTCATAGAACCAAACATGCTGTTTTAGTAATGCCTTGTTAACACTGCATGATTTCATAAAGCAGTTTTCATTGGAACTGTTCTTCCTTTCTTTTCAGAAATATATATATATATATATATATTGATAGATATATATATGTACACACAGATATAGAGAAAGTTATTTCATTCAGTTGTAGTCTTTTCATGAACAGTGCAGTAGGATCTGTGCAGTAACCTCTCCCAGAAAAAATCTACTGTGCAGAGTGCTAAAAAATATAACAATGTGTTTGAAATGTGTGTACATAGCACTGTTCCTCCACTGCATTAGATCAAGTGATAGTATTATAGTATTTAATCTCTTTGCATACTTTGGGTTGTGCAAAAAGAATGGGGATTGGTTTGTACACTGTAAGCATCAGACTTTACAGACCACACTGAATTCTGGAAGTTCAAGCCAGAGCTTCAGTGTTTGGTAGTGATTCTCCAAAACACAGCCACCATTGAGCAACACCCTCCCCTGTGGTACAAGGTAAAGAAAAAATTGAGGGATGGCAGCAATCATTCTTAAGAGAAACGTGATGTGGTGCTGCAAGTAAGATTTTAATAACGGGAGGGTTTTGCCAATAGAGACCACAGAATCAGAGAAAATGCTTGGTTGGAAGGGACCCATTCAGGTTCATCAAGTCCAACACCTTGTGCTGTGCAGGACACCCCAAGAATCACACCATGTGCCTTGGAGCATTGTCCAAACACTTCTTGAACTCAGACAGGTTTAACGCTGTGACCATTCCCTGGGGAGCCTGTTCCTGCCCTTGAGGGAGTTGACAGCTCCTCCACATTTAGCTGTCAGTAAACTTACTTAGTATTCCTTTGAGTCCTGTGTCCTGGCTATTGATGAAGACGTTGAAGAAAACTGAGGATGATGCCTTCTGATGAGATAACCTCTCTTCTCCAGGGAATTTTTAGGGAGAGGTACTGTGAATAATTTATTCACCTTTTCTTTGAGGACAATGGCCAGAAAATGTGATTTCTGACACTAGAATGAGAAATCATTTGGGGAATTATATAGTAGTGAGAAAAAGACTGAATGATTTGTCATTGGAAGAGTTTCTAAAGTTCTAGGACTTGATGTACCTGCTATTAGGAAAGTAGTAAGAAATATGGATGAGTCTAGCACTAGTATATTTTTACTTTTATTCTCATATATAGTCAGTCCACATGTCACTTGATTTTTATTGATTTATGAGAACTCAGAATTCTCTTTGTTCCCATGAAGTATAACAAGCACAAAATGAACATCAATAGATCGAGTTACTTTAACTCTATGAACTGCCTTTTTTTCCTTGATTTTTTAAAATGATATTATTGAAGACAGAACAGCTTTTTCAATGACAGGTAAGATTAACTGAGACACATTTACTACAGTCCCTGCATTTGCATTTATTGGTCTTCTACACATGAACAAGGAAAACCTTACAAAAAATAGTTATAAAAGGGATGACTTTAGGCATACTGACCACACACACAATCAGTTAAAGCAGATGAGGTTCATCTCTTACAGAGCCTTAAACATAAATCTTCACAAGATCCTTCTCTTAGGAATTCTTACATGATAAAAAAGCCAAAATCCCTAATGCTTTACTTTACTATTATCAAACTGTGGTGTAGATTGTAAATAAAAAATGTAAAATAGGACCTTCTGTTCCCATGTTTCCTACTTTAATCAACATGAATTTGAGGATATTCAGGGCTTTCCAGCATCAGATACGTTATATGGCATTCATTCTTTTCCCACAGGACTCTGAATAAATACTAATTAAAATGAAGCTAAAATGTTCAGCTTTTAAAATATGTATCTTTTTTTTAAATCTACTTTTCTTCTGGGCAACAAATGTGAATACAGACTTGTTTCCTGCCTAACTTACTTTCCCATGCTTCTGTGTTTTCTTCTTTTTTGTCCTTTTTTGTATGAAGGAAAGAAATCGTTTTGAAGAAAGCTGGACTCTCAAAATCCACTGGGTATTGTTCTGTGTTAGAGATTGCTAAGCACAGTAAGCTAACAATGGGCCAAATACTGTACTGATTTCTCTGGGATAAATCTTCTGGATTTGGGTCATTGAAGGAGAGAACCTCGCCATAAAGCAGAACACCCAGAATACTTTCCTGAGCCCATTCGTCCATCCTCCAGCAGGATGCCACTGGCCTTTCACCTGGCAAGGTAATGTAGTAACACCAGATATCTTACAAGATTACAAAAATTCTAATGCTCTAAGCTCTTCTCTTAGGACCCAAGTATTTGGCCAATGTCTGATATTGTTATCTGGAATGCAAGGAAGGAATTTTGCTGATTATGATCAATTTTGGCTTACCCTAAATTCTTTAAACTGGCTGCTAACATGTCTCAAATACTTACTGCAAAGTTTATGCTCTTTGTTGTGGGATGTATTAATTGAAATTAAACTTTCCAATGCAGTGAACTGATAGTCAAACACTGAAATATGAATGGAGGATAAAGTTTGTGTCTAGTAAGAGTATTTATATGACACTAGTGCCTACAGAACTTGTTAGCTCATGGGCTTGGGTCCTTGGTGAAGGGACAAGTTTGAACCAGATGACAGGGAAAAATGATGAGATATTATTTGGATATCAGGAATAATCTTGGACATGAGGAGGGACTCTTTTTTTGGAAAGGATTTAAAAACTGGAAATGTCTTCCCAGGGAGGTGATGGAATTACCATTTTGGAGGTGTTCAAAAATTGACTGGATGTGGCCCTTAGTGTCATGGTTTAGTTGGCAAGATGATCATTAGTCAAAGGTTGGATTTGATGGTCTTGGAGGTCTTTTCCAACGTAAATGATTCTGTGATTCTGTGATAATGTAGTTCATGGTAGAGGTTAGGTCTGGTTTTAAAAGTGGTCTCAAACTTCTGGCTAGCTCACATTGTAAAAACAATTTGTGTAAGGCTTCAGTGTCCTCTGAATGGCTGTGGGGATGGGGGTAATGTGGAGTGCAGAAAGCACTGAAGTTTCTCACAGAACACTTTTGTGCATCTCAGCATAACTCTTGCTTGAAGCCCAGGCCAGAGTTCTCACTTTGCAATTTCTTGGAAAGTACAGCATGGAGTCAGATAGGGGTTATGGAATTTATAACCCTAAATGTTGTTATTAGTAACAATTTCCAGTTGCTGACAAAGGCAAAGCACCACACAGTTGCTCCATAAACAAATATTTATGTATAATACATGGAAAGTGTAAACAGCTCTTGCAGTGTTTCTTAAATAATTTCTCAATGCGATCAAGAAGTTAACCTACAAGTGTTTCTTCCTGAACAGGCTGTTACAATCTGTTGTTATCAGATCCACTCAGAGAATTAAAGTTTGTCTTGTAACATTGACTTATAATGTAAAGAATCAGTACTGCATTTGGATTTCAGTGCTTTAAAAAATGTATATAAGGACATTCCTTCCTGTGCAATCTCCATTTCAGAAATTATTTCAGTCTGTGTGGCCTGAAATACAGAGGTGCAACTCAGATTTTTTTTAAAGCTGACAAAAAGACTTTCAGTGTTTCTTGTGACTTTCAAAAATGCTTCTCTTGTCAGCAGAGGTTTGGCAGAGCCTTATAACTAGACTTGTTCAGCCCTTTTTAATGACTAGCTTGCATCAGCTTGTGTGGGAGGCAGAAAAATCAATTATGCCAAACCTGAGCATTCAAACATTATGAAATTGGCCCCAGAAATTCCGAAATCTTCTTAAAATTATTGAACTTAAAAGGAATATAGTGAAGAGAAGAGTCTTTCTGCCTGCTTTGTGAAGGTTGAGCATTTTGATTCATGATTTTAAACTTTTCTCTGTGGCCAATACCAACCTGAATCTATTTTAAACAGGGAAATTGTGCTTACATTTATGTATCTTTGCAAGTTCCCAGAAGCTGGGCCTTTAGAAACACCACCACATAACAACAGACATCCAATAAAATTATACTAAGTACTGACATTGAAAGTGTGTACTCCTTAACAACATCATTACAGGTTTTGTGATGGGACCTGACAGTAATATTATTCTTTCTCTATCCTTCAGCTCATCCTCTAGCCAAGACCCAGCAACACCTCTGTGTGTAACCAGAATTGGGCAGAAAGCAGCAATCCCACTCCACAGGGTATTTTGATATTTCTACGTTCAGTTTCTTTCACACAAAATGAAATTTAGACATTCCCTTTGAAATAAAGCTGTCTTCAGACTGTTTTGCTTGAAGGCCATAGTCAGAGGAAAAACCTCAGAAAACTGCATTAGTCACATGGCATCCTTCAAGCTCTCAAAAATTTTTGAGTACAGGAGTTAAAAAAACTATACTTCACTGGAGTTTCCAAAGAATATGGTGTTCTGTCCAAATGGAAACTTTTAGCAATATATCAGGTTTGTTTGGTTTCTTTTGGGAAGCAGCACATAAGAGAAAAATATTTGTGGTCCAGGTTGGAAAAAAAAGGAGGTAGGCCCCACTCAGCTTTTTTTTTTTCTTGTTGTATGCATGAAGAACTATTCTTTTAAGAATTTGAATCTCTGATGTCCCAGGCTTTTGTAACAACGACCATCTGAGAGACAGTTGAATTCCTCCAGCATAAATCTGCCACACACACATACAAATTTGAGCAGCTTTGTTTTCATTCCAGTATAGAAAACTTTCATGTTTTATTAAAAAAAAGAAAAGAAAAAAAAGAAGAAAAAAATTAAGTTTTCTGGGGTCAGTAGTAGTTTGAAAGCCTTGGGAAGCTCCAGCTCATAGGGAAGTTTGCCTGCCCTGGACCCTATGGGACAGGACGTGGGGCAGTGAGGATGCTCCAGCTACTCCTTCTGGCTCCTGATTCACCCAGGGGAACTTCTGCTGGACTGATGCAAACTCTGTTGAACAGGAGCCTGCTCTACCAGTACCTGACACAACACTGAGAGACGGGAATTTTATCTCTGTGAGTATTGATGCCTTGAGAGGCTGAACTTGGAAGAGAGACTAGTCAGAGCTAAGAGAATAAAGTAGGTAATTATTAAAAGGCCTTAAAGGACACACCTTGGGCAGTACAAGAGCCTGGCCAGGGCTACACTCAAGGTGGACATAAAATGGTCACAGAATGGATGACCAGTCACGAGGTTTCACACTTTTATAAGTTTTGGTCTATTTGCATATTGGAGTTAATTGTCCAGTTATGGCCTTGGGTTATGAAGTCCCATCTTCCTTGTTTGCTCCCCTCAGTTCTTCATTGTTTGTATATTTGGACCTGAAGCTTGTAGGGGCTGTTATTGGTCTCAAGCTGGAAAAGGATTGTTTTGTCTACCTACCCTGTGAAGAGAGCTTACAAACACTTAATATGAAGCTCAGAGCTACACCCCTAGGCAGCACAGAATTATGGAAGTTAAAACCTAAGGCATCAGTATACTGATACAGATTTCTCTCAATTTCTCTCTCTGCATATATATTTCTATGTGTTTATGCATGTAAACTTTAAGAATTTAATTTTGGAAAATTTCAATAGAAATAAAAATTGCTGCTGAATTTTTGTGACTAACTTTCTTGCAGACCAGTTTCTGGCCTAGTTTAGCTCTGAGCCTTTGAGAGTGTAAAAAGTGCTAAACAGCCTGCCTGCATGAGTAACTTTTTCAGGAAAGACCCCAAAATGTGTGTGTCTAGTTACCCTACACTCTTCCAGCTGAAGTCTTCATTTATTCTGTCTGCATGTAGGCAGTCATAGGGTTCAAACAAAACATATTTCTCCTCTCCTTTTTAGAAATAACAAAATGTTGACATTTGACACATCAGTTGTACAAGTAACAAGGAAGCTGAATGATGTTTTTGAAAAGCATCAGTTTTTCTTTTCCCTCTCTTTGGGAACCTCCCTGAAAATTTGACTTAGTTCCAATTTCTTCAACAATTGGCCAAGACATAATTCCCAAATTTCCCTTTCCATCTCTCCCCACTGAACAATATTCTACTTCCTCTGACATGCCTGCTAACTTTTCTGGGAATCTTTATACAGACCACAATAGGCTCAATATTTTCAAGATGAAAACCCACAGCAGCTTTTCTTTTGCCAGCCTCTAACCATCATCCCTTCTCTTTTTTCTTTTCCTGTTTAATGCCAATGTTAATGTCAGCCTTTCTCTTCTCCATCTGCAGCTGAGCTGTTATATACATCCCACACATCCAGACCCTTGTGTATTATTTCCCTCTGCTCAGTCTTCAGCCTGCATCCCTTTTCCTTCATCCTCCATTGCCAGGATTATACTTCATACAGTGCTTATCTCATGTCCTACTACACTTTTCCAGTTTACTCCTCCCTGCTATGCCTTAAAACCATTACCTAGAGCTCCCAAAAAATCCTTCCTGTACATTTTTTCTGACCACTCAGCAGGAAGAGAAATCAGATAATATGAAATTCAAATATACTACATTTCTTCTACTCAGGTGTCTTCTCCTTTGCCATGTCCCAAACCCACTTCTCAGCAGTTCCAGAGGTTCCAGTTCCAGAGGTTCCCTGTTATTTCATTCCCATTTTAAAGTATCCTACTTCCCAAAATCTCCCATTATACTGCTGTAAAGGATTAGTGATTTTTCTCCTTATCTTTTAGAGCTGTACAGACACTGCTGCTAACTTAATGCAGAGAGATATTTTATTATATTTTGGCACAGCCAATGATGTGTATAGAAACATCTGTATATGAAGAACTCAAGTGTTTGGCTCTTAATTACTAAACTGCAACCACCATTCATCCACCCAAAGATTCGCTGTAGAAAAGTTTTTATCAATAAGAAATACTCATTCTCCCTTCTTTCTCTATGAATGCTCCAAAAAGAATCATAAAATCATCACAGAGTGCTTTGGATTGAAAGGAATCCAAAGATCCTCTAGTTCCACTCCCCTGCCATGGGCAGGGACATCTTCCACTTGACCAGGTTGCTCAAAGTTCCTTCCAACATGGCTTTGAACTCTTCCAGGGATCGTGCATCTGCAGCTTCCCTGGGCATATGTGCCAGTGTCTCACCATCCCCACGGTAAAGAATCTTTCCTTTATAGCTAAACCTACTCTATTTCAGTTTGAAACCATTACCCCTCAGTCTATCAGTGGAGTCTCTTGTAGAAAGTACCTCTCCAGCTCTCCTGCTGGCCTTCTTTAGGTGCTGGAATGCTGCTCTAAGTCTCCCCAGAGGCATCTCTTCTCCAGCCTGAACAGCATCAGCCCTCTCAGCCTGTCTTTGTAGGAGTGAATTAGCTATATCAAACACACTTTACAATCTGGAATTACATTGTCCCTTAGCTATTACACCATCCAGTAAAATGACATACGAGACGGTGTAATTTCATCTCTCCAAAGCATTAATGGTTTACGCCTGCTCAACTGTTATGCTTCACAGCCTTAATTTCTAGTGGAACTTCTGAAATCTGCTTTCTGAGATTAGCAGTGCCCTCTTGCCTGATTCGAAACAAAAAATAATTGGAAAGGCACATGTACCAGCTTCCAGTTTGTAAAAGTTCATTATTTGAAATCCCCTGAGCTCCTCCAATTAGAAAACAACTTTTTGACTTAATATCCTTCAATTGTTAAAAACTTGCGTCACTGAGAGATCACAGTGAAACGTAAAGGTCCCAGCACATTGGCACTTGATTGTGAGGGGATGTGATTGTTCCACATTTAGACTGGAAAGGGTTAGGAACTCCACTTCCCAATGTGCTTAATGAATGAAAGGAAAATTGGACCCTTGAGCCAGAGGCAATGACCTAACTGAGTGAAAAATGTTTGCAGGTTAACAAGGGCAACTGTTCCTTGCTATAATTCCCACTGGAGGTGAATGACAAAAAAGGCCAATAAACCTCAGACTGGATTATTTATTAACCTGTTTTCTTCCTAGAAGAAAAGACCTTACTGTAGATCTTGAGAGACAGAACTGAAAAAGTGTCCTTTCACAAGGAGTAAATTAATGACCATGTGTACTTCTTAAAAAGATTAAGGTGTAATATTCAGTATCATTGTATTCTCTGTGATCAATCAGATTTTTAGAAAGGCAACTTTACTGGGACTGATGTTCAAGGAGAGCAAAAATAAAATTATGATTAAATGCCACTAATGTAAGCCATATTAGAACAAAATGTAACTGGAAATGACATATAAGTATTGTTGACACTGAATCACAGAAACATATTTTATGTCTTGTCTTTACAAGCACTGCTGCCTAACATGCTGACACAGCACATCCATAGCTTTCCTACAAGCACTCAGAAACCAGGGTGTGGTGGGATAGCCAAGTGTCCTGATGGAGAGTGGAGTCTCTCTAGCTGGAAGTCACGCAATTCACTTCTCACCCTGGAGAGCAGACTTGGTTTCCAATCTAAACCGTTTGTAATGAAGTAATGGAAAGATTGCTGTTGTCTACACTGAGATCAGGTCTGGAGCCTAACACGGAGGCGATGGAAAAAAATTGCAGGGTAAGCACAGAACAATGCAGGAAAAGACTAGTAATAACCAGTAGAGCAGCTGTCAAACTACCTTTGCAAAAAATTCTGTGATGCCTTTTCAGGAAACAGTGTAGACTAGTCAGGAGAGAATTGAAGGGTATGATCCAAAGTTGAGCTGTTTCAGTGGGCTTTGTATTGTATTAGTCCCTAACAGAATATACAAATAACATATTGCTTCCTGTATTTGAAGTGCCAAAAATGAGACAGTTGCAAGCATTCTGCAAACCATATGTCTGAATCAGTCTGGGACTGAAGCAAAAGGAAGGAATATGAATTTACATAATGCAACTCTCTCTGCAACATAGATATGATAACCATAATGCACAGATGTGTTTTCAGTAACGGGAACGGCATTTGACTTTCTTGTTGAAACAACCTTGTATTTTTCAAAATGCTCTTTCCTTATCCTGTTGTGTACCTGCACGTGAAAAGGTGAACACCATGTTTATGTACTGCTTTCTCCTCTGAATGATAGAACAGCCTTCCTGCTCAGACCTCTTCCCGAAAATGTATGATTAAATATGTACGGTCTTTGGCTATGGGCTTATATTGACTTTAAAATGGTTAAATAATTTACATTTAATTATCAATTCTTAGGCAAAGAAAGTATCTCAGAGAAGAAGAGCTATGCTTTTTATCCCAATAAAAGATTTGAAACTAAAAAGAATAGCCTTCTTTTGCTTTTAAAAAGTGCAGATTGAGCCGTGCCTTTTTTTCACTGGAAAGCTTTCCAGCCACTCTGCCTGTAGCACTGCCTGGGATTGTGGTGACCCAAGCACGGTACCTGGCCCCTGGCTTTGTTGAACCTCATACAACTGACCTCAGCCCATTAATCAAGCCTGTCCAGATCCCTCTGCAGAACCTTCCCACCCTCAAACAGATCAAAATTCCTGCCCACTGGGTGTTATCTTCAGAGTGACTGAGTGGGCACTCAATCCCCTCCTCCAGACCATTGATAAGGATATTAAACAGTGCTGGCCCCAACACTGGTCCCGGGGAGCACCACTGATCAGCTGCCAGCTGGGTGTAACTCCATGCACCTCCACTCCCGGGGACCAGCCATCCTACCAGTTCTCTACTGGCAAAATGTTCCCATCTAAAACATGAGCAGCCAGTTTCTCCAGGAGAATGCTGTGGCAGATGGTGACAAGGGCTTTATTAAACTTCAGGTAGACACATCCACAGACCTACCTGATGCACTAGGTGGGTCATGCTGTTGAAGAAAGAGATCAGGTTCACGCCTTTCCTAAACCTATGTCTGGTCAGCTGCCTCAAGAAGGTATGCCAAGAGCAGACGGCAGTGGTTCTTGTGGAGATTCCCAGTTCTTATATTGCCATCAAAATTATCTCTAACACCACTGAATGTTACAGGTGTTACAGCCGTTTCTCTCAGCTTGAAGCCTGGTTCAGTTGTAGGAAAGTCTTCTCACCATGAAACTGCAGATAGTTTGGAACCTGTCCTTCCTCTATCCTCTCTTTATGAGATCTAGTGCTCCTCAGCTGGGTGCCTGAAATGTTAATCCTATGTCTTTGTCTAGACAGGCCAGACGGTATTTCAAATTTTAAGAGGAAATTAAGTGAATACGTGCCCGTTGTTGCTGGATATTGGCTGCAAAGTTTTATATCTTGTCTCTTTATTGCATATTATGGGGAACTGTAAAAGTCTGTGCAGTGGATCTTTTTATTAGAAAAAAAAAAAAAAAAAGAAGGAAGAAGAAATCAAAATAATTAAACTGAGAAAGTAACAAAGAAGGAGAAATAAAATCTGGTAAATACTATCTAGGTTAGTAGAAAAATGTTTCTTTGAGTAAGCAGCTAAATTACTAACGATAAAAGGGTAGAAACTAAAACTTTTGGTAATATGAAAAATTTGAGAGTGAGTAGGAGGTCAGGACTACAGTGACTTGTAATTCAGCTCTGCTTGTATTAAACCTGGATATGAACTTCTGAACTAGGTTTTCCACAACATTTATAGTTTGGGTTATAGGTTAAGAAATTATTAATCATGAAATATATCAGTTTCTTTCTGAGTTATATGTGATATTGATGGCTCAGATGTACCATTCAAAGATTTGAAAAGCTTGCTGCCCTCACTTATCTTTTAGAGTTCTTTATAAATACATACTTTTGTTTGTAATTTATATTTTTCTATATGTATTGTTTCAGGGTTTAAAAAATATAATTCTCTTGTTTAGAATCCTTTAAAAATTATTTTTTTCTCTGTTAAATTCTAAATAGGATGAAATTAAATTTAGTAAAAAGGTGATATTTTTGATAGAAAAATATTGTTTAATTCTTCATGAACTCTATTTTACTCATCTTATTTTTGGTAGGCCACTTGACTGTTGGTTTTGGATGTCCTGGAGGACAAAAAAAATGGGCAAGTACTAGAGCTTCAAAATATAGTCCATGTGTAGTAAAAAAAGCTTTTGTATTATTTCCAACAAAAATTGAGAACTTGCTTTCTTTACTAGGTACTTTTCCCAGTCACATAGAATGTAAACTGAATAGGCCACAAAAGTTCAGTGACACAGAACTCCATAAAGGTGTTATAATGACCTTAAAATCCTACTTAAACACCAGTTGTTTCATAAAATATTTGTAAACCTCATACAATTGACCTTTTCTTAGCAATCCTTATACAATTGCAAGCATGTATAGTAGCATACACATGTTACTATACACACTTGCACTCACATCATCACTGGCTATGATCTTGTCTCATAAATTAAGTAAGGTTGGGTCTTGTCAGTTCTTGGATGCAAGGCCTCCAAGGAAAACCCAGATGGTGCAGGCATTGATAGCAATTCAGTGGGAAGACCACCTACTGTGTTAGTACTCATTTTTCTTTTGGATTGAGAGCATTGCATTTGGAAGGATGTTGCTGGATTTTTTCCTGAGGTTAAAAATTAAGAGCCTGACCAAAATGAAGCATTTCAAATCATCATAATAATCCTATAGCATGTTGCATAAGAGTACAGAAGTTGTTTAAATCTTGTTAGCTGAAATAAGACAAATATTAGAGTTAATTGAAAATAACTTTTCCCCTTTTTTTCAGTCTCTTTTCATTCAGCATCTATCCACCCCCTCTGTGAAATATTCACTGATAACTGAAAACTAAAAGCAATTTTTATCTTTATCAGCATTTCCTGTAAGCTTCTGTAAAACATTCAAAACTCAAAAAAGCATGACTGCAAAAGAAAGTGGGAATTTCCTCAGCTGGGAATTTTTAATTTGGTCTTTATCTTATTATTTCCCTCGGCAGCATAAAACAAATAAAAAGTTAAAATGCAATCTGTTTTGCATTATTTCATTGGCAGATACCATCATGTCCCGTGTGCCCATTAATTACCCTCTCAGGGCAGGATCCCTGGTTACACCATAGATTTTTGGTGGAGCAGGAAGGGGAGCAGGTAATAAAACAGTGCTGCCTGAAAACCTTGGGCCAGGGGCAGCGTGGCAAGTGGAGCATTGCATTGCTTTCCATGCATTGCCTCAGTAGTGTGTGCACTCTCCTCATGGCCTCCCAAAGTGCGGAGTTACCATTGCAATGCAGCACAAAAATTCTCATTTAAGTGAGATTTTTGTCATGTTCCCCTTAATATGCTTTATAAAAAATAAAATTATCCACCAAACACTGACATTTATCATGAAAGTAGTCTCAAACCCAAAACTGGATGAGAAGCAGATATAGCAGAAATAAATTGCAATAAGTCTGGACAGGCTATATAGCTATAGCCTTCTTCACTAAATAAAATATGAATAATATTGTTGTGATGCAGGTTAAGAAGACTAGAATTGTTTTCTACTGTTTACCACCTAGATTTTTAACATGTAAAGAGATTTTTCAAATCCTAGAAGCTTTCATAGCATTAGAAGAAAAAAATTTTTGGAAGTGACTATTGGATAAGTTATTCATAGCTCTAAGCAATGGATCTTTTTTCACAGAGGATGTGAAAGGCACATTTGCCTTTTACTCTTGGAGCCCAGTTGCTCTCAGCTATGTCAGAGAAGGTGCAGCAGAGGAAAACTTCATAAATGCTCAGTCCACAGCACGTTCATTGAACTTGATGTTGATTCTTCATAAACACAAAATAGTTCTCGAGTCAAGTAACTTTTTAAGGGAAAGTCACAAGGAAATTACATGTCCAGAATCCATCAACAAGAAATCACAACCAAATGAAGTAACTGTAGACTCTCATAATGTGAAAGGCCCTGTGCTTCCGAAGGTTTCACACTGACTGGGGTAGATGAAAGAGGAGGAAACAGAGGATAATTAATGAATTTTGCTCATAGTTTCTAAAAGAGATAGAGTTTGGGAAAATATATTTTGACCTTTTGCAGATGTTATGAAAACTTTGCGGCTTGGAACTTGACTTATAGGATGGTATAATCCCTAAGTTCCAAGAATTCATGCTGGTCAAAACTAACTTGGGCTCACTTATTTTGTTAAGGTTTTGATTTTAGTAACTGTTGTGACAGGGATGATAAGAATATTCTTGGTGTAAACTCTACTAACAACATAAAACTTGAATAATTGAACTCTGTTTTCACTATATTCCCTCTGGAAATATATCAGTGTAAATACAGAAGAGTGGGGTGTGTTTAGGGATAATGTTGTATTTCTGCTCACCAGGAAGAACAGCTGCCCCAGGCACTGTGCTCAGACGTAAGACACTGTCCATCTTTCCCTGGGACCTTGTGGGATGCCAGAGGTACTTTAGGGAGACAACTCAGGTGAAGGAACAGAGCAGCCTGACAAAGCAGCAAGATGAAGGAATGAAGCATTAAGTAAAAGAAAGCCTTGTGGTAGGGAAGGAAAAGAGGCTCTGATGCTGCTGCAAGATTTTGCTTCCTCGTCACCAGGATTCAATATTTTGACATTTCTTGTCATCTTGTTTCTTATTTTGGATTAAATACAATACTTACAACTACACTTTTAAAATTTGAAATGAAGACAAAAAGATCTTTCAGAGACCTTCAGAGATCTTTCTTTTCATTGTTTTTTTGTTTGTTTGTTCCTTTGCTTGTTTGGGGTTTTTTTTGTTTTGTTTTGTTTTTTGGGGATTTTTTACAGATTTGTAGGGCCTGTGCAAAGTTTCCTAACCACGGGATTTATTATGGAACACAAAGATACAACCTGAATTCTTTTGGCATTTCTAATCATTAAAGGATTTTCTTACATGTTCATCTACTATTTTAGCAGAAGAAAATTTCAGCATATGAGATGGCCTCATTAAAGGGTAAATCAGGATTTTGTAGTGATGGGAGTCATCCTTTGTTGCAGAGGCTGGGAGTGCTGAATGAGTCTGGGCTGCAGAAGACAGAAAGATCATCGTGCACAGCAGCCCCATGGCATCCTGATGATCTGGCTCCTCTTCCTACCTCTGTCTCCTGGGAGGTGCTTCCAGATGGCTACTAAAACTCACTTCTTGATGGCATTTAGAAACCGTGTGCCATTGCTTTCTGGGTGTCTGATGCCTGTGGAGAACCAAGATGCAGAACATCTCAATACTCACAAGTGCAGATAAACTGAATGGGGAACTGTGATTTTAAAAGCTGTAGAATACTTGCTGTGATAGATTAAAAAAAAAAAATATCATTCCTTTGTGTGAAATTGGTCTGTCAGCTCTAGCTATGTCTGTATTTCTGTTCATTCAGAGTAAGAATGTGGATGGCAATTTCCCCTAAATGTGGATGGATTTTATTGTACTTTGTATAGCTGATGGAAGCACTTTAAAAATTAATGTTGTGAAATCTGGGAGAATCAACATGATTTCTTTCTGTGTACCACAATGTGACATGCTTTCACACTTTGAACTGAACAGACAAAATGGAATTGGTAGATGCCTAATAAGAATATCCTCAGTGCAACATCTAGTGCAAGTCAGTAATTTTTATTTTCATATGTCTGCTACAGGACTGAATTAACATTGTCCAGGCAGCAGTATTAGAAGTTGTGTATTTTCACTATTTTGCTATGAATCCTCATTGTGCTTTCACTGTAAGTATTTAAGTAGTTGTAAGTAATATGCTGAATAATACTTTTCAATAAAAAATTATTGTGTTGGTACCGAGCTTTATTTATATTTATCAGAAGCTGAATCTAACTGAAATAACTTTGTTTCTTCTATGTTGCATATTTTCCCATTTTCAATGCTGAGTTTTCTTATATACTTCAAGTTTATTATCAAACCATGAAGGCATTTAAAGACTGTTGAAGACAGTGTCCAAATGAGGTGTTCTTATTCCATAACACTAGTAAAATGGGAGTAATACATTTATAACCACACCTGCAGTGTGCTAAACTGAAATATCCAGATCAAAACAAAACTTTTAGAACTTTGAATCTTGATTCTAGCTTTGTTAAGGCTTGCTACCTCTGGGAAGTTTTAAAACACAAGACTGTCATTGCAGAGTAGGCAGAGTCATCAGCAGAGGGGCTGACTTATTCAAAAAGCACATTGATGTAACAGAAACTTGAATGGACTCTGAAGGGAGGGTATAAGTAAAGAGACTTTTTATGGTGCTCTGTTTGGTGCCCTATTCTAGGTGAGATGCCCTCTCTGTTCTTCCTAAAGACAGGTCCATATGATGGCAAGACTATTCCAAGTTGATTGAAGACTCTGTATTTCATCAAATTCTGAGTGTTCCACATGAAACTTTGCTGAAATACTCTATCACTCAGATAGTGATCAACACCTCTCTTTGGAAAAGCTGGGTTTTTTTGAGCCAGACTTATAAATATTGGTCACCTTAGAACATATTGATCAGTCTCCTTCCTCACTAGCAAAAAAACCCCTCATCTGGGCAAAACTAATATTGCTTCTACAGTTTACCATGAGTATCAGCTTGGCAGCTGATATTAGCTGAGCTTGGCAGGATTTCACTACCTTCAGTTTCCTCTACCAGCAATTCATAGTAGTGATTTAATGAGTTCTGTCCTCCTTTGGAATATGGCCATGGTTTAAACTGCTCAGAGGCAAGTGAGTCAGATCAGGCTGAGTGCTACCTCCAAGCTAATCCCCTTTTCTCAAACCAGTGTTCCCTTCTGGCCTCTGTGGTTTCCTCTTTGCAAAAAGCACCCCTCCATATTGCATTGGTTAACTGCTTCTGAATTTGTATGCAATATGATGTAAGGTAGCAGATACTTTGGCTCACAGGTTAGGCATTTGACAACCTTAAAAGGTAAATCATTGATAAGTTTCTGGTGCTGCAAAAATAAGTGGAATTTTTACAAAGTAAGATCTGGACATGATCTTTGCTTGTGTTTATTTTTCTGCCTGTTGTTCCCCCAAGTTTCCCATGCCTCTAGACAGACTCAGTTTAATATCCATCCCAGATATACTGCCATCTCCAAGTTTCTGGCAGTCGCTGTTATCTGTCACACTGATGTGCTGCACAGGAAAATTGTTCTGCATTTTTTTTGGTGGAGAAATAAAAAGTTATTGGCATAGGTAGTTTGGAAGCCAGAGCAGCTTTCTTACCCGGTGAGATATTATTGTGTTTCAGAAGCATCTGAAGGGAGTCAAACCTAGTCCACGCATATGTTCAATTTTACATGGTGTGCTGAGGCCAAAATTCGGGGCCAGCTGCTCCCAAGTCTCTGGCATGTGCTTTTCTTTAACCACATAGAGTGCTGCCTGTCTGTATCTGCTTGCACAGTTGTGGCTTCAGCTTCAGAGCCATATATATGCTTCTTAGCCTCTCAGTGTCTTTAAAAGAAAAAAAAAAAGCAAAGACGTCATTTGGAGTTAAGTCTAGAGAAGTGGTTTGCTGTCTTTTTTGGCTTATTAAACTGCAGTAGTACTACAAAACATAATGTGACAACTACTGCCTGACTTTTGCATCTATACAGAATGGATTTTAATGTTGTTTTAAAACTTAGACAGTATAGGAAATGAAGCCTCAAAATTCATGTATTCTGGCTGCATGTAAACTGGTACTTTTTTGTCACACATGAGGACAGAGATTAAAAACAACTTTATAAAGTATTTATGAGGTTTTGATTTACCACAATTATTTTCTCTGGCTTTTAGAGTCTCTGAATAGTATCTTAATGCTAGATCATATTTTCTGACAGCAAAACACCAGATACACTGTAATTATTTGGCATTCAGCCTTTTGGAATGAAGGCCAAAACTGGTTAAATAAATCTTTTTCAATAGCAAGGAGCAATGATTGCATTGTAAACTCTGCATAAATCTGTGATATTACAGAAAGCAACTGTTTTGCAATAAATTGAATTGGAAAAAAAAAAAAACCATGGAAAACATTTCCCATACTGGAAAGATGTCAACATGGCATTTTGCTACCCGAGCCTTCTGTACTGTTGCAACTGAACTTTTAATAATGTGACAGAAAGTGTTTTTCTTGATTATTGTGCTCAAGATTGTGTGAGAATCCCAGAACGGAGTAGCATTTCATAAAAATATTAACTTTATTAATACCACATAAAACACATTGGGATTCCTAGTAGTCAGTTCTACACATGGCTAAGAAAAGGCAGGTGGTTTGTGAAATAGCATGAGCTCATGCTCTGCAAGATTTCTATCAGGAGGGGCAAAGTGCTGAGTTCCTTTGTATTCAGCTGGAGCCAGTGGTGTAAATACATTTACCAGTGTGCATCTACTGCTAGTGGTGTATGACTGTAGGTCTTAGAAGTCACACAAGACATGGGGGTTGCTGGGCTTAACACTCCGCAAGGGTGTAGACAGACATCATCCTCACCCAGAAGAGCTTATAGTTTAAAATACAGATGTCTCAGACCTGATGGAAAGGGAAGCAGTCATTTAAGAGGAGCAATTTATGCAAGCCACAGACTGCCAGTGGCAGCAGCAAAAGGAGGAGTGTTCCCAGAGGCTGAGCTCCATGGTGCAAGCTGTGACTTTCAGTCCACAGGAGGGTAGGTTTGTTTATTTTCCCTTCATTCTTTCGTGGGTGGAATGGCTGTCTGGGAGCGCAGAGCCACGCACGGTGACAGTGTGGGCACACGGGTGTCCCCAGTAGCTCCGTGCCTGTGTCAGGCAGGAGAATCCAGAGGGCCCCACGCTGCTCCTCAGGTCAGGGCCTGGGAGCGGAGGGGTGGCTGCCCTCTGTGACCCCCTGCTCTGTCTCCTCTTGAGAAACTACCTCGGTTTGCCTTTAAAAAGGGCCAGAACCAGCTGAACAAATGTATGGCTGTTTGGTGTAACATTTCCGTGCAGTTCAGGTTAATAGTTCACTTACAGTGCAAAGCTTAAATCTGTGTTCTCCAGGTCATATAGACTCTACCTCAAAAGAAATGACAATAACAATAGTGATAACCATAACAACAATAATAATACTAATTATACTAATACTAACGCTGATAATTGCTTAACTTTTACATTATTAGAAAAACAACATCCAGGAGAAGATTGTCAGCAGAAATGGTGAGGGAAGGACAGGCTGGGATGCAGAAGCGTGTGCTGATGTGCAGCCCATGGCTCCTACAGCCCTGCAAGAGCGGGTTTTATCTTCTTGGGCTTCACGATGAGCCTTCTTGACACTGTATGAAGCTACCATTAAAATGCGCGGAGCGGCGCCGTGCCCGGGCTCCCCGCGCCGCCGCTGCCAAGGGGTTGGGCCCGGCGGGCGCTGCTCCAGGCCGGAGGGAGGCGGCAGGGCCCGGGCCCCGTCCCCGTCCCCGGCCCGGTCCCGATCCCCATCCCCATCCCGGTCCCGATCCCGGCCCGCCGGGACTCCTCGCTGCAAGGGACGAGGCAACATCCCCGGAGCAGGCGGCAGCTGGGAATCCCGCAGCACGGGGTGGTGTTTAGGGAGAGCCGCAGTGAGTACATGCGTATGGGAGAGGAGCATTGGAATACATCCAGAGCCCAAATCCTTCAGTCTTAGCAGCTGAAAGATGTCAAACGCTCTCCTTAGGCTGAAAAGCGTTTGGCACGCTCCCGGAGTGTGTCAGGACAAGACTGGCACCGTGGTGCTCCAGGGATCACGAGGAAAACCTTAGGATTACAGCTTTAACTTGGCCATCTCCTCACTTAATGCCTCCAGTTTCAAACCTCTCAACCCATGTGAAACGGAGCGATGTCCCAGCGTGATGCACTTAGCACATCTGATTGCTTAATTATTATCTGCCTTTCCACACAGCTAGAATCACAGCTTCACCTGCCCATGTGGCACCCACATGTGCTGTCCTGAATATCCCTGTGTGAGTGGCCTGGGATCACTGCCACTCTGGTATCTCCTTCTTCTGCCTTTGTTAGAGCTCTTCATTCCAAATGCAGCTTCTGCACACTCCCCGAGGTATGGAAATTTAAATGTATTCATACATTTAAATAACTTCGCAGCTAGCAGGACCTTTGTTAACTGCTTTGAAAGTGAAAAGCTCTTTCTAAATAGAGCAATTAAAAAGAATCTCTGTGCAATAGCTAAACGTTTGCCAAGCCAACTACACACAGTTTTAAATTTTAAAAGTTTCTTAAAATCTTGCCATAATTTAAAGCCACAGGGACTTTAATTAAGTGCTCTCATGATGGCTAGTAAATGAATGTCAATAAACACAACATTATAACTGTTCTCTCAGAAATGTGTCAAAAAATACATTTTTATTCTGAAAAAAAAACACTCCAAGTGTTCTTGCTTTCATTATGAAAAGAACACATCCCCTGTCCTCATACTATGGAATTTTAAAAAAGTTATTAGGTTTTTATCTGCATTTCCAGTGTAAAAAATGTTGAGCTGAAAGAGGCCTCAAGACAGAGTTGGAGACAGGAAGATGTAGGCAGAAAAAGTTGTCAGAAAAGCTGTCAGTAAATTTATGCCCAGCAAAAGAATGCAAGTAAGAAGAAGTGGCAAGTGGGAAACTTCCAGGAATCAGGTACTTGCTGTGTGTGGTAATTACATCACCTTGCTCTTGGTTCTGTTCTGTAACAGGGAATATGAGCCATGTTCTTGGGACGCAGCCTCTGTGTTTGATGCTGTGGCTCTGGGCTCATGCTTTAATTCAGTCATTCAAGGTGAGGGGCCAGAGGGCAGATAAGCTTTTTTCCAAGCAGCTGTTAACAGCTGTTAACTCTGCAATGTGTGCTTGAGATGCTACCTGAGCAGAGGCAGCATGATTTAATAAACTGAGAGCTGTCCTGGGACTTCGCATCCTTTCCCATCCCTGCCACTTCGTTCCTGCTGAATCATGGTTTTTGCCTAATGTCTGGTTCTTATTCTGTTAAATGGGCACAGTAAGCTTTGCAGAAGTAATCAGTAATGTATTTTGATTTCTGGACAGAAAATAGAAAATGTGGTGTGTAATAACTGGAAGTTAGTTTTATCTGGGATGTTTCAGAAGAGATGTCACATTTTGTATGGTCCCACTGTCTCCTCTCATCCTTGCAATATTATAAGGATGATGTTAGTATAGTTTTTTTATATAATTTCTGCTTTGTTGTTTCAATCAATTCAGAATAAATGTGCATCTGTGTCCTTTTGGGTCAATTTAGAATGCTTCTTTCTTAATCTTCCCTCAAAGAACTTGAAGATATAATTGAAGGCCCAGTCATGGCGGAAGAATCTGGCAGTCAGGCAGCAATTGTCCATGGAGCACCAAAATTAGAGGTAGGGATTAGAAAAGAAATCTTAAGAGTCACTGTTTGGGAGAGGTTTAGAAATGCAGAAGAAGATGTTTAGAAAGCATTCCAAAACTCAAGGGTACAGCTTTATGTAGGTACTTAATCTAGAAAAATACATTTTAAAATTAGAAGACTGTTCTCTATTTTCCTGTCAACAGCGTATTCAGCTTTTTCGAGTGATTGCATGTCAAGAACATCACAAGTGTTTGCCTGCTGTCTAATTGTGCTGACTAGTAATTTCTAATCTGATCATAAGCAGTGAATTGGTTAACTGTGTTGGTACTTAAGTGTGCATGTTTTGCTTCAAGGCTGACACCCTGGCAAGATGAATGGGGGAAGTTAACTTGCTTGATGCTATTGTTTTAGCTGGTGAGGATGAGGACTCCACAAGATGAAAGTATGTTGGTTTACATTGTCAAGGCTATCTTCATAACCAGAAGCTAGAAACTTCCTTTATTATGAGAAAACAAACACATAAATTCTGGGAAATAGAATAAAACACTCCATTAATCTGCATGAAAGCCTTAAATCATTCAGATTCATGGATTTGCTACCTGTGGTAATTATTTTCTTCTGCATTTGGAACAAGAGTTTGTTGGGATCGGACAGCATCATTGCTTGCATCCACTGCCGGTCTAAGAAATGACTAATAAAAACAGATACAGTAGACATATTTTCTTAGAAATAGAGCCTTCTGGAAATTGTGCAGAAACAGAAGGAAAATCTAATAGAATGCTACCCCATTCCATTGAAATCCATTCAGAAAAATAAATTAGGTTCTATTTCTGACTTCCTTTGGCTTGTTGAAGGGTATAGGATAACTCATTTGATCTAGCTCTGCACCAGCTTCTCAACTGTGAAACCAGAAGAGTGAGTTGTGCATGTTTTCTTAAATGTTGAGGAAATACAGATAAAAACATTATTATGCAATCCCTAAGCACCAGATTGGGTGACCTTTATTCATATTTAAATAATGAGAACTATTTACAGAGCAGCCTACTGTTCACTGTGAGTAAGGGTGAGAGAATCCAGGCTGGTTTTGTCTTGGCCCAGAGAGTACTTCTGAACTGCTGTTTTCATTTGGTTTTACAGTCCCATTTTCATACGATTGAAAGGACCTGAAAATGAGTGAAATTGCAGGTTAGTGAATGATACTGTATGTTTGAAGATATCCACACTCTAACAATCTTTGACTATATCTTCAATTACCAGTATCTCAGTTGTAATATCACTGCTGGGATTTTCAGAAAAATAGCATGTAATGTCAACTCTGTACTTAAACTGTAACCAACAAGCCCTGGGGAGCTATCAAGTTATCAGTCTTTAGTACTGAAAGCATAACACCGGTTTTAAGTGTAGCTACTCAAAATGGGTCAAGTTACAGCTGGGTTGTGTTTTAGTGAACTAAAATTAATAAGGTGTTTTTAGCCAGGCAGAAAAATCTGTAAGTGCAGATATTTGTAATCAAATTCCTGATTCTATAAGTTAATTTTTATTTAACCTGTGAAAATTAGGTGAACACACACATACGGACACAAAAATCACCTGTGAACTGAAGTTCTCAGTACTTTTGTTGCCCATAACCTCAAGCTGGAACAGAGAATCTAGCACTTCAGCATTCAAAATCTGGATCAGCTGCTAAGGTCTAAGATGTCTGGATTTGAACTTGTGTACTTTAGAAGTAGATAATACATATTTTGATCTGAATTTAAATAAATATTAATTGGTAGGAAATAAGACAAAATCTTTCCTTTCAAAACTGAAATCTTTGTATAACAGATGTATCCATAAATGTTCTCTCTTTGTAAAGGAAAAAATATTTAGACATCATGATGTAAGAAATGTGAGCAAGTCACTTCTGAAGCAGCAGTGAAAGAAACACTGGCCTGAGCAAAACTATTGCTGGCCTGAGCAAAACTATTAATCATTGTCCTACATGCTCTTTCATTAAATGTGAAAGGACCAAATTGTTTGTCAGATCAGCTACAAAACGGAGAAATTGAAGGCTTGTAGCAGCCTTCAAGTTTCACATTTACAGTAACTATTTCTCTTTAATTCTGTAAAAATCTGTATTTTCTTTCCAGTTCCACTGGTTAATCTCCAAGAGAAAGTATCAGTAAGGCCCCAAGTGATCAGTCTTTTTTGTCAAAGCACATAAATTATTGCTGGGCTGTTAATTCTAAGTGAATCTAATCCCAGATCTCTATTGCTTTTGAAAGAACTAAGTTCTGTTCTTCAGCCTATTTAGCAAGGCTTTCACCTGCTACCTATATGAACTGTTTGACACATGCTTCAGCTAGAGATTCAGACAGCACACACTAAGCTTGCTTTTTGTGCCATTCACTGAAAAGTCAAAAAGTCTAAAGATGCCTGAATGAATTACCATGCTACTAGTACAACCTTTAAAAAAACATAGAAAGTACTAATAATTTTTTTCCTAATTTGAGATTTTTAATATAGAAGGAAAGGAAATTAAAAAATACGTATTACTATTGGCTTTATGTATGTTTGTGCAATATATAATTTCAAAATTAAAAATTAAAAAAATAACCAACTGAAAGGAGTTCAGAACTTCTGCCGTGGAACAGAGACACAATTGCCCTTTCCAAATTATACTTTCCAAAAAGAAAATAGCAAAGGAACACTAGATACAGTTTTAGGATGGTTCTGCACTTAGTTGTATTATGGATCCATTAAGAGGTTTTGTTTTTTAATCAGAGATGCTTATATGCTTTTCTCAGCATACTTTCCTGGTTTTGTGCCTATATACAAATTACCTGTCTGTTTTAGAAAACTGTTATTTCAGTCTTCCTGATGGGAAACTGAGGCACAGAGACACAAAGGGACTTTGCTGAGATCTCAGAGGACACGAGTTAGAGCAGGCTAAAAGATCTGGAATTTATGGCTAACTTCTAAAGCACTCTACAGCTTTCCTTTGGACAAATCAGTTCCAGCAATGAATTAAACTGCTTAATGTTTATTTGAAAATCAAGCCAAACATTATTAATTTAATTTGGTGAGTAAAAGAAACCCCAGCAACCCAGGGTATGTCTGGAATTAACTTTATTTTGATGTATATTTTGTGGAAAGGAAGAGCAAGATTGTTATTTTTTTCCCATCAGAAACATCTGTGTACTTTGCCAATATCTGCCTTGGCAGTACTTTACTAGGAATGTATATATTTTGCCTTTTAGAAAACTGTTTTCCCAAGGCTGAGAAAAACTGTGAGCAAAATTATGTCAGGAAACACTTACACATGAAAATATGAAATATAATTCAGATTTGATAAATTCAGTGTGAAAAGACACGCTGCTTTGCAATTCTTAACAGACATCTTTAACCTAAAAATATTCTATTGGTTAAAGGGAAAATGAAGACAGAAATAAAAAAATCACACAACTAAAAACAAGAGTAATAGCAATGAATTTAAAACTGACTCTGGGGAAATATGGACAATTGATACAGGAAGCTGAAAATATCTTTAGAAAACTCTGCAGAGGATGGAGGGAAATAAGAAACAATACATGAAGTATATAAAGAAAAAGTGAGATCTTGGTAATGGTTTATATCCTGTTCTCAGCAAGGATAGTAAAAACATGGATCACAATGTGCAAGAGGCAGATTTGCTCATTCATATCTGTTTTGTCAGAAAAGGCAGAAAGATCTAATTCCACCTTAAAGCTAATGAGAATTGTTTTATACCCCAGCAGTAGCTAGAAATAATGCTAAAAATTTTTTTTTTTCAAATATGTAGGATCAGACAATAGATTTGATGCAAGTTAAGGTAATTTATTTCAGCATACTAATAATTTTTTAATTACAGAATGCTGGGGAAATTAAGAAAACTTAATTAATGCCAATATTGTAAAAGAAAAATCTATTAAAATCATACAAAAGACTGACTAATATAGAGGTAGTAAAGAAATAAGTATAGGTGAGGTATAATCACAAAGGGGAAAATATTTCTAGTGTAGTCCTGTGAAGATCTGTTCTTTATCCAATGTCATGCAACATCTTTAGCAAAGTCTGGAAAATGTGAGCTTATCAATAGAAAAACTTACAAGTGACAAAATCTTTAGATGAACAATTCATGATCATGAAAGAATGAGCTAGTCTGGAGTGCTCATTGCAATAAATTCATTAAAACACAATATTTTTGTGTGGTCAAAACAGGCTAAAGGAAAAAGAATTTACATAGCAATTATTATTGGGAAATCTGAGTCCTCTAGAAAAGACTTAATTATGAATTTGAAGGTAAGCTACAAGAAGAAAGCTGTGATTTAATGTAAGATGCAATCCTTTTATGTCTAACCAATGGCATACGGATGGAGATGGTGATACTCCGTGTATGTCATTAGTGACAACATTCCTGGAATACTCTGTCCAGTTCTAGCATTTATGCTTTGTCAAGGACCTTTTCAAGCTAGAAGGGGCTCAGAAGAAAACTGCAAGAAGGGTATGAGGTCTGGGAAATGTGCTTCATCCTGAGACACTGAAGAAACCCAGTTTACTCTAGGCTAGAAGGATACTTCACCATAATCTGTAAGACCATTCATGGAAATTATCTTCTTGACCAGTTTTGTTACAAATTAGGTCTAATGAGGTATTTTAAATTAATTTTTAAATTTTTGGTTATTGTTGTAACTTGATCATAATCCAATTAATGTTACAGATGGAACTGCTGGAAATTTATTTTCACAGTTCTGAGCTGGAAACAGAACACAAATATCAAGTGATAGTAGCTAATGTTTGGAACGAATTTTTACACAGCAATGTGCTGAATTTTCCATCTGTATCAGTTCTTTAACTGAGCTGTAACACATCTCCCAGAAAGACATCCAGGGTAGAACAGATATTACATCTGATGCAGAAATTGCTGTGTCTTGGTCTATAGTTTGTATATCAGGTCGAGTTAGAAGACCAAAAGTTATGTCATGGGTATAAAATCAGCCAGGAAAAAGTAACTGGGGTATACATAGGGCTGAAAAGGAAAACACACATGTACTATAATTACCAGTATCACAATAAAAATCATAATGGGATGGGAAAATTATGTTAAATAAGAAAAGAAAATATCACTGGTTTTAATGCTTTGCTAACAATTAAAAGACCATATTTCTTATTTCTGATACTTAGCCTGCCCTTAACTTCCTTACTCTGTACAATTCAAGTAATTTTTGCTAAGTACAGTCATGTCTAATTTGCTGTGCAATTTGTACTGATGAATGAGTTTGTATTAGGTTTAAAGTAAGTAAATCAAACACTGTGAACACTGCAAAAATTACGGAGTTTTATATATGGTTGTATGCACCAAAGAGGCACAGAAGTTTTACTTCAGCTATTCTAAAAAGAGCTGGAGTGCAGATGAGTCTCACAGAGAAAAACCCTTATACAAATGTATCACATATGTGTTTATGATCTTCTGTCCTTCTTAACACAGGTTCTCCACAGGCACTTCAGTCTGCTCCATGCTAAATGTGAGTATTAACAGCTACAACAGAGCAAGGAAAGACTACAGGTATTAACACTTTGAGGTTTGGTTTTCTTATTTTGGTTGGTTGGTGGGTTTTAGGTTTTGGTTTTTTGGTTGGTTGGTTGGTTGGTTTTGTTTTGTTGGTTTGGTTTAGTTTTTCCCAAACAGAAAGCATTTAGGTCAGTAATGAGAAAGTGCCTTATAAAGCAGCAATGGCATATGTATTAATTTAAGAAACATAAATCCTCTTGTGTCATCTAGCAATCTTTGGGAAGGCCCATAGATTCAAATGTGCATTATATTTTGTGCTCCACACATATGGGCCAAAATACAACTGTTGGCTCAAATCTGTATATAATGTTATCTGATGCATTGTCTTCTCTACTGAACAGGCAGGCTTCTCTCCAGTGACCTAAACCATATATGGTTTTATGCTCTGCTTCATTTTGAGAAAACGCCCCTGTTTATATTTCAAACCCACTTATTAAAACACATATGTGCTTCTTGGACTGATTACAAAAATGACTGCTTGACAATCTTCATTACAGACACTTTATTACTTCAACAATGACAAATTGAAGGCTTCTTCAAGTAGGCAGTCATTTCACAATACTTTACCTGAGAGTTTTCACCATTTATATTGCTAGGTTTTTCTCTGTTTCCTCTTATGCTTCTTCTGCCAGTGTTTAGTATTTGTTAAACTTTCTCTTCTAGTTAGAATATTTTTTGAGCTTGGAAACTTTCCAGATGGAAAAAAAGGCTTTCTGTGAGCTTTGACAAATTATTTCATTAATCCTGAAAATTTACCAATTTCAGTTCTAAATACTGGGACTATGTGATTTTGTTTATTTGTTTACTTGCTCTGTTTTTACACCCTTATAAATTATTCTGCACAGGTTTTGCTCATTTTTTACACAGTTTTAGCCTCCTACAGGAAGTCTTTATGGATTTCATCTATATCATTAGAAAATACTGGGGGTGAGAACATCTGGAAATAAACTGTATGACCCATTTTAGCATACTTTGCACTGTGAAAGCTTGTATATTATTTCAATGGCCCCTGGAGCTGCTGTTCTGGACAGTTTTGCTCGGCCTGCACCTCAAAACAGCTCACCTCGTCTATCCCTTGCTCCTCCAAAATAAATCCGAAACATTGAAGATGTGAGGGAGGATTGTGAGCATATTAATGTGTGAATTGCATTGGGTTAAAAATTATTTTTTGCAGTGTAGCCTGTATTCTTCCATTTCAAGGCTCCCAGTGCAACCAGGAAGGAATTGCTTCCTTGTCTCACCAGGAGAGTCCCGATGTATCTTGCTTGCTGCTGCTGCGTGGGGATTTAAAGGCGTCTGTGTTGGATCATTCCTTGGTGCAGCAGCCGTTTGCACAGGGCTGAGTGAATGGAGCAGTGAGCTAATGAATGAACATTCCTACTTAAAACAGACATATATATCCTTCAAGCTGGATTCCTTCATCTCGGTGGCACACCTCAGCCCATTGGTTCAGTCCAAAGTAAATCCATAACATGTCATAACTGGACAGACCTCTGATGAGATTCTTTTCAACAAGTTAGCATACTGTTAAGCCATTATTTTCAAGGTCTCTAACACAGAAGTCCCTTGTTGAACAACTTTGCTTTATTTGGCCAACTGTGTGAAGGCACGTTTGAGTGGTATTTTAAATTCCCAATTCATGAATAATATTCCAACACAAATGGAAATCTTTGTAAGCATTGAACTACTGCTGTGCATTCTAATAACATATGGAAGATAATATTGTGCCCATTCTTAATCACTTAATTAAAATAATTTCTGTAACAACTTCATGTAGCAATAAATAGTTGTTTGGGATGGTTTTTTATAAGTTTGTGTTTTTAGAATAAGTCATAGGAAGGGATTTTTACTGACTTGTCTATAGTGGTGAGTCTTAAAGCAATAACTTCAGTAACAAGACACTATATTCATTCCCAGCTGGACAGAGTCTTGCAGAGGACAGGGAGGCAGTGGTGTGAGCTGCTGGCGGGACATGTCTGGGGATCTGCTGGCTCTGTTCTGGAGAGGAAACCAAGGAGAGTGTTGGTTGGCTCGCTGGGCCTCCTGCCTGAATCTAACCTGTCACATTTTTAAAACACCCAGGCAACTGTGGGTGTCTTTTAGAGGAAGTAATTGCTGTTAGCATTCTTTTCCTATTGCTTTCTGACCATCTCAATACTTTCTTAAGGTGTTGCCTTAGCAGGAATGTGAACTGTATGTAGGCCTGAAGAAAATTAACAGTGACTCAGAAAATGAAATTTATCTGGAAAAACCACATGCCTCAGGAATACAGTATCATGGAGACTTGATTATTTCTTCTTGTGGAAGGGGCCAAGGTGTTTTATGATACCATGCAGTTGTAGCTGAGATTGGCCTGTAGCCCAATCAACTAGTCATTCCTTTCTGGTGTATTTCTGTATTGGACTTGTGCTGAAATGCCCACAGGAGATTTGGGTAACTCTCTACAAATGCTTTTGCAGGTAGTGAGTGTTAATATAATTTAAAAAATCTGTTGTTTTCCCACCCCTCTCCTTCTCTTCACCTCCCTTTGTGAAAAAGGTAAATCATTCAGGGGTTGCTTTCAGCATAAACCAGTTTGTTGAATTTACAGGAAGGGCTGCAGTTCCTCTGTGCACATGATGCTTTCTAATACATCACAGACCTCTTAAAAAAAAAACAACTATAAAAACATACATGAAACAAACAAACAAAAAATATTTTCCTCTCAAAACATCCACACAGGAAAATGCTATGTAGCTAAGCATGTTAGTACAACTCTACAAGAAACTTGTGGACCACATTATGCTCTCTGAATTGTGGATACTCTTAAAAAAAATTAGTGCATAAGACTCCTCCTTTCTTCTACCAGCACTAGTTGAAAAACCTAGACATATTTAGCCGTCAGCTGCCTAAGGAAATGTCACTTACCAATGTTTAGGATGATAGATTGCATCCTTTAGATGTGCCATTCTCTCTCCTTCCTCTCTAAGGAGATCCATTCTCAATTTTTTACCCTTAAAACCTAAAAGAATCATAACAAAAGCTTCTCACTTAATTAATCACTTCCACTTCCTCCATTTTGGGAGCGTTTACATTGCATAAAATGTGGTGCTTGTGGCACTCTGCTATTTCCCCTCATGTGAGCTTAGAATCAGCTATGCTGGTCAGACAAGCAGAATTGCTTTTTAAAAAAAAAAAAATTAAAGTAAAATCCTATCTTAGCTGCTCTTAGAAGAAATATCTATGTGAAAAGAGTTTGTCCCTTTCTCCCACATATAAAATTACTTCTAAAGTGTTGAAACAACTTTTGGATTATCAGCATTGAAAGGAAAATGAGACTAGGGAAAATGAGAAGTCTAAGTTACCAACTTCCTATAATTGCACATCAAAAGGTCAGAAATATTCAAGATTATTCACAAATACATAAATGAATATTGGGAATCGTGTAATGCCCAAGATGGACAGGATAGTGGTGAAAACAGCTGAAACCCATCTTGACCAGCTCTCAGTCATGGAAATCAAGCCTGAGATTGAAGTTGCTCCTGGGAAGCTTTTCCCAGTGTCCTGTACTGCTGGGGACAGTCCCTAGTGTGGGTTAGAGCACCAGATCTGGAACATTCCTTCCTGTGTGCAATGCCAGTATTTGGAAGTTGAGCCTTTCAAGGCCTTCACTCTTACAGCACTGCTCTCTCCTCTGCAATGGCACCTAGACTCAGTGTGGACTACACTAGTACATATACACTCTTTTTAATAGTTTATGAATACCATCCAGATAAGAAATATGCCTTTGAGCCATCTGAGCTGGGTCAGAGTAGCTCTGGAGGTGCAGCATTATGGAAATGAGCTCACATTCCTCCTGGATTTAAAGCAGCCATGCAAGTGATACAGATCACAGAATATTTTGAGTTAGAAGGGACACACAAGGATCATCAAATCCAGCTCTTCAGTGAACAGCCCATACAGGGATTGAATTTACAATCTTGGCTTTATAAGTACCATGCTTTAAAAAATTAGCTAATCCCTACTCTACCATATCAGTGTTCACCTGTGATGTACCTGGACTAATAACTTAACTCTTCCTGGGAGGTATCCAGTACCATTTCTGCCCTGAGAGACGTAGTATTGCAGGTGCTGCAGGCTGGTAACACAACACTGCAAATGGACAGCAAAAGACAGAAGTTCAAGAAGAAGGGAAGAAAAAAGACAAAATAAACATGTTTGGTATTTCAAAAAAACTGCTCAGACTCCAACATTGTGGCTCATGTTTAATAGTCACTGGTTATAGACATGAGTTCAGCTGGTGACCTTGGCAAACTTCTAGCATCCAATAGTTTCTGTTGTTCCATTTGTATGAAGAGCTACCACTCTCAGTTCATTTGGAAGTTGGTACCTGCTCCTTTTATTTGATTCTCACTAGTTCCTAAACTGGAGGACAAAATATCATTCCTTATTCACCCTTATCACACCACTCATCATTCCCTAGGCGTTTATTATACTGCTTTATTTTGGGACCTCCTTTTAGTTTTAGAATTAGCCATTTAAGTGTCCCGTCTCTTCAGCTAATTTAAGATCTGAAGATCTTGTTTCTTATCACAAGCTGTTTAAGGTTTTTTAAAGAGGTTTCATGAAATATCATGTAAAGAAACAAGGTCTAGCTTTTTACTTAGCTTTAAGGACTCCCCTCTGTCATTTCTGTTTATTTATCCATTAACTTTACTGTTTATTTAAGCTTTTATTCATTTTCTGC
Organism: Melospiza georgiana; assembly: GCF_028018845.1. Classification (NCBI taxonomy): domain Eukaryota; kingdom Metazoa; phylum Chordata; class Aves; order Passeriformes; family Passerellidae; genus Melospiza; species Melospiza georgiana. The sequence continues at coordinate 29,725,112 of NC_080430.1, read as the reverse complement.
AGAACCAATGTATTGACATGCATATATCCATAGATTTCTTATTTCTAGGTATTTGGTATCAGATTATCTGCCTTGTTGTCCTTCAGTACAAAAGAATTTTTAAGAGGAGGCATTTAACTGGGCTAATATAAGTTTCTGTCCTATTAACATGAAGAAAAGGGAATTGAACACACTTCTCACCCAGCATGAATTGCACCCCTGATTGTGTATAAGACTGTGGGTCCACCTTCAGCTTTGTGAATCATACCCCTTTTCCTTTAGCTTTCTTTTACATATCCATGAAAACATGATATTTTGCTTTAATGCTATGTACATTTCTCTGCATTTTAAAAAAAGTATTTTCATTCAAATAGAATAAATTCTGTTTTTCAGGTGTGGGGGAATTTTTTGCTTTGTCTTGAAAAAATAAAATCTCTATTTGCACAGAGTGGATACTTTTCAGGAAACAGCTTATGATATTTTATTTTGTTCTGAATATGTATTTGACTTTTTTCCCTGTAAACTCAATACAATGTCTCAGTTCATACATCTGTGAGATCAAAAATGCACTGTTCCAAAGCACTGGGTAGGAAATGTATAAAAAAATGCAGGTGTCTGAGCAACAGTTTGACAAGCAGAGAGACAAAAGGAACACAGGGAAAGGAACAGTGTCAGAGAAGTGTGAAGACAAAGGGTCTGGAGGCAAGGTTCGTGCTCAGTGTCATAGGGGAAATGGAAACTCCGCCGGTGTCAGCTTTCTCTCTATAATGCATCTCTGTCTCTGTTCATGCTAAATAGATTGGCATGTACTGCTGACAGCCTATTATTTTACAAGCCATGTGTTTTTTAAATATATATATAGATAATAGTACAGTTTAGTCCCTTAGCTAGATTATCAATAGGGCATAATGACAATCCACATATTTATAGATTTGGTTTATTTTAGTGTAGAGTGAGTGAGAGAAGTGTTTTCTTTTCGGAGGGCTCTGGTTACTCCTCTAAGGGAGTGGAGAGAACTGGTGTCTTAGTTGTCTCTTTTAGCTCCCAAGAGCTGTTTGGAGATTGAGTCACAGGAGTTTAGAGAATGGTTTAATCTTATGCAAAGCAGGCATCTGCAATAAGGCAGATGAGCTGTGCTGGAAGTACCTGTTTCTTCCAACTATAAGTATTTTGTCTTTAGGCTGCAGATGGCTTAAGTTACACAGGTGAATCTCAGTTCAGGATGCTGAATCTTTTTACCACTAATGCTGCTGTATTACTTAGCCAGCACAACAATATCCAGTTCTGCTCCTGGAAACAGAAATATTTCTGGGTAAAATTAATAAAATTTTAGCTGTAGTTTGCCTAGCTTATTTAATACTGTTTCAATTAGTTTTAAGGCAGAGAAAGTTGGCAAGCTCTGTATCTAGCCTCTGTAAGGCTGACAACAGCAAAACTTGTCCATCCAACTTGTCATGTGCAATGTGTCATTTTCAAACACCATTGTACGCTACTCCCCCAGCATATCAAGAGTGGCACATCAGGAATATCCACATGTGAGGGCAGGTGTAGGTAACAGGTGTCATCTGACACTTGGTTGCACTGGGTCGTATATTCCACTATAAGAAGGAGAGACTACTAATAGCTTGTGCATGTGTGCATTTTCTGCCATAAATGGCCGTTTGCCAATCTCTAGGCCTTGTTTAATACATTATCTTTCTGTCCCACAATGTTTTTTCCCCACTGCAAATTCTTTGTACTGCTCTAGAAGCGCGCCCCCATCTAGAGCCAGGTGAGTGGGTAGCGAGGCAGGTGGCAGCTGCAGACACCCCCTGTTGAACAGGGATCACTGCTCAAGCCCTTTGGACTGTGATGCACAAGCAGAGTCCCCTCAGGGCTGAGGTTCAGTCCAGCTGGGGTGACAGGACCTTGCCCTACCAGTCTGCATGTCCTGGATTTTTAAATAGATTTCTATTGAACGAATATAAATCCTCATCTGTGGAGCCTGGATACAGTTCTAGTAAGCTGTTTTGCTGAAAATAATTAATAAGGGCTGTACTGAAGTACATGTGGTCTTAGCAAAACTAAAAATGTATCCAAAAACTGTTTTCTGCTTATTTGGTTTAGATTCAGTTTAATTATATAAATTCACATTTACACCTGATAAAGGCAAGCTCTAACTTCTATGTTTTATAAAAATAAAGTAAATTAATGTCTTAAGGTTATGACAATATTATTAAAAATAAAATTTATGGTTAAGGTTTACCAATGTGTCTATATCCAGATGTTGAGAAATGCTGAAAACTTTGTGTGCCAAGGCCTTAAGAATACCTTCATTCCATGCCTGCTCTTTTTGACCATACGTTTTTTCCGAGATGCAGTATAATTCCACATTTTAGCCAAAGGCTCCAGACTTATGCTATATAGGCTGTCAGTTGATTCTTTGTCTTCCTGCTTTTCTGCAGCATGCCAACACTATTTCTTGCTCTCCAGCTTTCTTTTGGAGAGCAATTTAATTGCATTTGAATGCCTGGTCCCTGGACTGCTCTGCGGAGCCAGGTAGCTGAGGATCAGGAAGCCAGTCTTTGGAGTCCAAGGTTGCAGCTGGAAGCTGCTGGAACAGACTAAACGAATAGGAGCTGTTAAAAAATAGAGCAGAGGCTGATACACATGAGCTATAAATGATTTTCTTCAAATTCTCCCTCCTGCAGAAGGAAGTAAGTGCAACCCTTGCTTTCTGGAAAATCTCGTGAGACCCCAGATCTACAGGGTTTTTATTTTTTGTATTAAAAATAAAATATAGTTGCTTGTGGCATCTGAGTGCTCTCCCATACAGAACAGTATGTGGGGATTCTTTGCAGTTTTTCTTTCGCTCCTACTAAAATCAGCATGAAATCACAGTTGATTTGGGTGGAAACAGAATCTACACAAAGTTCAACTGGCTTTTCAGCTGAAAGCTTACAAGGATTTTATCACTGGTAAAAGCCTCCTTCCTGTCTTATGCAGAATTTTCTATTAACCTTAAAAGCTGTATTTTTCCACACTGTCATATGTTCACAGAAATATTAGAACTGCCAGACCTAATCAAACCAGTGGTCCATCTAGGCTAGTATCCTTGGCTCCAGATGCCCCAGAGGAAGCTGCAGGAAAATTCATATTGTCATTTCCCAGGGGAAGTATCTTCCTAGCCTTTGGCAGTCTTTGACTAGCTATTGCTCTGACCATGAGTGCTCATAATAGTTATACACTTTTATCCTATCTAAGGGTTATCTATCATGTATGTTCTATTGTTTTAACTATTCCCTACAGGTTTAGGCATAAAGGTCACAATAGGACAGAGGTCACGAGTCACAGTAGATCAAAAGCCATAGCGTGTCAAATGTTGTAATATAATTCATACTCATGTATACAGCACATATATAAAGTGATAGTTCATGCTAAGGCATTGCCTCACATTGCTCTTACAGCTATAGCTCCCCTAAGAGTGTTATAATATGCTATTGACTTTCTTGTGGATTCATCGTGCTGTGAATTATTTCTGGCCAGTGGAATGCATGGAGTTACCTTTTGGGTATTACTTAAGCAGGCGTCTTGTGATTGTGCCAGAGATCTTTTTTGCAGGATTCAAGGTGTGTATTGTTTCTCTAGATTTTTTATTATTTTTAAAGGAAAAAAAATAAAAATAGGAAGGGGAAGAAACTGAAGATTTACACTTTGGCCTAAAGATATACTGGGTATATGAAAACAGCTCTTTTTTTCACCCCCATAAAAGAACTGATCCTATGGTCTCAGGAGGAATATGTATGTGAAGCCATATTCAGTAAACCTTAGGTGTCACAATTTTTCTCTTTTCTTTTAAACTGAAGAATAGGCAACTGTTACCTATAGTTTTGTCTCCATCATTCAATCTTTTTCATTTCCTACATTCCTACATGTAGTTATTCACTTCCCCCCCCCCTTCTCCCCCCTCCCCAACATTCTTTGTTCTGTTCCTTTTGGAATAAAAAAGAGATAAGAAATAAAACAAAAAGCACTGTAAATGATCATCTTCCTAAGGACCCTTTACTCCTTCTAACAGTTTGACTTTTCACCTTTTGGGTGCTTAGTGGAAAAGCCATTACTTGCTTGCTGAGGAAAAAGCATTTAATGAATCACAAAATCATTCAATTATTCTTAAAAACACTTCACATCACACATCTTTTTCCAAGTAAAGTGTGCATTTTTCACATTTAAATGGTGCATAACTGCCTCGTAGAATGTGTCCCTAGAGCTAGAGACATTTTAACAGAAAGGGTCCAGGAGTACACACAGCAGTTTGATATATATAAGCATTAAAAACCTTGCATTAAAGATGCAGAATTTCCTCTTCTCTCTTCACTGTCTTTCAACAACATTTATGCAAAGTTGCCTTTCTGCTGTTGTGAATTGTCTAGCTTTGTGCAGAGCTGAGATCCACATGCTCTGCTTACTTCGGCTCACTGCACTACCACAAGATAAAAATGAACTAATCGTAAAGCTAATATGGGACAGCAAAGCATTTAGACTATTTGGGGGTTCTGTAAATAAAATGACATTTTCTCTAGGAAGATATTTTTTCAGATTTTTTTTGTATTATTTACAATCCTTGAGTCTGATGCTGGTTTCTCGCTGCTTTTTCTCTGCTTTTATAAGAGAAGTACTTTCTGCAGACTGCAGTAGCTGCCATTTCCTACACAAAGTTTTCCTTTTAGTTTTTTTCCCTTTGAGCGGGTTTGTGTTTTTTAATGGACTTACATTGTAAAACTTTCTTTTGCATATTTTATGAAAACGTATGTTCTTTGCCCAACAGAATCAGGTGGCTGACTAGGTTTGCAAAACCAGCTTGAAGGCTGCACTTTTGCCAGGGCGAATGGAAGTCAGCCTGTTTATTTGAATGCTGGTATATGAGCCGTACCAGCTAAGGAGCTGGCCTTGAATTTGTAAACTTTCCTGCACTTTTATATCCCTGTACTTTAAACAAGTAATTTTTTCCATAGCAATAATTTTTTCCTTTTCTTTTTTTATTTTTAAATTTAATAGGAAAGAGTTATATTTATATAACAGCTTTAGGCTAACTTAGATATCTAACTTAGGCAGAGTTTTAAGAACTAAACCTAGGTGTTTGTACTGCCCTGCATAGCTGGCAGGAAGACAGAGGTGCCGGGGGGCTGTAGGCAAGGGGGGGAACTGCTGCAATTCAAAGGACCTAAGTCAGATGCCTGAAGTAGACAGTGTGAATTACCCTCTAGATGGCTGGAATTATTAGACCACATTAGAGAGAGAGGAAAAAAGTGAGGCTGGCATATGGTGAGTGTCCTACATATGGTATGTTGTTTATATGTGTTTTTTCCGTTAGCATTTCTCTTTCCTTTGTTGCTCCACCTCCTCCTGCAGTCTCTCCCAACAACAAAGTTAATTCAAAAACTTCTGCGGTCGAAGGAAAGTTTTCGGACCTGCACGGCTCTCAAAAGAACAAATGCCAGGCAAAATGAGTTAGCTCTCTTTCCCATACTCTGCCTTGCTTAAGCAGTGCACCATGTGTAATCTTCTATTTCCTTTTATTTCTTTGGAGCCGACAAGGTGTGCCATATGTGTTAAAATCACTTATCATAAAATTTCCCATAATTCACCTCCCAAGACTGTGTTTTATACTCACTCAAATACCAGTGTTTTTTGCAAAACCTAGAAAGGATAGGTGCCAATATGATAGACACACGCTCTTCATACTGTATTAATTCCTTTGGTCCAGTCAAATCCTGGTCTTATCCACTGTTGCTTCAGGGGGAACCTCCCTTGTGCTGCAAAAAGCAGGCTCCACCTGGTTCCGATTAAGTTTGCACTGGTTGGATCTGCCCAGTGATGGCGTAAGAAAATACGAAGCAGAGAAGCCTGCAATTGAAGCTGTAGATTCATGGCCTATAAAACTAAAAGGCCATTATGGTCATCAGTCTGCCCCCACTGTGAAGGGGGCACCAGAACTTTTCTGAATTACTCTTTTTTGTACGCATACTCTTTGTATGCGTGTGTGTGTGATTTTAACAGAAAAAAAAACGTACATCTTGATTTAAGCCTTCCAGTGTGTGTCTCCAACTACATCTTCTTACCACTGGCTTCTGTTACACCTTTGTCACCAGACTGAAAACTCTAGTGTTATCAGATTTCTGTTTCTCACAGAGTTATTTATAAGCTGTGATCAAGTAGCCTTTTAAACATCTCTCTGATAACCTAAATAGATTGAGCTCCTTGCGTCTTTCATTACAAGGAATGTTTTCCACTCCTTTCATCATTCTTGTTGCTTTCCTCTGAACCTCTTCCAATTTTTCAACAACCTCTCTTGAATTGTGGGCACAGTGTTTCCAGAGCAGGTTGCATCTGTGCCAAGGACAGAGGTAACACAACCGTGTTATATGTTTCTCTGGTGATGTGCTCTTCGGTTGTTTCAGATTCATGTCTATCCTCTTGAGCTCAGAGCTCCTGGCACCATTTATCTGCTCTCCAGGCTTTTTCTGGCTGCCTTCAGTCTATGGGCAGGGTCTTTTACCTTGTAGCAGTGGCACAGCCTTTACTAATAGAGCAGGATCTTACATTTCCCTGGATTAAAATTTACCATTTGTTTAAACGTGGCCAGTTTCCTGAGCAATCTGACTTTACAGTGACTTGGTTTACTCTTTATTTACTAATCCTCCAATAATTTAAAATGGAATAAATAAAAAAATACATTTTTTTATAACTTATAGAAGAATCACCAATAGAAAAAAAAGATAGGGTCATGCATCTGTGGATCATCATTAAAATAACCACCACTGATCACTTTTCCCGACGTGCTACATGCTTGAAACTGAGATTTCATTCTATTTAATAAGTACAATGTTGATTTTAATATTTTTATCAAAATACTGTTATTAAAAACTAAAAAACTTTCCAATATTCTTCTCCATATTTAATAGTACTAAAATTACCTTTATCCAACCAAATTTATACTCCTATTAAATGATATCAAGTTCATTTTGGCAAGATGATTTTCCAGAAAATTCTGTTCTCACTGCTTTGATTAAAATGAACTAATATTCCTAGAAACTGTTACTTGTTTTGCTTGAGATCAATATGTGGTTGACATGTTTACAGACATTTAGGTCATCACATTTATTCTATTTAACCATTCACAAAAATTTTTATATAGTTCTCTTGAACCTCCCTAGTTCTCCAAGACATGGTAAAAATCCTCACTAACCATGCAGACTTCTCTGCCAAATGTATTAAAATACCTCCACAAATATTATTCAGGTCTACTGATTTTAAGAATGTCTAGTTTTATTAGCTGCTATTTAACATTCTCCTGTGCAACTACTGAAACAGAGCATCATACTCATCTGATATGAATACATCATTTGACTTTTTCCCAAAATACAGAAGAAAAGTATTAGAGAAGGCTTTTATTTTTTAAATGTTCTTACAAAAAGTCACAGTAATTTCCACTTAGTAATGGAGCAAAACAATTTTTAAGGTTTTTTGTGCAGAATAAAATTTCAAAATGTCTTTATATTCTCCTTGTCTCTGTTTTCTCTCTGTAACATTTGACTTAAAATGCCTTGTACTTCCCAGCTTCTAATTCATATTAATTGCTACATTTCCCCTACACCTCCCTTTTGTTTTGTTTTGTTTTTTTTTTTAGTAGCTGCATTCAAATGCAATGTTTAATTATTTTCAGCTAAAGAGTAGAAGGTTGTGACTCTTTATGATATGGCTTTTACAATGCATTTAGCAGACTGAAGTTGTCAGCCAAGTATTTCCTTCAATACTTTCTTCAAATAACTGTTTCATCCTCACTGTCAAATTTGTAAAAACCAATTGTCTTATATGAACAAATATAAATATAAGACTTTAATTCATTTTCTCATAACAAATATAATCAAGTTTTAGATATGTTCACATAAGCAATTAATTTTTTTTATTCTCTGTTTCCTCTGTCACTAGACTGAGGTCTAATAGAGAATTCCTCTGGATGCAGTTAGAGAAATTGTCATTTTTGATTTGTTTAATGTAGCTAGTATTCTGTTATGGACACTCTGAGGTTTCCAGTTTATGTTAATACAATTCCATACCTCATAAGCATTTTTCCTTACGAAGATATTTCATGACCGCTATGAAAGAAAACCAGACTTTTAAAATTTTTTATTTAATTTTGACAGCAATGAGAATCTTTAAAATAAGGCATGTAAAGTGAGATATAAAATGTCAGCCTGATTTAACTACAATTTGGATCATTGTTTCAAAATAAGTGTGGTTTTAAAAATACTGAAATATTGACACACTTTCTGAGAGGTGTGAAAGATTTAGCGCACAGAAGCCATTTGGGTTTTTTTTTGTTGGGAGTAAAATGTTAACTTGGAGTCACGGCATTCTCTCATAGCCTCTGTTTATTTGCAGTAACATATGCAGATTGCTCACTTCAATGCTTTAAGCAGAAATACAAAACATACTGAAAATGCAGCTATAATTATAACAAATTATAAAATCCTGGAAATTGGGTCTGAGGTTCCTGGCTCTTTGAAGTCAGTAGCGCTCAAACTGTTAGACTTCCAGTAGTTTTCTTCATAAAACTCTGTTCCATATTACAATGATTTAACTTGCCACTAGCCGCATGCTAAAGTTTGTTAACTGGACCATAACACCCAATTACCTCACCCTGATTTAATCCTATTCTTAAAGAGGGTGAAACCTATTAAAAATGGTATTATTACATAAGAATGCTTTCAGGGAATCCATCTCCTAATTCTTTTTATGTGATTCTGCAGAAAAATTTTAAAAAAAGAAATACTGCATTTCTATTTGTGTCACAAGCATGCTATTTGTAACAGACCTGAAGTAAATGTCTGCAGTAGACATTTCTAATTTTAGTTATAGCTGCCTTGTAATTATCTTATTTAATTTCTTTGGCCCTTTATCTTGCTTATTTAGATGGAAAGCTCTCCTGTTCAGTGCACAGAACCTGACACAAAAGGGCAAAGATCTCTACAGAAATCGTATTAAAATGTTACTGCTAATTCAACCAGTCACCATCTAAACTTATTTGGTGAGGTTTTACATATTTTATCAGCAAGAAAGCAATATATTACCTGTTCTCAGCAGTTTTTTGCCAGTACCTTATGAATGTACAATACTGACTTTTTCAGTCACGATATGTCAGTTCAGAAAGGAAACATCAAACATATTTGGAGAATAAAATCAGTATTAAATGGATTAACAATAGATTTGGCTTCAATGCAATGAATCCAGAGAGTCTCTGCAAACACAGGAACTAGCTACATTTTCTACACAGATTTATTTCCTTCGATTTAATGTACATAAAACACATGAATTTAATTTGTTATTGGTATTCTTTACCATGAGGAGAGTCAAGGAAAAATCCATGCAACCATGCATGAGTGTAATGTTAAATATGAGAAAATAGTGTACTGTACCAACCAGACAAGAACTCACACCAAAGGAGTTATTAAGGTATGTTCAGGCTGATTAGGGGGAGGTCTAGGGGCTAATACACCCTACCACCAGTAAAGAATAGTCCTTGAGGCTATATATCTGGGAAACTGGACTTTCTCTGCTCATGCTCTTTCTGATCAGACTTGTCTTTTTCTGGCAGCTTTTGCCAGCAATCAGATTCACTGAAAACATAAAAGAGAAAATGATTGCTGGAGTTCTGCTGAACAAGCTCAGTGTTATCTTTCTTCTAGCTCTGTTTGCCCATATGCACAATGAAAGGAAGCTGGCAGAGGTCCTGGTCCAGGAAAAGAATTAGGGGCTTTATCATCAGACAATAAGTTGAGCAAATTGCAGACCACAAACTACTTCTCTTCAGAGTACCCCTGAAGGACTCGTGGCTGAACTCAGTGCCTTAGAGCTAAAAGGAGGAAGTACAGGGAGGCTGTAAAGATGAGTAGCCAGACAATGAGGGATGATTGTGCAATGTCTACTGTTGAGCACTGGGCAAAGAACACATGAAAAAGTCTAAAATTCTTGAGCCTTGAAGTCCTGGTAATTTTAATTAGTTTCAAAAACTGCAAAAACCCGTCATACTTTTTATTCCAAAATTTTTGGGTTTTCACATAATAGTACCCCAAGGGGTTCACATGGACTATCAAAGATATATAATGAAGCTGTTAACCAAGAAGAGGACTATTTGTCTAATAGTGGTTCCATTCAATTGGAATCAATGAAAGAGGATTTTAAAACCAAGGAGCTAAAAATCAAAAATGCTTGCACGCCCAGTGAAATAAAACCTTTCTGCCCTTTGTTACCTTACCATCCTTCCTCAGATTCTGATTTAAGATGTACAGGGGATAGATTTTAACGCTGTATAATGTAAAATTAAAGATCACAAAGCAGGACTTCAACAGAGTGACTGAATTCCTTTGAGCTTTTGAGATGATTTTGGAAACTTGGAAAGAGTCCAGGTTGTTGCTAAGTCTTTGTTTTCAATCCAAAATAATCTGGAAATAATACCTGTAACATGAATGATATTAATGTATACCTGTAAAAAGTACATAAACTGGTGGAAATATGTCTGCTTAGTCTTCTCAAATAGCAATATGAACTTCATCTTAACATGATCACCTCACACAAATCCTTTCAAACATTTGAGTGTTATTTGAAGGCATTTTTTCCTCATTATAAATTGACATGCACACAGAAAGAGATATGAAAAATATTGAGCAGAAATCAAATCCACCAAATATCTTTATGGATAAACTGTTCCCCTAGTAATCCCTCAATCTATAAACACCTCAATAAGACATCTAGAGAAAATTGTTTGAAATTATTATAGACTCAGTTCCTCTGAAGATGCTGCAAAGCTGGTCTACTAACCCTGGTTAACTAGTTACATAAGGAACCCGGGAGTCATAAGCACTGCTCAATTTGCTGAAATGAGAGGCTTTCTTCTTTTCACTGCCTCTAGCTTGAGGATCAAATTTTCCATACAAATTGGCATGGTGTGGTAGATTTTCCCTCTGCTATTCCATATCCTTGATATTCTCTGCGTGGGGAGCTGCCACTAATGCCAAAGGGATGCTTGGCTCGTTGTGCTCTCCCGATAGCTACTTCAGAAATGCTGTCAGATGAAATAGCGAGGGACAGCAGCGTTTCAGTCGTGATCCATCAGGCGGATCTGAGGGGAGCCGTTTGCCCTGAGAGAGGATAGACTTTCGAGACATATGGTGCTATAATGGGGGGGTGGGGATTTTTCAATTCCAATCCACCCATTCCGGATGAGAGAGACTGAGCTAATACCCTCGTGTACGGTGCACTGCATCTAGCTACGGAAGTAGCGTTACGGTGGAATTTATGGACTCTCTAAATTGTTTGCCAGGAAATGTTTACTAGCTATGCACAATAAACGACTGTGAAAGCGTATTCCTGTGTTTAATACGATATGGGGGTTTTTCCCTTATATTTGGGTCATACTATTATGATACCAATAAAGGAAACTTAAAAAAAAAAAAAAGAGAAAAGAAAACAAATGAGCAATGTATGTTCATATTTATGCAACCTCATTTTGGAAAGTCTGATTGACTAAAAATTGTACATTATAAACTTATTGGCAGGACCTCTGGACACACGCAATGCCTTCCATATTAGAAGTTATATATATGACTTATTTTTAGATCTAAATATGCTCATCATCGTGTCAAGGTATGTTTTTAAAAAGGGCTCATTACCACAGCTGCAGGGGGGTCATACATAATGAAATTAGTGTACATGTATAAGAGAAGTCTATCTACCAACTTACCAAAATGGATATGTAGCTTCACAATTTAGAAATTAAACAGGCAGTTTTGGATCACAGGAATATTGGAATTTTGCTCTGGGATGTGACTATATTCCATGTAGCTCACTGTTGTAGCAGGGACTACTGTACAGTTTTATAGGGTGTGTTAGATTAGATACATTCCCAAACATTTTTCTCTGCTAGGAAGCAAAGTCAGAACTTTGTCTGGTAATCTGTGCAGAGTTTTTTCTGCTCCTTCATTTGATTTTATGTGAAGTCTTTATTTTAATATAATGCATCTAAGAATTCTCCCTGTTATTAAAGGACAATGGGCACTAACCTGATTTGTTCTAATCGTACAGTAAGGGTTTGAGCCTGGAGGTAAGCTTGCACTTTTGCGCAGCTGAACACCCTCTTTCAGCATTCACATATGTGTATTTATGCATTCAGCATGCTGTTCATCATGGGATTTTCAAGTTTAGTAGCTTTGTAACAACAGTATGCAGTTTCTACTTGTATTTTCTGCAAATAAGAGTAACTACAATAGACAGACATACCTTCTCCCTTGCTTACTATGAATATATCAGAGGAGCTGATAAAAAAACTAAGGGAAGAACACTTACAATTAGACATCTTAACTTCTGTAGCAGATCATTTAACAGTTTCAGTGCAATAAAATTTGAAAATCAGTTTGTGAAATGATTTCTCCACCAGGCTTGTTTCAAAATACAATTTTCAGTAGTGTTGATTGTTTAAATGTTTTTTTTTTTTTTGTAATTACAAAGAATAGTATCTAAGTTTCCCTGCACTTTTAAAAATTGCTATTACAGTCTAACAAAGAAATTGATCCTGTGAGGTCACTGGGGAGAAGAAAAGATTCAGCACTTCCTCAAAGTCAAGTATGAAGAAGACAGTTCTTTTTGTAAAGCAGTTTAAGGGTGAGTCATTTATTTAAAATGTTTTCAGAGTCTCTACCAAGCTGATCACAATAGTAAAAGTATATGAAGGATACATTATCTCTAATATTACTAGGGGTAAAAATGCAGTAATAATAAAGAGGCACTTCAAGTCATCTTAGTAACAGCAAAACTTGCTTCTACAAATGGGAACGTGTACATTTGGATGCACTAAGAACACATGATTCATACTGTGGGATATTAGTTTTGATTCAAACTTCATTGTTTCAAGCAAAAGAGGTTTATGTAAGAGGTTTTTTCTTTTATATAATAAATATCTCAGGTTAAAGCTATTGCCCACAATTAGCAAGACAAAAAAGACAAAATGCTTCAAAAGGCACTTTACCTGGACAGTGTCTGTTTTATTAGTTTTAATCGGAGTTGCATTGGGTACCGAGAGGGAAAAGGCACGACTTTTAGAGTAACACAGCCAAGAAGCTGACATGTCTCGTGCCTTTCTCTTCCATTAGAGACATGCTATGCCTCCAGATGCTGCAGTCAGGATTTAGGGGCATATACCGCTCTTGCACAAGTAAGAGTTGCATATGTTATGAGTTAATTTCGTTTTGTTGTGTTCTTTTGCACATGGCTTTTTTTGAAACAGTGAAACGGAAAATATTTTTAGTTTACCATCTTGTATTGAAATATACTTGGGTTATTAAATACAATCTAAATCCCTAAGTGATACGTTCTACAGCTCAAATGTACAAATGCTTAAAGTTCATGGACAAATTACCTATGAGGGAATTGCACAAATCCAGACTGTCCCCACGTGCTGTACATTGCAAGTGTCTCAGTCAGCTGAAAAGTGTGCCAAATAATACACCTCTTTTTACAGCTGACCTTCACTGAGCCCACAGTGCTAGACATTTTTCATTAGAAAAAATAGGATACAAATAAATGGACGTCACGCTTTTATTATGGGCATCTAATTTAAATAAAATACATGAAAATCCATCAAAGAAGAAAGGAAGGTGGCTACTTAAAAGGATTCGGTGCACCAGAGTACAATATGTAAACTTAGTTGGTGTGAAAGTGCCTGAGTCTCTTTCTGGAATACTTTATTGAACCCAACCTAAGATCTATCACATTGTATCAAAGGACATGCAAGCGGGATGCTTAATAAAGCATGACAAGCACAAATATCTTGGAAGGGTTTATTTCAACAAGTAGTATCATATATTCACAGCTCATCAGTAGAGCTGCATTCTGTTTTGGGGAAATAAAATTAAAAATTAGTTCATGCAAACACGGCCTTGGAAGGTGAAATTCTCAAGGTATGACACTTGGATGCTTCTTCATGACATTTAAGAACTTACCAATGTTTGTTTAGTGTCACTGATGCCTTACAATAGTTTCCTGAATCTTTGAGACTTTATCTGCAAGTTAAGCACTTCTCGGCATATGTTTTTTAGAGAAGTCTAGCTTGATATTTTTTTAAATTCTTTTCATTATTTCACAAGATTCACAAATATCTGCATCTTAAAAATGCCCTGAGTTTAGTCTAAAACAATAATTCCAAACAAATTTTATTTTGTAATTAATTTCTCCTATCAAGTGTCTGTTGTTAGCATTATCTGATGGTAGATTTTGGGGTGCATGATGCTGCTATACATGAGCAATTTTTAGGTCTTTGTTTCCTACACCTATTATTAATTTATGTTGCAATCCTGAAAATGTTTCCTGTCAAGCAAATCACCATGAAGACAAATAGGACTCTTCAAAAACACAGGATTACTCCATGTGAAACGGGCAGAATGAATAGACCCCGAGCTCTGCGGGGCAGTGAATATCTTTCTGTTCCGAACACTAGCTAGTTAGGGGTTTCTGCTCCAAGTCTAGAGCTCATCACACTATAAATCATAGCAAACACACCTGCAAAGTAAATAACATAATCCCAGCAGCTATTAAAACCTAGAGATTTTGTAATTATTTATTCTTGCTGCATAGATACACGCCCATGTGTCTTTTTCTCCCTCCAGAGCAAAGAAAATCAGGAACTACTACAAACACACACCGTAGTAGTATTATACTCTTAATGGGTAAAAGAGATGACAAAAATTAGTGACTTATCACTCTCCCAGCGATGGAGGCAGAATTATGAAATATGCCCCCTGCTGCTGGTCCTGCAAGGGCTTGGAAATGTCAGCCAGGAGACAATAAATATTTCAGATATGGGGTATGATTTTGTCTCTATTTCAGTCTTTATTTACCCGGTTAATGGATGTAAGTCATAGCTTAAATCTTCTGATGCACAAAGTTTTCAATCATCCGTATTTTTATTCTGAGTGACTCAGACATGAAGTATAATCAGCACAATATTAATTTTGCAGCACAGTTAGAAGCAAGCACTGTTAAAAATACAGAATGATAAAAATGCCCTTCACCTTTTTTCCGTGCACAACAGTGTCTGTATTTTCAATGGGAGCTCCAGTGAAATGTCTTTTAAATACATATACAGTTCAAAATCCTCAATGTGAATTGTATCAAACATTAAAATGATTAAAGTGTAAAATACATGCTTTTTTTCCCCCTCTGTGATTAGCATTTTTATGAGGAAAATGGACTGTGTGTAGCGTGTAATTGTCAAGATGGAAAACATATTTTTCAGGCATTATTGACTTGCCTGCATATGCATATTGAGTACATTTCTAAATATAAATGAAATGTATGTATTATTAAAGTGCCCTACAAAGCTAGTCATAGCTGTTTTCTAGTCCAAGTATTCTTAAGTGGAGATAATACTAGAAAGAATTAAAACATGTTAAATTGCAAAGCAACATGCAGATTGGGAAACAAATAGTATTGTGCAAGAGGGTTCACTTTTCAAATAAATTACTTATTTTAAACAAACACACCCCAAAGTTTTGAATATGACTGCTGGGATTTTTGGGTATCTAATGTGAAATGCAAGTTTCCCATAGCATACGAAATGCAGTTTCCCAAATTCTAAAAGCATTCCTGAAACATCATAGTTCAGGTGTGAAGCCTCAAGTGCATTCCGAATTTTAATATTTCATCAGTTTATTTAAATTAAGTAGGAAGCATAAGATATTTTACTGGTTACAGTGGGCTGGCAATTCGAATAACTTTTATTGATGTAATGCAAACTTGTAAATAATTTTCAGTGAGGGCCTCATGGCTCAGCACAACTTTTCTGTAGTATACTAAATTGCTGGCATAACTTTAAAATTTGTAATGCTTGGAGATCATGAAAATAAGAACAGAAGCCATATGTATGTGGGAGAAGTAGCTGAAAATATGAATTCAGGCTCAAAAGTTTTTACAGATCTCTAGTTGTCTTTAAAGCAAAAATTGTGTCTGATAAGTGTTAAACCATGGCACATGTAAGTGCTATAGAGAGTGAAATGGAAGTACACCACAGAAATGCAGTATTAAAATTATGAGGTACACATTGTGGTAGTGCAATTTCTCAGAAAAAAAAATGGGTTTATGACAAAGTATTGTAAAGATACCATAGGTTTAGAATAATAAATGTGATTATTGTCAATTTTAACTAATCAGAGATTCAGTATTTTTGACTAGTCAGTGAACAATTATTCATTTTCTTTGCTAGGATTTTCAGTTAAGGCATTCAAGCATCTCTGAAATGATGCATAATCCCCAGACTTTATTACTGCTTATATCTGTGGGTTTATATTGCAGCACAGGTACCAAGAGAAACGAATTATATTGCTTCAGAGGGAGTTAAACTGGCAAAAATTTGGGAAAAAAGAAAAGGCTGAAAATAAATATACATCTGTTGTGAATCTGGATTGACTCTAAGGTTAAATGATGCCTGCATTGACCAAATTGCCATGGAAAAATAGGAACTGATCATAATTACAGTAGAATAAAACTTTGTCCTCTTGTTTGGTAGGCTCTTGGGTACAATAAAAACTTTGGCAAAAAGAAACTGAATTCATATTTGTAAGCTTTCCCTTTGACAGTAAGGAAAATATTCTTAAATGGTGTAAATTGCCATCCTTTTGCTGACTTCAGCAAAGTTATGACAATTTATATCACTCAAATGGTGGTCCCCAAGTATGACTTATCTATCTGATTTTTCTGTAATATGCATATTGCAAATATGCAAACCACACACTAGAAAGAACTGACAAGAATCCTACTTACATTCTGATAAATATTCGAGAAGGTGGTTCTTTCAGTCTCCATCGTAAAAAATCAGAAAGACTACAAAAGTCCTGAAGAGGAGGAATTGTACACTGGTTCGTCCAGGTCAATTTTACACGATCTCCTTCCCCATAAATGGTAAGCTAAAAACCCAAAAATGACCCACCAGCAAAACCAAGAAACACAAAGTGAATGCAAATAGTAGCCCATACATGAAAATATAAAGGATGTTCCAAACTGTGTTGGCTCCAGATGTTTTTATGAGTTAAACAGTTTACTGTTTTCACATATTTAAAACATTCTATTTTTTTCACTTGATGTTTATAAGCTTTGGGCAAACTTGCTGGCATTGATTTAAGTTATGCTTTTGTACCACATGTAGGTTAAACACACTTTCTGAAAAGGTACAATGCGAACAAGAATTCAGTCATTAACATTGAGAGGCAGCAACTGCTTACAATTTTTTCCAGTAATTTTTCTGCTGTTACTGAGAAGCTTTGCGCTGAAGCTTTAACTAAAAAGTTATAATTTTTTTACAAAGGATGCTATCGTATAGCCATAGGTATTTGGTAACTGCACAAAAACTTTCTGAACTATTTCAGAAAGTGTTTGAAGCTGTTTATTTGCCTTAACATTAGTTGCCTATGTTTGCATTCTCCTTACATAGTTTAAAAGGAAAGCATAAAGCTCTGCAGTGAACTGCATTTCCAGTTCATGCATGCTGAAAAGTGATTTTTAAAGAAGTAATAAGAACACTTGGTGTAGGACTTGTGAACTTATTTGGGAACTCAGAAGCCCAGGGAAGCACATTCCTGAATAGTCAGATTTGGGTATGAAACTATTGAAAACACAGAGCTGTGCCATTATAGCTTTGCTATTGCATTCTTCTTCTTCTTCTTCTCTTTAGGAACCTCTCCTACCTCTCCCTAAAATGTCCTGTTTGGCTTGTCTCTTATTTCTCTTGGAAACCTTATCTTTTCTTACTCTGTCTTCCTTGCACCCTCTCACTTTCTTCATTGTGCTTCACTTATTTAACTTTTTTTTTCTTGTTATGTGCGAGAAATCCTGCATGGCCATCCCCTAGAATTAAGAAAAGGCATTTTCACACCGCCTTTGGCTTCGGGACTTCCCCGACTCCTTCCCAGCTGTGGCGGTGTGAGGGCTGCAGCCACGGCGGCCCTGGAAGGAGGGATGATGCTGCCATTCCTGCCCCTCCGGCCCCGGCCCCCCCGACGGCGGCAGCCCCCGCGGCCGGGGCGGGCAGCAGCAGGTTGGAGAGCGGCGGAGGGCAGCGCAGCGGAGCGGTGAGATGCGGTGAGATGCGGAGAGGAGCGGGGCGCAGCGCAGGGGCCGCTCCCCGCCCGCACCTGGGGCCGCCCGCGCCGCCCGCCCGCCCCCGCTGCCCCCGGGCCGCCGCTCCGCGCCTGCCGCTGCCCCGCACTCATCGCCCCGTGGCAGCGCCTGTCCGTGCGGGACAGCAGCACCCCTGCGCTGGCAGCCCGGCGTGCTCCCGAACTGCAGAGGGGTTCAGCCATCGAGATTTCTTTGTATCCCTCTCTTCTAATATTAGAACACATATTGAAACGATAAACACAATGAAAAGCACAAAATATTTCATCAGTGTTGTAACTGTATATTTCCTTTATTCTGAAGAAATATCAAGTTTTGAACGGTGCACAGAGGCATCAACTTCTGCTTTGGACGCCGCTCTCTTTGTAAAGACCGCGTTGCTACAGTTAAATCTAAAGGCAGTTGTTAAAAAGAGTTAGATGTCAGAAAAGGGGGGAAATCTTACCGTCGAAAGACTGCTGCAGGTTCCAGCTCAGTCTGAAACTGCAGTGAAAAGCGGAGCAGCTGCTGAACAAAAGTTTTAGATTTTTTTTAAAGAAAGTCTGCAAAACTAATTTCCCACAAAATAGGACTCAATTTCCGTTTAAGAAACTAGCTCTTGCAAAAGTCATACAATTGCTGATTTTTTCCACTAGCAATTGAAATTCATTTTATCTTTAGCACATGGACCCAAGAATTTAGACTTGAGAGAAATGGTTTTCCTTTTTTTTTTTTTTTTTTTTTTTTTTTTTTTTTTTTTTTTTAGTTTTGTTTTGGGGGGGAGGAGGAGCAAGGTACATGGAGCAGGAAGAGCTGAAGAATAAAACCTCTGCGCAGTGGGCACCTCTTTGGTCATTGATCGCTAAATGCATTATCCTGATTTAAACCAGTTAAGATCCGCCTTGGTGGCTACTGTAATTCCACTACACGGATGTCAAAAATAATTTTTAAAAATAAAAACAACAGAAAAAAAAGACAGGCCCAGACTTTCCAGGTTGTCCCCCAATCCACTAAAGACATTTGCAACGAAGCAAATGAAGATAAAGCAAATAAACATTATGCGACTTGTTGTTTTGAAGGGGCAGAGAGCAAGAGGGGAAACTTTTCTCTGTACAGCCAGCGTTGCTGGCACGGTGGGGGCCGGTGGGTTCACTGCAGAAGCGGCCGCCGATGCTGGGGCACAGCGTGAGGGCAGCCGGGGCAGCGCCGGGGCGAGTGCCGGGGCGGTGGGCGCGGACGGAGCGGGTGCAGGACCCGCACCGGGACCCTCGGAGGGGGCAGCGCGGCCCCGGCCCCGGCCCGTGCGGCCCCGCACGCCGCCGCCCTCGCACCTGGGCCCGCAGGTGAGGCTCTGGCGAGAGCGCTTCAGCCCCCGCGGAGCCGGGGCGGCGGTGCCCCCCGCGGCCCCCGCCCCAGAGTCACCCCCGCACGTCGCCTCACGACTTTACCGCGCTGCCCCGCCCGCTGCCCCCGAGGGGCGGCAGGACCCCGGGCGGTCGCTCAGCCCCGACGGGGCGGGGATGGCCCTGCGGGGCCGCCCGGGGCGGGGGGCTCGGGGCGGCCGGCGGGGGGCGCGGCCCCGGGCCCGGGAGGAGCCGCTGCGCCCCCGCGGAGCCGCCCCCCATCCCCCCCTCCCTCCGCGGGCCGCGGGCGCCCGGGGCGCGGGTGCGCGGCGCTGCCGCCCGCTGACGGAGCCGCTCGGCGCGGGGACGGCGCTGGCGTTTTGGAGGGAGTTTGCATGTGGTCAGTGCTGTGCTGCTGAGCCAGCCCCCAGCTCACATTACACACTACTGTATTTATAACCTCTCGAAGCTGTTTCCCCCTTCAAGCAGTTCTCTGGGACCACCTTCTATTGGCTTCAACCTCTCCCACTTCTTGTCATCTGAGCAGCTCTGAGAACGGCTCATCTAGGTCCGAGTGTTTATGCAGCGGAGACTGGCCACTAGGGCTAAAGACCTGGATTATCTGAGCTCAGCTGCCTGCTGCAGAGTCTGTCGGTGCCGTTTTGGAAAAAAAAATCCCAGCCCCGATCTGTTTACAGTGAAAGTTGACAAAGGGTGGTGAAGTTGGATCTTTCCTAAACTCTCCTGCCTGGAACCTGAGACTTGCATGCCATGGATCACACACTCTTTGGCTGCCTGCGCAGCCCCCATGCCACTGCGCAGAGCTTGCACCCTTTCTCCCAGTCTTCTCTTGCCCTGCATGGAAGATCTGACCACATGTCCTACCCTGATCTGTCTTCTTCTTCTTCCTCTTGCATAATAGCGGGATACCCCAATGAGGAGGGCATGTTTGCCAGCCAACATCATAGGGGGCACCATCACCATCACCACCACCACCATCACCACCACCAGCAACAGCAGCACCAAGCTTTGCAGACGAACTGGCACATTCCTCAGATGTCGTCTCCTCCCGCCGCGGCCAGGCACAGCCTCTGCCTTCAGCCTGACTCAGGAGGACCCCCGGAGCTGGGCAGCAGCCCCCCTGTCCTGTGCTCGAACTCTTCCAGCCTGGGCACCAACACCCCCACGGGGGCAGCGTGCGCGCCAGGGGACTATGGCAGGCAGGCTCTGTCCCCGGTGGAAACAGAGAAGAGGTCCGGCAAAAGGAAAAGCGACAGCTCAGGTAAAGGTTCGCGCGCTCCCCAGCGGGGCGGGATCCCCGGGCGGCGGGGCTCGGGGAAGCGGCTCGGTCGGACCTGCTGCCGCTCGGCTGGGCTGGTTTAGCTCGGCTCCTTTGGCCCGGCCCGGCTCGGCCCGGCTCGGCTCGGCTCGGCTGGCCCGGCCACGGCCGCAGCTGCGCTCTCGCCGCCGGCTGACACCGGGCTGCCGGGCAGTTCCTTCCCACCAAGGCGCTCTCGGGATCTCCATCACTAACGCAAGCTTTATTAAGGCTACGGGGGGAGAAATAGAAGGAAAAAATTCAGCACGTGATAGAGTATGAAATCAAGGTGGCGGTGGGGGAGAGTTTCCTACAGCCAAGGAGAGAAACGTTTGTAGTTTTGGTGCGGTTTTCAGCATCTGGTCCCGCGGCCCCCTCCCCCTGCCCGATACGACACCTCTGCTTCAAAATTCAGAATCCAGCGCGCTCCTTCCCCTCCGCCCCTTCGCCGTGGAGCTGACTGCGGCTCCGAGGCGATTGCACAACGCTTGGAAGCTCTGCCTTGGAAGCGGGGATTCGGGAGAGGAGCTGATGCCTTGCTACCCTGTAGGATCTGAGTGAGCCTGCATCAAATCCTCAGCGTGAAGGGGCAAAATATGTGAAGCAAACGGGTGAATGGGAGTTTCAGAAAGCTGCTTCATTTCAGTTTTCTGGTGGCGGGGAAAGAGGAAAGGAAGGAGCTGTATGCCTTTTAAAATCACAGTAATTCTTACCTAAAGGCGAGCATAAAAACATGTACACCCGCGGTCATTCCAGAGCAATGATTTGGCATCAATGAATGGGCAAAAAACCTTGACATTATCTCTGCTTTCTAAAATAGCAAAGCCTGTCAAAGTCCTGATCTGACAAAAGCCACTCGGCG
Source organism: Melospiza georgiana (assembly GCF_028018845.1). Taxonomy (NCBI): domain Eukaryota; kingdom Metazoa; phylum Chordata; class Aves; order Passeriformes; family Passerellidae; genus Melospiza; species Melospiza georgiana. The sequence continues at coordinate 29,703,430 of NC_080430.1, read as the reverse complement.
AAGGCAACACAAGTGATGGGACTTCCGTTAGGGCACACATGAGCCGGGGGGGTCACCAAAAATATAGAGAGACAGGCAGGAGGCACTTGAAAGAGAGGGGGCTCAACAGATTGAAAACTCAAGAGCTGGCGTAGCAAATTATTTGTTATCACAGAAGAGAAAGTGAAAGGCTTTTCCAGATACGTATGAAGTTCACAACTGAAACCATAACATCTTTCACTCAAAATGCTGTAAGCTTGGTAGAGAGCAAGCAACGCAAAGGATTTTAAAAAAATGATCCTCAAGAATACCATCACTTACTTCATTGTCCATTATATTAGCAAATATTTACAGTTACAGTAACTCAGAACGTATTTATCTGAATTGCGTCTTACAGAGCTGATATAGTTGCTGAAAACTCTTCTTGCGTTTGAAGCTGTATTTAGTTCAATCACTGCTGGTAAAATCTTTTGTTTTGTCTTCTTTACTTTCAATGAGAAAAAGAATTATCTGATTTTTTTGAGGTGTATGGACAGTCCCTGTTACAACTGAGAAAATAACTGGATGCCTGATGGTGTAAGGATTTATTGTATTTGTCGGTCTATTTAAAGCTAAAGGAAAAAAGGAAATTGATCCCTTTCACTGTCAGGGAAGTATCTAAATCACTTTCTGTTTATTTCATTCTACAATGCAAACCTAAAAAACACCAGTGAGGGATGTCCTAAACCTTACCCTGAAGTGACTGGACTCTTCCACTGGATTAGTGGACAAGAGTTTGAGCCTTTAGCCACGGTCATGTTTATCTTGCAATGCACTTCGATCCTCACTTTCTAAGACTTTCTGAAGATCAAGGCAGGTAACTATTTCCTCCTCCCTTCCGCTAAGAAAAAAAATACAACCGTTCACACAATTGTGAATCTCTCAAACTGAAAATAGATGTCTTTTGATAACAACTGCATAGCTGCTGTATGTTTGGGTTTTTTTCGGGAAAAGCCTATGTTTTGGACTGAAAATTTAACCCCACCCCTTTATTAGTCCTGAACTCTGGTGCTAGATATTTAATGCTATTCTCATATATGGCAGCAAGAATTATTTTAATTTGCTGTGTTTCTATATTTGTCAACCATAATTGCCCCTCATCTGATTAAACATCATCACCTTTATTTCTCATTAATCTTTTTTTTTAAACAAATGACTGTGCCTGAAAGAATTTCTTCCATGCCTTCATCAGACTTGGAACTACTTCAATAGACATTTGTAAAAAATCCTAATAGTAAATAACTAAGAGGTGAAGAGAGAGGGAGACTGCTTTAAGTTTCAGTGCCAGCATTCTGAGACAACTATTAATGCTCTTGCTTATTTACACATATATTTCCTCTTCTTAAGCATATCACTTAAAACCACAGAATGCTCAGCGTTTTCTTGAGCACTGAATCTGTTCCACATTTCAGAGCTGAATTAACCTTAGGCTACCCATTTCTTCCACTACTTAGCTTTTCTTTCTGTGTGTTTAAGATCACAAAGCTGAGTTTGTAGATAGTTTAAAGAATGTAAAACATGATCATTCCTTGTATCATTTACCTTCCAAACGAGTAACTGTTTCTTAGCCATATAGCTGCTCTGAAAATTTACCAGAAGGGACACCCCATTTTACTTATTTGTATGATGACGGGAGTGCAATGTTTTAAAATTATAAACAAAAATCCAGAGGGCAAACAGAATTTGTTATGATGGACTGTGTGTTTTTTACCCGAAATTCACATATTGCAAGGGAAGGGGAAGACATAGAAACATTCTTCTCTAATCTGTTGCAGTTTCATTTGGGATTGAGAAAACAAAGTGAAATGTGCTCTCATGATAGTTATATAAACTGATTTACAGTTTTCTTTAGCCCTAACCCAGATTTTAAGCATTTTGGGAAGTTCCCTTTGAAGATATTGAAAAGACTGCTACAGAACAGGGTGAAATTTTCAGCTGTTCTCATTGCAAAGGACTGGGAAATACTGCTTTTGTAGTCATCAACCCCTGCTTGCTGCAGCTGTCAGTGTCTCCAGGTTTTGTAGCTGCTCTCTCATAATCTGCAGAATATTCCTTCCAACCTGCCCAGGCCCAGGAGTGGGTCGGTAAAGCTGCCTGTGGGTTGAGGAGTGGTGCATACAAATCTTTCCGTGTTAACGTTTTGCAGTGAATAATGGCATCTGCATCCTCACCTTTGTAACTCAGCTCTTCGGATGTCAAGGCTGTACGAGCAGAGAGACAATACTAAGTCTCAGGGTTGGTTGCAAATGAAATAGCTTATTTTAAAGGGCCCTAATGGTCAGAATTATCTGTGTGCTAATGAGGTGCGGATGAAAACCATGCTGAGTGTATAGAAAACATATTCTTGGAGTGCTTTGTTGCTTTGTGGTATGAGTTGTTCTGTATGGAATATTTTGGATTTTTCTAATGCCTCCCCTTCTTTTTACTTGCCTGTGAATTTCAGGGCCATTTTATTTCTGTTTGTTATAAAGTAGGTTTTGATTCTCAGATGATGCAAAACACATAAGATGCAAAGTTACTTCTGTGATTTCCTAAGTTACGTTACTTAGATACAAGTTTTCTTAAGACTTCAGTCAGGAAAAGAGCATATTAATGCCTATACGGGAGTGCTATCTAGATTTACTGAGAAATATGAAAAAAGAGTGAATCTGGTAGCCTTAAGGAAGTCTAAAATGCTATGGTGAAAAAAACATCTGTACTATGCTGAAAAGACCAGGGGGAGGCTGAGTACAGTTGAAGGAGTTCTTCTAAGCAATACAGCTATTCAAACATTAAATTGCAAGAGATAAATATATAAGGAAATTGCATTCCTGTTAAAGTCTAATGTAATTAAACACTTGCCCTAAGGCATGAAAAGCCTTTAAAAAAAAAAAAAAAAAAGAAACCAAATCTTGCCATGGGAAAATGCTTTCTGTGTGGCACAGGTTTCCAAGAAAAGGCTAGCAGGTAATAAAAATTCTTCATATTTTTGAATGTATTTACAATAGTAGCATTTAGAAAAGCATTTCAGGAATCCACTGTTTCAACAGTTCGGCCAAGTGTGTTCTGGTGGGTTTTGTTCATTCACAAATCACATGAATAAAAACAATACTTTTTCCCCCTGAGTTTTAATATTTTATAATCTACCTATTCTCAAGATGCAAGCAGCAAAAAGTTATATCTCCAGGGAATTTATTTTAAACACATCTAAATATCATAAATCATATGTACTTGTTTGAAATGGTCTCTAAAAAGCAGATCATTTTGATAAATGATTATAAATACTGTGAAATCATGAGTTTTGAGGACTTTTGATTGGTTTCTGAAACATGTCAGTAAGAAAAATGAGCCGCACGCTTGTAGTCAAAAAGCACTGTGTAACTGATTCATCAATATGTCTCTGCTTTTCAGTGTGGTTGTAAAGGGAAACAAGAAAAAATACATAATAAAGCATAGTTTTTCTGGAAAGAGTTAATTTGTTTGATATCTTGTATAAAAGCATCACTTACCCATAAGAAAACAACAACAACAAAAACTCTGTAGATTTTATAAATGAAAAAATTTCAAAATCCGACGAATAACACGCACAGTTTTAGGAGAAAACCTTCAAGACTGATCACTTATCAAATGCTGGGCTCACTAGTGAGCTACTTGCTGAATTGTTTTAATAGATGAAAACTTGCAAGAAATTCACTTTTGTTCTCAGGAAATATAATCAGGAACTTTTCTAAGGCTAAAATTTTGGAAGACTCTTTTGCTGATACATTTTCAAAATTCTTTGCCCCTAGCCAAAGAAGAACTTTGTGCGGACAAAAAGAAAAAATAAAAGAACTATGTGTGGCTCCTAGTTATGCATTTCTATCTGTTTGTATAAATGATTCAGGAGGATTTACACTTCTCCTTCTCCCCCTCCTCGTCAACCCACCCTTTCAGAAACACTGGAAGGCCGATCCAGACCTTCACGGGATCACAAAGGGTTTTGTGAGAAGGTCCATTGACTCCAGTGAAACCACTGAAGTGCTCAAGGTTTTATAAGCAATCAGAGCTTAATTCTTTTTCATGGGCATTGAAGAAAAATGCTTTGTAATTCCTGTAGATATTTATTGATAAAATGTTTGGATTGCCTGACTGTTTGAAAATTGCCAATTGAGCATTTTATATACACATTGAATTTTAACTACATTGGTTTTAACATCCTAGGATAAAATTTGTCCTAACATATCTAGTGTGACTTCTGTAGTATTTACTAATGAAAGTAATCAGATTGAGTGGGTTTTATTTGTGTTTTTGCTATTTTTAGACTTGACAACTGTTTAATAAATGTTTTTTAATTGAGCCTGGTAATCTGCATATTGTTTGCTGTGTGGAAATACTCGTTCTTTAGTGATGCAATGACTTCATATGCTCTATCTCAATTCCTCAAGAGTAGGATTGAGCTCTGTGTCTTGAAGTTCAAGGGCAGGTAACATTTTCTTTGCTTCTGTCTGTTGGTGCCCTAATATTGCTCACTGGATTATTGTTGAAGACACTGTTACTTGGCAGTATGAATAGTCGCCGTAGCATGTTTTCTCTCAGTAGCAAAATGTACTCTACCAAGCCGTTTTGTAAGTCTCCAGAAAGGAAGCAAAATAAATCTGGTTTCATCTGCTAGACTGAGCAAAGTTTAAACCCATCAGTAAAATGTAGTTATGGTGGGGTAGGATTCAATCCTCACTTTTGCAATGCTACCCTGTGTCCTTGTTCTAATATACTTAAGAATGCAACTTGAAAGGATGCGAAAGGAAAGTCATATTTTTTAAATATAAATACTTGCATATGTCGCTAATAAGGTTTCTAACTGAAATAGTGTGGTGTTAGAGAATTTTGATAAACAGTGCTGGAGGCTACTTCATTACATCAGTGCACAGCTGGGCACTGAACCCCGTCCTACGATCTGTCTCGAGCCTGTGCCCTGTCCTTTTATGACTGTTTGCTCAACTTATATAATGGCCATACCAGTGCTTTCCTTCCATTTGGAAAGTACTGTAAACTTTTATGAAACGAAAAGCTTTGTGTGCGTGTGTGTGCGTACATGCTTTTTATTTTTAGTAGGCTTTAAAGACTTACAGATCTGCATCACAATTTCTCCAGTACTGCTAGTTGCAGAGCCCGAGCAAGATGGTGCACAGCCACCCTGCAGAAAAAACCTTCCTCCTGCTACTCAGCAGGGCAATTGCATCACCTTTACCAGCATGAGCTGTGTGACTGCACGCACGGCCAGAAGTCATTTGACTTCTGCGGTGAGTGTCTGGGGTCTTCCATGAGCACGTAGATGCTTTTCTATTGTGCTTAATGAAAACCTGAATTCAAAAATAGCCTGATGTAATTGTGCATGGGACATGCAGTCTAGTCCTAGTTTTTAAGAATTTGAATCAGTAAAAAGAAAGTTACTGAAATAAATGGTTCACGAACAGACATGCTAGGGGAAATTCCACCAGGAAGTTCAGGATGACAAAACTCCTACTGATTTTTGTTAGGACTACCAGATTTTAAGTTGTGAGTTCTTACTCTAAACGTAGCCAAGCTTGGGAGAAGGAGACAGACCAGTTAGCCACAGTAGTGATTAAGTTTTTTTGTTATACGCTGTCTTGAATTCTTCCAACAGCAAATACGGCGGAGGAATGCTTGTTTGAAATACCACTGCTGCCATTGGTCTTGCCTTTCTAGCATGTGTTGTCTTTGTTATTTATTAATACATATTACAAAATCTATGTCCCTTGATAAGTTTACCTACACCATATCCATTAAAAATAATATTTTATAGACAATAGTATAAATCACAATGATGTTTGTTTTACTCTGCAAATTTTATACATCCATCTGTAACTTCACTAGTGCAGAATTGCATCACTGCATCCTAACATTCAATGAATGATGCAAAGTGAAAAAACCCACATTAAAAAAAATGGGATATAGTAGTAGACAGTGCACTGTAATGCATGAAAGATTTTTCTGAAGTGTTCTATTAAACACTATAAATAGACTACTTAGGTTGTCAAAATTCTACTTGCTAAGATCAGTAATATTAAAGATGTAATGCTCACTGTAGATTAGAAAGGATATATTTTTTTTCAAGATCTTGGACCTACAGAAGATCCTAAGGCACCCCCTATTCATAATGTAGATTGATTTTCTATATGGAATTGTAAATTTTTACAAATAGTTTTGGGGATAGGTCACTTGATTGGAATTTGTACATATTAATAAATAGACATATGATTATATGCCAAAAGAGAAATATATAATAATATTTGGAAATTTGCTACTGAATATTTTATTGTTTAATGATGGATGTAATCAGTGACTGCCGTGCATTCTGAAATTACAGACTACTCTTTTCCATTGCATTGAGCTTCTTACTCAATGCAATGGAAAAAAGGAGTCTGAACTTTGTATTGAAAATTACCTGTGCTGAACAAACCTCACAATAAAACATCTATGAGAAGTTAATGGCAATGTGAAAGAAAGTCATATTGCACTCAATTCTATTTTCTTTTGTTTTTCTTTAACAAATGAAACAAAATAATTGATGAAACCAGGGAAGCAATTCTCAAAGCAATTCTCAAAGCAAAGAGTCAAATCTTTAATTTATGATAGAAGAGAACAGTTTTACTAAACAAATAAAATCCAGTGGAATATAAAAATCCAGTGGATTTTTCTTTTCCTTCTTTCTCTCTCTTTTTCTTTCTCTCTCTCTTTTTCTCTTTCTCTTTCTCTCTCTATTGTGCCCTTTCTCTTGTTTTTTCACCCTCTCCTCTCCTCTCCTCTCCTCTCCTCTCCTCTCCTCTCCTCTCCTCTCCTCTCCTCTCCTCTCCTCTCCTCTCCTCTCCTCTCCTCTCCTCTCCTCTCCTCTCCTCTCCTCTCCTCTCCTCTCCTCTCCTCTCCTCTCCTCTCCTCTCCTCTCCTCTCCTCTCCTCTCCTCTCCTCTCCTCTCCTCTCCTCTCCTCTCCTCTCCTCTCCTCTCCTCTCCTCTCCTCTCCTCTCCTCTCCTCTCCTCTCCTCTCCTCTCCTCTCCTCTCCTCTCCTCTCCTCTCTTTTTCTTTCCTTCTCTTCTTCTGCTTTCTTCTCCTTTGATGCTTCTTGGACTACAGAAAAACTAGTTGATTGAATATTATTTTATAGCAAATAGGATATGAAAAACAAAAACTGAAACAGAATACTGCAATCTTTTAAAAGTCCTTCTTCCTTCTGCATTCTCTCAGATCTCTAATAGCTATTTCTTATTTTTAGCAAGTAAGCCTGGACAAATGCTGCCTTACATAAACTGTTAGATGCACTTCAGTATCCTCTGCCACTATTGTGAGTTTTAATTCTTAGACTGTGATCTTACGCTGATTGTAGTATGCATTTAATTTTGTATGTTGGGAGATGAATGAAACCTCGGGAAGCTGAAGTCAAAACTAGCTATTGAGTGGAGCCAGGACTTCACAGCTGAAGTAGTCATGAAGTAGTACTTTGATATGAACACTGCTGAAGTTAAGTGTATGTTTACACATTTTGGTGAATTGAGGGCATTAGTCACTTAAATTTACCAAGCGGAAAAAACTGTTTCCCACTTTGGTCCTCCTAAAAATAGATACTAAAAAAATCTGTTGGACATATGTGGGCTGACAATATAGCTCTGAAGAGAGTTGAATGAACTGTGGGGTTTTCTACCTGCCAAGCAAAAAATGGCATATTCTAGATGCATGCAATATATCCTGAGTGTGCATGGGGGGCTCTTTGGCAGGGGGTGTTTTGACACGGTGGGTGAGGCTCCTCAGGCACATTGGTCTCAATAGCTTTTCAAGCCTTTCATTTTCTTTTACCTGGTGGAGAATACCAGAACGCTGTAGGCCCCATAGAATATGTGGACAAGTGAAAACTACTCATTAAAATGTGCTTATTACTGTAGATAGAAAGGTAGGAACAGTGACTTGATGTCTCCCAAATTTGTGAAAATATCAGTTTGGTTTACAGAAGAAAAAAGAATTTAAGTCAGATGTGTTGATAAACTAAACGACAACATATTTTGCAAGGCTTTGGTACGCTGAATTGCTAAAAATGGTGTGAATAGAAGTCTAGGCAGCTACGGCGATGTTGACCACTCAAAGATTTCTTGTAAAACTGTGCTTAGAATGCCAAATAGTGATTTCTGCCAGAAGAAAGCAGCAGTATAATTGGAGCTTAAGCACATTCACGCCTTTCAAAGCTATATTTTCAGAACTAGACATTAAACCTAGTAAAAGTCTGCAATTCATACCCGCCTTATGTAGGGTTTAGGAAGAGCTGAGAACGTTACAAGTTCTTTGCAGTTTGGTTTGATTGACCCAGAATTGACATAGTAATATTGAGCTCTTTTCCCCCGCCCCGTTTCGATATTCTTATTTTGGGAGTACCACAATGGCCTCAAGCTGCAGCTGTGTCTTAAGTCTTTGCGTTCCTGAGGACATTAGAACAATACACACTAATGGTCTCACTCCTGGCTCCCTCTCCCTCCCTCTCTCTCTGCCTATTTCTTTTTTTACACAAGTCTATTTCTGAAGAACTGTGTGACTTTATAGCCTTTCAATTTCCATTCATCCATGCTAAATGAGCACTCTCCTAATTTCAAAACAAAAAATACGACCCTCTACCTTAATCAGATTTCTATTAGATGTAACCTACAATAACCTAAGAACTGCAGTGACCTGCTAAACAAGGTAATGTTAGCTCTATTAGGCAATACAAGATGAAACAATTATGAGTCAGATAAAAATAGAAGGCTTCATTAGCAGTTGTTCATGGCGCATCTTGAATCTGCAGAATTATCTCTTTTTTTTTATTATTAGCACTTTAATTTACATGATTTTTTTAATAGCTTATTGGGTCAATAAATGGAGTGACAATTCCATCTGTATTATTTTTTTTATGAAATAATATATTGGTATTAAATTATATTGGCAAATGCAACATCTTAAATTCTAAATGTAAAAAAATTATTTGAACATGCACAGAAGAAAAAGCTGGAAAGAAGTGCAAACAATTTTGATTGTCCATATTATAAAAAAATATTCTGCTGAACTTTCTTGTAGTTTGGCTTAGTTTTGCATTTTAATTTTTACTTCACTCATTCTGACTCCTTTGCTTTTACACTTCAATACATTGCTACAACTTTATGAGGCAAACATCTTTATTACTTTAATATGAGGGTATGTACAGAAATCTAACAGTATCCAAACCTATAAAGCTAATTTATTTTACTGGTTCCAAACTGAAATGTAGACAAAGACAGAAGGCGTCAATTGGGTGTGGAGTCTGCTGGCATGAGAAATTCAGAGATTTCAGATTTTTGCATTTACAAACATATTGGAAATGCTTTGCCAGACATGACACCCAAACAAACCCTTTTTTTTTTTGGATGGAGATTGTATGTTTCAAGTACAGTGGCTTAAAATGTTCAGCCATTTTAAACTACGTTTGGTGAAATATAACTTAGAGAATGATCCAGTCCTTCAAAGTTCTTGGGAAAGCCACTTCCTTTCCTCCTGCAGTAGTCACAGCTTTGCCTGTCTGTTTCTCTAATTCTGACACAGCTTGGATTACTGTATAATTTTTCTGGAATTAGCAGAATAATGTTGACAAAGTTAACCAGAAGCATGTGAGTTACTACCCTCTTGTTGATTCCTTCAGCTCGATGCTGTGCAGCTAAGTTTGTACTTCCACCACGTATGGGTAGATACCCTGAAACTATTATTTATGGAGGCTCCAGTTTATCTTGTGTATTTCAAGCATGTTTCCACAGCTAATTGATAGTCTTAATTCACACACAAACTGAAAGATGCATCCATGTTAACTGGGAAACATTTGGCTGGGTTTCTTATGTAGAGAACTGGAAAGCTCGGCGTTACCCATGTACTGGAGTTTGGCTGCATCTTCCCACTGGCCTCTTAATTAAAAGGACTTTGTTAACCTAACAGCAGAGTCTTACTACAAAAAGCAGATCCGAAATCTACAATGAGGTGGAAATGCAAGAAGTATTACTCCTATCTGAGATGTTAATACAAACCCACATGGAGCCTTTCTAGTTCAGAAGATATTTGGAGGGGAGTACATATTCTTTAAATACCTCTGGAAGAGTATTCCTGTGAGTTTTGGAACAGAAACAAGTCCAGGGAATATGTGTATCCTCTTGGACAACAAGCACAAAAAAGGAGGTCTCTCTCACTAGTCAGCCTTTGCACCTTCCCTGCCATGTGATTTAATGGCTCATATATCTCTGCTCTCCATAAAGCCGAACTTTATGTGGTAAAGTTTGGTTTCTTTACAAAAGCAGACAGCATTTCCTTTCCTTTCCGGGCAAGAATGCACAGATGTAGGAAAAAAATGCTCACAAAAGAGACCTAGGGTGAGCGCAAAGCATCTTTTACAGGCAAGAAAACCCTTTGTCCTTGGTTTCCCCAGTGCAAGGCCACAGGCTACTTCTTTTTCTGACCAGGTTGAGGGCTATGATTTAGAACTTATTTTGCTGCGAGACTTTGCAAGTTGTTTTTTTTTGTCTTCTCTCTTTCCAACATGTTTTCAGATTGTTCTGCAAATGACTTTTACACCACTTAGCAGAAATTAAATCCTGTTTTTTCTGCCCTAGTCCTCTCCTGACTCTTATTTTAAGCCTGCCAAAACCAAAGCTGATGAAATGATCATACATTTCAATCACATCCTTTTGAAATTTCCTTCCTAGAATCATTCTTCTGGTTCTACCTTATATTCTCAGAGTTAAACTAATTTCACTGCAAGATGTTGCCCAGTGCCTCAGTCAATATTTCAGATCCTGTTTCTTACCTACTTCAACATTTTCTCCATGCTGTCTTAACTGTGTTCTTCCTTTTTCCATTCATACTTTTCTCTGTCTTCAGTGTGGCTCAAATACATGCAAGAAATATCTAAAAAAATATTCTGTCATTACCCATTGTCACAAAGCTATCATCTCTTTTACCATGAACTTCTTTTTGGTAACTGTAGGTCTGTCACAGCTCTTCTGTGGACTTATTGTCTGTAAGAAAAGTGTGCAAGATAGGAAGTGAACACAAAAAAATAAAAAATAAAGAACGAAAAAAAAATCTTTAATATGCCCTCTCTTCTCTAGAGGTTTTTACTCCAAAAGGAGTTGTGTACCACAGAGAAGATTCTGTAAACAGCTATAGCAAAAATCAAACATGACCCAGACCTGACAATACTGACATTTAGTATCAAATAACAGTGATGTACCCAGTGTTGAGCAGAGCTGTGTGTAAAAACAAAGTACTTGAAACTAAGCCAAATGTGTGAAAAAAAATTAACTTTCTTAAAATGCACTCTTTTAACTTCAAGAATTTAAGTAATTACTTGTGGCAGAAGGAATGTGGTTCAAAGACAGTAAAGTCTCATTTTGAAGGGGCCTGTAAAATCTTTAAATAGCATTGGCAAATTGTTCTTTTACTCCAGTTTTCTGTAAGAAGAATTTTGAAAACAGTAAAATATTTTTATGTGATTCCATTTCACTGATATAATAGACCTGGGGAGTGTGTGTGTATGCATATATATATATATATATAGATAGATAGGGACCTGAATAGTCCATGTGATTTGACTGGTTCAGCGTTTGGCTATACTGTGTTATTTTATTTCTAAACATGTTTTAAAACCAGTTTGGGAAGGAGGAGGAAGCTTCTGGAAGGGAGAGAAAAGAAGAGTGCTGATGGTACCTTTTGAATGTTTGGGTTTGGTAATTTTTCAGTTATTTTCAGTGTCTAGAGTTTTAGCGTAATATTAGCAAATAGAACCCATGGTAAAATTACAGAATATCAAATCTAAACTCTAGAGACATAAATTTACATGAGGATCAGTTCACAAGATTGGCTGCTTTAGGGCCAGTCTCCAGTGGGCTTTTTTCCATATCAAAAAAATCACCATACAGTTTGGCACAACCTTCAGGCTCAGTGAAAAAGGGTTTTATTCCAGGACCAAAGTAGACAAAACCAGTAGTTGCCAGAATTGAGGTGCATTTGCCGAGTAGGACAGAGACAGTCTTACGGCTTTTGTCTCAACTCTTCTCTTCCCCTGCTAGGAGTATATCTCTTTGGGATTTTGGTAAAAGCTCTATCAACTTTTTAGAGGAGGAAGGGAGGACATGCTAACAAATCTATAAGTGTGTTTTTTCAGTAACTCACATTTCTGGAGCACTCATAAGAATCTACCTATTTGAGAAGACTAAAAAAAAAAAAAAGACAAATGATCTTCTGGTCAAAATTTAGGAAAAAAAATAGAAAAGTTATAGGCTTCTGACAGTGATGGAGTCCTTCTCCCTTCCCCCACCTCTCATCAGCAAGCTGATGTTTCCAGCAACTTCAAAAACAGAAGACCTCTCTGTAATCCTAAATGTGCATAAGGAACAGATTAAAGTCCTGATTTTTGTGAAAAAAATTGAGCATATGCTTAAGAGCCATTGACTTCAATGAGAGTTAAATACATCCTCACACACGCTTCTTGAACTAGAGACTAATAAGGATATTAAAAAGGATCAAGAGGCAGCTCCTCTTCAGGAAATGCGGCAAAACGGCCATAGCTGAAAAGTATTAGGGTCATAATCATACTGACTCTCATCACCCCTCACCTCACCTCACTTCCAATCTACACAGAAGAGTAAAAACCCTTCTCTCCATCTCTTCCCCTCTCTTTTCCTCTTTTCTCCATGCTGGTCTATGCCAGACTAAGCTTACTCTAGTTCCAAAGAAGAATTACAGACTCTGCAGTGTCCATTAGTGACGACAATATTTCCAGTGTAATGAATGTGGATGATGGTCAGATAATACAGTGGACAGTGGTTGAACAACTCCCCTGAGAGAATTATTTATAAGATAATTAATTACATTTCTGTTTAGCTGATTTATCTAGAGAAATCTTATGTATAGGGAAAAAGGTACCCCCTGCCAAACAGCAATCCATATTAATATTCTTTTATTAGACGAATGACAGATAGAGTGAAATAGTGATGACTAAAATGCTTGAGTGTGGGTTGATTCCTTTCAATTCAGTATGACAAAATGGGTTATATATATGGCTTTTGAGTGTGGTACTCATTTATTAAATGCTCATTTGGATTTTAAAAAATAGCTTGCCTTCATTAGCCATCTTGGGAATCAGACTCCATGGTGTAATAAATCTCAGTTGCAGGAATTTTGGCCTGCTACTCATCTTAAAAAACTCTGAATTTTCTTTTTCTGTGCCTTGTCTCAGACTCTACTGCAGTCCTCAGTAACTTATCCCTTCTCTTTGTTATCCAGATTTAAAAGGCAGTTCTCATACACCCTTATAGACAGGAGTAGCCAGTTTGGGGATTATTTGTTTTCTTCAAGTCACTCATTCCAAATTTTTTTGTTTATTTTTCTTAATCAAAACTCTTTCTACAACTGAAGTTCAGAGTTAACTTTGGCACAATGGCCATTTAGGATAGTATCATTTAGAGGACATAATTTTTGTAAGAATTATAGAGCAGCAGAAACTTTGAACCAAGTTTGGAAAAGAAAAACTGATGGGAAGGGTTCTTATTCAGTAAAGGAAAAGCTGAAAGTCGACTGTATGGTTTTTTCCGCACATTATATTTTATTAAATTAACTCATGTAAATTAGCAAAGATGCTTTCTGCTAACTCTGTTTATGTGCTTCTTGAAGAAAAGTTCCTCTTGCTTCAAGTCAGAAGAAAACCCATATTTCTATTCACATTTTTTGTGTTCGCTAGTTGCTCTGTCCTTTGCTGCTGTATGTGCTGTAAAAGTAAAGTGAGATACTCAGGTGTTATTTCCTTTTGTCCAGTCATGAACTTGCTTGAAAGTGTTCAATATTTCAGTATTCTCTGTAACAGGCCTGCAAAATTTCTGGTTTTTTAATCATAGATTTTCTTAATATGTTTGAATTCACACTTTTCTGCAGACCAGGTTTCCCACATGGGGAAGAGGACTGGAAATGGACTATTATTCCCCCTGGGTTACATCAGGCAGTGCTGTGCATTTCCTGTGTGATCTGTTCGAGTTGCAGAGGTGTGCAATAATGCCTGTCTGTCTTAATAGTTCCCCTCTAACATTTAAATACATTCTTATGATTATTTAGTACAGATTTTAAACATCCTAGGAGGTATCAGGGTCCAGGCACAATGATGTATCCTGCACTCTTGCAGAGCATTGGAGCTCCTGTATCAGGATCCATGCCACTGTAGGTTGGATGTAGTTGTCTTGAGCAGCAGGAATTCTGTACGTTTAAAACTTCCCTTAGCAGGGTGTGCTGATGCACACATTGACTTATATTCTATTTCCACACCATGATGTGATCTCTTTTTTGTTTTCTTGTATAATTAACTTGGGGTTTTTTATTGTTTCTGCTGCTATGTTTTGCTTTAGGCTGATTTTTCAGTCTGTTGCATATTCAAATCCGTGAGTTAACATTTGACCACCTTTGGATAGCCAAGTAAGATGGATTAATGTATTAAACATTAAGTGTATTAAACAAACAGATTTTGTTCTAAAAGATATTGTTTTGAAAGATACAGTTTTACAATGACTCTATACAGAATTTATGCCAGCTACGAAAAAAAAAAAAAAAACAAAACGGTAAATAGTCCCTAACTGGGTATTCTGCAAAGTTAGTGTTTTATTCATCTAACTATGCCTAGGAATTTAAAAGCTGAAAAAGCTGGCATTAAACTTAAAGGGCAATGGAAAGTTAGTAGCCTAAACATTTGTTTTGATTCATATGGAGGGAAAGAATTTGGACCAGATGCTTGAAAGAGCTCAGAACCCAGAAGCCCCCATTGTTCTTCATTTAGGTGCCTAAATGGTAACAGTTGGGTGTGCAGTTTTCTTGAAAGCTGATCCTTTTGTGTTGAGGCAGCTTTTAGGTTTTAGCCTATCTCTTCTTGGCTATGGAACTTAACTGTAAACATTATATTCCAGAATTGTCCCACATCTATACCCTTTAAGCATTTGCTTATTGTTAGGAGGTCTATTGTGAATATTGCAAGGCTGCAACCCCTTCAGCATGTTCTGAATTTTAAAAATACATGTCCCTCATGTTGCTTTCATCCTGGAGACATTCATTCTCTGCATCTAATGCTTTGGTAACAGTTTTGCAAGGAGTTCAAGCAGAGTGTGGACTCTTAAAATCCTGTACATTCATATGCTTTTGTTTGCTTTAGACTGGCTATCCTGTAAAATACAAAATATTTTAGAAGAAGCAGGGCTTTGCCCTTTCTTCCATGATGTGAGCTTCCAGTCCTAGGAAACTTTTCATCTGAGCCTAGTGTGTAGATGGTTGTATATCAGTGTGCTTATACTTTAGGGTTGATAAGATATAGATGATCATGAAATACATAATAGCAGGATTGGGTTAAATCAAGATCAAGCAAAATATCTTCTTATAGTTAAGAAAACGATAATAAAGATTAGCTCTTATTTTCACCTAAGTTCTGTGTGAACACATGCACGCACATGCACACACACACTCACACACAATACAAGTACCATTTGAAATTTTTCTGTGCTGCAGGGTGTTTAAGATGTTCTCTACGATTCAAAAGCACCTTTGGGCTTCATTCTTATAAATGTTAAAAATTTAGAAAAAATTACTAAAAGGGTGAGGCTAGTAGTAGGCTTAAAAGATGAAGACTCA
This sequence comes from Melospiza georgiana, assembly GCF_028018845.1. Taxonomy (NCBI): domain Eukaryota; kingdom Metazoa; phylum Chordata; class Aves; order Passeriformes; family Passerellidae; genus Melospiza; species Melospiza georgiana. The sequence goes on along the minus strand of NC_080430.1, from coordinate 29,687,738 downwards.
ATTTTAATAAAAGCAGCCCTTGTCATACCCTGCAACCCAAAAGCAGAGCAGATAGGTTCCTTTGAACTAAGACAGTGTCAGGAAATCAAGGAGAAGTTTAGTTTCCAAAAATTTAGCATTATGATTTTACCATGCAAACTACCTCTGCAGAGAAGCAAGTACAGTACTTTGGGCAAATCTCCATGACTATGCTCCCTACAGGAATCCCTGTGTAGATCTTCTAGTTTCATTTCCTTCAATAATCTTGACACAGTGCTGTAGTTACTCCATACTTCAGATCTTCAGTCTATATAGAGGACAAAACCAGCTTACATTTCCTTATGTATAAACAGAAATAAAACATTCAGGATGTCAAACTAGACTGGGAAATAGGAGGACTCAAAATGCAATGACAATGCCAGTTAGTAAAAGCTGAGTAATTTACCTATCAAGGTATTTTTGAGAAGGTATGTGTCTCCAAAGAATAAATAGCACTTTATTTTACTATCTTAAATAGAGGCATTTTTAACATTTTGATGAATTTTTGAGCCAATTATTGGCAGATGTGCTTTAGTGAACCATATGTCTTGAGGTGATGTACAGATATATTTCTCTGCCTCAACAAATATTCCAGCTTCTTTCCAAATGGTATGTTTGTTTGGCTGATGCACGACCTCAGCCAGCTATTTTTCTGAAATTGAATCCAGATCAAGTGGAATGCCCTGCTGGTTGTATCTCAGTGCTTGCTTTGACCAGTGTTCTTCACCCTAACAGAGAACCAGCAGTTGTCTGGGTATTTGGGAGTTTTGAAACAAGCTCCTGCATGTTATTCATAAATCTGCTTTACCTTCTTTGACAGATGCAATTATCACAACCAGTTATCATTGGAAGACTATAGCAACATAAGTCTGGTAGTATCTTTCTCTACAATATTTTAATTTTTTTTTCACATTGAAATTATGCAATCCTTGGCATAATCCTTCATGCGTTGCAAACCTACCAACTGCTGAAACTCCTTTTCCTCTTGTATGTGTTTGATCAACTATATTGTACAACTTAATATTGAGTCTCAATAACTTCCATATCAAGTTTCATATTTAATTGCTCCAATGTAAATTTCTCACCTAATAGGAGCTATTATGAATTGCCAAATTGTAAATTGTCTCTCCAGAAATTCTCTTCTATCTTGAGATGTAATAGGAAGAAGTTGGGCACCCATTTTTTTCCTGCCTGTCACTGTCTGACTCGTTGCCAGGAGATATTCAACAGTCTGGTTCCTTTTGCTGCATTGTCAAGCCTAAATGTAGGCCATCAACATACCTGGATATGTTTCACTACAGTGGTTATTACATTTCTGTACAGAGCTCTCGGAAATTGTGTGAAAGGTGTAATATAAATGTACAGATTAGAGTGGAGTGGATTAAATAGGACTGGACTCCTGGAATGCACATCACCCCTTACTATGAGTTCTCACAGTGTGGTTAGAGCCAGCCTGTGCTTCATGAAATTTTTTTTGTGATGTCCATTTAACCAATAAATCTGTCATCACTGACTGGTCTCCATTTCCTCTGAAATAAACAAATCACTATAAGGTTCTTTGAAGCAGCAGACTGCCAGGAAACACAAGAGTCACTTTTGCTTCATCCACGGAGATAAAGTAGTTAGAAAGTGGAAATGAGCTGCAACTGAAGGAGCCTCAGCGTTCTCACACCTGCTAGAAAGTACAGTAGATTTCCACAGAGCAGGAATTCAAACAAACCTCAGATCACTGTGTTCAGTGAAAGTAAGCCTGCCTAGCCAAGAAATGAATTGCAGGCCCTTGGAAACTACTTAAAGCAAGCCAGTTTCACAGGGACAGAGGAAATTTGAAAGAGTCCAGGAAACTCTTCTAGGCCTGTGATATCCATTGCATTAGCTGTTGTTCTCCTGGCCCGTATTTCTGACTTCCACACTTCTCAGGCTCCATTTTTCTACTAGATGGTCCTCTGCTTGCTGCACTTCGTGTTTCATTCCACAGGTCACTCCTCTGGGCCTTGACTGCCTTCAGTGCCAAGTATGCTCATGTGTAAGTTTGCATTTGCTTTTTCTTTACTCTTGAGCTGGAATTTATTTCATTGCAGTCTGTGTTCCCAACAACCTATGGCTTAAGTGTTATCTTTAACCTCTTTTCAATGTGAAAAATTAGTCTTGGAAAGCTAGTAAAGTCTTTAAATTGATCCAGTTGTTAGCTGGTGGTCTATTTCTGCTAAAAAAGGTTGTGGAAATTAGGTTCTGATAGACAAGTATGTTCATTGTGAAGGGAAAAAAAGTATTGATTTTTGCTTCTGTAACTCATTTTTAGGTAAACTTAACTTGCACAGTTTACTTCTTTATAAAATTGAAGAAAAAAGCTGTTGTTAAATGTTTGCAGTTACTTTCAGCAAAGTAGCTTAAAGCCTTCTTGCCAATAAAAAACTGACTCTTGTGCAAATGTCTGTGACTATAAAAAATACAAGAAACTTCTAATTGAAGGTGAAATCATGGAAGGAAAAATCACTAATAGAAGAAAGCCAACATTTTCAGGAAAATCTAATGAATCTTTGTTAGGAGTGGACCCCTGGCATAAGCAGAAGCTGAGAATTTTTAAATGGGACAGTTTTACAATGTAGTTTATAAATAGCATTGAAAAACCTTTCACATTTCTTTATCCATTCCATTTTTCTAAGTAATTTAAATCTTGTTAAGAGTTTTGACATCAGTATTTCCTATGATTTTTTTTCTTTGTTGGAATACTGTTATTGTTGGAAAGCGGTGTTACTATGTGCTCAGTAAAAGTTCTATCTTGGATTTGGATTCACAGCCAGTATTTTGTATTTTGCTGTTAGTCCCATAAATAAAATATTAAATTTGCTCTTATACTAACAAATCCTTTTAAACTAATTATTTTCCTTTTAAACTACTTATTTTTCCACTCTATTTTTTATTGCTGGCAAACTTAATACCTCACATTTTGAACTCACAGTACAGTAGAAAATATTATTGTAATTACTTCAAGTGTAACCACAGGCTTCAGTTCTACATTGTCCAAAGCTTTTTCTAACCCTTGTGTTCAGATTGTCTTCTGATGTTCTTAGTTTATAGTGATTTTTATAAGTTAATATGGCCTTTAAAAAAAAAGTTACAAAAAAGTGACTTAAGGGGCCATTCCAGAATCAGTCCCTTTCCTGCCATGGACCAAGTGTTTGCAAGCTCCCAGCACAGTGCTGAAGTGCCTCTATTTTCCTTAGTGGTAATATACTGAAGTATTGGAAGGCATTGAAGATAAAATACTGTGTGGAACCAGTGAGATGTGTAGCACCACACCTGACCCAGGATCTTACCCCATCACAAAACCTCATGTGATAATGGGATGGGGCTTCCCTTCCTCTTTTCTTTTTTTTTGTCTGTATTAATAATGGATTGCATTAATGATGGGGAGATAAAAACCAGACCCATAGTAAAATGGTGTAAACTTACACCAAAAGGAGTATGGCACTTGCTGTAGTGGGAGATACTAAATCTAATTTTGGAAAAAAGCTGGGGCTCCAATTGATTGTATATATTTTCTAGCTCATTTTTAATCCTGTGGGTCTTTTTGTCAGTAACAGAACAAAAGCAAGGAAAAGAAAGGCATGTATATGTCTGCCATTTGCATGACAGTTCAATTCCTTCAAAATATACTACTTGTTTTAAAAATGGAATTGCTTTCCAAATTGCAATTGCCAAAATATTCTGAAATGAATCCATGTGCAAACTGAAAATGTGCTCACAGATGATTTTTCCGAAGTGATTTTGGTAGCTTTAAGTCTTGGAAAGGCCCTTTTGTTGAAACTACATAACTGCTCAGGTCTTGATGTATTACAGACAAAATGTGGTGGGAAAACCCCCATGATAATAAATAAACTCAGGTATAGCTAAAGGAGATATGAATAAAATTGCATAAGGATTCTTTGATTATGTCCTTAGATTATTTATTTGTATTACTGCTAAAGCACTTTGTTACAGGATGAAAGAAAATTTGAGGGCCACTAAACAGTAAGCTCTATGATACAGGCACTTCAAGGAATACTAGTTATATGACAACTGTAAAGAATGTTTCTGCATTTTACTGAGCAAGGAAGGGATCATTTTTTCTATCGATTGGTTTAAAGTCTCTGAAATTGTAATGAATGCAGTGAAGAAGGAGATTTTTTCCAGATCAAAAATAGTTGGGATGAAGTAGCACTAAAATTGGATCTTCAAGCCATTTTAAGTAATACTGAGCTCATAAGTTTGAAATTCTGTTTTTATTTTGATAGCTAGTTTTGTAACAGTTAAATGTTGTGAATTTCCTGTTTATTTGTCTTCCAGAAAAAATTGACCTGAAAAAAACTATTGTGCAGACGGCATAAATCCAGTCAAAAAGACACATCCATTTAAGAGTTGGACCTTGTGAGTCCCTTCCATCTCAGACTATTCTGTGATTCTGTGATTATTTTCTAAGAATTACTCCAGACACAGAACATAAGTTTGGAATGATTGAACAAGCTCCATGTAAACATCAAAAATGTTCAGGTGTTCAGAACAAAAACTGCAGGTTTTTTTTCAAGGCTGGTTCACTGTTTATATTTATGCTGGTTGAGTACCTTTAGAATGAGATGAATTGAAATAGTAAAGTTTTTAAAATGCTTTATGAGAACTGAAAGGTGTCATGTTCATGAATTGTATATACTAATATGGCAAAAAAAAGAATTAGCTTCTTCCTGTGTGTAACACATAGACTTTTTTTTTGTGCTGTGTATATGTGCATAATTTACTAAATCAGAGTTAAGAGAGCTTATGGTCTGCTGCTATAAACTATGAATTCTGAAGCCTCACTTTTATGGGAATGGAGATTCAGTGTTGGCAGGAAAAAAGACCTGGCTCTGCATTTATGAACCTCTCACACTCCTAAGTTTTAGAATTGTTTCAGTAGAACACAGTTGTCTTGGAAAAGTCTTATCTTGGAGAGAAAAAGCTGCCAGGTTGCTTATTCTATTTCTGCTGGGGTCTTTAAACAGCTGGAGCGAGACCTTGAGGCAGGCTCTTTACTTCAAAGGGGAGCTGGTGTGCAGAGCAGGAAAGGAAAGTGGTCATGTGAATCTTCACGCTAAGCAGACTACTTGAGTGTTTATGGAGCAACTCAAATTTTTTTTGAGGATGCGTGACTTAATACCTGCATATGCATTACATCAGTTAGCAAATTCTGCTCATTGGTGCCTGCTTTGTTTCGGGCAGGACAAGGCATAATCTTCATCATCTGGAGAGAGAGTTAGGCACGGTGAGCAACAATCCGAGCAAATGCACGGGGGCTAGACAGTGACAAGGGCATCTGCCTGCACGTCCTAGCATCAGGAGGAGGGGGAGTGAGGCAGAAGGCATCCAGAGAGAAGGATGCGTTTCAGACAAGTACTGTGGTCCTGTCTAGAGTCAGCTGTGCCTTGTCCAAGTGATGGCTTACACCGGATAGAACGTTGCCATTTCCTACATTTCTCTTAATATCGATTTAGAGCAAACGAGGAGCTGAACATAACTTTTGACATTTCAACATTATTGCCTTACTGCTTCTTAACTGCTTTTTTAGAAATATTGAATAGAAATATTGAATACTGAATGAGAAAGGAATGGTACAGATAGTGCAGGACATTGTACTCATAATGATTCACAAGGTTCTGTATCTGAGAGAAAATTCTGTAATAACCAGTAAAAATGGGATAGGTACATTTTATGATCAATAGCAGCAGAAGATCTAGAGAAATTACTAAAATGGAACAGCATTTTGTTTCATCAAAAGTAATTTTCCTTGGAAAAATGGGTACAAAAGGCAATGTACTTTTCTGAGCACTTTCTACTACTTTCCTTTCTTACACACTGGGAGTTGTGGAACAACTTATTGTTCATAGCCTACATTTGTGCTCCGTGGGATTGTGACTTGCAAACAGGTTTTCAGAACTGGATTTGAGGTAATGAATCTCATACACTATGTGTGTTCTTTTGTCAAGTTTAAAAATTATTTTGATTGTCTTAAACATCTCCTGTGTGCAAAGGGAATTTTAAAATACCTGTCTTCTCAATATACTTAGGAAGATGAAAATTTAAAACTTGATCAGTGATCTTACTCCTTGGCAACTTGACATATGAATTGCCTAAAAATAAATGTATTATTTTCCTAGTTATCTTACTGACAAAAGGTTATCTTGCATTTGCAATGACACCTGTATAATTTCAGAAATTTCTGCCACCCTGGAACCATCTTTGGATAATTGTTATTTCTGCTTCCTAAATATATTTCTGGTATATTAAGTCAGATTTCAGGCTATAATGATCTCTTCATCTGTTTAAATTCTTAGAGTTCATGAAAGGAATAGATCATACCGACATTGCATAGTAGCAATTTGTCATGTAGAAGATACTCTGATTATACCTAAAAAAACTGGTTCTTTCAGCTAATAAATTACTGTGTAGCTCAGCAGATCTGGATGATCTGATCAGCAGATCTATTGGCAGAGCTCTCACAAAAGGTTTGCACACCTTCTTGGAGATGTCTAAAAAGGTTTGCTTTGGACTATATATTGTATTCATGTTGATTTCACCCTCTTTTATTCTTGATTTAGACCCTAGCATGTTTCCTTTCCTTAGGCTTTTGCTGAACCTAAATCTGAGGATCCTGCATATTTTGACCTTTTCCTATGATTCTTTAATTTCCCTCAACTTTTGAGAAAAATACACTTTATGCTTTATAAGTCATAAGCATAATGTAGGAAATTTCAGAATCAGACCACTTAAGAAAACCATGTTGACTTGCAGAAACAGACTGTGCTGCTGTTGCTTCTGTAGTTGTGCCTCAGTGGGATGGGACATGAACATCATTTTACACCCTGTTGATACATCTTGACTACACATGCACAATCTGAATCCTCTTTGCCCTTTTTTCCCCCGAACTGTTATTTAAAATGTGAATTTTGTCCAATGGTATTTGGACAAAATGTTAAACAGTCTGTAATTATAAAAAATTGGTCAGTATTTCCACACCTCTCTTGAACAAGGATCAAAGTCCTTTCCAAGATGGGAGCTGTTGTTGATGAATTGTGAGACTAAGTTGAAGGAGGCTGTGAGATTTTTCCATCTCTCCCTAAAACCTTCTCTGGTACAATGCCCAGGAGGATAACAGCTAGGATACACTGATGAACATTTTCATGTGTTTGTTACCACCATGAGGAAGTGGGGTGCAGCATAAGGTAAATGCACTGTCAGCTCTTGGGAGCATGGCCTTTCCTTAGCATGCAGTGTCCAGTACAATGAGGAAGCCCTTTAAGCACCACTGCAGCACTAATGCAAAAAAATAATATATTTGGAACTTTCTTTGTCTCATACATGGGCATACATGTCTTTATTCAAAAATAGATCTTCTGGGTTCTTTCTACAGTTTTTGAAACAAAAAATGTCCTCCTACCTAGGGAACTAGCATTTCTATCTTCACTCTTTGATTGACTTGCTGTCTTTTCCATGTCATAGTATAAGAAAAATATTTATTAATTTACTTCCCTTTAAGTCTTGGTAGGGTTATGCATAAGGGTCCTGATAATGCCCTTCTCTAAGAATTAATGATGAATACTTTCAAGTAGTAACAGACTGTCTGAAATGAGCTCCCATTACCTGTAGCGTGGGTCTATTCAGTACTTTGCGAGGGGCAGGTTCCATTTACAAACAGGACCCCTTCCACACAAATAATCACATTTGGCCTGCATGATAAATTATGGGTGAATTAATGTCCTGTTGAAGGATATTTAATTTGAGATTCTTAGCTGGTCATTATTGGTGCAATCCAAGAAGGAATGACTGGTGGGTTTTTGATGTTCTCAGCCTTGTCTACATAGATGTCTTCTCATTTTGTCCTTGAAACTGAAGATTAGCTTGCATGGCAGTTGACTCAAGAAAACTTTTATTATGTCAAGGCTTTACTGGGCTGACATCATGAAAATGAGAGAAGAAAGAGAGAAGTTGATACTGAATTTTTTAAAAAGGACTAGATCAGTTTTAAAGAGGTGAACTAGGAATGGAAGCCATCATTGAAAAACAGGTTCATTTTTGAGCAACATCAAATAAGTAAGCAGTCTAAATTCCAAAGCAGAGTAACTCAAAAATTAGAGAAAATCAGACTTTAAAGTAGAACTACAGTTCTAGAATCAATGAACATAGTTTTTCTGGTGGGTTAGTTGACACAAAATTACACATAATACAAAAATAATTTTTTTTTTGTTTGTCTATATTTCAAGGCATGAGAAGACACAGATTTCCTGCTTTCAAAAAGAAAGTGAAAATATATGAGAGTAGGAAGGCACCAAATTGTGTTTAGAAAAAGCTTAATGTCCTGCTAAATGCACAGATGCATAAACTAAACACTTTTTATGCTTATACCACTGTTTATATAGTAATGAGGATTTTCCATCAGTTTTCATCAGTTAAACAGTAGCTGCCTTTTTGCTGTTTAATGGAAACAAGGCAATCTTGCATAAAAACATCAGATGTATCAGCATGTTATGGTATTTGATTTTTCATATGAGTTCAGCATAGTTATAACCATAACAGACCAACATTTTAGCTTCCTTTCCTTTTGATTTTTGACTCAGATTTGTGAACTGAACTGGATCCAATTTTGCTTAAGGAGAAGGCTGGATTTTTGGATGATGGAGAAAGTCAATATCCACTTTTTCTTTCTGTTTTGAAAGACGGAGAATTCTTGTTTATGACTATGAACATCTGCCAAATGCTCTAACACCAGCAAAAATTAACTATTTACTCAAACCAATGTTTATATCTGTGAGAGTAGACATTGCTCCATGTTTTCAGTGCCCTAGAGGCCTATAAATACCCTGGAAAACATCACAACAATGTGAAACAACCAGTGCAGTTATTCAACAAAAAACATTTTTGTGGCATGTTCAGTTCAGCCTCTATGATAACTCAAGCCTTAGTGACATTTGTTCTACTGACTGGAGTCACTGGGGAATGCAGAAAGGAAGGGAGATGCGAGTCATGCTAGTTGAACCCTTTAAACAGCCAAACAGCAAGCAGATGAATCCTGAATGCACTGTGCTGCTGAGGAGCTCTAAGCAGAACAGGGGTAAGAGAGGGAATGAAGTTCAACACTTCACAGCTGCCTTTTGACACTTTGTCATGCCACAGACAGTTGAGATCAGATGGTTCAGGTTTTGTTGGCATCAATAGAAACTCTCAGCCAGCACATTGCAGGGGTGGTTATGAGAAGCAAACAGTCCCTTGTCCCTAGGTGTCCCCTTCGCCTCCAGACCCTGAGCAGCAAAAGCAAGAGGCCCGTATTCAGGGTGGTTGTCAATGCCTAAAAAAAGATTGGAAATGGTCTTTCAAAGATGTGCAATTTTAAAATAAGATACCCTAGATAAAAATAGAGTAATATATAATAATTTTATTCAGTTGGGTGGAATTTCCTTGACTGAGTAGTTTAAAAGCAGATGAAATAAAGTTTTATGTAGAAAGGAGTAACACCCCAGGGCTTGTGCCTAACTGCTATAACTCTTTTTTTTTTTTTCCTAAAGCTTCAGACCTTTATTCTACTTCTATAGATCCCTCTTGAATTTGAAAACTGCTACATACTCTTTTTCAAAGCTGCCAGAGCAGAGCTCAGGAGGTATTTTTTGAAGTTTAGAGGCAGATTTATCTATCACCCCTCCTCACCCTGTTAGCACAGGGAAACGCAGAATGCATTACTGTTGCATGAAGCCCAGCCCTGGAGTTGGTGGTTACCAGCAACCAGGAATCCCATACTGGGGTTTCATTGCTGCTTTGAGCCTCTGCTTTTTAATGTGTACTCCCACATCCTTCAAGTAGGTATGCTAATACATTTATTGACATTTTTCCCCTGTTTCTGGGATCTGATAATCTCAAGTATTGTGTCTACTCTTACTGCAGAGATCCAACCCTGGCTGGGGTTGGAAGAGAAGCAAAGAAATGCAGCACCAATTTTAATTTCCTAGAAAGATGAAGTTCAATAGTTATCAAAGTCAAAAAGTGGGACAATGTGTTACCTCCAGCTGCCAATCGTTACTGGAGGTGACAACTGATCACATTAAAGAATGTGGGTACTGATTTGAAATGTTTTAATTGTACAATTAAATAACCTCTTAATTTGTTTTTGATGTTGTAACTTCTAGGATGAAGAAAAAACATTATACCTATCCAACTTTTATGTTCAATATTTATGAATGTTTCTAAATTTTCTTATCCCAGTAGAGGTAGGTATTTAAAATGAGCTTTTTTAAGAAGAGTAAAACATATACTGTATAGGATTGTAGAAAATAGATAGGATTTACTAGGCTTTGACATGCACTGTCAGAGTATTTCATTAGCACAGTACTTTACCAAGAAGGCCTTTATTTTCCAGCTTGTAGGCAGCAAGCTGTGGGAGGTGAGTGATGGAAGAGACAGGCCCTATTATTTAACATTTGTTTGCCAAATGGTCTCCCTGATTGGAGAAAACAAAAGTTTTAGAAGTTTTTACTTTTGTGTGAGTTTAGTGATCACAAAAAGACTTTGCATTACTGACAAGGAGATGTAAAGCTGGAGAAAATAATTACTTTTTAATTTGACTAAAATACTGAGGACATGGGGTTTAATTATTGGGTGCTTTTGGGTTGTGGGGGTTTTCTTCTTTTTTCTTTTAGCATATTTTTTTCAATGGGCTCACTTGAGACCAGAACTTTACATACACACTGACGTGTTTGCACAATCAGTCTCCTGTTACTGTATTTTCTAAATAAAGAATTAAGACTTTGTAGGGAATATTAACTCATTTGGAAGTAGCAGTCCATTTTAAAAGTTAAAAGAAGGTTTATAATTTTCATTTACTGTAACTATAGTCTCACTAGATAATATAAAAAGGAGCAGTACAAGTACAGCATTAAAATTCTGCCATTTCAAAAGCTGTACTTGAACCCATACTTGAAGTAACTTCCTCTTTTGCATATATAGTATTCTCTTGTACACTAATCTTAAAATACAGGAAGGCCTCCAGAAACTATACTACATCTTTTTGCCCACATGGAAGTTGAAGGATTTTTTTAGTTGTACTCTGCCAGAGCTTCCATTTATGAATCACAGGCTTTAATTATGTAAGTTGATTCTTAACAATCAAGAAAAATTAGCCGTCAAAAAGACCTCCCAGACTAAAATATTTAGTAAAATATATCTAGAAGAAAATTTAAACCTGAATTATTAGCTAGATTTTATTTCTTTTACAGATTTATTTCCTTCACCCAAAATTCTATCTAGAGAAGTATTTTGGGTTTTCAGTTTAATTATTGTGAGCTTTTTTCAATTCTTAGCTATAACTAACCCATACTCTAGGTTGAAAATGAAATTGTGTTAGCATCAAACATGACAAATCCTTTGGGTGCTTTTAATGGATTCTGCCATTTACGATAATCATTCGAGAAAACAAAAAAAAGGAAAATGTGGCATGGTGCTAAATAGGGGAACTTTTAGGGTAAGTCAAAACCAGCTGATATTCAGAACTTCCAAAGCAGTCATTAGTAATAGTTTTAAGTGAAAAATGAAACTTTCATGGTTGGCCTGAAAGCCAATGGTATAAATAGGTAAAACATCTGAAAAATTTTATTTTACAATGCTTTTTATTTTGGCTTTCCCTGAAAGACAGGTAATTCCTTTTAATTGTATGTGGGAAAATACTTTTCACTGTTTTTCCAGTTTTATAGTTAGTGTTATACCTCAGCACAGTACTGTAAAGTAAACAGTGAATGAAATAATAGAAGATACCCAGAAAATCCACCCTGTTGGGTATGAGGGAGTGTGTGTGTGTGTGTGTGTGTGTGTTTTCTGTTTTGAAAAAAGTCTGGATATCTGCTCAGGTAGGTTATGAGCACAGCTGGGCCTGTTGGTTTCATTTTAATGCTTTCTGAGGGATAATAAGATTTACAAAACATGTCACTAAAACATATGCAGGCAAATACATTTGCACAGAAATCTATATTTCTTAGAGGCCCAGACAGAGATTACATTTGTGCCTCATGCTGAAAGCTGTAATGCCACACTAGCTGAGCCATGTCCACTAGGGACAGCCACTAAGGCAGAGAATGACCACATGGAATTGTGTGTGGGGGTTGTGACACTCATCAAGACTGGGAAATGGAAGGTGATTTGTGATCCTGCAGCTCTGCAAGGTGCTACACACACTTTGGAGGCCAGTTATGGGTGTTTAAAAAGGACAGGTTTTAGAAAGAGTAAAAACATTTCAAGCAGACTGAATTAAAAAAAAAATTGAGAAAGGGCACACTAACATAGGATTAAACAGAAGTATTGGATGTTAGATTTGCTCCAGACACTGCTTTTTTTCTGTCATATGCTCAACATATATAAAATTTTCACTACATCACTAAGGGGTCCCAAATAAATCTGTTTCGTGATGAATGGAAAAAAAAAATTAGCTAGTGTAACACACGTGGAAGAATTACATTAAAAATACCACTGTGAAATGGCTTCCTGTTTCCTGTAGCAGCAAAATAATTCTTAGAAAGAGTTAAAGTGGAATTGTTGGTACCCATTAATATTTTCCTTTGCGTAACTGTATCCTGAATCTTTGAAAGAGGAGTGAGTTAGGCAATATGGAGCCCTCAAGAAATAGTATTAAACTGCTGTAAAGTGTTTCAACTTTTATTGCTAAGTATGAAAAACTAAAATCCTAGATTCTTTGGCTTATATGCAAAGTATGTATTGTTTTGTTCAGACAGGAGGTTATGCAATTGCAATAAACTTTTTTTAAAAAGCAAACTTAGAAGTCAGCATAATTCTGACTGCAAGTTCTGTCTGTATATTTTGAAAAAATATATATGAAGGAGCCTAAGGAAATGCTCTTCTTTATGAAAAATCATTTCAACTCAAGATTTCAAATGATGCTTTGGAAGAAAGAGGTCTAGGCTATACACTTGGTGAAGTCTGTAATCAAATTACACCTTGATTTCTGCAAACTATGGATAATGTGAATAATGTGTAAAAAAAATTTGAAGCCTATTTGCTTATAGGTAAAACAGAATTGTTTATTAGAAGTATATTTGGAATTTCACAATGCAGATTTAGTATAGCAGTAGCAGAAAATTAAATAATTGACAGCTTTCCATAGAGTAACTATGTAACCACATTAAAAATGTTTTACTCACTGATTCAAAGAATAGTATCCACAAGGTCTGCACTTTCCAAGCAACAGAATTATTATCAAGTGCTGGCTGCCATTTGGGAAGTAAACATGGCTAGTTTTGCATTGGAATGTACTGCTGCTTAAATATAAAGGACTTTTAATGCCAATGTGAAAGCACATAAAACTAATGGCCATTTATATAAAGAAGTTACTATATGAAAAAACGTTTGTAAAATGCATCACTTGACATATGTTCCCATCCCACTGTGATTTGGATTCTAATACACCAACAGTGGCAGTCTGGCTTTTCAGAGAAAAAAGTAATATTTCTGTTTTCATGATGTTTAAATTCTAGGTAGCACATGCAGAAAGCATACTAGTATATTTTGGTATATTACTGGTGACTTTCTTAGCAGCAAATCACTGCAACATTTTTTTTATTCCTTACCCATATCTCAATTTTTGCTGGCAATATCTTAAGCTAGAGGTATAGCATTTTATGTCATAGAAAGTGGAGCAACCTCAACCTAATTTTGCCTAAAGAGGCAAATCTACATGTACTTGAGAGAAAGCATTTTTTCAAACAGTTTACTGGTCAAAGGATTAAATGATCCATAATCCATTTTTTACCACTTAAGTATTTAAGTATTTTTCCTTTAAAAAGATTTTTTTTTTTTAGATGTGAGTTATATATGGCTTTCTGTTTGACCTGAGTCCCACGACACTGCTTAGTATTTTTGGCAGGACAAGGGTCTCTGATTTGCAAAGCTAAATCAAAAACTACAACCTATGATTTTAGAGTGATAAGACTTACTGAGAGGGTATTATCTAAGTAAATTCTGTGTGTCTTACACTCATTTCCCTTCTCAAGCAACCACTTCCCTACAGTTTGTAGTGCTTTGCATCTTTCAAATACCATCATGGCAAAGATCTATTTTCCCAAGTACATTTTTCCCAAGTATCATTTTTATAAAATAATGTAGTGCCAAAAGGAACCTTTTAATGCCTCCTTGGAGTTCTGATACAGCCCCTCTCCAGGGAAGAATTTTCATCAAAATGATGAGAACGATGATGACTGAGGTATGCACAGTGTTTGGCCTGGGTTTGGTTGCTCTTCACTTTTATTCTCTTCCTCTTGGTTGGAAAGAGAAGTTATATAAACTTCTATCTCAACTAGATGTTTTCTTCACTTCTTGATCTTTGTTCTAAGAAGCTCCTGTACAGAAAAATCTGTTGGTTTAATTTTATAGGTTAGCTTTTACTCTGGAACATTCACTCCTAATTATTGGGGAGATGGTCCTGACATCACTTAATGAAGCTTCTCTGCATGAAAGCGAGTTATAAAACTCGTTTGGTAAAAAGGCAAAAAACCCAGCATGTGTTATTTGTTGCTGCATGTAGGAGATGTATCTGCAGAATGTACTTGCAAATGGGAATTTTCAATCCCAGAGGATAAAATGTCATATTAAAATGCAGTCTGAGAAGTTATTTTCAGGGAAAGCTTTTGTCTCCTTTCCTATGATAAACTGTGATTATACACAGACTTTGGACAGAGATTAGTGAAGATCTACTCACTAGATCACTACTATTCTCACTCATATGAGAGAATACATATGTTGTCCTCCCTGTCTGCACAGTTTGAAGAAGCAGTGACCTGTACATGCTATGTAGTTAGAAGGTAAAAGGATATCTTTTCAAGCAGAGGTATCTTCCAGAACCTGCAGCATTAGCTGCTACAGTGTTATGAATCAATGTTTCCAATACTGCAGTATAATTCCTAGACTTTTACTTTCAGAAGGCAATAATAACAAAATGTTGGCAGCAGCAGCCAGTAGGTAATGGTTTAGGACAGTATATAGTGTGTTTCAGAATACCCACAGGTTTTGCTGTGCCAGGTCAGTGTTTATTTTGGGTGCGGATATGAGGCTGTTTTAAATTGTTAATTGTCACAGACTGTTAGAAAGCATTAAATCAATAAGCAAACAAAAGTTTGCTTTCATTAGACTGAAAAGAAGGATTCATGTAGTTTTGACATCGTACTTGTGCTACTGTGCAGTTTTGTCCACTTGCACATGCAGAGTTGTGAATTATGGAAATGATGATGTTGTCTGTTCCAATATTTAGTGAATTGCAGCTCCAGAAATACTTTTAATGACATTCTCAAAAGAGGCACTCAGACTGAAGGTGTTCAGTGATTTGGAAGTACACTTTTTCACTAGGCAAAGTCTTTTAAGAACATTATTTAAATGACTGTGAAGAGAAGGAAAATTATGAAACAAAAATAGATTAATAAAGTCTGCAACATTTGGTGCAAATAACAGAAGGTGCATCAAAGTAACCATAGATACGTGGACTTATTTTTTCTTTTGTACAAAGATTTTACACAAAAGCAGGGAGTAAGGGTTTAACTTATGAACCTGCAAAGTAAAGAGCAGTGTTTTGGATACAGGGTAAATTTTCATATTAATTCTACGCAACTTTGAATTGAAAATTTAGAAAATAAAAGTCATACAAAAACTTCATAATATTCTGGATCAAAAGTCAAAAATGTCTGAAGGCGACTGTTTCTGGGTAAATCTTGCCCTCACACGTAGTTTCTGGCAAAAAAATAGGAACCATATGGAGACCTTTGCACCATCTCTTTGCTACTTTTTCCTTAGTTCATATTGTTCATATCTCAAAAGAAAAAAGAAAAGTAAGCAAGCATTTTGAATTGAATCACATATCATTATTGTGTTTTTTGATTTCTAGAAGGTTTTGTTACATACCAGTTATTTAAACAAATGTCTAAGATTTATGTTTGAAAGAAATATTGTTTCATAAAACATTAAAATAGTCAGAAGTAGCAAGATTTTTGCTTTTAATACTTTGCATAGATAGCTTCATTTCAAAGTAGATGCCTATGTTGTAGTTGTTTTCTTGATCATCATTTATAGGAAGATACACAATTAAGGACATATAATTTATCCAACTTCACTATAAATTAATAGTGAAATAAATTTAGAAATTGTTTGCTAGTGCTGGGGGCTTTTCATGGGTAAGTGTTGCAAACTATTAGTGAAAGTTGAAAACCTGAATATTGAGCAATAAAGGTGAAATTCTTATGGCCTTTTTGTCAAAAATCATTAGTGGTTATTGTCACTATTTACTCTCAGTGTGCATATCAGGATCTGAAAATCTTCTGTAACTACCAATAGAACACTAGCAGTCTGATAAATTTTTGAAAATTTTTGTCTGGGGATTTACATTCCTGGTATTAACTGAATGTTCATTTCTGTCTGAGAAATGAAGGTATGCCAGCTGTTGAACTAATCCAAGAAAAAATAGGTGTTTCTTGCACATTTGACCTTTGATTCTGACCCTACCTGGTTGCTAGCAGATCTTTGTACCATAGATAACTCCTCCAGTCTCTTTCAATGTTCTGTGATCAGTCTTTCTTTTCCTTAGGCAGGTATCAGAAGTAAAAACATCAAAATTATCACTGTATAGGGATTTGATCCTGTGTTTGCTTGGCATGCTTCAGCTCTTGATGTAGAGAGAAGAAAATAGGAACTCTGATGGGATAATACAAATGTTGGGATTAAGAACAAACCATTCCTTAAAGTAAAGCAGAAGTAACTTTTGAGGGTGGGGAATAGTGCGATAGGGAATGATTTTTTTAAAAATAAATCTTGAGCTCTTATTAAACTTGGCAAAAATCTTAGTCTTCAAAGATTTGTGGAACAGCCATTTATAACTCTGAATGTCTTTCCAAACAGTACTTTCTTACATCAGTTACCAACAAGTATTTTTGTCTAACAGGAGATATTAAAGATGATGCCTGGAGTTTTTGAAAAGTGATAAAAACAGTTCTAAGAAAAGGCATGACCTGCATCCCTCAAAGCAGTGTTTAACTGCCTACATTACTTGACATCTAAAGAACAAAGGTTTCCAGAGGAGAGACTGATAAGGTACAAATACCTGCAAGTAGGCTACATCTTCTGAAAGTGTGCCAGAATTGGTCTGACAGAAGGCGGAAGACAGACAATATAGATTACTGTATTTTTCATCAAGTGGTTAGTACCATCTGTATGTATTTTATGTGTGCCTTTTGAGAGGCAAGTAGTCTAACTGAGTTCCCCCTAGGCTTTGTTCTCTGCCTCTACACCTACCACTTGGCATAAGATGTAGCCAGTAGAAGAAAACTAAGGTTCTTGGGACCTTTTTCTTGCCTTAGTTGCAACAGCTGCAAAACAGATGTAGGCTGACGTGAGTTCTGCCAAGAATCTCTTCCAAGTCTCCCACCCATTTTCCACCAAAGAGAAGCTAGTCAGGTGATATGAACAGAGTCCTGAAGGTCAGAAAGAGATGGGAGTTCCCAATCTTGGCTTTATAGAGACTGCTGAAAAAACAACAGCCGATTAGAAAACCTAGATTCTTTCTCCTTGGAAATTAAAACAACTCCAAATTTTAAAACTAAAATTCCAAGCAGTACGACATCAATAGCACATAAAGGGCAGCCTGCACATGAACCACAGTGACACTGCAGCAAGCAGGATGACAGCAAGAGACTCATGATTACCTAACTAGTACCCATTTCAGTCTCTTTTAAAATATATTTTCAATATCTCAAATGCATTAAGCAAAATGCTATTGTCTTGCTGGCTGTATTTTTTTTGAAACAGATTTCCTGGGATTCCAGTTGCTCTGTTACATTACCTCAGTATTGAGAGCGAATCAGCTCTCTGACCTGTCCCAGGTTTCTGTGTACCTCTCCAATTTCTGCTTTCAGTAGTGATTGAATATACCATGTGGTTTTTACACTGTTACAAATCCAATCAATAATATTCTCAAAAATAAATAAAATCCTGCAACTTTTCCACTGTGTCAGTCTGGTCGTGGAATCTTACTGCTAACAAAACTATGGCTGTCAGGCATTTAGAATCCAGCATTGAATTAAAGGTAGTATCCAGCAATGGAAGAAATGTCTAAGTAACCAATAGTCCAAGAATGCTTATATTTCCACGGGATCTGTATGGGGTAACACTGATAGCAGTTCTGAATCCTGTCTGTTGGCAAAGATGATGGATGTAGGCTACTAATGCAGTTATATTCCCCTTTCCTTATCCCAGTATTCCTCCCCTTCCCTTTTCAGTATCCCAAGAACCATTGGCTCTGAATGTTACAAAAAACCATTTGCTGCTGAACAGCAAAGCCATTTTCCTCATGGAATCATCTGCTTGCCAAAATTGCTCATGTTACAAGTCTCAGTCACTTACAGAGATCAGTGTCTTCCTGGGAGACATTTGGATGGGTACTCCTTAAGTTTTTCCCTTCAAACATTCACAATAGAAGTAGCTACCAAGGTTTTATAGCCTTGATCCCTCTTTCTGTTGTGTATCCAGACTTATGTCTTAATTTCTAGTATTTAATTTTTGATATGGTATCAGTGTCGTATGTAGTTACATTACTTTTATTTAAGGACACAACCTCTAGTCTGGGAAGCAGTGAGCCATGGATCTCTCTTACAGCAAGTACTGACATGGGAAGACTTCTTGGCTCATGGCCTCACACAGGCACAGGATGACCAGGACAGTTATAGGAGGACTTTAGAAATTATTTGTATAAAATTTATTTCTGCATCATGCCGCACATAATGACTATGCACACCCATCTGCTTTCAAGCCTGTATGAAACACATGTGGCAGTATAGGAATGGTTAGCCAAAATGGTAAAAATAATGATTTAGGTGTGTCTCTTCAGTGATTCAATGGAATGGGGATTTAGGGGTTTAAGTATTTAAATTCAGGTGATCTACTAGTATTTGGACCTTATAATGGGATAGCAGACAGAGAAATTTAAAGGAAAAAACCAACGTGCATATTCCTAAAACAGAAAAACATGGAGAGAAGTTACAGTGACTCTACTTTGCCTATTAGTATAAAGGAAGAAATGTTAATTTCTAGGTGTAAAGTGGTTTTGAAACATCAAGTTTTCTATGTTGAGTTTGGAAATAGACCTTGGCCCCACACTATTGTCAATGGGCCTGCCAGCTAATGTCCTAAAATCTCTACTGTACTTGTGGCTGAACAACTCCCAGATACACTCAACAACTTTGATGGACACTCTAAATCATACAGCCAGTACTACATTTCACATTTGAAGCAAATTTCTGTGTGTTATGTCAGCAAAAGCAGAGGTTTGGTGCTATGCAGCCATTAGCTTTAAAACATTTTGAATTATTGACTATAGCACTGAGTCAAGAATCAACAGTTCTCATTAAAAATAACCTCAAAACCCCCCAAAGTTCCCTTCAAAGTAACAGAGTGACTGACAAAAAGTGAAAATATTCTTATACCTTTATAAAATGTAGATTTGAAACCAGACTCATTGGCCAGTTGGACAGGCTCAGGCATGCTGATGATTCATCTGACACAGAGTCCCAGGGAGGGATTTTTTTGTGAGCCAGTTCATTTGGATGTTGATGCACGTTTCTATTTAAATCAACAGCTGAAGTGTGAATTAATCTGTGACATTTTTAAGATGGTTCGTGAGGCCAGAATTTGACTAATGATACTTGTACTGATCTCCTGCTAATTTTGGATATATAGGTGTTGTATCATACCCAAACTTACAAATGTCTGGTCTTTTTTTTTCTTCTTCTTCTTTCCTTTTTTTTTTTTTTTTTTGCTTTCCACTATCTTTTTTTTCCTTATGGTTTGAACATTCATTTATTTAAGCTGACTTCACTGACTGCAATAGAATGACTGTCACTGAGTTACTGAGTTCAGTAGTTTGGGTCAGGACCAAATATATCTGTTTCTGAGAGTAAAAGGAATTGTGAGGGTGATAATGAAACTTTCCGCAAAGCTCCTCTTATTGTGGCCAAAGTATCCCTTAGGTAATGAGCATCAGTGGTAGCAAATTTCCTATACTGATACCAGCTGTGCCAAAAAGCCCCTACCTGCACTATAGCGTGAGTAGGAGATCCCATGGGACATGGGATAGGACCAACTTCCTTTAGACATGTGTTCAGTTTCCTGTGCTTTGTCTGTTGCTTTCCCTGAAAGTGTAACTGCACTAAACCT
The DNA here is from genome assembly GCF_028018845.1 of Melospiza georgiana. Lineage (NCBI taxonomy): Eukaryota > Metazoa > Chordata > Aves > Passeriformes > Passerellidae > Melospiza > Melospiza georgiana. Next base: position 29,667,470 of record NC_080430.1, on the reverse strand, counting down.
TAAAGTGTCTGCTGTAAAACAGCTTTGGCTTAAGGTATTAGTGAAATGATAGGGGAGAGAGATTCTTGAGGTATTACTCATTATACAGTAATCAAATGATACACATCCTGTACTGGTTGGATGCACTGAGAGTTGCCAGCAGTGGGAAGGAATTGACGCTTTGCAGAAATTCTTCAGAGAATTGTTAGAAAATGAAACACTGCAAGGTTTTAAGCTAAAGTTTGATGTGTTTTAATGGAAGCAGCAGATCAAGTCTGCCAGAATTACTTCTGCTTTCCTGATTTACAGCAAAGGATCCATAGGAATGAAAGCAAGAGTGTGTTTCAGAGAGAAGAAAGTTTGAAAGATGTAACTTTAGCTTGTTGTTGTTGTCGTCTTTGGGCTTGTTTTTTATTTAGCTGTACACTTCTCATGACATTACATCACTTTTTGCCTTTTTTTTTTTTTTTTTTTTCAGATTCCCAAGAAGGCAACTACAAGACAGAGGTCAACAGTAAACCCAGGAAGGAAAGGACAGCTTTCACCAAGGAGCAAATCAGAGAGCTAGAAGCAGAATTTGCTCATCATAACTATTTGACCAGGCTGAGAAGATATGAGATAGCAGTAAATCTTGACCTCACTGAAAGACAGGTACTGATGAAAAATAATGGACTTTAAATACCTGCACAATATGTACCAGGAATTAGTAGCTCCTCACAGTAAAGCTCCTGTTTATCATGCTAATATTTATGTTGATACATCAGATTGAATGTTTTTAGCAAAATTATAGACATTTATTATCTCTCTGCTGTGAAAGTAATTTATACTTTCATATGTACCACTTACAGATTAACTTCATCTATTAGGCAGAGATGGAAGATAAAAGCATGAGTGATAGATCTGTTAGATGGGTGCATATCTTTTTGAATCTGTCCACACTGATGTCATTGAAGAGGGGATAGGTCCCAAACACTGTATGCACAAGGAGTTGGTTTGCCTGCATGCAACAAATACGAGCAACTTGGTTCAGCCTATTAAGTATATGCAGTGGCCATTAATGCAGAGTTTCTGAACATCCTGTTTCCAGATGGCAGCAAAAATGGGAACGCCAGCAAAACTGGGATACAGGCATTTTAAACCCCTTTATCTTACCCTGCTCTGTAAAAGCAGCGGAGATGATGGAATTTCTTATCACTGTTATTGGTTTCCTGCTCACCAAACCCTGGTCCAGGAAACACTTCTGCATGTGCTTAAGTTTCATCATGCATGTTGTCACATTAATTTCTAATGGAAATATCCATGTTACACATGTATTAAAGTGTTTCAGGATCTCATCTCTATACACTAAATAGGTAGTGAAGTCACATTTCAAATAATAATTACATCAATGTACACATTTTGAAAATGTGTTTTAGTAAAGAAGTTTAGAATACTGGCCTCAAATACACAAAATCTCATTAAATATTTCCTACAGTTTTAATATTAAAATAGAAAGCTTTTTGCCCACTGATAGACAGTCATTCTTTTTTCAGGAATTAATATGAGATTGAGGGATTGCTTTAGATGCAATCAGTAAGATGATGATATAGTCAAAAGTAGGTATCAAAATAGCATAATGATTTGTGAAGTCTACATATAAGAAGATTTGCAATTTTCTTGAGCACCTGCCATAGGTATGTATATCAAATCCAGCAAATAAATGAAACAATAAATAATTTTTAAAATGCACACATTTTTACTCACAAAAGCAAATCCAACAGCTTTTTGGTTTGAAAGCTTCTAGAAAATGGCTGTGCCTTTGAGCTTTTCAAGAAAAACACAGCAATTTCTTGTTTGATTTGACCACAGTACCAGGTTTCACTGGGGTAATTTTCAGTTACTTATGTATGGTAGTTACGTTTTTGAAGTACATTATTTTGTGTCAAATAATTGATAAAATTTTGCCTGTTTTTCATTTCCACTGTCTATGCTTTTTAGACTCACACCTGATTTTGACAGCTAAGGGGAGAAAGAATGAACTCTTGTCTTGGTGACAAAGGTAGAGTCGGCATGAAACTGAACAATGATAAATAAATTTAAAAAAATATCTGATGGCAAATTTGACAGGAATCAGTCAGCTGGATATAGCTCTACATTTAAAAATGGTGAATTTGGCCTAGAATTAAGTGTTTCCCCAAATAAATTCTATGTTCTTTTCTTCAAAGATCATGTTGAGTAGTAAACTAAATGAAGAGACAGTTCATTATCCTGAAGGGAATAGTTAATCTAAAAGCATTTAGCATAGTGAAAATAAGATAAATATTAAATATTGTTTTTGGAGGAGAAAAGACAGTCCAGCTATATAAGTACAGAGAATTTATTTAAGTCATGGTAGTAGTTTCTGTTCTCCAGCTATCACAAAGCATCAGTTTTAAGCATTCTGCAGATTATTGTGGTAATTTCTATAGCACTGTCATTAGTCTTTTTATTTATGTAATCTAATCCTTCTCTGCTTCCCCAGATTATCACAGAGTGACAACTGAGCTCCTAGAGATAACTCCCTTCCCTTCTTCCTTCCTTCCTGCCTTCCTGCTTAACACCACCTTAGAAAAGGAAAGCATTAAGATTTTTAGTTTGATAGAATCCAGTTCTGTATCTTCCCACAGTAAAATGGTCTGAGAAAAGGAGAAGAAAAAACAACAACAAAAAACATAAAAACTGTATTGTTAAGCAAAAAGTGAACACTGAGGGGAAATTCTGGACATATTTTTCAGTTTCTGAATCATATGGTTATGTATGTTATAGCCAAGTAATGTTATAAAGTAAAAATGTCTCTTTTAAACCAAATCTATTGCTTTGATAGAAAAATGGTGTAAATAGCATGGATCTGGGTATGGGTTTCTATGGTATATGGCACACTTCAGAAGCTGAATGCCATAAATCAAAAGACTTGGCTCTTCTTGTATACTTGTTTTATATCAGCATTCCTCCAGTGACTTAAAAATGTACTTCAGGGTGAGTGTGGTGTGACATTAATACTTCTTTTTTCTCCAGTTAAGAGAGGGAAGTCTCCTCAGGACCTGCCTTTCCATCATTACCAAAATCAATCATTACCCTTGAGTGAGATAACAGCACTTATTTTCATTCTTACTACCATTATGACTTTTTTTCATGTAGCCATGCCTACAGAGGAGATCATATTTGATACCTACCTTAAACAGGTGCAAAAAATGATCTAAAATAGAATGATGGCATTATCGGCCATGCCCCCCCTTTCCCATGAGATAGCACTTTTAGAAGATTGCTGTTTGCAGAACTGTTTCTTTTTACTATTTTTCCCCAAAGCTGCATTGCAGAGAGTGCAATAGCTGATAGTTCCTTTGTTTGAAAGTAGTGAACACACAAGTGATAGCCTTGATCTCATGCTGTAGACCCCTTGGTGTTGGGAGATTTCTTGATCTTTCATGAAACACTGAATTTACATACAGAGAATTTTGAAACTTCCTTGAGATAGTACAATGGCAAAATAGTAGCATTGGCTATTGGGTGAAATAATGCATCTGCTTGGAAGATAGGTTTGAGAGCAGACCTGATGGAATTATTTGTTTAGCATTACTTTTTAGTTAGGATTTTTTAAAAAAGACAAGTGTATTATTCAGATAAAGAAGAACAACAAAATAATCTGGGGAAAGTATTGTTGGGTCATCTTAAAGCTACAACTTTCAGTTATTCCCCAAGATGTGAGATAAATCATGTAGCCTATTAACTTAAAAAATCTCTATCTTCCTCTTGACTATAGTGATAATTTCTACCATATGCCACAGATTAAAAGAGGCACTGACCAACTAACACTTCATAATTACCTTTCTGGCATTTAAATAAGCTGTAGAAAAAAGCATATGTCTAACCATATTTAAAAAGCTATATAAGAGTATTAAAGTTTTCTGCAGTCATCACAGTAAGGTTTCATTTGACTTTTGAAATAACTTACAAGATCATTTCAAACATAAATGACTCATGGAAGGCTAGTTCACAGAAAAAACCCCAAAAAAACCCAAAAAAAAACCCAGAAAAAAGCCCCTACATATGGCTCAGGAGAAGGAAATAATCCTATCACTCCCTAAAAAGGAAACCTGAGTTACAAGACAGGAGGATGATATTAAATAAGTGCCTCAATTGCCTAGATATAAAGAGTGCACTTTGAGAGCATTATAAGCACATCTGGTGGTAGGATGGCTCTATTATGGTATTGTAAGAACTCCAGAAATATAGGTACATATAATGCTTGCTCCCTCTCCTGTAGAGTGCACTCACAATCCCAGATCAGGCAGCAGTTAATAATTTTCAGCTGGCAGGCCTCTATTATATTTTGAAGAGCTAGTTAGACTAAAAACTATCTGAGTTCCCTAGATATTTGTAACCTTGACAAACGCATTCTTGGCTTTTTTGTACCTCCAGATACACTTGGAGATGGTTCCATGCAGACTTTTTAATATCTCACCGTGGGATGAGGGGAGGAAGCAGCTGCAGCGGGGTATCAGAGGAGTGGCAAAATGGACATTTTTACGGAGTTGATCCTGCCAAATATAGAAAGAGTAGGAGATCTTTCCATCTCACAAGATCTTTTTGCATGGAGCTAATCAAAAGAGTAATGTTGCAGTTCTTCAGGCTAGCTAAGGTTACCGGAATAAACAGTCCAAATATGTAATGTAATGCTTCAGTTTGCCAACACAAACGGAAAATCCCACCTAGTCAGATTAAATTCTGCTGATGGCAACAACAGCTTTATTTCTTCTCAACTTTAATTTCCAATATCTGCCTAGAAGATATCAATAATTTATAAAAACCCTAAAGCCATTGATTTTGCATAGGCAAAGGACAAAATTTTTTCCAAGTGAAGAATGCTTTCGTACCAAGCGTTTGACTTCCATGCATGTGGTACCAACATGGAATGAGTCACAAAGAAAGAAGCTTTGTGATGCCTTTTTCCTGCCAGAAATGGAATCAAGCAGCCCTATTATTTAAATCATACTTTGGTATAGTACCATAACCCACACTGTAGCACTGCATTGTTAAGATCATGCAAATACTACATGAAGCTTACCATTAGAAAATTTTTCTCCAGACCTGGTTACCTCAAAATTTCATCGCAAATGACTTGATTAAAATACTTCTCAGCATTACAAAGGTAAATGGAGGTTAATCACTGCATTTTTTAGACTTCACTGATAAGGTAAGAGTAGCTTTATTTGGTCACCCAGGCAAGAAAACAGGAATTCAACATTCCTCCATCATGTGTTTGTTCTGCACAGCTGCTGGAAGTGTAAATATCTCTTCATGCATTAAATGGCATAACTAATTTTCTACTTTAGGAAGCTAGTTTTCTGAGGCTAGGTGGTGAATATTTTAAACAAAAATCAAACTGTATTGATAGGACAGGCTTGACCACATCAGTCTGTCATGCTGTCACATCTTTGAAAGGCAGCTGCTCATTCCACACTTCCATGTGTTAAGCACACTCTATCCACCCTATAATAATGAGTCTGCATGGCTTGAAATCCTTTAGATTTTTTGTTTATTTAAAGTAACACTGTTAATAAAATAAAACTATGATATTTGTCTTGAGCAATATAAGTACCAACAGTAAGAGTCACTGTGCTACCTCTGTTCTTTCTCAGGAAAGAATTCAGCTAGAAAACTTAGACATAATTAGTGCATAATTTCGATTTGTGCACTAATTATTTAAAAAAAATTACATGGCAAAAATTCATCAGCATATTTAATTTGCAGTATTGGTTGAATTTAAACAAGCAATTCATATGCAAAGATCCAAGAACTTCAAGCTGTTAGTTGTGAATGGACCCTACACCTGCAGAGAAACGCCATGAGGTTCTGGGTGGGGAGAAACCTCGGCTGTGCCAAGAAGCATATGTGATATAGACAGGAATATTAGCAGCTCATACAGCTGCTTTTACCAAGTGTTTGAGGCATGGCTATTACCTACCCCTGCTCTTTCTTAAGCTCAAGTTGAGAAAGATGTGGCTTCTTCTGTTATCTCTTTAGGGAGAGGGGAGCTTTTAAATTTGTCATTTGTAGTCATTTTAAGAAATAGAAGAAATCAGTGGAGAACAACTTATTTTGTAGAGTCAAAAATGAAGATGTAGAATAAAGGAGATTTTTTTTTCTTTTGGAGGCCATTGAGAAATGTTGATCTGTGCAAAATGGGTGCAAAGTGATGAACATTAAAATTTTTTTTTTATCATGAAGTAAAATACTCTACATATGAGTAATTCATGGAGGTAAATGTCTACACAAAGAAGAGGAAAGTTTAGCTTAAGGTAATTAGTTTTCCACCATTTGTTTATTTTGTAGGTTTGGATCACACGATCATAGAATCATGGAATTGTTTGGGTTAGAGTACCTTAAAGATCATTTAGTTCCAACTGCCCATGGGCAGGGAACATTTCACTAGACAAAGTTGCTCAGATCCTCATCCACTCCAATCTAAAACACTTGCAAGGACGGAAAGTTCACAACCTCTTTGGGCAACCTCAGCCTCACAGTAGAGAACTTCTTCCTAATATCTAATATAAACCTACCCTCCTTCATCTTAAAACCATTCCCCCTTGTCCTATGAGTGACTTATCAAAGTCACTCTCCATCCCTGTAAGCCCTCTTAGGTCCTATACATAGTAAAGGAATGGATCAAAGTATGCTCTTAAAAGACGTATTACAGGAGAATAAGGTAGAGGGAGTTCAAGCAGCAGCCCCACAGATTGCCTTTCTTTGCCTACAACCAAAAAAAGGAAAGACTAATTTTACAAAAAAATATGACCTTAGATTATGTAAAACAAGTCACTAGGAGCAAGGTGCCTGAAATAGTGATTTTCTTTGTGCTTAAGATATATTAACTGCAAAATCTACTTTAGAGAGGTTTTGATTCAGGAAGATTAGCTGTTTGGTCATGAAAGCAATTTTGAAGACCATTAGTAGAGAAGGCAACTGTTCTTTGGAGGGAGTAGAGGGAGGTAAACTGAGTGCTCCCAAAGACTTCTGAAACTGGAATGAAGTACTGCTATCACTGCTGTCCTCTGAAATATAATGGCTATTCCATCCCTGTTTAAACGTGGGAGGTAGAAAGGAGAATGTATCACCTAAGCAGTACCAAAATCTCAACCGACTTTCATGTAACGATAAACCAGAACTCACTCCTACACCTTCCTGGGTGCCAAAAGCTCCAGCTGTCCTTTGTGCACCTGCCAAAACCTCCCCTTTCTCTCAACAGCTGCTGCAAAGTACTTGTACACATTCAGTGTAAAGTTCTGTAATGTAACATGAAGCAGATCATTTTAAATAAGTGAGCAGGTGACTTAAATAATTTTAATCACAAGGCTCTGGTACCACTCCTTAATTTCCAAAGATAAGTACATTTTCTTCAAGTGATGGATTTTGGAAATATTTTATATTAACTAAGAAAACATCTAATAATAAAATTTATTTAAATTAGTTTTAATCTCTAAAGTACATTTGAGATTTTTATGAGATTTTCTTTGGAATAGAAAATGGAATTCCTTTGTTATATTCTATGAGCAATTATATTTATTCATAGGTTGTACACTTCTATTTTACTTCTATAAGTTTCTGAATAAACTATCATGAAAATATTATCTGTATGCATGCAAAAAAGGCAAGATTCAGCTGTATAACACCAGAGATTTCTGTAAATTTCAGGAGTTTGACTTTCCTTAGAACTTGGCAGCATAAATGTACTATGTAAAAATAACAGGAATGTTTTCAAGCCTAAGAAAGTTTGGAAGTAAACCTATTTTTTTTTCTAATTTTGAAAACTTAGTGTTATTTTTTATTATTCATATGTTTGTCTGTATCAGAGGAAAGTAAATTGAAAGATTTAAAAATAATGAATGTAAATGGATAACGGCTGACTGAGGCAGAATGCTTTAAAGGCTTGATACTTTGGTCTTCATGACATATCATTTAGGTATATTAAAACATGGAATTTAGGATACTGACTGCAAAGACTCTTGCTTAGAAATATGGATCCCCTAAAGCAAAAGAATAACTACAACTGGCACAGCACTCTTGTTTCTAATTTTTAAGGCTCTCTAGATATCAGGCCTCAAATTTTAATCTTGTTTAGGACTCATGCCACTAAAACCTGGAATAGAAAACTGAATTTTAGGAAAGAATTTTTCATTTCCAGAAAATAGCTTTTATAAAGAGAAAGTATTTTTTCTTAAAAGAAGAAAGGGAGCTGATATTAGAACTAAGATAGTTTGAATTCAGTCATTACTTTTTCATTCAATTATTGTCAAAGTTAACATGACTGAAAGACTCTGCTGAAGAAGGAGCACTAAATCAGACATTTAGGAAATATTTAAATTTTGAATCAAAAGGAGTTGTTGATGTCCACATAAGGAAGTTATATTAAAGATACACATCCAACACAGCCCATCATGTGGTCCTTAAGACTACTAAGGACCTATATATCATAAGTATGTAATAATTATTTTGGCAATGTAGACACTAACAATGTCAACCTCATTGTTTTAACTCCCCTCCTATGATTCCTACAGAGCAGACCTTAAAATAAATTGGTCACAGTAAAACATTTATCTTGTAGATCAGGAGATATGCGATGAGAAATAATTTAGTCGTATCTAAAGTAACAGTCTAATCATCAGATGTGGGGATGCAGATGCTAAACAACTTGTTGACTAAGGGAAAAGAAACAGGGCTTTCGTGCCAGTAAGCAGATGTGCTCAATAGACTGCCTCATAAGCGCTGATTTAGAAACAGCTGTTAATGCTACCATCATCTTTAATACAGCTCATTTCCTGCCACTTCCTTTGTTTTCTGTGCATACACATGCTTGCTCCATACAGTCAAGTTGTGCTAGTCAAAGGGTGGAGACGAGGGAGTGCATTTCCATAAACAGTAGGCAATCAGGACTTGATTCTGAGAGGTGGTGAGCACGCTCAGACCCTGCTGGAGCTAACAGGCTTGAAAAATAGCATTAAAAGCTCTGTAAATCTTATTAAGTTTGTCACAGTAGATCTTTAAACTTTCTTAAAGGATATAATTTTTTGCAAAAGTTGTGCATGTCACTACTAGTTCTTTCACTGGGGGAAATTTCAAAAATTTTTAAAGTTCATTTCAGCAAGGATTTTTTCTCTCTATTTTTATTTCAATTTTTCTTTATTTTTCTTTCAGTCATTCAGTCACTCTCTATCACTCTTGATCTATTCTATTCTATTCTATTCTATTCTATTCTATTCTATTCTATTCTATTCTACTCTGTTCTATTCTACTTCTTTTATTTTCTATCTTCTTTCTTTATGCTCTCTCCTTTATGCTTTTCAGGGTTTTTTGTTTTGACTCATGTTATATGAATGAAAATTTAAATGAGTTGTGTGTTTGAAAAGCATTCTTTTCCATGAACCAAGATAAACTGATGCTCCGAATTACTTCACACAAAGTTTGCTTCACTTCCTTTCCATTACTAAAATATCGATGGATCACATATCAGTAACAATTATACCCTCTATAACTGACCTTCAGCTCCAAAGGAAGTTCAGAATTCCAATATCTAAATTTGATCTCTAGAGGAAATAACAAGTGAAGTACCTGTCTCATATTATTAGCAAATGAGCATTAAGGTCTTCATTTAGAGTCTATTGAGCTGTATGAAAAAAAAACTCACATTGACATTAGTGTACTTTGGATCAGATCAAAAGTGCACTCAATATTTCATAATGGGGGACATAAAGAAATATATAGTAAAAAATATTTTGCGTGTGTATAATGCATTCCCTTATATAAGAACCCTGCAGTACATTAGCACAGCAAATGGCATCAAAATAAACTCACAAAATTTTCAATTATAAACTTGACTATAAATGATTTCTAGCTTTTGAGAATAGACTATAAATGATTTCTAGCTTTTGAGAATGATTTTTGACACACCAAATAAGCAATTGATTATTTTATATTCTGTCAGTAAATCAGATGCAGTTTATTTAAAGTAATGAACAAAACAGCCTTCCCCCCCCCCCCCCCCCTTTTTAACATTGTTGCCATTTTCTTTTTATGGGAAGGCTATATGTTCGTAATATTCAGTAGTATATTTCCTCCTAAGGGATTGCCAGGGTTACTTTCTTCCTTCTACACTCAAGAGAGTTCATGCAAAGGGAGCTGGAGTCATTTCAGCCCAACTTTCCCAAAATGCCATGTTTCCCATACAATGGGTCACCTGCAGACATAGCATTACATGCTGGATCCTTGGAGGAATATGCAAATGTATCTTATGCTCATCCTTGAAAAGGGAAGTCATCATCCCTTAACTGATTTATATCAACTAATATGCAGATGCTGACCTCTACTAATCTCTGGTGGAGGCACTTTAAAGGCATAATTTTATGAGCTGATCTGAAGGCTGGTGATCTGAATGAAGAAGTACTCCCCAGCCTGGATTCAGTAACTCATTACCCGGACCTGGGGTCAATCTTTTGGGTTTAATGCTCAAGGACAACAGACTCATCTCAAATCTGCTGTTGTCAAAATGGCCTGAATTATAACAAGCAGAACCAAAATGTATCATCATAAAAATGAAAACCAGAAAAGTTAATTAATTGCAGTAGAAAACAGTCAAAAAATGTCAGTTTAGCAGATGTGAGAAATAGTTTTTTCTGTGAGAGAACAGAAATGAGCACCTGTAACAGAAGCCAAGCATTAATCATCCTGTTCACTCCTGTCCCATCCAGGACAGTGTCTGACTGGTCACAGGAGTATTAGGTTCAGTTTCTCAAGTACTCACAAATGAACTGACCACATCCAGAAGGCCTGGATGTCTCTTATTCCACTAAGTTAAAGTAGGTTGCATCCAGGCTGTGCACTGAAACCTTTACTTCAAATGCATTGTTGTCATGTTTCTTGAAACCATGTTTTCTGTAAATTATTATTACTCTCTTCTAGGCTTTGAGTGATGTGAATTATTCTGTGAATGTTCAAGGACATAAAAATATCCAGAGAATTGCTCGGACCTTTTAATAATTACTCCAATCCTGTAATTTTTTCTTACCAAAGAAAAATGGCTTGGCCCTTATTTCCTAAGAAGTGGGATAATATCCTGTGATAATGGGTCCAATCCAAAGTGTATTATTTTTAATGTTCAGATAATGGTTGCAGTTGTGTCTACTGCACTACCTGGCACAAGTAGAGCAGTGCCTTTTGCAAGGGAAACTTCACTGTTAAAAAAACCCCCAAAAATGAAACAAAATATTATCACTTCTCCCAGAAAGCTGCCAATGCCGCACCCTTTTGAAAATGTTGTTTCCAGGGACACTTCTGATACCAGTTCTGAGTATGGTAATATCCAACATCACAGCAGCCACTAATAAATACCTTCCCTTTTACACTTTTTCACTTGTCAAGCTAGATTTCTTTGGCTCTGGTGAGCTGACTAGAGGAAAAGATGCGCTCTGCTTAAAGGCTCTTAACTAACCTGGAATAATTTTTCTCTGTTCCCAAGTGATTTTGCTTTAACAGCTCACTTTGGCTTTAACGGGAAGATAGAGTATTAAAAAAATAAATAAGCTCTCTTCCTTCCTATATACATCTACAAAGAGCGCGACACTATCTATCAGTTCAACTGTAGTAAAATTTTAATGCAAAATTCAAAGCAATAGTAAAGGTTAAAAACTGTGAGGTTTCCTGGATGTGTAAGACAGATTCAGCAAAACAGCATTTTTGTGGCTCTATTACTCATGTTGAACAATATGTCCTGCTGTGCCTGTTGCTTGCTGATTCTTTTAAAACTCCGAAACACATTCTGCTAAACACAGCAGAGGATATACTAGCATTGCAAGCTTTCTTGCTTTTTTTCCAAGTTAAATGTTGCGGGCATTGTTTATTTTTCTATGGAACCTTCATCTGAAGAGCTGCACACATACACACACACACACACACACACACGAGATTTTTCAGCAACATTAACTCTAAATGAATCAAACTGAACAATATTCTATTCATACTGTTCTCAGTGACAGTACTTGAAGCTGATCTGAAATCAGCCTTTAATCTGGTCTAATATATTTGACAGCTGCTATGCACATCTTTTTTTTTCTTTACTTTTCTTTTGGCTATTGAAAAATATTGTGGTTTGCAGTGCAAATAATTTAGGTTTACTTTTCCCTCATATATTTCCATACAGAGATGGGGAGGAGCGGAAATGAGTTTCAGCTGGCGTAAAATCTTGGGGTTTAATATGACTTAAACACAGATACATTTTTAGTCTTCCATGTTATGAATTTCTTTTTCATTCTTATCTGAAATTATTTGCTAATTTTGACTCAATTTATAAATGCCTTGCCTTCTGACTCTGGGAGTATTTATTTGTCTAAAAAATTTGATCAGGGTCTATGGTTAAATGCAGCAGAATAAAGGATCAGTTGACTACAATAATTTGAATACATTTGTGAAATAGACAGGGAAGTCTTAAGCTCTTATAGTAAGAAATGGTCTTTCAGATACTTCAGCAAGTTTAAATAAAAAGGCACCTTTAAAGTGGTGCACCTGAAACTCATCACCAGCTTACAGAAACAAAGAAGAAAGCAATGCCAAATTTCAGGCAAGTTGTTTTGTAGAGTAACTACCCTCTGATGAAGGGTTCTCTGTTACTCAAATTGTATGTTCTTTTGCACAGTCCCTTGATGGGAAATATTTTGACTTTGTTTCTCTCTCTGACAAATGGCATTAATATATTTTGCAAGAGTATGTGATCTTTTGAATGTTTTCTAAAGGGCTTGGAGATGTTCCTACAGAACTGTCTGTAGCAGATAGCCCAACTGTCTTCTTAAGAGTAGCTCCTTTTCCTCCCTTGCTGTCACTATCCCCAGTGTTCACATCCTACCCAAAACTGAATTGCCTGGTCTTCAGGGAAATCTTGCTAAGCTCTTTACCATCCAGACAGAAAGGCACATTAGGAAAATACAATCCCCAAGTGCTGCGCTACAGGCAGAAAGTTGACTTTTACCTTCAGTGACCCCATCTTCATTTTCTTGTTTTGTCTTTCTTCTGCGAAGGTAAAAGTTTGGTTCCAGAACAGACGGATGAAGTGGAAGCGCGTAAAAGGGGGCCAGCAAGGGGCAGCAGCCCGGGAGAAGGAACTGGTGAATGTGAAAAAGGGCACGCTGCTCCCCTCCGAGCTCTCCGGCATCGGCGCCGCCGGGCTGCAGCACACGGGGGACTCTCTAGCCAACGACGACAGCCACGACAGCGACCACAGCTCCGAGCACGCACACTTATGATGCACACAGAGTGCCCCAGCTCCGTTCTCAGGAAAGATGCTTTGCTGGCAAGCCTTACACAGGCATCGTTTACTTATGCAAGTGACTCTGGCAGTGATCTTTAAAGTTGTTATGGAAAATTCAGGCTTATTGTGTCTGCTTTTCTCGATTCGTAGATGGTTTACAGTAAGTGCCATGTCTTAAAGGTGCCTCAAGAGTGGAGAAGTGGAAGACAAACTTACTTTGAACATTCCAGATTTGTTTGTCGTTTTTATGACAGCGGGCAGGTATTTTTGCTTAAGCTTGCACTGAAAATTACATTGCTCTCAAAGACGTTATATTCTGAAAACCACAGTGCCACAAAATCACTATCTAGTGGATAAGAATTGTATTTTAACTCTGTATATATTTACCTTACAGCATTTTCCTGTCTTCACTAATTTTTAGCAATGCATTCATATTAGCTGATGGCAATAGTCACTCATGACAATAAATGGCTTTTTGTCTCTATATCTTTGTTTTGTTTTACCAAAGACATACAATAAATGCAGATACTTTTGTTCAAGTAGAGAACAATACAATAGTGTCTGCTAGGACACATCCTTGTATGACAGACAAAACAAACCTTATGTTGCATTTACTATCAACTGCTGCTAATAGGGTATTATTAAATTTACCTAGCTCCTCAATTCTTCTTATCTTATAACTGCAAAAAGTGATTTTAACAATCATAAGGATAGTCCAGTAACCTGCCAAAAATGTCATGTTCCACTCATGCTCAGTGGAAACTTTCCAAAGGATTAGTCGTCTCTACTTTGTCATAATTGAGTACATTGATAAATGCTGAAACTCTGCAGAAATGTTGTTGCTTCATGTTCAGTTTGAAAAAACAGCAGCTAAACTGAAAGCTATTATCAACTGCTTATGTTGGCAGAAATCAAAATATGAAGGTAACTCTGTATTGTGTCCCATGTGTAAAATCAAGACATATTTTCTGTTATAAGCTTTTGTGTACATACAGGCAAATACCAAACCCCAAAATTTAATGCAAACCATTGATTGTACTTTGTAAAGAAATATGTTTAATAAATAATCCTTTTTAAATAACTCTGGTCTCTCTACAGTGATTTCATAGGACTCTAAAAGTGATTTTTGCCTAAGCAGCTCCGTCTCTTTTTGTATCTTTTGGAATTTCGTCTGGGGACAACACAAAGCTGTTTTCAAATTTAGGCTTTTAATCCTGGACAAACCTTCTTCCTTGATCCATTTGGGAAACTCTTTCCATTAGCAGGAAAAATTTAACTAGCAGCTAATGATGTCTTCGGCCAAAACCAACAAGACTTTGTTCCATCATTTTTCCATATTTAAAGCAAATGTTAAGGGTTATTTTGTAGAACTTGTTGAAATGGATGAAAGGGAATAAATTTAAGGAAGGGATGCATACTTATATTAATCATGCCTTTGTTCAATAAAGCTGTTTAATATAAAAACTCAAAGCATCTCCTCAAAAATTCAGAGATGAATTGGACTGGGTAGTGCGATAGAATGAAGTGGGTGAAAAAAAGAGGGAGCAAGAAATATGCACATCCTGGCAGGTACTTGTGAGCATTCACTGAAACTCTGCTATGTGGAGCAGTAGGGCATCATGAAAATTAAATGCAATCAAGAAATCTGTGTCTATTTTCCAAATCCTTTCCACTGTAAGTTTGATCTTTCTTGCACATTAATTCTTGCCTTGACCATTTTAGTTTAAAATATCCAAGCAATGGGTAATTAATTTCTTAAAAGGCTTCAGAGCATTTTATTGATTGCAGCTTAAGGGGCTTTGCATTTTTTTCTCAGCTCTTTTTTAAATGTCCTTGTCATACAAAAGTGCTGAGAACAGGAATGAAATAAGAGAAGTAAGCTAACTATTGTGAATACTTATATTTTTGATTTTATGTCTGGGTGGGAAAGGTTTTTGGGTTTTGTAGGAATTATGAGAACAGAAAAAACTTACAGTGATTCATACTAAAGGTTTTACTCTTGGCTATATTTTCCTTCCCCTTAAATGAAATATAACTATATTTCAAAATGAAAAATTACAATGGAAAGTTGAAAATAATTATCTTTAATTTTCAAATAACACTTAACCACAGAGATTTAGTCAAATATAAAGTGACTTGTTTTGCTAGTAAAGGGGAGAGAAGATGTCTTCCAAGTACTGTTGGCCAAAAACACATTTCATGGTTTGCAGAATTGTTTCTTGCTGCCATTCATGAAAAAATTACAACTGCATCTGAAAACAGATCAACCAAGTTTGAGCTGACACTTTACAAAACAAATGGAAGTCCTTTATTTACATTATGTGAAATGCACCAATGTGTTCCTAGCCCAAGGCATTCTGTGAGGTGTGTTACTCTGTTAGTGGCACAGGGATTGGACTGGGTTACTTGCTGTGGGGGGAGCAGCCAGCTTTTCCTATTGAGAAAGATAGTATTTTTCCATTTTCCTACTTTTAGCTGAATCTGCTGAGATTTAGAGCAGGTTGAAGAGAGAGAAAGGTGCAAGTTGATTTACAGCGCTAGGAGGTGTTTGTTTTTTTTTTTTTTTTTCTTTAGGTAAGTGAATAAACTTGAAACAAAAGACCAAATAATGTAACTCTATATTTCAGAACAAAAAGACAACTAAAAAAAATTTAACATTTCCTATGCTTTAAAAGCAGTTCAGGCTTTGAAAATGGCTGTGAGGTGCTAACTCTCAGACTTTGAAAATGGCTGTGAGGTGCTAACTCTCATTTCTCAGACTACCTAAAGACCCCTCTCGGCTTTTAACCACAGTTTGTTGGTGCACCATTGGTGCTCACACCGTGGTGCAGAGATCCTGCACTGGCAGCAGCTGGACCTAGGAAGGCACAGTGATTGCCACCATGTTCCTGAAGGAACTTCCTTGCATGCTCAGCCCCACAGAAATACAGCCATGCTTCTTCCAGATTTCAGCTAGCTCCTATTCAAGCCACGTAGAGCAGCAAGAAATGCCCCACACTTTGTAAGCCCCTCTTTGCAGGTCAGCAGGTCTGCTCAGGACTCATCAATGCAGATGGTGTCTCATTTTCTTCTGAATAACCAATTACACAAAAACTCTCTTAGGGAAGCTCCTGGGATCAACCATGTGCAGTAAGATGCCACGAGTTTGTATCAAAGTTGTAGCACAATTTTGTTACTGAAAACAGATATGGTTAAAGGCTTTTGAACTATAAACTTAAGGGTTTGTTTTATCTTTGCTGTTTTGTATCTGTCTGCAGACTGTCAAGTCTTCTACCAGTCTAGCCATGTGGTATAGCTAAGACTTTACTATTTAACACATGGACAAAATCAATCCCTAAGATTGTGACTTGCCCAAAGTTGTGCAAGCACTTGGTTATAGAGTGAAATGTAATTGTAATGAAACATTGGTCTATCTTTATTATTTACTGTTATTAAATAGTGGATAATCACTTTTCATGAGTTGTTGTCAATGAATCTGGCTTCTGATGAATCATGAGGATTTTGAGCAACCATAGTTTCAACATCGTATTTCTCCAGAGTCAATCTCTGATTTTATGTTGGTGTGTCTCTGAGCCAGACATAAAAATGTACTCAGAAAATATACACATAAAATATAATTGACTGTAAAATGACAGTGATGCTTAACAGTTTAATTTTCAGCATGATGGAAGATAAGAATTCTTTTTTCTCAGGTACAAAGCTATATACCAACTGCAGGGTTTCTTTCTCTTCCTTTATAACTGCTGGTTTTTTATTTCATTATTTTTTTTATTTTAGCTTCATTATTTTAGATATTGAGATATTGTTAAAATAATACTATTGCAAGGTGGCTGAATTTATTTAACTACACAAAAAGTAGTACCTTTTGTGCAAAAGTACAAATTAGAATCTTTTCTTGACTTTTCATTGATCAAAAAGTAGACAGAAAAAAAGGGAGCACAAGAAGAGACTCTATACCTATATCTTTCTACCATAGGCCAAGTTTCAAGGTAGTTTATGTTTCCTGCTTTAAGTGGAAGTTCTGACTGCTGCAATAATATTATTTATACAAATAAAGAAAGAAGCACTATTAGGACATGCATTCTTAGCAGCTATAAGTTAGAGACATATAAATTAGGAACAAAATATCAGCCTGAGCCCTCATTTATAATTTCCTGACTTCAGTCATTTGGTGTCTCTTGGGTGAGCTTGTATTGAAGAAAGTACATGCAGCATTTAAGATAAACTACAAGATTCAAGAAATTTTAAAGAATAACATTTAACTATTTCTGAACTGTAATTTAATATTATTATGTAATGTGTGTGGATTGAAAAGGAGAATTTGGTATGCAACCTGATGTCTATATTCATTTAAAAAAGACAATGTAACAGATAACTGGCAGTAACTGGCATAGGGCTTCAGTAGTGATGGACACTATAACCTCGGATTAATAATGACTCACTGGAGCTCATTTGCTTTTATATATTTCTTTCCATTTTAATTTTAAGCCCATGGTCTTTTGGCATCATTTATGGCTGAGAGCTATGGTGTAGGAATCAATTTCAATGTAATTTAAGGCCCCTGGCTGTTATTCAGGGCCTCCATATGGCATAATAAGAGGTTATCACATTCATCTGTAAAAACTGCAAATGTTTTAGCAGTTTCTCAGTCCTTTATTACCTCTGTCCAAGTTGTGCATGCATCACCTGAACAGTAGATTTGGTTGAGATCAATAAACAGAGAAGATCCCACAAAGCATTGTAAATGAAGAGTTTGCTAAATCATTTTTCTTTAGGAAAACTCCAAAGATTTTAAAAGTGCACTCAAGAAATTTGTACTGGCCAACTTGACAGGCCAAGTAAGCCTTGTGGGATTAGATTCAGGGCTCTAGTAAATGTCCCGTGATGGTTCTTTTTAAATATTATTTACCCCTTGAATGCCTTCTATGACAACCTATTCCAACTCTTGCAACCCTCACTCCCTCCCTTAACTGGATTCACAAAAAAAGAACAGTATGTCACTCTTCAAAGAAGAATTGAACAATATAATTAAGATAAGGTGTAAGAATGTGATTCAGGATATTAAATAATTATTAAAATGTTATTGGTTGTGTTCAGAGGACTAATTAACAGGAATAAAGTGTGTTGCCATATTCCCATTCTTTCCATAAATGATTTTTTCTATTCTTGTTTGGAATTTGTGAACTAAAAACTTTAAAAATCTTTGTGTATTATGTTTATTAAGGTTATATACTTGAACTCAAATATTTAATTCTGTTGTCTAATAGAATAAGATTGCTAGCTCACAGATTGACTTTTCTCAAGAAACAAAAATTTTGGACACAAGTACTCTTCTGCTAATATTTCAATTATTTTTTGGAAAATTTTGAAAAGTTACTAGCCATTAAGAGAAATTTTGTGAAATGTCATTTACTTTGGTGACCAACAAATTAATGAGATTCACTTATCCTTTAAGTAAACATCAAAAAATAAAGAATTGTTTTCTGTAGGAATTTATTGTCTCATAACCACACAATAATATAATGAAATTTGTATTATAAAAGCATGCTCCAAAACAATATGAAGAAATTAACGTGTCAGATATCTGTAGGAATAGTTTAGTAATTAGGGATGGATTCTCATCCCTAGTGTCACCATGAACATAAAGACACTGTATATGTTACTTATGGTTCTTATGGACTTCAGGGTTTTTAGAAATATGTCTATTCTGAATACTTACCACATTATTTGCCAAAAAAGTTACATGCACAGCTGAGAAAATACTGAAATGGGCATTTTCCCAAATTAAAAATGTATCTTGAAAAGTGCACTTAGAAAAATTCTATGAAATTACCAAAGAAATGCATTTAAGGGACTAAAACCTAGCAGGGGAGGAAAAAAGCCCCAAAATTTGGAATTACAACACATTGTAAATAATTTTGTATACATATTTCTATAATTCTTGTGTAGATATCTATTTGCTGGAACTGTGGAAATAAAATACACAACTTTTCTTCCATAAGTGGTACTAGGTACAACGTAGAGCTGTCAGTTCTCTAATTTTAGCATATTTGTGTAAGACATTTGATTCTGATGACAATTTTATTATGAGAACTCAGGATTCCTTTTATATGGAACATTTCTGCAAGAAAGAAGTAAAGGTTCTTATAAGGCAGCAAAGGACCTCATCTAAAGCCTATAGATGGCAATGGAAAGATTACGATTGATTTCACAAGGATTTGGACTTAGCCCAAAGTACACACAAAAGTTCATACAAATCAGTGAACAGTCCAGGATTAAGACATTAGCCAATAATTTCCAAAGTGACTGCTGACTTTGTGCCTCCATTATGACACACAGTATCCTGATTTCAACAAAGTTTTGAGTACACAGTGAAAATTAGGACCACTTTTTTGAAATGTGAGTTGAGAACCCCATATTATGGGGTTATGAAAATTCTGGTTTTGGTTCTAACAGGAGTCATAATGCAGGATTTGTATAGCTGGCAAATCATCACATTAAGTTATTAAACTGTAGGTTCCATAAGCAATATGAAAGAATCTTGCCATGTTGCTTTCATTCTGCAATTTGTGGTATTAGTAGATAAGAAAAATAAAGTGTATTATATAGAAAGGTAGGTTTGAACAGATGTTCCCAAATGGTGTGGGGGGTAGGGGTGGTGAGGAAGGTAAAACTTTCCTTCCATTCAGATGTCTGTCTTGAATTTCTCACAGTTTTTGCAGACAGTTTGGCTCACTTCCAACATACATCGTTGCCTGTCTGGTATGAAAAATGCCATCTGTGGTGTATGGAAGTCCTTTCTTTAAAAGTGGTCTGCTAATTATTCTTCAGGCAGGTGTTACCAAAGTGAAGTCAGGTGTCAAGCACAACATAAACTTTAAATTGACTAAAATTGCTCTGTTCTTCTGTTCTTTCCCAAAAGAATAGAATGGAATATAAGAGAGAATTGAAATGTTGGTTGATACAGCATTGAGATGACTCATGCAGCAGTATATATATTGCGGTGACACTCAAAAACTGAAAGTTAAAGGATGTGGGTTGAATGAAGTATATAAATTTTCCAAAAGAAATGTCCTTCTGATTCTTACTGGTCCTTTATGTTTGCATTTTCATGTTGCAAAATGTTAAAAATCCTGATATTCTCAGAAATTTCAGACAGGGTAAAAGGTGTAGGAAAGAATTTCCTTCTGTGCTCTGGAAGACTGGGAAAGCTGTTTGATGAAAAGAGTGTGGAAGATGGCTGTTTTGTGTGAATGACACCTGCAAATTCTCACCTACGTTCACTCTCCAAACCACTCATGCCTTCAAGCTTTTTGAAGATTAATAGGATGGTTAATGGTCCAGAATCAACACATGAGGGCTGCAGGCAGCCATTCAGCTGATCCATGAGCCCCAGCTCCCAGGATAAGCACTGCTGCTGCCTCTCATTTGCAGCAGTTAGTGTGCTGCTCTGCTCCTTACATGACATCAGCCCTCCCAATTGAAGATGAAAACTCACCGCACTGAGCCAGATGTTACAACACTTCTCTCTCCCTAACAGATGAGTTTTGTTAGGAGGTGAGGGATTACTAGTATAAATGCAAGACTTCCCATTTTCTATGCCATTTTCAGAAGATTTTTTGAATAAACAGTCCTTTTACTATTTGTAATCTTGGTGTTCAGAATGACTGACATTGTTAGTGGTTTGAAAAATGAGGATGAGGAAAGCACAGGCACATTTACTCCTTTTGACAGGAAGACTTTGCATTGTTTGCTTTATCTGTGATGAAAGTAATCCACTTTCTCTCCTGCCTTAAGCAGACCCTTGACAAAATATTTACAATAGACTGATATGATGCTGAGATAAAGAGCAGTCCTGTAAGTAACTGAGAATGTAGTGCTGTTACATTTTTGATCAATCCTGAGACATCTGGATGATTTTGAACTACTGGTCTTCTACTAAGAAGAACAGTTTTACTTCCATAAGGACTTCCTCTCGTGTTTTCAATATCAGGCTCAGCCTCTAACAGCCTTAGCATATTGTGATAATGAGTTGTACACAAAGCACTGGCATGCAGCATTACTGAGATGATTTCCTTTTTGGCTCAGCCAGATTCCTGTTAAAAGTTATAGGGACTCTTAAGAGACTAACAAAAGAAGAATTAAAGATCCAGCAATGGCACGAAGATAAGCCTAATGAAGCTAGAGTTAGGCTCTCATGAAATTAAAAGCAGACTTTGTATGAATACATTTATGCAATATACCATTGCAGTTTCATTACACAACAAAGCCACAAAGCCCTAAACCCCTTTTTTGGCCCAGGTTGAATACCTATCAAAATCCCAGTATTACTTTGTAGGGTGGGTTCTTCATTAGCATTCTTCATTGCAGAATAGAGGCTTGGATAAACACATTCCCATCAGAAAAAAAGGAAAATAAAGCTGAAATTTGTGCTGAAATTGTTTCTGTGTTGTATTGCATTAATGGCTAAATCCCATCCTGTACCTGTTCACAATATAGATTAAATGAGGATGAAGCTATAAGTTTGTGATCAAACCCATCCTACAACAGCATTTTAAATCATTTTGAGAATAGAGCATTTGACAGTTCAATACAAAGACTTCTTTTCAATCTAGAGGGAGACTATAATCTCCTAACATATTTGCAAATATGTGAAAACACCTTCCATGCCTCACAGTAACATAAAATCATAATAGTTTCAAAAAAGGCTTCTTCACTGAACACTCTTAAAGGAGTAAACTTTGATGAGTCTGACAAAACTCTGAGGACAAAGGCAGATATAATTTTCTTAGAAATTTTGCCAGCAAAAGATTATATTATCATAGTGATATTTAAATTGGCATCTAAGGAATCATGTTGAAAGGTATAGGCAGCTTTAAGCAAACCATAGGCACCTCTAATCTGTGCTTTTGCCTATCACTGCTGTGCAGCTTTTTCTGAGGAGAAACTTCCCAGCTGTAGAACAATTCAGAGAATGGCAATGGAATAAATGAACATGAATGATGATGTATCTACCTGCAACTGCACTTTGCTAGAATGTTACTTGCATATTTCATTTTTTGCTCCAATTATGAAATTGGTAAGATTTTTCTCTGCCTCCTCTCTATTGCAGTGGCTTAGGCATCCTGCATAGGTATGATTCAGAAAAACAAACTCAGATTAAGTACTTAGACAAGAAATGTGGCAATTCAGAGAATTTCAGTTGCCCAAAATAGACAAGAAGAATATTGTAGACATCATTGCCCTTATATTTTGGAAAAAATAAAATGAAAACTCTAGCTTCTGGCATGCCAGTTGGCATAAGCTCAAAGACATTATTAATATGATACTGTCAGTAAAATGAGATGCCTGTGGAAAAAAACATGGAAAAAAGGGAAAGGTTCCTTTAAGAAGCCTTTACACTGGCAGTTTAATTTTCTCCCTACTTTGGAGCAAAATTTGGAATTTGTTCAGTTAAAAAAGCTGAAAAATTGTAAAAGAAAAAAAGTGCTGTGGACTAAATTGGAGATGCAGATTTACATGTTTCAAATTCCTTTAGCTTTGTGACAACACCTGAACTCAAAAGGCACATCCATATTCAGTGGGACTTTCAAAATGCACCTGATGTTAATATTAACTTTCTCCTCTGAATTCTGAAGAGTTGATAGAGGTAATCCTGTATTTATTCTCAGTTTCCTGCTTCCCATTTCTTCCACTCACTGACATTCAAAGACATACCTATCCATGGCCCAAAGAAAAGGAGTAAGAAGGTTATGAAAGTTGCCAAAATGTCAACAGCAGTTTTACTGACTGAGAACCATGACCTAAAATCTTCACACAATCACAGGTTGAGAGTTCAACGTACATTTTTTAAAACTGAAATGTACGATCTTTAAATTGAAAAATGTATTTTAAATATAATTTACTTAAAAGATTTTATTAATTGATCCAGTTCAATTATTCAGATTATGGTAGATTTTGTAGTCTTTTAACTATGAACACATTCCCCAGGTACCTCATGAATTCCTTAAAATCTAGGGAGTTTATTAATGTCAAAATTCTGGAATTGATTCATTGCAAACCTACTCTAAGTAGACAGAATTGACCTTGACAGTTGCATCTGCACTCTTGAAGATCTTTTTCTAATTTTCCACTATTTTGTCTTCCACTATATTGAAAAACTGCCACAAAACCCCCACACACCTCTAAATATCCCCCAAAACACTATGCATACAAATCTTACCATTGTGGTTGTGCTTTGGCTCAGATGTTGCAATAGTAAGTGTTTCAGAACAGGTAAACAGCACAGCAAGGAAAAGCATACAAACATCTTGATCACAGCTGCTGTGTAAGTTACTCTGCAACACAGAAAGGATTCCCCACAACTAAATATCAGGGAATACATTCCATACTTATGACATATGAATTTGAAGCCTA